>NC_141144.1:130674034-131345284 GCF_053477565.2 Lygodium microphyllum
TTTTAGTTCTTCCTCTTGTACCAATCCTTCTTTATATATATCTTCTTTATGTATACTTCTTCCTCTTGTATTAATCCTCCTTTATATATATCTTCTTATTACAAAAGAAGCATTGCACATCCTTCTTGCCATGAGACTTACTCCTTGACTTGCTGCTCATGATGACTATTCCTCTCACAATGAGAGCACTAGAGTTCTTCAAACATGAATACTTCTTTTTATTCACCTCCTCAGTGGAGCAAACTACTCTCAAATGTTAGTACTTGTAAGACCACTTGCAAGTGTAAAATTGCTAATGGTTGCCTTGAAAGTATCATGACTCTCAAGCATGATGACCAACAAGAAGATGACCTTAATCAAATCATGAAAGTGATATTCTAGGCTATCATGCAATGCAAAATGGTATTAAACTCATTGATATGGTTGGACATAGAAGTCCCTTCCTCCATGTGAAGATACATATGTTTTTTCAACTAATGAATCTACATAGAAAAACAAGGCAATGGCTTCTTCCATACACAAAATACACTACATAATATGTCTTTTATATTTAAAACTTTGAGAGTGTCAACATGATAGTGAAACATGCTAACTCATCCATTTCTTCCCATACATCTGTATCCATACCCTCACGCTTAACAACATTGCATTTGATTGGCTTTACCTACTTCTTTTGAACCAATAAATTATAGATTTACTCTTTCCAATTAGAAAAATTGGTGCTATTCCAAAATTTCAATGTGAAATAATGCATTATTAGAATTAGATGGGGAAGCCATAATGGCTGTAATATATCCCACACATCAAAATACAAAGAGATGCACAACTACAAGCTCAAAAGAGATCAACTAACTACAATCCAAGTGCCCCATAAAGCCAAACAATTGTTAAAGCAATATCAAACCAACCCAAACTGATGCAAATCTATTATTCTAACACTCCCAAAGATATATGAATTTTCTACAATTTTTTTGTATGTTTTTGATATTTTTCTAGCATTAAATAGATACCTAAAATAAAATAGCCCTTTTTGCCTCCAATGTAGCTGGTTTCCTTGTTGTAGTGTGAACATAGACTTGAACCATATTTTCCAAGATTTTCAACTCAAAAAATGCTAGTGTGAATGGGGTTTATGAAGCAAGGGTTTAATCAAGGGGGTTAAGCAAGGGATTTAAACCTCAGTGTAGATGTTTAATCGGAGGAAGAATATAATGAAGAGAGGAACAATGGCTACCTCCAATTTGACAAAATGGTGCAGCGTGACGAGGACATGGATTTGCTAGCTTTGAAGCTAATGAGTGCATCCTTGGATATCAAACATTGAATTTTTGAGCCTTTAAGGATCTATTACAAGACACAATAAAGAAAACTCTCAATCCCTTCTCCTCCCTATTATTGTGTTGAGCTTAGCAAGGCCCCTACTTAATCTAGCAAGAAGGTCCCCTACTCATGAGCATAAATAGACTATTTTCTTTACGAGAAAACAAGTCACCTATTCACTTAAGCAGATATTGCTCCCCAAATACATCCAAATCAAGACTCAATGGCTCCTCAAATGAGAATACCTATTTGTCTTAAATGGAGAGTTTGCTTGTGAGATGAGTGCCTCTTGTGCTACTAGTTTCTTCATGAAGGGATTGAGCCCTAAAGTGGAAGTGGAGGGGAGCTTCAAGCTCTACCCCGAGACCTACGGACCACTTATTGCTCAAGTGTTTCAAATCGAGAGGCCATGGCTACCTCTCACATAGCCGATGCGCAATGCCTACCTTACGGGTGTAGTGAGCTTACCTTGATGCTCGATCGAGTGCCCTCCTCTTTCTTGCACACCGGTAGCTCCACGATCCTTGAGGCAAGCTCAAATAACCTCAATCCCTCTCCCATGAGCTTCATCCTCCATAGCCACGTGTGAGATAAGAGAAGAGAAGAGAGGAGGAGAAGATGAAGAGAGAAGATGGAGAGCTTCTTCTCCAAGATCCCTCACTCTCACGCATTCACTCCCTCACTCCCTCACACTCTCTCAATCCCTCTCTCAAGCACAAGCAAGAAGGCAAGAAACAAGAGAAGAAGAAGAAGAAGCTTTTGCCACGCACAAGAATGAGCTTCCCATTCACTTTTCAACTTTATATACATGCCCTATTTTCCATGGGCGGTCATCTCCCTTTTTTACATGGCCCGCCATTAGCCTAGGCCCATTTCCTCATTTCCCACCATTCTAGTCTATCCTATCCCCAACTAATGCATACAATTTGCATAGGAGTGAGCCTGGCGCTCTTTTATAAGGTTTTGGAAGTGTTTTCGCACTTAATGGTGCACTTTTTATTCTTTTACTCTCCTTGGGCGACTCCAAGACTTCTTGAGGATCGTGCCTGTGCATTTAATTTTTTCCCGGGTCTAGTTGCCATTTAAGGCGCCTTTTCTTTTTCTCTTTTTCCATTTCCCGCTCCTCTGTGCTGCGGTAAACATTACCCCCCTCCTAGACAAGTGCCAATCCCATGGCACTGTGGTGGGAAGTAGTGGGATAGATGATGCTATTGCTAGGTGGAACTGGTGGGTAGATGACACTGATGCTTATGAATGAGAGGTGATAGAGTTTGACGACGATGACCAGGAGAGATTCCGGCATGCTTTAGGCTTCATGAAGATTCTTGGCATCCTTCACACTATTCTGGCGCCCCTATGGAGCCGGTTGTCTTTTGAGTATCCGAAACGCTTGAAGCAATAAGCAATCCCTTACAACCTAGTCATGGCTCTACTATCTATTCCTAAGTTAATATAAAAAAAGAGTGGGGGGAGATGGGCTTCCTCTGCTGCAGGTTTCTGGAATAGCAGGAATTTGAGAAGTCGTAGGTAATTACAAGTGGTCAAGAATGCTGGATCGGGGCAGGAAGAGAAGTCTACAAGAAAACGATTTATGGAGGAAAGTATATCTTCTACCCTAAATACTAAGCACTCCTCTGGGCTTCTAGCATTTACATTATAGATTTTTGGGAAGTCATAATCCCCATGTAAATCTCTATCGTAGTCCACTCCATGCCTATGGGGGTAGGGCATGTAGATGGGATCGTTATGCTCTTCGGGGAGGGAGCTACAAAATGCGGTCCAGGCATCAAAATTGGTGTCCCAAATCCTCCTTCGCCATTTCGGCTGTGCCTCATAGCCTTGGATGGATTTGGGAACCAGATTGACCTTGTCCTCCCAGTACTCTCGTAGCTCTTGTCTCCACCTAGTTATTATCATACTTCTTTCTTCCATCCATCTGTTCGCAAGTTCGTTAGCCAGATCTTTGATCTTGGCTACGACTCTTAAAGGCAGGGCCCGGTCCAGAGAGCGTGGGAAAGCGAATGAAAGCTTGAACGGCCTCTTATGTAGCTCTCGCTGGCGCTAGATGACCAACTCCTGGGGCCAGTCTACAGGATGTGTATCATTCCTCAGTGGCATGGGCTCCTCAGGGAGTTGCCGTGGAAGTGTGCGTGCTCGGCGTTGGGCCTCCTCAGCTAACTCTTGTCTCCTTCTCCTAGCTGCAACTATGTGTTCAGGTAGATCGGCATCTGCAGGTTCCTCCTGTGGGATCTCGAGTTGAGGCGGACTCGGCATCCTTTGTGGCTCTTCGTCATCATCTTGCTCGAAATCCGGACCCTCTTCGATATTTTGCTCAACCACAGGAGGAATGACTAGTGGTGGTGGCGGTGGCTGCTCCTGCTCCTGAAAACCTAACTCCTTGAGCTCAGCAGTGGAAAGGCCCGTACAACGCAGGTAGTAGAATTGTTGCTCTTTAGTTATTCCTATACTTGTTGGAAGCTCCCGCTCTTGAAGACCGTATCTTAGAGCCCGGGTGGTTAGCTCCAACTTTCTTTTTACATTTTCCACTATATCATCGCCCTCAACTTGCATCACGTGGAGCACCATGTTGAGGAAGGCCTGTCACTGGGTCTTAGTGGTTATCTTTGCAGCCTCAACCCTAGCTTCGGCAAGCATTCTTTCACATTCTGCCATCGCCAGGTGTTCAGTTAAGTCCCTTACCCTGTCAAAGTTATTCCTTTCCCACTCCATGGCTCTCTCCTCCATCCTTTTCCTTTGTTCCTCCAACTGGCTTGCCAGGGTGGTTACTACCTGTTGCTGCTCATTTGATAAAAACCATAACTGGTTTCTTTCTCTTAATTTTTGAGCAAGCTGTTCTTCAGCAATCCCTCTTGCTTGATCGACAATGCTGAGCCTGTGGTGCGCCTCGGCCAGGATTTCTGATTTCTCCTGCACCAACTGCTCTTGGCTTTGGATTTCAGCGAGTAATAGCCTTTTTTTATTAAAGGTCATGGCCATGAGGGCTTCTACGTCTTCTTGGGAGGTCTCCAGCGCATCTTGCAATCTTTGCACTTCATCCTGTAGCCGTTTTGCTTCAGCTTGCTGAGACTCCTGGCCCTTCATTTTTCAAGAATTCGATTTCCCTTATTAACCTGTTCTGTTTTGCTAGCTCCTGCCATGACTGGGGCTCCGTGGCATGTTCTTGTGGAACAGTGGCTTCGCCTTCCTGAACCTCCCGGTAGAGCATTTCCACTCGGGCAACCCTTTGCTGTAGATCACTGTATTGCTGCATCAGTAGCTTTAGGTTCTGTTGTTGCGCCACCAGGCTCTGCTCCTCGTCCTCCAGCCTTTGCCTAAGGTGACTTTCATTGTTCTGGGCTTCCTTCATTTTTTCTGCTAGCTGGTCCTGCAGGGCCTTTATTTCTCTCCGTTTGTTGGCTTCCTGCCTTGAGACCTCTAGCCTGAGGGCCGCTGACGTCTCCTTTTCTTTCTCTAGTTCCAGCAGGGCCACCTTCTTCTCTTCTTTTGCCTTGTCCAGTTGTGTCAGTAACTCGGCCACATATGCGTCATAGTCAGTGTCAGCAGGCATGGGAGTATTGGGCGTGGTGGTCGATGCCTCCAACCTTTGTTGTTTGGGGTCTTTCCGTGACTCTGCATCTGCGGCGGTGGGCCTTTTCAATCTAGTTTCAGGCACGCTTTCAGCCACCTTGCTCACTAGCATCTGCACCATGGTCATGAGCTGTGCCGTGTCTAGGGGAGGCGTGGGTTGTGCAGTGGTTGTAGTCATAGTTTCACCTGTTGTCGGCACAAAGGAGAGAGGAAGTGGATGTAGGAGGGACTTGCCCTTGCCTACAACCACTGGAGCTGCTTCCACACTTGCACTGGCTTCGGCTTTATGGCTAGGACTTACGGGTTCGAGTTCTCCGCCCCCATGGGTCTCTTCCCCGATCTTCACGTGGCTTCCGCCAGTTCGGCCAGTTCCTTTAGTTGCTGCTCTTCGGTTTCTTCTCCCGCCCTTCTTTTCCTATCCTCTTTTGTCTTCTTCGACTCCTCTCTTATCCTTGCAAGCTCCTCCTCCTCTTTCCTTCTCCTTTCTTCCTCCGCCCTTCGAGACTCTCTTTGAGCCCTTTTAATGTCAACCTATTCTTCCTTAATTAATTTTTCTTTCTTCTTCTTCTGTCTCCTATCACTTTTGCTTTGTTCTTCGGGTTTGCTCACTTGTGGAGGCGGCACCTCCTGCTCTCCCTTGTCACTTATTGTTCTTTCGCTTGATTCCCCTCCTTTGTGGTGAGGTGGGCTTTGATGTGCAGCTTTCTCATCCATGACGCCCTCATCCTTTATTGCTTCGTCTATGATGGCTGTCAGGATACCCCCGTATCTGATTGTAACTGCCTTTGATGCAGGTTTCTTCCTTGCAGAGCGCGCAGTGGAGGCAGGGGATTCTCCTCCTGCTAGTGCTTCCGCCAGAGTGAGGAGGGCAGTTGAACTTTGAATGGTCTTCTGTACGAATCCATTCCAGTCTATCTCTTCAGGCACACCTGCTGCTATGCTTTCCAACAGTGGGACCCCGATCCTATTCATCAGCGCATTGTACCGTTGGCCCGAGAAGAGGGTATGGATCATCTTTGCTTGTAATTTCACTGCTGGGTCCGGGATGTCAGCCAAGCTGATTCCATCCATGGTGTGCACCGCTTCTTTCTTGACTCCCAGCATGGTGTAAACATCTCGTCTCGGTCGTCTCTCTTTCTTGGGCACAAGCCCCAGGGCCTTTTCTATGATTATTGCATTGAGGGGCACTTTGATTCTTCTTTCCTGCTCCCCTGTCCTTACTGTGACAGTGCCACAGTTCCTGCTCTTGTTGAAGTTCCTCAGGAAATCCGCACACATGCTGTAATCCACAGCCTGCCCCACCTTTTCCACGTACTTGTGGAGGTGGCATCTGTCCACCAAGTCTTTGATCGCGGGTTCCTCCAGGATGGCCTCGTTCAGATTCAGTGTGTGCTTGAAAGTGAACTGACTGAATCCTCGCGTCTCGATGCTGATGCCGAATTTGGTCATTTCTTCTTCAGAGAATGGGAGTTTGCCCCCTTTGTCCTGTCCTGCCATGGTGGTGACCTGTCAACACACCATGCCAACATTAATGTTTAACAATCGGCTTATTTCTAATCAGAACTCAGTTTGAGAGAAAAATATATGTGCCCAAAATGGGTACACTTGCTTAGAGGCTTGACCATTGCTATTGTTTTACTTTGCAGTATTCTTCCATAGAAACTTACTTAATTATAACAATCTACTAGTTAGATAGCATAACTTTTCATTTTTTCTCTGCTCTTGTTCACATTGCTCCCCCCTCCGTTGGGGATCTTTCAAGGAATCCTTCCTAGGATTAGCACAGGAAGGATGGGGTAAGTGCTGTTTTGTGTGGGTTGACTTACCTAGCCAATAGCCAATCATAGAAGCTTGGATTATATTCGAGTTGGGCATGACAATCAAGAGTAGATGGTTGGATGGAGACTTGGAAAATGTAGGTCAAAACATCGTGGAAGAGATCTCCCGTATTGAGGCGATTGGCAACATGTAATTCCTCTCGGTGAGGAATTGGTCAATGTAAGGGCGAGCATATGGTCGTCCAAATGCTGATTACGGGTGATGGCCAAGACCCTAAACGAGATAGGTGCCACATAAGTGGGGTCATATGTGATAGTTTTAACTGCCATGCATTGCTCAGCATTGGTCATTATTCGAAAACCTTTTTTCTCCCATTGGATCCTTAGCATAAACCACTGTTGCAAGAATGTGGAAGGTGAGCTTGCCATCTGCGTGAGCTCGTGCAACTCCTGTTCACTAGCAGAACAAGGAGGCTTACGATACGAAGCGATAAGTCTTCTAAGGGCAGCTTGATCCTTCGAGATTTCGTCATTTGCTATCAGTTCAGCAGCAATTTTGGGGACTTTAGTGGTCATAAGTTCGTATTCCTCCCAAGTGCATGGTAATGCACGGACATCCGAAGCAAGCATTTCGTCAAGAAGGCCTAGGTCTAGCCTCTCGTAACTTCTAGCAAATGTAGTGAAAGTTTCGTCTAACATTTTAATGTAGGTTATTAGGTCATCCCCAGAAGTTGTGGCAAGGTCCTTAGCCAAGGAGAGGAAAGGTCGTATCGTATATGAAGGTTTAAGACCCGCTGGTGGGGGTGGTGCAACTAGACTGGATAGTTGTGACTCCCTCATTGGTGTCATGGGTTGGGCCTTGCACTCTGAAGCACGTTGAGGTGCTATAGGAAGTTCCGTAGGCATGGGGGTTGTGCTACATTCTGAGTGGGCAGTCATAGTGGTTTTTAAGTTCTCTGGATCAGGTAGGTTTAAGGCCTGTGGCATTTGCTTTGGTCGATAGATGAGCTGAGACTTGCTAGCCACAGCTGGCCATAGCCTGCTGACTATGTTCTAGGCGCCACTTGTGCAAGCCTCTCTCATTAGGGTGAGATTGCTTGTAGATGAGCTTCTTAGCCGGCCATTTTTAGGCACCCAAATCCAGGGATTGCCCTCGTAGTATCCTTGTGCCCGCAAGAGATCTTTGGGAATCCAGCGCGGCGTGGTTGTGTGTCTACGACGATAGCGCCTAGACTGCCACTTAGGTCGGGACGGTTGATAATTTTGACGTTTAGGATCATACTTGGGTGGTCTACCCGGATGTGGTTTTTGCCGTTTTGGCACCCATAGAAACTTGGACTCTTTGGCCTTGTGAGCGCTCTTGGTGGGTTTGGGCCTGGGGTCGAGAGCCCGGCATGAGGCCATAGTTTCCGTCTGTTCAGACTCGGGTTGAAGCGTGGTCGTAGGGATTTCTACCGGTGGCTTCGTAAAAGTAGGGGAATTAAGACAGCCCTTGTTGAAGGTCATCACTATGCGCATATTGCCGATAGCAAGATGTATGCGGTTTAGGTTGTAATCCACATTACACTTGGTTTGCTTCTTGAAAGTGCGACCCAATAGTGATACATTACCAGCTCCTTTAGTGTCAGGTAACACATGGAATAAGGCTGGTAAACTTTCAGACTCGATGGAAACGACCACCTTGCATTTCCCTAGGAGTGGGTAAGCGGTACCCCCAAACGGGGTGAGTTTAACGTTAGTGAGTTGTAGTTGTGGTTGACCAATGCATGTCCAATGGTCATGCGTTAAGATGTTGCAGTCGACATCTTCATCAATCAAGGCTTCGAAAGAATACACCGCTCCTGCTGCAACTGTGATCCGCAGGTACGCCGGTGCCACTGCTTCTTCGTCCTGATCTGTAAGGTCAGTTATAGTAGCCATCCGGACATTCAGTGGGGGTTCTAACATGGGTGGCTCATGTAATGGATGTGAAGGAGGATAGTACTTCTTAATGCGGTTGCCGTTAAAAAAGCCTATTCCTTCACCGTCAAGTGTCTCCAACTCGACATTCCCGGTCCTACCGATCATGCATACTCTCAAAGGCCCTAGCCCCCGAAACTTCATCTTCTGTTTATGTCCTTTTACCGAGTACAGCAGAACAAGGTCCCCTTGTTCGAAGTCTCACTGCTTGACATGCTTGTCAAACCACATCTTTCGTCGCGCCTTTTCACAAATTAGAGAGTAAGTGGCGAGGAGTCGGGTCTCCATTAAGCGCTCGAGTTCCACCAAGCGGTTGGTCCAAGCCTCTCTTCCCTCCCAACACTCCTGGACTGCTAGCCTTAAACTAGGGATGAAGAATTCCAAGGGCAAAATGGCTTCAGTTCTGTACGTCAGCCTAAAGGGCGTCTGTCCTACAGCCGTTTTATAAGCTGTGCGATAGGCCCACAAGGCCGCCATTAGCTTGTTGTCCCAGTCACTTCTTGAAGTAGACACGACTTTTGTAAGCACGTTGACTAGGATTTTATTTGTGGATTCGGCTTGACCATTAGCCTGAGGGTAATAGGGAGAGGACTTTCGATGAATTATTAGGAAGGTAGAGAGCAAGTGGGCAATCACTTCATTAATGAAGTGTGTGCCTTGGTCGCTTACAAGTTTGATTGGACAGCCAAACCGTGAAATGACCTGCTGCCATAAGAACTTTGCGGTGGTCCTAGCATCGTTCTTCCTCGTGGCTCGTGCCTCTGTCCATTTCGTTAGATAGTCGGTCGCCACTATGATGTATCGAGCTTGGGAATACTGTGCTGCAGGACTGATAGGTCCAATAAAATCGATGCTCCATTTTTCGAAGGGTTGTCGGGCTATGATGGGGGTCAACTCCATCTTGTCCTTTCGCACAGGCACTTTGGTCCTTTGGCACTCATCGTAGTGCTTTACAAATTTAGCTGCATTGCGGAATAGGGTGGGCCACCATAGTTGGGATTGTAGTACCTTTCGGGCTGTTATGTCCCCACTAAAGTGTCCTCCAGCGATTCCGACATGTGCTTTGTTCAATGCGTCGTGCATCTCGTGTTCACATACACATCTGTGCAATAAACCGTCTTGTCCCAACCTGTAGAGTTGGATAGCTATCAGTTGGTATGGCTGAATTTTCAAGATAAGTCTTTTTAGCCTGGCCTTCTCAATGGGTCGCTCTGGTAGTCCATTTTCTAGCACTTGCACTATGTCATCGGCCCAATACGGCGTCAGATCCGCTTTAAATAATTCTCATTCACTAGACAAGTTAAAAAGATGGGCATCCGGCAACTCGTCAGGCATGCCTTGCCCAGCGGCTTCTCCTGTGGGTATGCGGGACATGTGGTCAGCAATGTAGTGCTGCTTTCCCTTGCGTACAACCACAGAGAAGTCAAACTCCAGTAAAAGGAGTAACCATCTAGCTATGCGCCCCGTAGCGCAAGGCTTGTTCACAAGATACAGTAAGGCTTGATGGTCATCAACAAAGAAGACAAAGGGAGTGGCCAACATGTAATGCCTAAATTTCTTTACCGCAAATACCATGGCCAACCCCTCCCTTTCTGTCGTGGAATAGTTCATCTCGGTCTCTGTGAGCTGCCTGCTAGCAAAACTCACTGGGTAATCTAAGTTATGTTCACCAGGCTGGCATAGCACGGCTTTAATAGCGAACTTAGAGGCGTCTATGTGTACATAGAACGTTACGTTCTAGTCTGGGGCTCGCAAGATTGGTGTAGTTGTAAGAGCCTTTTTCAACTCCTCATATGCGTGTTGGCATTCCTCCATCCACTCAAACACTATCAATAGCTTGTACAATGGTCTAGCTATTAGTGCATAATTTAGCACAAATCGTCGATAATATCCAGTGTGTCCCAAGAAGCATTGGACTCCCTTGTAATTATCGGGTGGCGGTAGGTCAACAATGACTCTGACTTTGGAAAAGTCAGTAGCAATGCCGTTCCTTAACACTACGTGCCCTAAGATGCATCTGTGTTTTACCCAGAACTGGCACTTCAAGGGGTTCAATGAGAGGTGGTATAGCCTACACCTTTCAAAGACAGCTCTCAATTTCTCCAAGTGTTCGGCCCAACTAGAGTGTAAACATAGGTCGTCTACAAACACTTCCAGTTCGTGCCTAAGCATGTCCTTAAAGATAGTGCACATTAGGCGTTGGAAAGTTGCAGGTGCATTCATTAGCCCAAAAGGCATGACAATGTAGGCAAACACGCCCCATTCTGTGGCAAAGGCAGTCTTGTGCCTGTCATCGGGGTGCACTTGCACTTGATTATAGCCCGAGAAACCATCCAGAAAACTGTAGGCTTCCTTCCCTGCTACCCTCTCAAGCATGTGCTCAGTGTAAGGTAAAGGATAGTTATCCCTTTTCGTAGCGGCATTCACTTTTTTGTAGTTCACGCACACTCGGATTTTTCCATTTTTCTTCATGACAATCACAATAGGTGATACCCAGTCCATGTGCTTGATCTCATATATGAAACCTGCCCTCATGAGTTTATCAATCTCTTCCTTCACTACATGGGCGTGCTTGGGATTCATGGGGTAAGGTCGCTGTTTTGTTGGCACTGCATCTGGAACCATTGGGATGTTATGAGTCACGACCCTAGGGTCGACTTCCTTGAGTTCAATGTCCAGGCAAATACGTCAATGTACTCTTGCAGGAGCGCAATGAGTTTGGTCTCTTCCTCCTCCCCCAAGTCATCTGCGACGAACACCGGTCTTGGTTTTTCACCTTTCCCAGCCAAGTTAACCTCTTTGACTTTGGCGGGTCCCTCAATCGGTTCACTAGTCTGACCTTGTCTTTTTGCACCTAACAGGATCACTACTCTGTTACCCTTTTTAAATTTTGTAAACCGTTTGGGCAGATCTTGTGGTTTCCTTTGCCTTTCCGCTTCTGAGTCCCTTGCTTGCTTCCTGACCTCCTCTTTTAGCCTCCTGCACCTCAGGTGGACTGGCAAGTCTCCCTTGGTGTGTTTGACCTTAGAGGGTTGCGGTATCTTGGGATCACTCTCAGTGCTAACTTCCGACTCTGAGTTGAACTCGCATCCCTCACTTGAGGAAGGTGTTTCCCTAGGGGGTCGTAGTTCCGTAGGTGAATCTGTCTTGAGCACTGGGATTACCCATGGTTGTGCTACTCCGGCTTGCTCGTAATCCACAGCTCCTATTCGTTCTAGCCAAGATTTGTCACACTCCATTAGCATGACTCCTTTTTCGTTTCGACTGATCCCTTCTTTCCTAGGCCTCAAATCTGCCCTGATTTGTTCTATCGCTTTTCCCTCCGTGTCGTACTCTATCGTGTCTACCTCTTCTTCACTCTCTTCTCCCGTAGAGTGACAGTCCTCATACTCCTTATCATCCGGGTCATGTCCTTTTGACTGCTCATCATCCCCTAAGCTTCCCTCTTCAATCTCCTTGTCGTCAGTAACTAAATCCCAGTTATATAACAAGTTCAGGTCGTGGACCTTGGTCCATTTCCATTCTGGTTTAGCTAAAAGGTCACGTAGAGGTTTTAAGTTAGCAGCCAAATTGCCATCCAATTTATCGGTCAGATACTCTACGATTTTCTGAAGCTCTAATTTGTTGTTGGGGATGCGGGACGAGGCCAGTTTGCCTGGGTTGAGTGAGCTTCCTACCATCATGCAAAGCGGCACAATTGGCTCCTCAGTTGGCATGGTTGCGGCTTTAGCAACCTGCTGATGTGGTCCTTCCTCATCCGAGAATGGTAGGTCAATGGCTGCCAAAACGTGCATCCAATCCCTCTCATCCTCAGGGCAAGGAATATATCTAGCGAACGATTCATAGGGCTTGGTCGTTTGAGTATCGCCTTTTAGCATAGCCGATATGGCAGCTAGGTCAACACGTGTCGTCGTCCAAGTGTCCATCTCTACCCTCACTGCACTAGTTCTGTTCCCTAGGAAAATCAATCCATTGCCCCAGTCCTCTATGACTCGTGCATTCCTCATCCAAGGTCGGCCTAATAGTATGTCGTAATCCACTCCCTTCATGACAATGAAGTTTACCGAAAATTGTACACCGGTAATCTTTACTGGCGAATTCTTTAAGACCCAAAATGGTCTTACCCTCATTCCATTTGCTAGCGTGACATTGAATCTAGCAGTCTCTACAGGAGGGTTTCCCCATGCCTCTAGGACCTCATGGTTCAGCACACTAACACCGGCGCCTGTGTCTACAATTCCTTTTCGAGTCATGTCTCCTAAGGCTAGGATGGGCAAAACTGCGTGCATTTCAGTGCCTTCCCAAAAAGCATTGATGTGCAAAGACTTAGGATCTGAGTGTAGAGTTAGACTTGGGATCCGTGTAACTGCATCATGATCTTGCGGATCAGCACCCGCAAATCCTGTGTGTCCCTCGATCGAGTCTTTTAACTCCTACCACAAGGAGTGATTTTGCCTAAGCAGATCCTCCAAGCTTAGAGTTACTGGAGTGGACAGCAAGGTTGTGATGAGGCTACTGGACCCTTGTCTTCCTCTGAGGCTAGCAATTCTAGGCCATGCATTCTGTCTGACCTGGTAAGTTTCCCCCCGGCCTTGCTGTTGAGTTGCTCCTAGTGGTGCAGGTATGCTCCCAGCCTGTGGTTTTGAGGGTGAGACTGGTGTGCTAACACTGGAGAAGTCGTCTTCCAATATGGGTTCAGCATCCTCGAGGTGCTTTTGGGCGTCCTTGACCCACTCCTTGACCTTGGCTATAGCCTCGAGTTGCCATTTGGGGTGGGGATATTCCCCCACCTTGGCACTCCCTAGCTCTGCTGTCTTAGGAGCCGAGGTCTCTGCCTCTATGTCTGTGACCTTCTTTCCCATTACCAGCGTAGTCGTTTCCTCGGTTTTAAGGGTTATCTTCGCATCGGTTCTCTTTTTCCTTCTCCTTCGACTTTTCTTCCCTATTGAGGTTGCATCAAGGTTACTTGGCCCTGGCAAGGAGATGCCTGCTTGTTTCGTTTGAGCTCGCGTCATAGCATGTAGTGGGATGGGCGTATCCTCACTACCAAAAGTTTCAACTCCAAAGAGCCCCAAAGGCACCGATGGCATGTTGGCAGTGCTCGTTGATGGCTTTCGCCTAGGACAGTCAGGAAACAGATGTGTGATTCCACACTCTGTGCATCGGAGATCTGCTTTGTCTTTGTTAGCTTGTTCTCGCTCTGGGCAGTGTGATGAAATGTGGCCTGGGTGGCTGCAAGTCCAGCATATGACTGGATCCTGGCTAGGCCCTCCAAAGCCTCTACCTCGTCCTCTTCCTAAAGCCATCACCGGCATTGCCCTATAGTCCATCAGGACTAGGTTGCCCTCCTCATCGTAGGATATGTACGGATTAACATATGTCTCTTCCTCATTAGGCTTCTGCACAAAGTGAACAGGAGCATCGCTAGGTGGGTGAGTCACAAAAGGCCCTGGTGGCCTGGGTATACCAATTGGGTTCATTTCTAGCCTAGGCACGACAGGTCTTGAGTTAGTTGGTGCTGGAAGAGCTAACTGGGTTCCCCTGCCAAAGAAATTAGGTGGCCTATTACCTAAGTATGGAGGGTTGTACTACTGTGTGTATGGGAATCTCCTCGGCATTCTGCAATGCGCTGCATCATGTCTGAATCTACCGCAATTTGAGCACGGCCAAGATCTAGGATCTTGGCACTCCACTGGGAGGTGATTGCCGCCGCAGTACACACATTGTACATGCGATCTCACAGGCTTTCTAACGAGCTCTTGCAACCGTGCAATCTCCATTCTCATCTCTGCCATCCCTTGGTCGTGGTCTACACTCTTTCCCTTGTCCTGCGCACTAGCAGTTGCTTTTTCCCCTAAGGTGGTTGATCTCTCAGGGTCCCTCTGGCTTGCACTATCTCGGTTGGTAGTCCTCATGCTTCGTTCCCTAAGTTGATCATCTACGCGTATTGCCTCCTCGAAGACTCGAGCTAGCATATCTCATTGTAAGGTGGAGTTACTGGCCAAAGCCTTATAGAGCTCCTCACTCCGAATCCCGTTCATGAATACTGTAGACACTGCCCTCTCGGTAGGTCGCTCATTGGCAGGGATTCTCTTGTAGAGGCTGCGCACCTGAGTGACGTAATCCCTAACGTCCTCTTTCTCCCTTTGACTGATATTCATCAACCTAACAATGAGGTTATCCGAATACCCTGGCTCCGAAAACCTCTTGATGAAGAGGCCCTTAAGGCGAGCAAAGTTTGTACGTTCTGTGTCATCCAGACTAGAGTACCGGGTCCTCCTCTTGTCGCCTAAGCACAGGCCGAAGGCTTGAGCTCGTTGCGCAGGGTTAGTAAGACCGTTCGCCTCACATACTTTCTCGAACTGCTCCATGAAGCTGTACAGGTCACTGCTAGGTTCGTATTGAGCTAGTTGTTTTGCTACTATGGGGATACTAGCCTACTCTTTAGTCCCTTGCGTGACTCCCAATCCTGACAGTAGCGCGGTGGCTAGGGCAGTAGCACTCTGTTCCATGGATGTATTGTCCATGAGTCGCTTTGCCACCAGTTCACTCAACATCATGCCAGCCTCTCCTGCTTGTTCCCTCTCTATGTTCGGTCCGGACTTGGCTGCCCTAGCTAGGTCTAGTACTCGTCTAGCCTCGTACATGTCCATATCTTGCTGCAGCCTTCTAGCCCTTTGCTCATGGTTGTAGGCAATTATACCTTCCATCGCTCTCTTGATAGCTCTTCTCTCTTCTTCCAGGTTAGCCACCACTTCCTCTATAGATCTACCTTGGATCACGGTCCTGGTGAGTAGATCATAGTCGTGGACCAGTTCCTGGACCGAGGTTGGAAATTCTCCTAAGTCTAATTGGTCTTTCCCTTGTTCACCTCTTGATCCTGACATTGTTTCTGCTTCCAGCTCCACGAGGTTGTCAATGAATCCAATCAGCTCCGGCAGCTTCCACTCCCCTATCTTGTTGCTTCCCTTGTCTTCGTGTTCTCTCCAGGTACTACTAGTAGGGCGCTCAGGCACCTGTCTAAGTCTTGGGGTCTTCTCCTACTAGTGGGTTCCTTAATGTTATTAGATATCCTGGTGTGTTCCTTGTTATTCAAAAGCAACGGCGATCCTTACTCACACATTGTGCTTAGTGCTTTCGTGGTGCTTGGTGCGAAAACAGGCTTTTCTCTTTTCTTGCTGTGCAGGTTTAGTGGAGCATAAGAGTGAAATGCCGATGCAGAAAGTGTTTAATGCAAACTCCACCTTGTTTCTACCCACGTTCCCAGCCTAATTTGAGTTCCCAACTCCATTCCCGGCTATTCTATGATCTTTCTGCACCCTAAGTTCGATTAGTCTCTGAGGTTCTAATGGTCAAACTGGGTCTTGGGGGTGTTCAGGGTTGCGTCCTGGGGTCAGGTCTATGGCAAGGCCAGCAAAAGATCCTTATCTTTTTCTTTTGGCAAGATGGTCCGATTTTGGGAATCGGACAAAGCTGGTCCGATTCTTGCAATCGGACCGGTCTGGTCCGACTCTAACAGTCGGACAAGGTTGGTCCGATTCTGGGAATCGTCAGACCCTGGTGGTCCGATTCTGGGAGTCGGACCAGGAGGGTGGTCCTACTTTCGAAGTGGTCCGACTATGGACTGGTCCGAGTCCGACTCCAATGATCTGACCACAATGGTTCGATTCTAATGGGCAGTCCTAGTGCCATGTGGCACGTCTGATTGGGTTGGTCCGATTCTTGAGAATCGGACCGGTCTGGTCCGACTCTCTCAGTCGGACGGTCCGATTCTGGGAATCGGACAGTCTGAGCCCAGGAATTGGGTGGTCCAATTCTGGGGATCGGACCACTGCGAGTTGGTTCGACTGCGTCAGCGGCGGGCGCGATTCCTGTTGAGATATCGAGCTCCACTCGTGATACGCCAGGGTGACCGTTGTGTATTTATGTCACCGACTTGTCAGTTGCAGACGCGGTTGGTACACCGCCCATGAATAATAGCTACATGATAGCTATCCTTATCTATTCTAGTTCGTGGCTCAGTTAGTATGCCACCTTAGTTAGTTGAGTTTGGTTTGAGACCCATATATAGGGTTCTTCTATTTCTTTGTACTTGAGTTCTTTTGGCTTACACAACTAAGAAGAGGAAAACTGTTTTCAGCCTCCACCCTTGTGTGTCTTCCCCCATTGTGCAAGCAAGAAAGCTTCAAGCGAGACTCCTTCCTTCTCTCCCACAATCTTGACATGGTATCAGAGCCTTGTTCGTGGTAAGGAGCTCAAGAAAGCAAGCCAAGCTCGCGGTGGTCTGGTAAGAGGAGCAGTGTTGCTTTCATTTTCTGTTTTGGGAGCAGATCTCTGCAAGTAGCACAGCCGGAAAGTGCAGGAGTGCATTGTCTCAGGTTGAGACGCCCTTCGCGGTGAAGCAAGAGGGCAGTATATGCTGCGGGTAAGAGCTTTAGCTCTTGGCGACCTTGTTTTTTTGATTTGAGGCCATTTCGGGGCCTGTTTTGCAGACGGAAGTTTTCTACACGCACTCAGGAAAAGGCTCAGTTTTATGCTGTGCAGCCACTGTTCTACAGGTCGGTGAAAAGTTACTGTAGAAATTGCATCGTATGCTTGTGCGCAGAGACATTGGGAGTTTTCAGAATTATCCTTGGTTCCTATTTATGAAAAATCGTCACTAGGAAGTGACTGTGTGGTCAAATACCACTTTCGCCAGTTTTGCAGATTTGCCCTTGTGAGGGTGAAGCTGAGTTTTTGTAGTGACAGAATTTTTTTCAGCGTTCTGTAATGGCGTCTGACTCTCTTTCACAGATTGTAACTGAAAATCTTGACAAGAACAACTTCCAGGCATGGAAGTTTAGAATGACGAATTTCCTTATGGGAAAAGGATATTGGGAATTTGTTGCAGGAAATGAAGAAGAACCAGTTCTTCCTGATGTTCCCAATCAACAGCAAATGCAGGCATTCAAAGCATGGCATGAGAGAGCCAGGAAAGTTATGTACTGGCTGTCAATCAGCATTTCAGACTCTATGATTGTGCATATTCAGGATGCAAGTACGCCAAAGGAGGCATGGGATACTCTGTCAAAGATGTATAGCACAAATACGCAAGCCAGGAAAATGCAGCTCAAGCAAGAGTTGCACAATGTGCAAAGAGAAAATATGAGCATCAACGACTACCACATGAAGGTGAAGAAGATTGCAGATGCACTTGCTTCCATTGGGTCACCAGTGGAAGATGATGATTTAGTTTCTGTGACCTTGAATGGTCTAGGAAAGGATTATGCACAGTTTCGGACATCCATTTCAGTTCGTGAAAGATTTCCTGATTTTGAGGAGTTGATTGCTCTTCTAATTTCTGAGGAACAGAGAAATGGTGGTGCATCTTCTTCAGGAGGAACTTCAAAAGAAGCTGTCTTCTACTCAAATGCTGGAAGAGGTAGAGGCAGAGGTAGAGGAGGCCGATTTGGAGGCCATGGTAGAAATCAGAATATGCAGCAAACTCAAGAAAACCAGTCCTATGGAGGAGGACGTGGTAACTCTAGAGGCAGGGGGAGCCAAAGAGGTCGTGGTGGATGGCAAAGATGTCAAAATGCAAACAGTAATGTTGAATGCTACTACTGTGGTAAAATGGGTCATATGGCTAAAGACTGCTATAAAAAGCAGAATGACATCATGAATGGAAAACTGCAACAAGAGAATTATGCATCTTCTAACAGACAGGGTGATGACAGAAATGAACATTTGTTCATGGTGCAGCACATGAACAATTCTGTGACAAGTGCAGAAGAAAGCAATGATGTATGGTATGTTGACTCAGGTGCATCAAACCACATGACAGGTCATGCAGAATGGATGGAGGATGCAAGGAAAATGGAAAAACCAGGATTTGTGGAGACTGGCGATGATACTGCACATCCTATTGTGCAGATTGGAAAAATTCCCTTGTCTATGCAGGATGGGAAAAAGAAATACCTGTCCGATGTATTTCATGTCCCGAATATCACTAAGAATCTAGTTTCTGTCGGTCAAATGGTTGAGCAGGGCTTGCAGGTCAGATTTAATCCTCATGGATGCTTTGTTGAGGATATGAAAAATAAAGGTCGCTTGATAGCAAAAGAAAAGAAGAAGGGCAGAATGTTTACGTTGGATGCAGACATGTCTGAATTGAGTGCAGCAATGTTTGCACATGGGACCGGTGTAGTTGCAGATATTGATATCTGGCATAAACGCATTGGTCATGTTAATGTACAGCGACTTAAATCAATGCAGGCCCAAAATATTGTTGCAGGATTGCCAAAATTCAAGGTTGCAGAAATGCATAAGGTATGTGAAGCCTGTCAGTTTGGAAAACAGGCAAGGAAACCATTTCCTAGACATGTTCAAGAGAGTGAGAAGCCATTGGAATTAATCCATTCTGATGTGTGGACTACTAAAGCTGCATCTCTTGGAGGCTGTCATTATTTTGTCACTTTTATTGATGACTATAGCAGAAAAGTTTGGGTGTATTTTGTGAAAAAGAAAAGTGAAGTTTTTGGGCATTTCAAAACCCTTAAAGCTATGGCTGAAAAAGAAACAGGTCTGCAAATAAAATGCCTAAGGTCAGATGGAGGGGGAGAGTACCTCTCAAATGAGTTTGCAAAGTTCTTGCAGGAGCATGGCATAAAGCAGCAATATTCATGCAGTTATACCCCACAACAAAATGGAATTGCAGAAAGGAAAAACAGGCATATTGGAGAGGTATCTCGTGCCATGCTCAATGAAAAAGACTTGCCAGATTTTTATTGGGCTGAAGCAGTTGCTACAGCAGTCTACATAATGAACAGGACTCCCACTGCAGCAATACATGGAATGACTCCAGAGGAGAGGTATACTGGTAGGAAACCAGATATTTCTCATTTGAAAATTTTTGGTTGCATTGCCTATGTACATGTGCCAGATGAGCTGAGATCCAAGTTGGATCCAAAAGCTGAGAAGTGCATCTTTATTGGTTACTCTCTGCAGCAAAAAGGGTATAGATGCTATAACCCTTCTACTCGTAAGTTTACAGTGAGCAGAGATGTTGTTTTTGATGAGATGAGTAGCTGGTATAAACCAGTAAATGTGATTGATGATGTAGATGCACAAAATGGTAATGCTGCACAGAATTCACAGCAGCAGTCACAAAATATTAGTGGACCTGGAGCGTCCTCTAGCAGTGGTTCACATTCTTCGCCATGGACAGGCAGATTGAGATCAGGAGAATCTTCTCAAAGCAATGCAGATAGTGGTATGCAGGTATCACGAAAAGGAAGAGAGAAGGTTGATCAGCCCATGTTTGATGTGAATGCAGGTCACTCTTATGTGGATGGTGAATCCAGTGGCTCAGAGCAGAGCATTGATGATGAGTTGGGTATTCCCTCTATTGTTACACCTGGAGTAAGGAAGACCAGGGATGTTTTGAGAGCACCTGGGAGTGAACCTACTTTGCGCAGGTCTACGAGAGCTAGGTATCCTGTGGATAGGCTGAAATATGATGGATTTACAGCCATTCACTATGCATATATGGTCAAAGTAATACAGGAACCAGAACCCACTTCTTTTGAGGAAGCCATGGGAAAAGAAAAATGGGAGAAAGCCATGGATGAAGAAATGGATGCCTTGGAAGCAAATGCTACATGGGAATTGGTACCTTTACCTAAAGGTAAGAATGCAATTGGCTGTAAGTGGGTTTATAAGGTGAAACACAATGCAGATGGTTCTGTGAACAGATACAAGGCAAGATTAGTAGTCAAGGGGTATGCACAAACATATGGAATTGACTATGAAGAAACATTCAGTCCGGTGCAAGGATGGCAACCGTAAGAGCAGTCATTGCTATGGCTGCATCAAAGGGATGGTCTTTACATCAGATGGATGTAAAGAATGCCTTCTTGCATGGTGATTTGCAAGAAGAGGTCTATATGGAGCAGCCACCAGGTTATGTGCATGTTGTTCATCCTGAGTTTGTTTGCAGGTTGAATAAAGCTTTGTATGGCTTGAAGCAAGCACCTAGAGCATGGTCTGACAAGATAGGACAGTATCTTGTCACTATTGGCTTTCAGATTTCCAAGGCAGATTTCTCACTTTATGTGAGAAAAACAGAGAAAGGTATTATGCTACTTGTCATTTATGTTGATGATTTGATTATGACAGGTGACAGTGATGAAGATATCCTTCATGTGAAAATGCTATTGAAGTAGAAGTTTGAGATGAAGGATTTGGGAGAGCTGCGTTATTTCTTGGGCATTGAGGTGATTAGATCACCAAGTGGGATACAGCTCTTGCAGAGGCAGTATGGATTGGACATGGTGTCCAAATATGGGATGACAGGCTGTAAGCCTATTTCAGTTCCTTTGGAGCAGAATGTGAAGCTGAGCGCAGATGCAGGTGAGCTTCTGGAAGACCCTACTATGTACAGACGCATAGTAGGAAGCTTGATTTATATGACTATTACCAGGCCAGATTTGAGCTATGTTGTTGGATTGGTAAGTCAGTTTATGCAGGCTCCAAGGAAACCACATTTGGATGCGGCTAGACGCATACTCAGGTATGTGAAGTCCACATTGCAGTATGGACTATTTTATGAGACTGGGGTTCAGATACAGTTGCATGGATACACTGATGCTGATTGGGCTGGTAGTATTTCTGATAGACGATCTACCAGTGGATATGTGTTCTCTTTTGGGAGTGCTGCAGTCACTTGGAGCAGCAAGAAACAGCCTACAGTTGCCTTGTCGAGCACAGAGGCTGAGTACAGGGGTGCAGCAATGGCTGCATGTGAGGTAGCTTGGTTGCATAAGCTACTTTATGATATGCATCAGTCTACAGATGGGCCAGTTGTCATTTATTGTGACAACATGAGTAGTATACACTTGGCAAATAACCCAGTCTATCATGCTAGAACAAAGCACATTGAGGTGCATTATCACTATGTGCGAGAGAGGGTTTTACTAGGTCTTATTGATCTAGTTTATGTCAGCACAGAGGATCAGGTAGCTGACATATTTACGAAGGCATTGGGCGCAGAGAAGCTGCGCAAGTTCAGAGACCTGCTTGGTGTGCAGGAATTGGGATTGAGCTCGAGGGGGAGTGTTGAGATATCGAGCTCCACTCGTGATACGCCAGGGTGACCGTTGTGTATTTATGTCACCGACTTGTCAGTTGCAGACGCGGTTGGTACACCGCCCATGAATAATAGCTACATGATAGCTATCCTTATCTATTCTAGTTCGTGGCTCAGTTAGTATGCCACCTTAGTTAGTTGAGTTTGGTTTGAGACCCATATATAGGGTTCTTCTATTTCTTTGTACTTGAGTTCTTTTGGCTTACACAACTAAGAAGAGGAAAACTGTTTTCAGCCTCCACCCTTGTGTGTCTTCCCCCATTGTGCAAGCAAGAAAGCTTCAAGCGAGACTCCTTCCTTCTCTCCCACAATCTTGACAATTCCGATGCATTTGAATCCTTCCTAATGCCTGCTGCACTCAATCACCACAGACTTCCCATATCTAATTAGAGCACTATTGGAAAACACCGGACTCACCTGAAGCAGCACGGATTGAATGCGCCTAGAATCGGGGTCGCGTTTCCTCGTCCTGTGAACCAGAAGCTCTCTCTCTCTCTCAACACATTGGATCTCAGATCTCCAGTTTGCTCTTTCTCCACCGCCGATATACCACATCCTGCATCAGGAGGGATCACCTGCTATTAGTGACTTCAACGACTGCTACTACATCCCAGGATAGTATATATCCCTACATCTGTTATATATACACATCGCACCACTTTATCACAGCCGACAGTTGTTCCCCTATCACAGCCGACATTTGTTCCCCTTTTGTAGCCATTATCTGGAGTACCAGAGCTACATATGCACATACACATACACGACACTTATCACACTCACAGCACCGTATTTTCAGTTTCCAGTTTTTAGCTTTTCATTCAGCACTTTTATTTTGGATAGCTGGACCTCATCAGTTGTATCACAGTTTGTCTCATAGGCCAGTTTTGGTCTTTAGAAGACGTTAATATAACTTTCTTTCTTTCTCTCTCTCTCTCTCTCTCTCTCTCTCTCTCTCTCTCTCTCTCTCTCTCTCTCTCTCTCTCTCTCTCTCTCTCTCTCTCTCTCTCTCTCTCTCTCTCTCTCTCTCTCTCTCTCTCTCTCTCTCTCTCTCTCTCTCTCTCGGCTAACCAAAGAAATGAGGTTTGTACTGGCCTCCTAGGCCTCTTAAGGTCCTTTCCCAGCACTGCAAAACCTTACAACCAGTTCCCTGTCCCTATTTCACCTAGAAACTTGAATCTGGTCCCCTGTTTTCCTGTTTCCAGCAGCAGCCAGAACCTCTGTTTTCTCTTTTCTTACCCTAATCTAACCTTAATCTAGTGCAGGCAATATGAAAAACAAAAATGCAGAACAGTAGTCCTAATCTAATGCTTCCAACAAACCCAAATACTTACCTGTTCCACTGATTAAACCCTCCTAAATCTCCTAGTTATCTCGAGCACTGGTTCAGGCTGCAAACCCTACTTCCATGCTCGATTTGATGCGGCAGCACTCAAGGCTCAATTCCGTCGGTCCCGGCAACGGAACCAAAATGGAGGGGAGCTTCAAGCTCTACCCCGAGACCTACGGACCACTTATTGCTCAAGTGTTTCGAACCGAGCGGCCATGGCTACCTCTCATATAGCCGACAGGCAATGCCTACCTTATGGGTGTAGTGAGCTTACCTTGATGCTCGATCAAGTGCCCTCCTCTTTCTTGCACACCGGTAGCTCCACGATCCTTGAGGCAAGCTCAAGCAACCCCAATCCCTCTCCCATGAGCTTCATCCTCCATAGCCACATGTGAGACAAGAGAAGAGAAGAGAGGAGGAGAAAATGAAGAGAGAAGATGGAGAGCTTCTTCTCCAAGATCCCTCACTCTCACGCATTCACTCCCTCACTCCCTCACACTCTCTCAATCCCTCTCTCAAGCACAAGCAAGAAGGAAAGAAACAAGAGAAGAAGAAGAAGAAGCTTTTGCCATGCACAAGAATGAGCTTCCCATTCACTTTTCAACTTTATATACATGCCCTATTTTCCATGGGCGGTCATCCCCCTTTTTTACATGGCCGGCCATTAGCCTAGGCCCATTTCCTCATTTCCCACCGTTCTAGTCTATCCTATCCCCAACTAATGCATACAATTTGCACAGGAGTGAGCCTGGCGCTCTTTTACAAGGTTTTGGAAGTGTTTTCGCACTTAATGGTGCGCTTTTTATTCTTTTACTCTCCTTGGGCGACTCCAAGACTTCTCGAGGATTGTGCCTGTGCATTTAATTTTTTCCCGGGTCTAGTTGCCATTTAAGGCGCCTTTTCTTTTTCTCTTTTTCCATTTCCCGCTCCTCTGTGCTGCGGTAAACAGGAAGCACAGAGTGGAAGCAAGAGCTATAGTGAAAAGAGCAAGAGCAAGAGAGAGATAGACACAAGATGTGGGAACTCCAATAGTCACAATGTGTGATCAACCTTTTCTTTATTCAAATATCACTGAAAGAATAAAGAATGAAGTGACAGTGATGGGCACCCATCAGTTGCAATGTACAGGTGTGTGGGTATGCAGGTACTATCAGTGTAACTAACGTATAGGTAGCTAAGCACATGTGCCTTTACCTCCAACAACCTTTCACTTAAAGATGAATGTGTCCCTAGCGAGGAGAGAACAAGAAAAAAGTGAAAAAGTATAAATGTACAAAGTACAATAGGACGAGAAAATATGTCATCTCATCCAATGCCCACCATCAACTTCCTAAGGAAGATAAACTGCTCCCTTAGTGAGTAGATTTGTAGGATTTTGGTTAGTTGAGATCTTAAAAAGCTCAATGGACTTGTTCTCAAGAACCTCTCAAATAAAGTGGTAATGGACCTCAATGTGCTTCGTCTTCGCATGGAAGATGAGATTCTTGGCCAATTGAATAGCACTCATAGAATCCGAATACAGTGTAGGGACCACATTAGTAATGCCAAGGTTTGCCACCAAACAACCTAACTAGACTTATGATGAGGCCATGTATAGAGATGATAGTCACTCTTGGGAGAGGGTCATGTAATCAGAGTATGACTCATTGCAAAAAAATGATATGTGAGATTTGGTTCCTTTGCAAAGTGACAAGTGTGCTTTGCCATGCAAGTGGATGTACAAGTTGAAATAAGTGGGAGGCTTTGATGAAGTTTTTTTTCTTGTTGTGAAGATGACTACCCTATGCTTAGTACTAGCTTTGTTTGCTCAGCTTGACTTGGATATTTATCACTTGGATATCAAGATGGCTTTTTTGCATGGAGACTTACATGATGAGATTTACATGGAGTAGCCTAAGGACTTTGCAGAACATGGCAAGGAACACCTAGTGAGTAGATTGAGGAAGAGCCTTCATGGCCTTCAGCAAGCACCTAGGGAATGGTACCACAAGTTTGATGCTTTTATGCATTCATATAGATATTTTTGGAGTGATATGGATTTGTGTTTGTACACGAAGAAGGCTTTTGATGGCAGCCTTACGATTTTAATCCTTTATGTGGATAATATGTTGATCACTAAGAGCATTCATGATGAGCTAGATGCTTTGAAAGGTCAGATCAAGATGAGTTTTGAGATGAAGAACATGGGATAGGCCTCATATATTATCGGGATGTGCATTACATGCAATCACTCTAAGAGGCTCCTCTACTTGTCGGAGAAGTACATCCACAAGGTCCTTGAGTGGTTTCATATTTGCATAATGTTAAGTCTATTGGATGTCTTTTACCTTTTCACATGAAGGTTAGTTAGGCCGATTGTCCATAGTTTGATGACCAAAAGGCCGAGATGGTCAAGATCCCTTATGCATCCATAGTGGGTAGTTTGATGTATGCCATGATAGCCACTCATCTTGACATAGCATTTGCAATGGGAGATTTGGTATGATATTGGGCTATACCTAACCAAAGACATTAGGATGCCATCAAGGGTATCATGAGGTACTTGAAGGGCACAATAGCTATGTGCATATGCTGTGGTGTCCAGGATACAAGAGTCATGGGATACACTAACTCTGATTATGTAGGACATGCATATACAAGAAAATCCACCTTTAGCTATGTCTTCACATCTGTTGGAGGTGTTGTTTCTTGGATGTCCAGGATGCAAAAATGCATGGCCCTATCTACTATAGAGGCAAAGTACACTGCATCCCCATTGAAACTTGCAATGAGGCTCACCAGCATCTGTCATGATAACATAATCCATAGAGGGCTTAAACCATGCAAGTTGGTGTCTATCTCTAGTAGACCACTCGCTGTGGGGCATGTACATCCTATGGAGCATTAGGGACTTGGGCCAGTGAGGCATTAGTTGGTGTTGCTATTGTCTAGCTAGCTGTATAATAATAGGAGGTTTCTCCTAAAAGATCACTATGCATACCTTAGCAACATGCTTAGGCTATCTATCTAGCTACACAACAATAGGAGGTTCCTCCTGAAAGATCACCATGTATACCTCAATAATATGCTCAAGCTGCTTATGCATTTGCTCCTCATAGAGAACAACATCATGGTTGTGGATAACCTTTTGAGCCTACGGATCCTATAGGCAACAGCCCATCTCACCTACATATCCATAGCCAAGAAATAAGAAAGATGCATTTCCTAGACTTAGGATCCATCTTATTGTGCTTGTCCTTGTGTACATGGCAAAAAGCTCACAACCAAAGATATGCAAACGAGCATATGAGGGAGGTTTTCTAGACCAGACCTCCTCTGCAACCCGATAGTCAAGAGTAGTACATGGGGATTGATTAATGACATATATGGCGATAGTTACTTCCTCAACCCAAAAGTGGTGTGGTAAGCCTACCTTGGTAAGCATATTGTGAACTCACTCTTGAATTGTCCTATTTATATGCTTAGTCATATCATTTTGGGGTGGGGTGTATAGGGCACAATTGATACTTAATACTCCTCTCATCACAAAATTGGTCAAACGCTTTAGACACATTCTCACACCCATTATTTGACCTATGACATTTTAGTTTATACCTAGACTGGTTCTTAACCAAAGCAAGCCAATGTTGAAACGTAGCCAACACTATCGATTTTTGCTTAATAGCATATGCCTATACCTTGTGCATATAGTCATCAATAAAGGTAATAAAATACATCGTGGTACCTAAAGATTGCTAGGGCATGGGACCACATACATCCAAATGAACAAGAGCCAATGGCTCACCATGCATGTCATATCAAACTTTTTATGCATATTATGTATATGCCTGGCATATAAAAAATGATCACAAGACTCAAAGCACTTATAGTTAAGGGGTGAAAGATACTACAAACAAGTAAGCAATTTCATTCCTTTCAAGGACATGTGCCTAAGGTGACGATGCCATAGAGATACATGTGCAATTGCATTCACTGTCAAAATATAGTCAACTAACCTAGATACAAGCAAGGGATAGAGAGTATTGGACTTAGCACCATGAGCAATGACAAGATTCCCATGGATAATGTTCCATGAGGAATCACCAAGAGAAACTAAATAATTTGCATCATCCAAAGTGTCAATAGAGATAAGGCTCTTTACGAGAGCTCATACATGACAAACATCATGAAGAGTAAACATGTAGCTTGAATCAAACTGCAACTGAACATCATCAATATGAACTAATGCTAGGTCATTACCCAAATGGACAAAGCTAATCAAATTGTGATAGGAGTGAAACCACTCTCTATGAGGGGTCACATGAAAAGAAGCCCTTGAATCTATCAACTAACACTGAGTATACCCTGACAAAGTATTAGTAAGCTATGAAGTATTAAGAGAAGAAGTTGCAAGTATGAAATCATCATCACAATCATTCTACATAACATTAATCTCTTTAATATTAACACTAGGCTTGCTAGGAACAATGTTGCAATCGTCATTTTTGTCCTGTACTTTACCCTTGCCATTTTCCTTGCGCTTGTCTTCGTGTATCTTTTGTCATTGTGGCTGAATATGCCATGCTTTCCCACAATAATGAAAAGTCAATGAGGACTTACAACCATGGGATTTACTATCAGACCGTCCACATGACTGAGAGTGAGACTATTGAGAGTCTTTGCCACGATAATTATTACCACCCCTACCATTATTGCCTCTAATTGTCAAAGCATGAGAGGTGGGGGAAGCATCGACATTCCTATTGTTAACCTCTTCAGTCATTAAGAGTGCACCCTCTACATCTTGCAATTGCAACCCATCAGTAGGTATATTGGCAAACATAGCAGTGCGAAAGGTATTCTCTGATTCAGGCAATGTAACTAAGAGAAACAAGGGAAGAAGAGTGCCCTTAAATTCAATCCCCTTCAAAGGTAAATTTTTGATTATGAAATGAAACTCATTTAAGTGGACTGACATAGAAGTGCCCTCCTTCATGCGAAGGTCCATGAGTTGCTTTAGCCAATACATTTAAGAAACGGGGCTCTATTTGTCATAAACATTGTGAATCTATTCCCATAATTCCCATGCGGATTGCCCATTAGACAACATTATAAAACACCTACTTAAAGAGGGATAAGATGATGGTGGACTTACATAGCTCTTCTAATTCAGCCCAATCATCTGCATCAGTAAGTTTGGGCTTGACACCCTTATGTTTCAGGGACTTAACTTACAAAATTGCTAAATTTGGGCCTTCTAGTAGCTATAGTTGGTGCCATCCAACTTGTTAATATTAAAGATAGCACTATCATTCAAGCCACCAGCTATAATGAAGGCAAATAAGTGCACAAACTATTAAAACAAGTTGATGTAATTATCGCAAATGGTCATACAACCTTTGCCAAATCAAGCTGAAAGCAAGGGGTACTAACCAAATAATGAATTGTCCACAAATAATGCAAAGAACTGTCAAATGAAGGTGATTGCTTGCATAAATAGTGCATTAAATACAATTACAACATACTGAAGATGAAGTAATCAGTAAGAAATTAATGCCAAAGAGGGGCAATCACTAATATAAGACAAACTGCAACTGCCAAGGAATAACTCTGACTAGTAGTGAATGAATATGCAAGTGGCACCAAGAATCATCAAAGAATCAATGTGTCAGATTGAGATACATCCCATAGGCATAACCATCATGCATAGAGTGGGTCTCACGAGTAACAGAAGAAACCAGGTACAAGCACAATGGAGCGAGCAAAGTAATAGAAGCTCAATACATAACCAACCAAGATGCATACATCACTGACAACATCGTGACAAAGATAGGTGCTAGCCCAAAAGGAATGTCAGATCAGCCCACTAATCATCAACTATGTACATAAAGCATAACAAGAGCATGTACATATCACCAAGTCTTGCGGTCTCATTGTAAGACCCTGAAGTTCAATTGCATAACCAAAAGCTCAATGTACTCTCCAAATGTCAAGAAGTGGCTCCCACTAGTGTTAAATGAGAAAAAAAAAGCTCAAAATATCATGTAGAAGGCATCCATACATCCAAGATCCAAGTAGCATACATTCGAGAGCATTCGACCAAAGTATCTTGCATAGCTCTTAACATTGAAGCATTAAAAATAACTATACATAATAGTGAATGATAATCAATGTCAAAATTTTAAGCTCCAATCTGAGCTGAAATGCAATCCAGAAGTATAGGCAAGCATGTAACATGAACCATAAGCGTCAATATATCACTCAAAATAATTGGTAAGCACCTTGGAGCAATAGGCATATGCTTTCATTGATAAAATGGCATTTAGTCTTGTTATAAATAGCAATGAAAAACCTCTGTAAAATTGAGCAAAATAGTGCTCAAATTAGTCCACGAATCATCCAAGACAATGTCATAACATCCCTCAAGCATCGGGGTACCATAAGAGCATCAGTAAATATATACAAGAGCTCCAAACTCTATGAGTATGCTATCCTAGACGTTATTACAATAAACTATCCTATATGACAGTCAAGACTAAAGTATGGAAGCTCAAATCCAATGCCATATGCTCAATATCAATGTTAGGATCTTATGTCAGGGCTTTGCCTAATGGCCAAGAGTGTCTAGGGCTGTAAGAGAAGATCAAAAGTGGGCTAAGTTGGAGAGAGAAAACCAAAGAAATTCACGATGAGTTTTTACACCTGTTTTGTTGATGCCTTTGTTGAGTATAATACTACTGCTACTGAGAAAGGTTACTGATGTTGCTTAAGGTATCCCCTGAAAGGTCTTCGACAAGTGTAGAGAGGCCTGAAGAAAGTTGAGCATCAATGGTTACCTTGATGGATTGAAATCATGGCTACCATAAATGAAGAGCTCAAACTTTTCTCCACAAGTTGAAGCAATGTTAGGTTGAGCTCTTCAATATTGGTGTAATGCTCTGATACCAATTAAAGGGAGTGATCCCTAAAGTGGAAGCAAGAGTTATGGAATAAGCGAGAGAGAGAGAGAGAGAGAGAGAGAGAGAGAGAGAGAGAGAGAGAGAGAGAGAGAGAGAGAGAGAGAGAGAGAGAGAGAGAGAGAGAGAGAGAGAGAGAGAGAGAGAGAGAGAGAGAGAGAGAGAGAGAGAGAGAGAGAGAAGATGTGGGAACCCCAATAATCACAATGTGTGACTGGCCTTTCCTTTATTCAAATGTCACCAAAAGAATAAAGAATGAAGTGACATTGATAGGTGCCCAGCATGTTCAATGTACATGTGTGTGGGTACTATTAGTGTAACTAATACATGGGCGGCTAGACACATGTGCCTTTACCCCTAACACTTCATCTCTCTTCCCTCTTATCTATTTCCATGATATTAGAGCTATCCCATGGCTATGCGAAACTTGATTGAAGGTTGAGCTGAAGCCATTAGAGTACAAAAGTAGACAAATAAGCATCAAGTAAGAAGCTCTTCCATCTTGCTTGATTTGCCTTGCACAGGAGGCTCTTGAGGCTAGTAGGGCTATAATCTTTGATTGTAGTGAAACTTGGTGAGTAGGAAGAATAGTGTATGTTTTGTAAATTGGCCCTTTAGGGCTTGCCTAGTGTCATTGTAATATTTCTATATAATTAAAAGTTAGTTGGTTAGTTCAAAAGTTAGTTAGTCAATTCATAAGTTAGTAAGATTACTAACTAAAGACTAACTAAAGTAAAACTAACTAACATTAATAACTAATAGTTTTTATTTAATTAAAAATATATTAAAAAATTGAGAGTCGTAATCCGAAATTTTTCTCGAATTGATAGGGACCGTAGCCACCCTTCATGGAAGTTACAATGTAAACAAGAGTTATGAGCCATATTAATCACTAGTGTTAATGTGTATAGTATGGATGGTCCAAAAATATTAGATTTTTGGGCAAAACTAGCATATTTTAGATATTACTTATTGTAAATATCCTAAAAAGATATGGAAATTTCTAGAATTGGATGTCATGTAAAAAAAAAAGCAAGTGATTTTTTAGCTAGTTTTGGAGATTTAATACAAAAAAAAAGAGGGATTAGAAAAATCGTGTGCATCATGATCGCAGTCTACAGGCAGTAAGCAACACTTCGAACATGGAGAAAAAGGAGTGATTTGGAAGATTTCTAATCAAGTGTCTTGGGGTTATACCCCCTTTCAGAGCCAATGGAATCATCAAATTTATGATTTGAGAATCAGATCACTGATTTTTCCAAGATCCCCTCCACAAAGAGCTCTTCTTCTTAGCCACAACCCTTCTTCTCTTGTTTAGCTATAAATATGAGGCATGGGAGGCACAAGGAGACCCCGAGAGGTTGTGAGAGAGAGGTAGAAGGATACCCCTCCAAGATATTGTGAGAAGGAACTTGAGAGAGAGAGAGAGAGAGAGAGAGAGAGAGAGAGAGAGAGAGAGAGAGAGAGAGAGAGAGAGAGAGAGAGAGAGAGAGAGAGAGATATGAGTTACCCCGAGAGACTGGGAGGGAGAGAGTTAGCTCAATTCCCCCTATCTCGGTCTTCGACTAAGCCATCTTTTCTTATGCTCTCCCATCTCAAATTCATTCCTCCTCCTTTATCTCTCGAATCTACTTGATGTTGCATGCAAATGGCAATCCTACAACTAGCAACAAAGCTTCAAGCAAGGGTATCACTGTCAATACAACTACAGTACCAGATATAAGTAATACATTTCCAAATTGTTAGATGATTGCTTTGATTCCCACATGAGATATATTAGGTTTTGTACTATGCCACATGAGAATAGGTCATTGAAAGGGATAAATTTCATCTTTATAATTATAGGATGCATATTCAAGTGAAGGAGTTAAAACTATGAAAAAAGAAAATTACACTCATCCGTGTATGATAAACGCATCTACACCTAAGTGGCAGATGAAAAGGTTATCACGTCTATTCTTGCATTATTTGGAAAAATGAAGTTGGTTTTGTTGATTGATCTAACAACATCCTAAATGCTTTTACATTCATTTGATTGTTGAATTGTTGTTTGGATGATTATTCCAAATGCTTGTGATGGATGGTAAATTCATGGCGGGGGTCTGTGATGACAAATTGCCATGAGGATAAAGGAATGATTTCTTGGAAGATGATATTAGGGTTGATTGCCTTGACTATGCTTGATTCTTAACTAGATTAATTAAGGAAATGATATTTTGCACGGGTGGATCACCTCCAAGATTGCACCGCGGATTAACCCAAAAAGGGCACTGCTCGATTCACGGGCCGAAGGTTGAGTGGTGAAAAGGCCAACCATGGAAATGGTGTTTTACTCTTAGGCAGCTTGTGGGTCAGGTGGAGCTCTTAACACCCCTTGCCAAGCTTGGAACGGAGTTGAGGACGTCCATGGCCCCAACGTCTGTGGCGTTGGAAGATCCTATTCTAGATAAAAGATGAAAATTGTGGTGCCATGTGATTTGGACCAACTACTTCTACAGGGAATAAGGGACATATAATTTCTTCTGTAAGGGTAGGAGACAAAGATTAAATTGAAGATAAGTTAAGAAACTTGTTTGAACTTGTTGTTAAAAGGACTGCTTGCTTTGTTTTCATCTCGGTGCTATAAATTACGTGAACGGACCTTGTTCCCTAAAAGGCTTAAGTAAGGAAGCTGGTTTTATATGTCACACGTAAATGTGGTAGGATCTAATTAGATAACTAAAGAATGCCTATTGAGGGAAGTGGGTGGGTGGAACCCCTGACAGGTCCACCCTACGGCAGGGTAGTCCCAAAGAACTGGGAGGCTTATCACAAGGTTTTATCGATGTTTGATCCTTAGAAATTGTTAGGTTAGAACCCCGATTCATGCGATTTTAGGGGACCGGAATGGGACTATGCCCTACGGGTAGAGAGGTGAGCGCGTTTCCCATTCTCTTTGAACCAAGTACGGCATGGGTTTGCTTTGGCTCAGGTATCTCCCCGTAAAGTAAGATATCCAAATCCCGATGCTAGAATGCTATCAAGAGAGCTTGACTACTAGGAACCCAAATTTCAAGTCGATCCTAGTGGGTCCCGTGAACATTCTGTTGCGAGGCGGACTCGAGAAACCCTAGGCAACAAACCCCATAACATTCCATGGGAGTGTCGGGCAGCATCGCTTAGATTCGTCTCTTGGTGGATCGCTAAAAACGTGCCTAGACAGTCATTTTTGGCATATGAGGTCATTTCGGCCTCTGCTCTAGACTTGCAAGCAGTTTCAATAGTAGTTTTTGGGTATGTTGTAGTTTTGGTTGTGTTAGCTATTTACATGTGCATAGATTATAGATTTCAAATATGTAAGGTTTTAGGTATTTATTGGATTACAGACATAGAAGGCATTTGCATACAGATTGCAGGTTGTGGTTATTGTTGTGCAGTTAGTGAAAAACATTGCGTGTTTATTTGTGATATACTTGATATTAGCTTGTTTGCATTTTGCAATTTTTTGCAAGTTATTTATTTTATCAAAATGTCTAATAACTTCAACTAGATTGCTAGCGAGGGTCTTGATAAGAACAATTATCCTACATGGAAGTTCAGGATGATAAACTTCTTAAGGGGAAAGGTGTTTGGAATTACATTGAATAAGATATGGTAGTAGTATCCAAAGTTCTTGTGTGAAAGACTATTGCAAAACAAGTAAAGGCTAAGAAAGATTGGGAGTAGACATAGAGTAAAGTCATGTATTGACTATCTGTCAATGTCACAAATAGCATGATGGGATATTTATAAGAATATGATACCTCAGCTATTAAATGGAAGAATTTGGCAAGGTCGTTTGAAGTAAATACAAAGGCTAAAAAGCTACAGCTCAAGTTAGAGTTGAACCAAGTGAAAAGAGAGAACCTGTCTATGAATAATTATGCCTAGAAGATCAAGAGTATCATAGAAGCTCTTAGATCTATCAGTGTGGTAGTTGATGATGATGATGTTGTGCATATATGCTTACATGACTTGGAGATGAATACGAGAATTTTAGGTCATCTATCAATACATGTTGCCAGGTGGCACCTACGCAAAGGGATGAGTGCCTTAAATGGTTCTTCTTTGTGTGTACGTTGGCGGGATGAGTGCCTTAAATGTCTCTTCGTCAATGCAGGGCACGTTCCTAAGAATTGTCTTAGGCGGAAGGTCGATGGGGATGCCTATCCTTTCCGGGCATCGATGCAAGTGTGCGTGGGTGGTACCATTTTATCCACACGAGTATTAACGTCTTCGTGAATTAATTATTGTATGGAATTCCAAATTAATTGATTTGTGTGGCTAGCTACAATTATTCAGTTGGTTATTATTCTAACATGATTTTCTGAATTTTTGGCAGCTGATGTGTAGAGCAAGGAGAATTGGAAAGGGGCGCCACGCGCAAGCATTCTAAAGATTATTTCCTCAAGAATTTATTTGGCAATTATTGGATTATTGTATTAGACACACCGCTATTTCTTATAAAACGTGCGCATAGCCTCTATGTAAATATTTATTAGCAAAATAGATTTTTAGAAGATATGTCCAATAAAATATTAATGGTTCTGGAGAGTTGTGGGATGCAAAACTGCTAGCATCCATTAATCTAGATTACTCTATCTCTTTTCCAGTTCACTCAAACTCTTTATGCAAAGAGTGATTGCAAAGGGCCTAAATCTTGGGCAAAGAAGATTTCATAATATTATTATAAATATGGCATGAAAGGAGCTGCCCACTTCATGTCGGGGGGAGATTAAACCCAATCTTGAGTCGCTTAATCTTACTTTACCTTCTCTTTTAGTCTATTTTTAATTTCTCATGAGTCATATGCAATTTTATGAGTAAAAGAGAGAAAGAGAGAGATTCTTCCATTCGCTACGCGCAAACCACACATCCCTTGCTCGCAATAGTGGTATCAGAGCCTAGCCTACCTCTTGGGCTTCTAATCACCTACCCTCTGGCGTGAAGGCGAGCCCTCTACTGCAAACGGGCTCTATGGTCCGTCTCATCACTAACTGACTATACGACTGGATTTCTAGGCCTTCAAAACCCCAAACCCCTCTATCACAGTCAAGAAAGTCTGATGTTTTCTTTTTTTGACACCACGACAGCATCCACGACCTCCTCTTGTCCTAAAACGCCAAGTTTTTTAAGGCTTAAACCCTTATTAAGCAAGTTACATTACTAACCTTCATGATCAACTTCAACCTCTCTTACTTTGTGTCATACATAGACTCTGGAAATCTTCACAAGTCACAGCTGACTATCTCTTCCATAGAGGCAGTTCTCGCGTAGTTCTTTCCAGCTTCATAAATTTCACAAAATTTCCATAAAAAATTCCTGCCTTTCTTGCCTACTTCCATCCATAATTTCTTATCCAAAGATCGTTTAAAATTTTGGTCTTACATGCCAAAATTATTCAATGACAAGCAAGGCGTCTTTTCATTTGCAAGGCATCCTAAATCTTCGGATTTCTCCATCAAGCAATCATGGCCAATTTCGACTCTGCATCACCGCTTCTTGAGCCAACCCTGAAGCAGTGTATGGATTTAAGATCCATGCAACTTGAAGAAGAGCGTCAACACCGCGTACAATTGGAGCAAGAACTGAAGTCCCTCAAGCGTCCTGCCATTGAAATTTCTACCAACGATGACAACCTAGTTTGCTCCATCAACGCTACTTTGGATGTCCACGCTAGTCAAAAGGAGTCCAAGATAAGCAAGCATACATTCAAATTTAATTCTTTTGATGGTCTTAAAGATGGTCGCAAAATTTTGTCATGGTTAAGTCAGTTCGAAGCTTATTTTGACAATGAGAAATACTCAGAAAGTGATAAAATCAAATGCGCATCTCATTATTTTATTGAGAAAGCTGCATTATGGTGGGATGTCACACGTAAAAGCATTGATCGTCCTCTCACATGGAATGACTTTCGCAAGAAGGTTCTTGCAAATTTTCTCCCTGCACAATTCGAGCTCCGCATGCAACAACAATGGGACCTATTCATGCAACGGGAACGTGAGTCTATCCCTCAATACACATAAAGATTTTGGAGCACTCTCTTGCAGCTCCAAATGGTGGAGCTAGTGGCCGAGTCTACCTTCAAGAGAAAGTATATGTCCTGCTTAATTCCATCCATCCAAGTTGAAGTCAACATGTTCAAGCCCAATAACCTGGACGAAGCCATATCCCTAGCTCACAACCCTAAAAAGAAGTAGTCTAAAGACCGAAGGCAATTTCTAGCATCCAACGGTAACAACATGGGTAACAACTTTCGTTTTAATTCTTTCTGTAACTTCAATTCTCAATATGGAAAGAATTGTTTTAATCGACGGCCATGGATGCGAAATGTTCTTAATAATCATGGTCAATCAGTTTCCAATTTTAAACCTCCCAATCCACCTTCAAATTTGCCTAAATCCGGTGAATCTAAAAATATTAAGCCAAGTGTCTCCAATGCCATTTCCAAAAATGTAATTTGTTATAATTGTAAGCGTCCTGGTCATATTGCGAGTCATTGTCCCATGGGCAACACCCGTGATTGGAAGAAACCCATGGCATATCTAAATTTTCTTGGAGCTGAAGAATCCAACGAAGACCTTGAAGCAATGCCCGACTTCGATGATGCTACACTTATCGGTGAAAATTCTAACGAACCTGAAGACCTTGCTAGTAAAATTTCTATGCATGCTTTATTAAAGATGCGATGTAAAATCAATAATAATGATATGATTGTTTTGCATGACGATGGCAGTACTCATGATTTTGTTTCAGAGAAAGTAGTTAGAAACTTACAACTTAAAACTATTCCATCTGTCTATAAAATTAAGGCTGCATTTCTAGAACAACGATATAATGGTACTGAAGAAGTTCATAATTTAGAACTTTGTATTGGATCTTATAAGGAAAAGCAAAAATTTTTAGTAGCACCTTTGCAATCTGCTGATGTAATTCTAGGAATGCCATGGTGTCACCAATTCAACCCCAATATAGATTACAACACACACTCAATGCACATTGAGCACAAAGGTAAACAAATTTTACTCGAAGGGTTAACAAAAACTGAATTATTTCCAATTATTAGTCATACACAGATGAAGCAAGCTTTGCATAAACAATCAAATGCTTTCTTAGTATGGATTAATGAAGTTGATGTTACAAAAACTGAACTAACTCCAAAGCAACAACATTTTATTGCTAAAATTTTTGATTGCTTTTCTAATGATTTACCTTTACAACTTCCTCCATCACGACCGGAAGACCACCAAATTGATTTACTTCCTAGTAGTCAACCACCTTGCAAAGTTCCCTATCGCCATAACCAATTAGAAGAGAAAGAGATTCAGAAGCAAATTGAAGAACTTCTAAGTAGAAAATTAATTCATCCAAGTAGTTCACATTTTGGAGTTCCTGTATTATTAGTTAAAAAGAAAAATCAAACTTACCGCATGTGTATAGATTATAGAGCACTTAATAAAATAACGATTAAAAATAGGTATCCAATATCTAGAATAGATGACCTTCTAGATAAATTACAAGGAGCAATAGTGTTTAGTAAAATTGATTTAAAATCAGGATATCACCAAGTTCGTATGTCTACTTCTGACATTTTTAAGACAGCTTTTCGTACTCAATTTGGAAATTATGAATTCTTGGTAATGTCCTTTGGACTTACCAACACACCAGCTATATTTAGTAGAATGATGAATAGAATATTTTTGCATTTTCAGCATTGTGTGATAGTCTTTTTCAATGACATTCTTGTTTTCAGCAAAAGTGAAAAAGAACACGAAGAACATTTATCTTTAGTGTTTAGTTGATTAAAACAAAACCATCTATATGCTAACCCTGACAAAAGTTCTTTCTTTCAATCTGAAATAGAATATTTAGGTCATATCGTGTTTGCCAAAGGCATACACGTAGATCCACGTAAAATTGAAGCAATTAAGTCTTGGCCAACACCTAAAAATGTACATGAAGTTTGTTCATTTCTAGAACTAGCTAGCTTTTATCGAAAATTTGTTAGAAACTTTTCATTGCTTGCTTTACCATTAACTCTTTTGTTAAAGAAAGATCTTGTTTATCGTTGGGGTGACATCCAACAACGAACGTTTGAAATACTTAAGCATGCACTCACACACACACTAGTTTTGCAGTTACCTGATTTCAATAGACCATTCTTTCTTGTGGTTATTGATGCAAGTGGTTTTGGCATCGGTACAGTATTGATGCAAGACAATCACCCTATAGCATACTCTAGTTGTAAATTGAAACCTTCTGAAGTTAAATATAGTACATATGACAAAGAATTATTAGCTGTAGTTCATGCATTGCGCATATGGAAGCATTATTTAATGGGTTCGGAGTTTATGATTAAAATCGATCAGCAGAGTATTAAACATTTATTGTCACAACCATAAATATCTGATAGACACATACAGTGGGCATCATTTATTCAATCCTTTCATCCACTCATTCAATATCAACCAGGTAAGAAAAATGTAGTAGCCGATGCACTTAGCTGTAGGCCATCATTAAACAATATTTCTGTCATTTCTACTTCTTCGTTAGACACAATGAAAAATACTTATCTTCAAGATCCTAATTTTCATGATGTTTGGGTAAATTTATCTAACAATCAATGGATCCCTACTAATAACTTTTCTGTTTCCGATGGTTTTCTATTTTATGAAAAACGGTTATGTATTACTAATCCTTTTCGTCATTTCGTTATGCAAGAAGTACATGAACCTCCTTATATGGGACATTGTGGTATTATCTCCACACTTAGAAATTTACATGAAGATTTTTTCTGGTCAAATATGCAACGTGATGTCTCTAATTTTGTTTCTAAATGCATTGTATGTCAACACATAAAAGACATCATGGTAAGTCATATGGTTTACTACTTCCATTAGCTATCCCTAATTCACCTTGGGAGCAAATTTCTATGGACTTCATTACAGGTTTACCACAAACTTATTCACAAAATAATATGATATGGACCATAGTTGATAGATTTAGTAAACATGCTTACTTCATTGCTTGTAAAAAGACCTTAAGTGCTGCACAAGCCGCTAACTTATTTCTCAAGCATATTTTTGTGCACCATGGATTGCTGGAAATTATTATGTCCGACTGAGATCCTCGATTCTGTAATAATGTTTGGATTACATTGTTTACTAACTTAGGAACTAAGATTGATTTTAGCTCCGCATGTCATCCAGAGACTAACAGTGAAACAGAGACCACAAATAGCACAATTTTAGATTTAATTCGTGCTTACATAACTTCTTCTCTAGCCACATGGGATAATCATTTGCACCTTCTACAGTTTGCTTACAATAATACCACTCACACTGCTACACAAAAGGCACCTTTTGAAATTGTTTATGGTCACAAATTTCCAACTCCCACATTTCGTCTAACTCAAAAAATACCTTCTGTTGACGATTGGATTCAAAATCATTCAAGTATTTATGAGCAAGTTAAACAAATACTAGCAGAGACCCAACAATCATATGTGAAACAAGCAAATAAAAAGAGGCAAGCTATGATTTATAAAGAAGGAGATTACGTTTGGTTACGTGTTGAAAAACGTAGATTCCATAGTGTAGAAAAGAACCCAAATGTAAAATTAGCTCCTCGTTTCGATGGGACCTTTTAAAATTCTCCATTGTATTAATCCTAATGCTTATAAATTAGAGTTACCTCATCATTGGAAAATCCACGACACTTTTCACATTAGTCTTTTATGTCCCTTCAAAGGTTCTCTTCCTGTTCACCCTATTTATGAATCACCACCCTTGATTGCAGATGACCATGAAATCCTAATCCTTGAAACAATTATTGATGTTGACTATATGATCACTAGAACTAGAAATACTTATCCTCGTTATCTTGTCAAATTCCACAATCATCATGTTGAGGAAGCTCAATGGATGCATGCTTGTGATTTGTGACATTTTTCCAATTTATTGTCTCCACATCCAACCAATATAGCAATTGAGGACAATTGCTATCCCACCCAGGGGTATGTTGCTAGGTGACACCTATGCAAAGGGATGAGTACCTTAAATGGTTCTCCGTCAATGTGGGGCATGTTCTTAAGAATTGTCTCAAGCGGAAGGTCGATGGGGATGCCTATCCTTTCCGGGTGTCGATGCAAGTGTGAACGTGGGTGGTACCATTTTATCCACATGAGTATTAACATCTTCATGAATTAATTATTGTATGGAATTCCAAATTAAATGATTTATGTGGCTAGCTGCAATTATTCAGTTGGTTATTATTCTAACATGATTTTTTGAATTTTAGCAGCCAGCTGATGTATAGAGCAAGGAGAATTGGAAAGGTGCGCCACGCGCAAGCATTCTAAAGATTATTTCCTCAAGAATTTATTTGGCAATTATTAGATTGTTGTATTAGATGCACCGCTATTTCCTATAAAGCGTGCACATAGCCTCTATGTAAATATTTATTAGAAAAATAGATTTTTAGAAGATATGCCCAATAAAATATTAATGGTTCTAGAGAGTTGTGGGATGCACAACTGCTAGCATCCATTAATTCAGATTACTCTATATCTTTTCCAGTTCACTCAAACTCTTTATTCAAAGAGTGATTGTAAAGGGCCTAAATCTTGGGCAAAGAAGATTTCATAATATTATTATAAATACGGCATGAAGGGAGCTGCCCGCTTCATGTTGGGGGGAGATTGAACCCAATCTTGAGTTGCTTCATCTTACTTTACCTTCCCTTTTAGTCTATTTTTAATTTCTCATGAGTCATATGTAATTTTATGAGTAAAAGAGAGAAAGAGGGAGCTCCTTCCATTCGCTACGCGCAAACCATGCATCCCTTGCTCTCAACAACACAAGGGATGATATCCCTAATTTTACAAACTTGATTTCTATGTTGATACTTGAGGAGAAGAACCTTGGCTTGGATTCTTCTTCTTCTCAAAGCAAAAACACGTCATAACAAGTATTTTACTCTACTAATAGAGGTAGAGATTATGGTAGAGGCTAAGATGGTGGCCATGGTCAAAGTTATGATGCACAATAAAATAGACGGGGACACTCTTGAGGAAGGGGAGTTAAAGAAGCAAAGTTGCAGATTCTAATAGGCAACCAAATTTTTGCAGATTCTAATAGGCAACCAAATTTTTGTGATAAATAGGAAGTGTTAATATTGTGGTTAGAAAGGACACATTTCTAAAAATTACTCCAAAAGAAGGCTAAAATTAGAAATGTTGATGGTTCATCAAAGAATGATGTATGATATGTAGACTCACGGGCCTCTAACCACATGACTTCTCATGAAGAGTGGTTTAGAGGGATGTGCATTCCAGAGTCTTGGGACTATTTGGAGATAGGGGAGATGATACAACTCACCCAATTACTCATGTTGGAAATGTTTCTTTGAGTATGCAAGATGGTATAACTAAGTACTAATTGTTGTGTTGCATTGTTGAGAGTGGAAAAAGACTGAAATTTTGACTGTTTTTTGTTGTTTTTGAGGTCTGAATGATTGATTTTTGATGGATTTAGAGTGATGTATGATTGTTAATGGAAGTGTTTGAGAGTGTTTTGGATGATATTGATTATGTTTTGGAAGTTCATGATGATTTTTAGCAAAAATATGAAGCTCTGTGATGTTCTGATAGGTTCTGTTGAGGTTATGATTGGTTTTGATACTTTTTGTATAGCTTCTGTTTTGTTCTGATTTTCTTCTGTGTATGAAGCATGGATTGATGAGATGAAGGTTAAAATATTTTGAAAGATTATTGAATAGTTTTTGATAGTTTGGAATGGTTTTAGTATGAGTTATGAGGATCTATTGTTATCTGATGACCTTCTGTAACTCTCTATAAACCTTTTGTAGAGCTTTTGTATCTGTTCTGTATCTGCTCTGTTCCTGTTCTGTGCTATTCTGTAGATCTTCTGTAAGTGTTCTGTAGAATGTATGTGTGACTTTGGAAAAGTTTTCTAACTTTTGGAAAGGATGAATCTAAGTTCAAAAGAGCTAATATAAATGGAAGAAGCAGCTGCTGAAGACTGAAGAGAAGACTGAAGTGACAATGACAGTAGTGAGCTATGAAGAGAAGACTGAAGTGACAGTGATAGTAGTGAGTTATGAAGAGACACTGTAGTGGCTTTGGTGCCTCTTCGCATCAGACATACCTCTTGGGAGGTGCATCCACGACCTAAGAAGGATTATTGAGAATCATTATTAGAGTATTGTAGTGGGGAGATAATGTATTATTGAGAGAGAGAGAGAGAGAGAGAGAGAGAGAGAGAGAGAGAGAGAGAGAGAGAGAGAGAGAGAGAGAGAGAGAGAGAGAGAGAGAGAGCTAAAGATAGCCAATTCTATCAAAACAGTGTAACTGTATTACGAGAGATTGAGAGAGAAAACTATAAAGACATTGAAGATGAATGCTATGTGATTGATTTCCATTCAAAAATGGTGCATTCTTTTATGTTCTTTGTTCTATTGATGGATTCTATGAAGATGTTGAAGATTATGGTTGATTCTATTAAATTCGTGGGAGATATCTACTATGATGCTGCGTGAAGATTTGCTGTTTTCTTTGTTTTGGTCATCAAAAGAATAAAATAAAAGCTTGTTGATGTTACAAGATAGATTTTCTTGTAGTAGAATCCCCTTTTCCTTGGTGTTCCTCTTGGGGCTCCATGCATGTACCAAATATTATAAAAAACCTAGTTTCTATTGGTCAAATGGTAGAACACGGGTTGTAGGTTTGATTTACATATGATGGTTGTTATGTAAAATATATTAAAAATGATTGTAGGTTGATTACAAAAGGAAAACATGATGATAGATTATTTACACTTGATGTAAGTCTACTTGAAATGGATGTTGCCATATTTGCAAAAGGTTCATGTGTTGTAGTAGCTAATATTGAAATTTGATAGAAGAGAATTAGTCATGTGAATATGCAGTGGTTAAAGGACATATAGTCAAAACATATTATGGATGGTTTACCCAAGTTTTGAGTTGATGGCATGCATAAAGTATGCGAAGTATGCCAATTTGGAAGGCAAGCAAGGCATGCATTTCCACATGAAAAGCATATATTCAAGAAGCTACTTGAATTGATACATTTTGATGTGTGGGATCCTACAAAGACTATAACTTTGAGTGGTTGCAAATATTATGTTTCCTTCATTGATGACCATACTCGCAAAGTATGGGTTTACTTTATGCATGAGAAAAGTGAGGTGTTCACTCACTTTAAAAGCTTTAAGTATTTGGTTGAGAAGGAGATAGGGTGGCATATTAAATGACTAAGGTTAGATGAAGAGGAAAAATATATCTCTAACGAGTTCATTGATTTTTTGTTGAAAAATATTGGGGATAAAGGCGCCTCTGCCTAGCCGCCCATGTATTACTACATTGACAGTCACCGCCATTGTACACTGCAGGTGGCGGGCGCTCGTCACCCTCACTTTATTCTTTATTCTTTTAGTGACAGTTTGAACAAAGAAAGGCCCGGTCACACATTGTGACTGTTGGAGTTCCCATTTCTAGTCTCTCCCTTTCTTGCTCTTGCTCTCCCGCCATAGCTCTTGAGTCTAACCTTTGATCCGTCGCTCCCTTTCAACTGGTATCAGAGCTTTGCTTTTCGACTCTTGAGCTTGGTTTGTGGCATTCTCGGCATCCCATCGACTCCCTACTTGCATTGGGTCTCCTTCTCGGTAGCCATATCCGACTCCTTCGAGCTCCCGTCACTCCCTGGCTTCCCGAGCACCTTCTCGACATTGTTGGGCACCTTCAGGGCATTACATCAGAGGTATTTGATCATTTTCTTTAGAGTTTTACTTTAGTTCTCAGGTCTCATAGGCTGTAAACAAGTTGTGGACAGCCATAGGTCACACCTCTTGGAGCTTCCTTCACCTGGATCTTGCTTCCAGTCTATCAAGGCTTGCTGAGGCTTGGTGTAGGCCTTCTTTGGCCCTTATTTGTGACCCCTTTGGGCCCCATTGTTGACACGTGAGATAGCAGACCCCCCAGCCAACTCACATTTTTTTTACCTACTTGTATCAAGTTTTGGTAGTGGTAGGAACACTTTGCCTCATTGCCTAGGGGGTGTGCCTACTCACTGGCAGATGTTTGTATGACATACTTGGGTGTTGGATTCATGCTTATTGGAGTCCCAAGAGGAACACCAAGGAAGAGGGAATTCTCTTGCAAGAAAATATATATTGTAACATCAATAAGCTTTTATTTCATTCTTTTAACCATCAAATCAAAGAAAACAACAATTCTTCACGCATAATCATAGTAGATATCTCTCACGGATTTATCTTTAACAAACTTGATCATGTTCTTCATATTCTTCATATTCTTCACTAATAGACAAAGAGAACACAACTTTTGATGGAAAGAAATCACATAGTATTCATCTTCATTGTCTTCATAGTCTTCTCCCTCATAGAAAGATACAATGTTTCACATAGAATCGACTATCTCTTGCATACGATCTCTCTCACAATAGTATGCTCTCAATACTACATCATATCCTCACTACAATCACTCAATAATAACTCTTAATAATCCTTCTTAGGTTGTGGATACACCTACCAAAAGGTGTGTCTCATATGAAAGGGCACCAGAGACATCATAGTGTCCTGTGAGATCTGGCTTCTGTCACTGTCCTTCTGTAACCTTCTGTAAATCTTCAGTAGTTACTTCTTCACTTCAATTAGCTTGGATAGAGCTTCCATTCATCCTTTTCCTAAGGCAAGAACACTTCCCAAAACATCCATACATCCATCATAACACTCAATAGAAACAACAGAACAAAACCATAGAACAACAGAGCAACAGGACTACAGAGCTACAGAAGCATAGAAGCTACATAACTTTACAGAAGATCAACAAAACCCATAAAAACCATAACAAAACCAATTCAATCTCTCATAAACCTTTTAACACATCCTCAATCATCTCTCAAAACATCCATTCAACCATCTCAACTACCAAAACAGAACCAAAACAGAACAAAATAGAAGAAAATCAGGCCTTACAGAACCAAACAAAGAGAATTACAGAACTCTTCAGAACAACATATTTCATCAAAAACCAACATAAACCCTTTCAAACATACTCAAAACACTCCAAACACTTCAAAACATCTTCAAACTCAAACAATCAACTACCAAAAACAACCATTCAGCAACAAAAACAACAAAAAATCAGTCCAAAAACCAATCATTTCCACACTCAACATATCCCCACACTTAATAAGGAAGCGTCCTCGTGACCTAAGAAAATGGAAGAATAAAAACTCTATGATCTGCTAAAAAGAATCTTCAATTCAGCATAAATCACCCACTTTGATCACAATCCCAACATATTAGCTTCATAACCTGGATCTGAAACACATATAAAAGGAAAACCAATAACAAAAAAAAAACCATTCCAATATTATAAAAACCAAAATAACTCAAACTATTAAAGGATATAAGAGTTCTACATCCAAATCTACAACTGCAACCATGTGATAACCAACTGCATCAATCTTCATAGCTTCATCTTCATAAGCTCCACACAATTGAAAAAAACATCACCCAATACAAAAAAAATACCCATATACAAATATAGTCTGAATGGCATGGATCCCCAAAAATTGGAGAGCAAAAAGAAATTTTCCATTAATAAGGGAGGAATGATACAATGAGGAAAAAGCTCCATTGCTAAGTAGGATGAAGGTATTTCTTCTTGAACTGCATACTAAGCTTTAAACGCTCCAAAGCTTTACTCTCATCAACAAAATGCTGAGGCACATTCTGGAGGAACTGTAAGCAACACATCCTTTCCAATAAGATGAGGAACCCTGGTAGGGAAGGCTTGTGCAAAGTAATACAGAACATCCATCTGAGCAACAGTCACATCTACATTTGGATTGATGAGCAATTGAGGGATACTCTTTCAAGTATTCAACTTTGACTGCTGATGCATGAAAGCAAGATACCAACAAAAATGAGCTGCAAGGCGAACAGTGGTATCCTCAGAAGTAGCATGCACTTTGGCAAAATGAAGGTAAGAGTTCGAACATGTTGCAGATGTATCCCAAGACCGTGGAATGAGAGGCCAGTTAAATACCGGTCCTGTCACACAATCATGTAGCGTCCATTGTCTTCGACAGAGTATGTCACTGTCATATCCTGGAGTATCCAGCACTGACTAGGGAGGAAGATTGATATAATTAGATGAAGGGGGCAATGGAATAAGAGGAGAACATTGTAAAGGAGGATAAGATAAATCATAAAAGGAAGGCAAATGAAGGGATAAGGAAGATGGCAAAGATGGAGAATTTAACAAAAAGGTACGAAGGGAATCCACTGAGAAAACAGAAGGAATAGGAGGAACAGAAGGTGGAGGGTCAGAAGGGGTAGGTGATGATGTAGGATTAGCAATAAAAGGACATGTAGTAAAAACAGGGATATGAGGAAATCCAGAAGGAGTAAAAGATAAAAGCGGAAGGGTATCAGGACTTGAGGAAAGAAGGGAAATATAAAAAGGGAAACAATACGCCATAAGAGAATAAGAAAGGAGATCACCAAGATCCAAAGGATAGATAGAACAACGGAAATTAAGGTCCTGGAAAAAGGAATCAGTAAGTAACGGATGATCAACATTAAAGCTCAACAACTGAGATTATAATGGCTGGATTTCAGATTTATGGAAAACACTCCGAAGACAATGAGGTTCCAAAGCGTTAGCCTCCAAAGGTGGATGCCAAGCATGTCCCTTACACCAAGACGTCTGGTCATGATAATACTTCAAACTATCTGCTACTAGCAGGAGCTCAACTGAGTGCATATACATGACTGCCTGTAAGATCACATCCCCCACATAAACATTCAAGTCCTCTTCATCAGGAATTTGTAGATGTCCGACAAGATACATGAAAGATAATAACTGAACTTCATGGGAAACCAACTCATCCACAAATCTATCAAAAACTGCTCTCAAGAGACCCGCAGACCAAAGATTTGACCACCCATCCTCTGGAGGTTCCAAATCCACATTGCTTAAGGAGATGTACAGGGCAAACCTCTGTTGATTATATTTGATCCAAAAGGAAGGAGGAGGTGACACCAATTCAGTATAGCGGGTAAAATCTTCCTGCACACAGTTCATCCTCTGCTGAAGGCGTTCCACTTTAGCAGAGAACCCATCACATAATTTAGCTTTATGGTGCAACTGATCAAGCTCTCCTTTGGAAGATATGACTGAAGAGACAATAGGAGTTGGAGGAGGAACAGAAAGAACATCCACTTTTTGGTTAAGTTCTTCAATAACTTTCTGTTGGGACTCTATAATTACCTGAAAGTGCTGCAACTGACCTTCACTAGTACCAAGTTTACTAGCCAAAATGACCATTTCCTCAAGGGCAGAATTTTTCTCAAGCTGCAAGGATGCATTCTCCTCTTCCAACTTAGCAACCTTAAATTCTAACTCTTGGATAGTTGCCTTCTGGGAATCCATTAAGGATGTGGCAGCAGTCATTTGAGTATTAATATCACCGAGTGTAGCCCTTTCTGCAGACAAATCCTCAAGTGCCTTAGTCAATTGACTAGTCAAGGAATCCACCTTGTCTTGCAAGGAAGTATAAACACTGGTATACATTGTCTGAATACAAGAGGTAAGGGAGGTTTTCAGAGTGGACTGGACATTTGAAACTAGCTGTGAAAGCATATGTCCAGATAATATAGTATGTAAGGATGAAGGCTTCTGCTGATCAATTTGTCCTTCCTTTTGGGCTGAAAATAAATTAGGACAGGAGAGGAAAGAAGGAAGGGCACTACCCGACACACCAGGAATAGGTGCGGGTACAGGGGAAGTTGAACCTAGCACCCTCTAGGATCTTCACAGAAGCTGTGAACAGTTCCTTGGAAAGATACTTAGAAGCTGACTTACTCGTCATAAATCGGTCCTGGAGGAACTGACATAGTTGCTTCCATACTGGAGAAGAGATAGGAGCAATAGAGACCCCTGAACTGTTAATAAGTTGATTGAGAAGCAAGGGGGTAGAAGTTTCCTTCTTCAAGAGCGTAACTATCTCTTCAGCAGTAAGTAACTGGTTACCACTGGGCACAAAGGAAGCAGAAAGGGGCAAGCACAGCGTTTCATGGATATTAGCTGTAGATAAGCAGAAGGTACAGTTATAAACCAGGCCAGACTGGTTTTTATAAGAAGCCAAGAAGGAGTAACAAAGCTTCTCATCTACTACCAATGGCAATGTGAGGGCAACAAATGGTTTGAGGCCTGCACGTCGGATGCAATCCGCCTCTAGAAGGAGAGAATAATCATGGACTGCGAGGGGAACATGCTGTACCACAATTGGAGGGGGAGAAGAAGAAGATGATGCCATTCAGACTATAGCAAAAACCACACTCACAAACCAGGAATCAAAGAGAAAACCTGCAAAACCCACAAACAAAACCACCACTGAGACCATCGACAGGAGAAAGATTGAGGACAAGACTGACTAGACTAAACCACCCCAAGCAAACCACATCCTACTGAAAATTTGACATGACCTACGCACATATGCGACCGAAAGCTTGGTGAATATGCAGTACAAACAGGCACCCAAAACCCCGTAATCAAGCACACAAAATAAAACAAAAGTGTCACACATACCGTAACCCAGACATTGACCAGACTCCAAACAGAATCACAAACTCGGACTAGTAAAATAGACATGAACAAATATGACCGACATCTTTGACCAAGAAAACCCAATCCCCGTAAACGTTCAGGGTCCTATAGTGCGGTGAAGTGGATGGGTGAAACTGACTCATTGTGTTTAAATAATCAATTAAGCATAAGTCATTATTAATGTTTAATCCGTTAATGCATGGTGAGTCGGAAACGTAACCCAGCCCCTCTCAGACTTGACACAACTTTACTTGACTGGGTCTCTACTAATGCAGTTCATTGTTATAATTACTCCACTTCTGATCTCTGACCATCGCCAGACTCTCTTCCTCTGTAACTTTGGGATAGAAATCTTTTGGGTCCGAAATTAGGACCAAAATCCCTAGGCTTTGGTCCAACATCCTGTGTTGTCATTTTGGATTCCAACAAGTTGAATATTGCGTCTTCTTTCTTCCTTCTCCTATCATGCATCTCCTTCATAGAGCAAATATCCTCTGTATGGTTCTTCCTAATATAGTAGGAACAGAAGGCTCCAGGAATGGTTGGTTTTCGTGTACATTCAGTGGCTAAATGGCCTGCTTGATGACACTTACCACACCAAGTATTTGACCGCATCACATCTCTTCCTACTCCTGCCACGTTGGATATGCTAGCGGTATTCACTTTCAGCGTCTATAGCTGCTCTGTAATCACATCCATTAACTCCTTTTTGATATTTGCAATTGAGTTGGATAAATAATCCTTCAAGCTTTCTCCTCCTGAGGCACTGGCAGTAGAGTTTTGAGGAGTCTCTATAATCACTACATAAACAGGTTGGGCTGGTGCAGAGGGGTCTCTGTTCTGATTCTGATTCAGAGCTCCTGTTTGAACTGTTGGCTGTTGGCTCCAGTTGGTAGGGTTCCATTGTTGTTGTTGCTGATTTGGCATTGGGAAAATTGGTTGGGACCATTGTTGTTGTGGTTGAACCATCATTTGAGGCATTGATTGTGGCCATTGTGGATTTGGTGCACTGTACTGTGATACTGGGGGCATCTGTTGGTAGGGGTAGGGGATAGTCCCTGGGATTGCATTTGGTGGGTACATCATTCTTGACATCAAAGGAGGTAGGACTCCCCTTCCTGGATTCATCGCCAATCTAGCTTCCACTTCATCGTACAGTCTTGCACCTTCTGTTACAGCTTGCAGTGTGGCTGGTCTTTGTAGCTCCACAAACTTACGGACTTCTGGTTGTAATCCTCTGAGAAACACTCCCTTTTGAATGCCATCATCTAGACTATGGTTAGTCCATCTCTTCAGGATGGATTCCATTCGTGAGACATAAGCTTCTACTCTTTCTCCAGAGGACTGACTTAAATTCATAAATTCCTCTCGCATCCGCTCTTCAAAACCTTCACGCCTGAATTTAATGAGGAAGGCCAACTTCAGGTTGTCCCATGTGCCAAAAGTTCCTGCTACTTGTCTCTCATACCATTGAAACGCCGCGCCTTTGAAAGTGGCGGAAAATATTGCTAACCAATGCTCAGGGATTCTGGCATTATTAGCCACACATGCTACCATAAACTCTGCTACATGAAGATCGGGGTCTTCATTGTACTCTCCCTTAAAAATTGGCAACGAGACTACATTCGCTGGCCTGTCATCAATATTTCCAAGACGAATCTGGCTTGGAAGTGGACCTCCAGCAGGAGGAGGAAGGGCTTGATGTGCCATTGGGACTTCTGTAAAGAGTTCCGCAAGGGCATCAAAGGCGGCTTCTCCTGCTAGCTCGTTCTCGGCTTTGATTCTTGCTTTCTCTCTTCTCACGTACCTCTGGACTCATTCTAACGCTTGCCTCTTTATTGCGTCATTCATCAGGGGGTTGGCTCCACTATGTGGTTAGTGCTCCACAGAGGGATAACAGAAGGCTTCAGTCTCTGGAGGACTCTCTTGCCAACATTTCTTCTACTTCTTCCTTTTCAACGTCTCTAAATTCTGCTTTCATGCCACTGCACAGAGGAAGGTATTCGGTTTTGAAGGTGTCAAAATGCATAAGTCTAAGCATTGTGGTAGTGCCATCATCATAGTAATGCCAGCTTCTGATGGTTTCAACAGTGTATGTTGTAAAGAACACTCTGTCTACCAACTTCCAGTGGGTTGCTAATTGAACAAACAGAAGATTATCAGTGCACCAAGCATCCCATGTATCTTGCTGTTGAGCATCCACGAACAAATTCCAACTTTTTTCCTTCTTGTCTTCGTGAACCTCTACAGACCAAGATTCCTGAAGCTTCTTCACAATCTCCCACTTGATGATGTCTGGAAACTTCTCAATGAATGCCAAATCTTTCATGGATGGTCATTCTCTCTGTTTCTGCTCTTCAGTTTGTTCCCAAATAGTTTGCCACCAAGATGCAAGTTTCTACTGCTTCAACAGGAAGAGGAAACAGTCCACCACATAGAGCATGCATCATGATGGTGATGTATTTCCGCCATTGTGGGATGAACTTCTTGTGGAAAGTGGCTTTGATTTTGAGAACTTTACAAACATCCATTGAATTCTCCTCTTCTTGGCAATGGCATTTCCTTCATTTTCAGCCTCTTCTGGTGCTTGTTGATGGCAAGATTCCCCGGCTACGCACCAAAAACATGGAGTCCCAAGAGGAACACCAAGGAAAAGGGAATTCTCTTGCAAGAAAATCTATATTGTAACATCAACAAGCTTTTATTTCATTCTTTTAACTATCAAATCAAAGAAAACAACAATTCTTCACGCAGCATCATAGTAGATATCTCCCACGGATTTATCTTTAACAAACTTGATCATGTTCTTCATATTCTTCATATTCTTCACTAATAGACAAAGAGAACACAACTTTTGATGGAAAGAAATCACATAGTATTCATCTTCATTGTTTTCATAGTCTTCTCCCTCATAGAAAGATACAATGTTTCACATAGAATCGACTATCTCTTGCATATGATCTCTCTCACAATAGTATGCTCTCAATACTACATCATATCCTCACTATAATCACTCAATAATCACTCACAATAATCCTTCTTAGGTCGTGGATACACCTCCCAAAATGTGTGTCTGATATGAAAGGGCACCAGAGACATCATAGTGTCCTGTGAGATCTGGCTTCTGTCACTGTCCTTCTGTAATCTTTTGTAAATCTTTAGTAGTTACTTCTTCACTTCAATTAGCTTGGATAGAGCTTCCATTCATCCTTTTTCTAAGACAAGAACACTTCCCAAAACATCCATACATCCATCATAACACTCAACAGAAACAACATAACAAAACCACAGAACAACAGAGCAACAGGACTACAGAGCTACAGAAGCACAGAAGCTACAGAACTTTACAGAAGATCAACAAAACCCATAAAAACCATAAAAAAACCAATTAAATATCTCATAAACCTTTTAACACATCCTCAATAATCTCTCAAAACATCCATTCAACCATCTCAACTACCAAAACAAAACAAAATAGAAGAAAATCAGGCCTTACAGAACCAAACATAGAGAATTACAGAACTCTTTAGAACAACATATTTCATCAAAAACCAACATAAATCCTTTCAAACATACTCAAACCACTCCAAACACTTCAAAACATATTCAAACTCAAACAATCAACCACCAAAAACAACCATTCAGCAACAAAAACAATAGAAAATCGGCCTAAAAACCAATCATTTCCACACTCAACACTTATTGACCGTCATATGCTTATGCTATGCCCAAATAATGCCAGCTTTGGTCTTGGAAATATTTGATTGCCCTGGGATCCGATTTTGGCATTGTTAGCTCTCTTTTACTGAAATATGAAATTTATTGCAGCAAGCATATATGTATGGACTGACATGGATTTTTCATGGTAAAACACTCTAAAATGATGTACTTTCACTAGTACTTGGTGGGCAGCAACTTTGGTTCCACTTTCCTCGCCATTTTTCCTCGATTTTAGTGATTTTTGGGTCATTTTCTGCATCAGTAAACAACAAGCAATTTTGAACTGTCTACAGTCTTCCAGCCTGCATTATGGCGAGTTCATCCACTGACCATTCTATTTTTAACATCACTAAGCTTGATGGTACGAATTACTCTTATTGGAAGAGCCAGATTTGGCAGGTGTTGGTGCAGAAATCGTAGATCAAACCTTTGAGGTTAAGCGGGCATCCGCCTGCAACTATGCCAGATGAGGAATGGCTTGAGCTTGATGAGTTATGCAAGTCCACCATTGTATTGTCTCTCACAGAACAGGTTCACTACAATGTATTTGAGGAAGAACAGAGTGCATGGCAGTTGTGGGAAAAGATCAAAAATCTCTATGACAAGAAAAGTCCAGCGAGTCAGATGTATTGGCTGAAGCAGCTTATGGATCTGCACATGAAGGAGAATGTGACTATGTCTGCTCACTTGAGCCAGTTCCATGCTATACTCAAGAACTTGACTTCGCAGGACATCACTTTTGCAGAGAATGTCACTCCTCTTTTCTTGCTTGGTACTCTTAATGAGTCATGGGATGTATTTCGCACTGCATTATGTGCCTCTACTGCTACCCTGAAATTATCTGATGTTGAGAGTGCTCTTCTGCAAAAAGAGGTTAACCATAAGAATTTGGATGCCTCTCGTATGTCGCATGCTATGACAGTTAGAGGCATGAATGATGGATATGGAAAGCATGGCAGTGGCAGTGGCCGTGGCCGTGGACGGGATTCTAAAAAATCTCGGTCCAAGTCTCGTGGAAATTCACGTAGCAAATCCCGTGGCAGGAATGCAGATGTTACTTGTCACCATTGTGGGAAAAAGGGCCATATTAGGCGCAAAGATAAGGGGAAAGACAAAGTGCAGGATAAGTCTTCTGATCGCAGCATAGTGCCTGCAAAGTCCAGTGTTAAAATTGAAGAGATCAATGTTATGCAACCTGAGGATGTTGATGATGATGATTATATCCTTGCAGCTTCTTCTAGTGCTTCGCAGATGACAAAGATACACTCTATGTATGCACAGTGTTGGCTCTTGGACTCAGGTGCGTCCTTTCATGTGACACCTTGCTGAGAGTGGTTTCATTCATACCGTAATGTTTCGGGTTCTACGCACTTGGGTGATGACATCTCTCTTGATATTGTGGGCATTGGTGATGTTAGGTTACAGTTTCCTTCTGGCAATAGTTTTGTTATGCAGGATGTACATCATGTACCTGCTTTGACACATAGTCTCATGTCAGCTGGACAGTTTGATGATGCAGGATATCATGTATGTTTTGGAGACTCTGCATGGAAGATCACTCGTGGCAGACTTGTGATTGCGAGAGGTGCCAAGGCTAGCAGTCTCTACCCCTTGATTGTATCAGCTTCTTCCCTTGATCATGTTTTGTCTGTGGGTTCTATCCCACATGTATCTCTTTGGCATGCCCGTTTGGGCCATATGTCTTTGAAGGGAATGAAAATGCTTTCTGGTTTGCAGTACTTACCGCCCCTTGATTATGCATGTTTTGATTCATGTGAGCATTGTCTTTATGGCAGGCAGACTAGGTCTACGCATAAGAAGTCTGGTAGGTCACGCATGAGTGAGCCCTTGGCATTGGTATATTCGGATGTTTGTGGGCCCATGCCTTGTCAGTCTATGGGTGGTGCAAAGTATTTTGTTACATTCATAGATGATTTTTCACGAAAATTTTGGGCTTATCCCCTTAAGCTGAAATCCGATGTCTTGGCTGTGTTTCATAGATGGCTTGCATTGGTTGAGAACCAGTCTGGGTATAGGCTAAAATGCCTAAGGACATATAATGGGGGTGAGTATGTCTCACGTGCTTTTGAGCAGTTATGTGATGAGAGGGGTATTAAGCGCCAGTTGACCGCCCCCTACACCCCTCCAAAATGGTTTGGCTGTGTGGATGAATAGAACCATCCAGGAGCATGTACGCAGTATGCTTAGCTATGCAGGCCTACCACAGAGCTTTTGGGCTGAGGTAGTTAGTACAGCTGTGCATGTCATAAACAGATCACCCTCTAGTGGTTTGGATTTCCAAGTTGCAGAGGAGGTATGGACTAGAAAACCTCCCTCTTATGCACATCTCCGTGTCTTTGGATGTGAGGCATTTTGCCATGTGCCCAAGGACAAGAGAAGTAAGCTGGATCCCAAGAGTGTCAAATGCATTTTCCTTGGTTATGGGGATGCAAGCGAGATGGGTTACCATCTCTGGGATCCGCAAGCGCGAAAAGTCATCCGCAGTCATGATGTAGTCTTCCATGAAGACAAAATGCATAGGCAGCGTGAGAGAGTTGTTGAGATCTGCAAGGTCATATTTCAGGAGGAGCCGAGAGCTCCCACACAGCCAGTTGGACAGCCTATAGCTGCAACAGATGGTCATGGTCAGGGTGTTGGACAGGTAGTTGGGCAGGCAGCAGAGCCTGCCGTGAGACGGTCTACTAGAGACAGACGTCCACCTGATAGATTTCAGCCCTTGATGCATTATGTCTTGGTTACAGATGCAGGAGAGCCTTTCACCTATGATGAGGCTATGCGCAGGGGTGAAGTTACTCTTGGGAGAGGGCTATGCAGTCTGAGATAGACTCCTTGCATAAGAATGACACTTGGGATTTGGTTTCCTTGCCTATGGGCAAGAAGGCTTTGCCATGCAAGTGGGTGTACAAGCTAAAAAGTACCCCTGGACACCCCAAGTCGGCATACAAGGCTAGATTGGTAGCAAAGGGTTTTAAGCAGGAGCATGGTGTGGACTTTGATGACGTCTTTTCTCCTGTGGTTAAGATGACCACCTTGTGCTTAGTCTTGGCTTTGGTTGCTCAGCTTGACTTGGATTTATACCAGATGGATGTCAAGACAGCTTTCTTACGTGGGGACTTGCATGATGAGATTTATATGGAGCAACCTAAGGGCTTTGCAGAACCTGGCAGGCAGCACCTAGTGTGCAAATTGAAGAAAAGTCTTTATGGCTTGAAACAGGCACCTAGGGAGTGGTATCATAAGTTTGATGCCTTTATGCAGTCACAGGGCTACAGCCGGAGTGCTATGGATCCGTGTCTTTACATGAAGAAAGCCCGTGATGGTTCTTTATTGATTTTGGTACTCTATGTGGATGATATGCTAATAGCAAGGAAAGCTCATGATGAGCTAGATGCTCTTAAGGCTCAGCTCAAGAAGAGCTTTGAGATGAAAGATCCGGGACAGGCCGCTCATATACTTGGTATGTGCATTAGACGCGACAGGCATTAGGGACTCCTCTACTTGTCAGAGAGGGAGTACATTCATAAAGTCCTTGAGCGCTTCCGCATGCAGGACGTAAAGCCTATTGGCTGTTCATTGCCTTCTTATGTGAAGATATTATAGGCTGATTGTCTACAAACAGATGAGCAGAGGACCGAGATGGCCAAGATTCCCTATGCATCCGCAGGGGTAATCTTATGTATGCCATGATAGCCACTCATCCAGATATTGCCTTTGCAGTTGGTGTTGTGGCACGCTATATGGCTACACCTGGCAAGAAGCATTGGCATGTCGTGAAGGGTATCATGAGGTACCTGAAGGGCACTGTAGATATGTGCATATGGTATGGCAGCCATGATATAGGAGTCGTGGGGTACACTGACTCTGATTATGCAGGACATGCAGATAGTAGAAAGTCCACTTCCGGCTATGTATTCACCTATGCTGGAGGTGCTGTTTCTTGGATGTCCAGGGTGTAGAAATGCACGACCCTTTTTACTACAGAGGCCAAGTATGTTGCAGCCACTGAGGCTTGCAAGGAGGCCATTTGGTTGGTTCGTTTAGTTGTTGACCTTGGTATTGATGCTATCCCTACACTGCATTCGGATTCTATGAGTGCTATTTAGTTAGCCAATAATCCGATCTTCCACATGTAGAAGAAACACATTGAGGTAAGGTATCACTTCATACGTGGAGTCGTTGAGGACAAGTCTGTTGATCTTGTCAAGATCTCTACTGACCAGAATCCTGCAGATCTGCTCACGAAAAGCCTCTCTACAGAGCGCTTTGCCTTCCTCGGGAGGTTGATGTGCGTGGGATGAGATGACGTCTTTCCTCATCCTGTTGTACATGTGTACATGTTGTACCGTCTTTTTTTTTCTTTTTTTTTTCACTCCTCACTGGGGCAGATTTGCCTTTAAGTGGGAGGTTGTTGGGGGTAAAGGTGCCTCTGCCTAGCCGCTCGTGTATTACTACACTGACAGTCACCACCACTGCACACGGTAGGTGGGAGGCGCCCGTCATTGTCACTTTATTCTTTATTCTTTTAGTGACAGTTTGAATAAAGGAAGGCCCGGTCACACATTGTGACTGTTGGAGTTCCCATTTCTAGTCTCTTCCTTTCTTGCTCTCGCTCTCCCGCCATAACTCTCGAGTCCAACCTTCGATCCATCGCTCCCTTTCAAAAAAATGGTATACAGAGGTAGTATACATGTAGATATACCTTGGAGAAAAATGGAGTTGCTGAGTAGAAAAATAGGCATATTGCAGAGGTGGCTCATGCACTAATGTCATAAAGAAACTTGCCTCATTACTATTGAATTGAAAACAATTGCTACTGTTGTATACATTATGAACATGACACCCATTGCTACTATATATGGTATAACACCCGAACACAAGGTTACAAGTAGAAAGCCAAGTCTGTCCCATTTGAAAGTATTTGGATGCATTGGTTATGTGCATATTTAGTAAATTGGATCCCAAAGCAAAAAAATGTATATTTATGAGATATTCTTTTGAGCACGAGGGATATAGATGCTATGACCTTATTGCACATGAGATGAAAGTTAGAAGGAATATTGTTTTGGATAAAATGAGTAGCTAATATAGCAATGTGCAGAATGCAATTAGGACTAATGAACATGAGAGTATGACTATGTAGAAAACAAGTCATTAGTTATAGACATTTAGTGGACCACAAGAGTCTCCTAGTCATGGTTCTATTGATAGACCTTGGAGTGGTAGATTGAGGTCACAAGTTACTCCACTAAGTACATCACAGATCTCAAGAAAAGGTAAAGATGGGACTCACTATTATGACAAATGTATCATTAGCTTTCTCTCATATTGATGTTGATTTAGATGGCTTTGAGTAGAGCTTAGAGGAGGAGTTTGGGATTTTGTCTATTAAAACACCTGGTGTTTTGAAGGCATAAGAGGATGATAAAGCATCTAGTAGTGATCTAGGTTCACACAAGTCAAGTAGAGTAAGAAAGCCAATGCAACGATTGACATATGATAGCTATGTAGCTCAACACCATGTTGTAGACTTAGTTCTTTTGTGTGGAAGAAAAAGAAGATTTTAGCCCTATATGTTTGTGTGCTCAAGTCCCCATTGCATTTCTGTGTGTGCTCTTGGTTTCTTCATCTCTCTTCCCTTGTTTGTTTTCACTAGAGGCCTCAAGGACACAAGACACCACTCAAATACCTCCACCACATTCCACTATCCTCATAGCCACTGCTCTTAATTAATCAATGACAGGGATATGGCTCCATTTGGCAACAACATTCTCACACCTCAAAATTAGGTTATCAAAGCCCAAGCTCTATTGTTTGCAACTTAATTTATTAACTAATGTTTGCAAAAGGAATGGTTTTGTATGTTAGAAAGGTGCATTGAAACTCTTATTTTCATGTGTGGATTGTGATGGAGCTATTGTTTTGATTTTATCCTAGATATTGATATTCTTTGCCATGCTTATGTAGTCAACGACCAATAGTAAGCTAATTGTGTTGTACTTGAGGGTCTATCTAAACTTGGAGTTGGATGATCACTGGTGGTGATGTGGATTGTGTTGTCATGTTGAGTGAGTCACATTTTTATGAGATTGCTTGAAACATGGATATGAGACAAGTGGTAGCAAAACTCAACCTTAATATGAGACATTTCTTAGTGGAGAGAAAGGGTACTAGTCTTTTGTATCCTATTGCTAGCCATTTGGTGGTGCAGATTCTTGATTCGAGTGACAAATGCTTCAACTGCCTCTTCTTCAGCAAACTTCTTTGATTCTGCTAGTTGATTCTCTAAGTTTTGAATCCTTGTTTGATTTTGCATTTTGTATTATCTCAGTACATTCCAAGCCTCTAATACCTTAGTTGTATGCTAAATCAAGGTTGAAATAGCTTGTAACTATGGTATACAAGACACTTGCATTCCTTCCTTTCTAAGCTTGTAGAAGATCTACATTTGGAGGAATCATAATACTCAAATTTGATGGGTTGGGGGAGGGTTGTGGTTTTGGGTTAGTCCCCAACATCGTCTTCAAAAGCTCGTAAGAATCAAGGATATTTTTAATTTTAAACTTTCACGAAGTGTAGTTTGTATAATCTAACTTACCTTTGCTAAAGGTTGGTGGACAAATTCTTAGTGTTTGAATTGTTGATATAGCAATAGTACCACCTGATGTGCCAACACCGCTACCCGATGATGTGGTCGATGACATTTCTCCTCTTTGCTGTTGAAGCCCTTACCTCTCACATACTCTTTACTCTTTAGAGTCCCTTGGGCTTTGATACAATGCAAAAATTACATGATAGGATAGAATCTGAGAAAGGAGTAGAGAACACTTACTAAATATGAGAAGAACAAAAATGACTTTAATTTCAAATGAACTGATACAAAGATGGGTCTATCTACTACCATGCTTCCATTATGAAGCTTAAATGGAAATCTAGACATAAGATCTTACGGGTAGCTATAACAGTTCTAATAGGGTGAAGATAGATTGGCGATGGCTTTTGAGGGGTCTTCCTTTTATAGCATGGGAAAGTAGTCTAGTTGGCATGTTTGATGATATTATGAACCTTTTGTAGTCGACTATGGAATATTCTAGGGAATATTACCTTTATCATTGCTATCTAGCCCAAAGGCTAGATCCACAAAGGTCACCTTTTTGCCATCTGGTCATCTAGACCTTATTTGACATACACGTCAAGATTGTGCTCACACATGGCTTCCCATAATGGGGGCCTTACAAATTAGAGCACCATGGATCATTGGTGGCACCTTAAAAGGTTGAAGCATTGAGTAGATCTAACAAGAAGTTGGATAGAAAAGCTAAAAAGTATGTATTTGTTGGTTATTTTGTTTGAGCCAAAGGGTTACAGATAATATAATCCAATTATATGTAAGATATAGGTGAGTATAGATGTGGTGTTTGATGAGATGAGAAGTTGGCATATTGTGAAAAAATAGATTATTGTAGATGCTATAAAAGAAAAGGTAGTTGCAAAAAATGTGAAGCCATAGTCATAGACATTGAGTGGGCTAGAAGAGTCCTCTTCTACTAAGCCTATTGAGAGACCATGGAGTGGTAGGTTGTGTGCAAATACAAGTGCAAAAAATGTATCATAAAAGGGAAAGAAAAAGTGGTTGAGACACTTGGTATGCCAGATGTTTTTACATGCTATTCACATGTAGATGGTGAGTTTGATGGCTTAGATCAAAGCATGGATGAGGATTTTCGTATTCTAGTTGTTCATACATTTGGTATGAGGAAAACCATGGTTGACGTAAAGGGATCACAAAGTGCTCTCCAAGTGCCAAGTCAGAGACAATAAGGTACCCTGTGAATAGGTTGAACATATGATAGTTACATTTCTCACCATCATGTGTATATAGCCAATTCGATAAGATCAATTGAGCCCACTTTTTTGAGAAAGTTTTTGGTTATGTGCATTGATAGAAAACCATATATGAAGAAATGACTACATTAGATGTAAATTAGACTTGGAATTTGGTGCCATTACTTGATGAGGAAAAGAAGATATAGGTTGTAAGTAGGTTTACAAAGTAAAACACAATGCACATGAAAGCATGAGTAGGTATAAAGCAAGACTAGTTGCCAAATCTTATGCATAGACTTATGGGACTGATTATGAGGAGACATTTATTCCAATGGAAAAGATGGTAATTCTCAAAGTTGTCATTGTAGTGACTACAAAATGTTGGGCCTTGCATCAAATGAATGCAAAGAATGCATTCTTGCATGGTGACTTACAAAAAGAAGTGTATATGGAGTAGCCACATGGTTATGAGAGCATAGTTTACCTTGATTGTATGTGTAATCACAATACCTTATATGGATTGAGACAAGAACCAAGAGCATGGCATGACAATATATCATAATATCTTGTCTCTATTAGTTTTCTTGTTGGAAATGTAGATCACTTGCTTATGGGCATCACAGTGATAGGGGTATTATTGTGATTACCTTGTATGTATATGATTTGGTTATTAGGGGTGATAATGTGCAAGAGGTGGAGTATGTGAAGAGTTTTCTGAAGCAAAAATTTGACATGAAAGATTTGGGAGAGCTGAGGTACTTTCTTGGCATTGATGTGATTAAGACATCTAATGGGACATGGCTCTCACAAACACATTATATCTTGGATATATTGATGAAGTATGGAATGGCTAACATCCATATGGATCTTGACACAATCAATGTGCTTGCCCTCAAGCACCTCCCTAAAGTGATACTTTACCTCAATATGCTTTGTTTTTGCATAAGATAGGGCTTTGCGCTAACTAAATGGCACTCTGACTATCACAATGCAAATATATATACCTCTTCTACAATACCCAAGTCTCCTATTAGACAACTAAATCATATAGCTTCCTTATAGGCCTCAATGTTGCAACATACTTTGCCTTAGTAGTAAAGCCATACATCGTTGTAATTAAGAGACTCAAGAGACTGCAACACCTATAGACCTCCTAGAGTTTACACTCCCTCCAAAGTTAGCATCTAGATATCCAAGAATAGATACATCGTTTCTTTTGAAACATATTCTTGGTAGTATATGTTAGATATGCTCAATGTCCCACTCTCATAAGGTGCCATCAATGATCCATGGTGGTCAAAGTTGTAAGGCTGCCATTATGAGGAGGAGCCATGTGTGAGCACATACATTGTGTGGGACCTGACTTGTATGTCAGATGAGGTCTATGTGATCCGATGGCAAAAAGGTAATCTTTGTGGATCTAGTAGCCTTTGGGTTAGATAGACTAATTATATTGGTAGCAACTCAAGGCACAATGCATCGAGTTGTAGGGTACAGGAGTTATTAGGGGCCCCTATTTTGGGGTTCGAGGGCCATGGAAGCAGCCCCTAGTTGGGGGGGTCTCATGAGGGGCCGGTGGCCCCTTGACGGGGCTCGGGGGTAGTGCACCAACCCTTGATGGTAAAGGAAATATTATCTGGCCAACTACAAAATATTCACAATATGGTCAGACATGCTGACCAGATTACCTTCCCGAAAGGAAACCCCTCTAAAGCCATAGTTAATCTATCTTTTACCTAGTCAGAGTTCTTCTAGCTACCCTAAGCTCTTTGCCTATCATTTGTTTGGATCAACATCTAAGCTTCACAATCGAAGTGCATAGGTGGACAAAGCCATATTTATATAAGTTCATTTGAAGTTAAAGCAGTGTTTGTTCTTCTCATATTTACTATGTATGTTCTACTCCTTGCTTAGATTTTGTCTGTTGTGCCGTGTAATTTCTACAGTCTAGATGAGTAAAACTAGTTCAATAAGAGCCTCTAACTATCTCATCTATTTATAAGACATAAGGTTTTCCACCATCCTATTGTAGTCCCACATTAGCATTAGCATGCTATCCAAGTCCTGCATCATGTGGAACATGCTGTACAATTTGCTCATGTGTTGGCTCCCCAGCCTCTTGAAATACCACTCTACAGATCTCTATTGTTTTGATAGTCTACTTATGCATCTTATCCTCATAGCTATATACTATCTTCTTTAATTCAAGTTCCAACAAATGATAACCCATTTCACTTGATTCTCCATATCCAATTAGAATACATTTCTTGGATGTAAGATCAAGCTTACCGCTCCACTTTTCCCTATGTATATGCATAAATGCCTCACAACCAAAAGCATGAAAGTGATCATAACTAGGTCTCTTGCTAGACCATAACTCATCTAGTGTCTTGTCATCCAATGTCTTGTTAGGGGACCTATTGATCAAATTCACTATTGTCTCTTGCTAGACCATCATTCTTTTGGTGTCTTGACCTCCAATGGCCTACTAGGAGACCTATTGATCATATGCACTACTGTGTTTATAATTTTAGCCCAAAATCAATTAATGAGACTTGTATTAGAGAGCATAATATGGACCCTTTTCTAAATAGTCATATTCATATGATGTGTACTCTCCACCATTATCAGTCCCCCTCAAGCACTTAAACACCTTTCCTAACTTATAAACATTAAGAATTTTTGAAATGCATCCAATACTCTTTTTGTAAAGAGGATAAGCCAAACCTTCCTTTTGGCATCATCTATAAAAGTGACAAAGTATGTTGCTCCTCCCAATGCAACTATGGATATTGGCTCAAATAGATAATTATGAATCAAATCAAGACATTCTAATCTTCTACTTCCATATCTCTCTTATACCGCAATTTAGTTTTCTTTCCAAAGAGACAACGTTCACAAAAACCAAGATTAAATTTTTTTAGAGATGGAAGATAATGCAAATGGCACAAAGCTTCATTTCAATAATTGACATATACTCAAATGATGATACTTGGGAAAAAGTTTTTGCTAGAAAGGGAAACCCCTTTTCTAGCATTAAATCTATTCAAAAGTGAACCTATCCTCCATTCTCTATGTGTATGTGTGTGTGTGTGTGTGTGTGTGTGTGTGGAAATATCTATGGATTGATGTGCCTCATTTGATAGATGATGACTTTGAAAGGATTGGAATTCACATCAATACATAAAGAGAAAGGAATAACCTTAGAGGAGGTGGTGCCATCATGTAGCACCAAAAGTAGGCTACCTTTTGTAATGAAAGAAATTGGGAGGAGAGAGAAGAAAAGCTGAAGAGAGAGAAAGAGAGCAAGAAGAAGAAGGGAGAAGACTAGAAGAGGAGAGAGAAGGAGAGAAAAGAGGAGAGAAGGGAGGAGGAGCCTTGGAAGCTAGAGATGAAGGTGAAGAGTATGATCTTGATAATAATCGGTTGCCCTAATTTGGGGCTCTTACACAATATATACCTCGGTTAGTGTGACTAGGTGTCTAAACCCTAGTCAGTGTGTATCCCTCTTGTTACAATCTATCCCCACTTGGAAGGTTTTTGTCCTAAAAAACAAGGAGAAATAGAGGGCAGCGATGGGTGGGCTAAGGGAGGGTTTTAGAGTACTACTTTGAGCCCTTTGACAATGAAAATTGGGTGGGTAGAGACTAGGGATAGCATGCAGTCCAGGACAAGTCTGCTGAAGTAAACAGATCATAAATTTTGATAGGCTACTCTAAATAGGGCCTACCACATGTCAAAACGGAGCTTATGACAAGTACTTTCAGCCTATGTAGAATGCACATGCCTAAGATTTGAGTAAGTGTAAAATTGTTCTAAAACAGTGTGCAGTCTGCCAGGTAGAGGGTGGTCAATTGGGGCATGATCGACTAGTCTTCCAGACGTTGGGCCTCACGAGGTAGGGAAACTCATTGATAATGGTTTCTGGGTGCCAAGAGGCTTCTTCCAAGGGTAGTGCTTGCCATTTGATGAGGTATTCTTCAATGGATTGGGACCATAAGTGCTTATCTTGCTACCCAATGATTGCTTCAAGGATATATTGAGTGATGCCTTCTTTATCTATGGGGGGAAGTTCTTCCACATAGTCCACTGAGGAGCCTACAAAGGGTTTCAACTGGCTGACATGAAACACATTGTGGATTTTGGTGGTAGGGGGAGTTCTAAGTGGTAGGCCAAGTCACCAACTCTCTTTAGGATCCGGTATGGGCCATAGAAACAGTGGGCCAGCTTGTTACTGCTGCCCTCTTTGAGAGTCGAGTAGCAGGACTTATGCACTTTCAAAAGGACCAATTCCCCTTCTTGGAATTCTGAATGCCTTCTTTTCTCATTAGCATAGAGTTTCATGTGTGTTTGGGCCTTTTGAAGGTTCATTTTGAATTGCTAAAGTAAAGCTTGCATGCGATCCAACTCAGCCTGACTCTGAGGATTGATCTTATCATTAAATAAGACTGTGGGGAGGGGAATCTTATACCCATATAAGGCCTCAAAAGGGGAAACTCCAATGCTAGAGTGTGTGGAGTTATTATATGCAAACTCAGCCAAGTGAAGCCACGCATCCCAATTATGCTGTACATCATGGCAAAAGTGCCTCAAATATGTCTCAAGCCATTTGTTCACTCTTTCAGTCTGGCCATCAGTCTGAGGGTGGTATGCAGTGGATGGAGCAAGCTTGGTCCCCATGGAGGTGAAAACTGTCTGCCAGAAGTTACTCATGAACTTTGCATCCTGATCTTATACTATGACCTTTGGCAAGCCATGCAACTTGAAGACATTTTCCATAAACTGAGTGGCCACATGAGAGACAATGTATTGGATCTTAGTGGGGATAAAGTGGGTAGCTTTGGTGAGGCGATTAATGACCACATAGATACTGTTCCACCTTTCTTAGTCGCAGGAAGGCCAATGATAAAGTCCATTGTGATGTGAGTCCATTTCCCTTCAGGAATAGGGAGAGGTTGCAAGAGGCTAGTGGGCCTGAGTGTACTATCCTTGTTCTGTTGGCAAGGAACACATTTGGTCACAAAGTCCTTGACATCCCTCCATAAGCCTTTCCAATGAAAGCTCTTGGCAATCATGTTATATGTTTTGAAAACACCCAAGTGACGAGCAGTGGGTCAAGAATGCATCTCTTTCATGATCTTTTGCATGAAGGGGGAGTGTCGGGGATGACAATCTTGCCATGGGACCAAATAAGGCCATGCTTGAGCTGATATTGGGAGTTTTCAGCCATGACCCCATGTTGTAATTTCTAAAATGTGTGGCTGAAGTGATCATCTAACAAATAAGCCTCTTGAAGCTCTTCAACCCAATCATTGTGCGATTCTGAGATAGAGGACACTCTACATGCCCACATTCGAGAGAGTGAATCAGTCACATTATTATCCTTGCCCCGAGTGTGTGAAATATCAAAGTCATAGTTCTGTAAGGTTGCCACCCACCATCGCCTTTGCTTAGGAGTCAAAGTAGACTGAGTCAAGAAGAACTGGAGGACTCGGTGGTCACTTTTACTTGGAAGTGACTGCACAAATAGTGGTGCCGTTTCTTGATGGCATGGAGAATGGCCAACATCTCTTGGTCATATACATTCATTTGCATCTCGTTCTCATCAAGCTTATGGCTCTCAAATGCAATCACACCATGCTCTTGCAACAATACTGCACTAATAACCCGGCCATTGGCATCACAATGAATGGTAAACATCTTAGAGAAGTTAGGGAAAACAAGGATGGGGCCTGAAGTAAGTGCGTCCTTTAACTGTTTGAAGCTGTGATCCATAGTGGCATCCCAAAAGAATGACTCCCTTTTCAAGCGATCAGTCAAAGGTGCTGCAATGGTGGCATAGTGCTTAATGAAGCGTCTATAGAATGAAGAGAGACCAAGGAATCCACGCAAAGAAGTGATGGTGGAGGGAGTGGGCCAATCTCTAACACATTGCACCTTCTTCGGGTCAGCATGATACCATTTTTACTCACAATATGTCCCAAGTACTCCATAGATGTCTGCATGAATATGCATTTGCTCTCCTTAGCAAATAGTCGATGCTCTCTCAATATATCAAACACCCTCTGAATGCGTGTCAAGTGCTTGCTGTAAATGAGGATGTCATCAAAGAAAACAAGCACAAACTTGAACTGAAAGGGCTATAGGATTTTGTTCATGAGGCTTTGAAAGGTGGCAGGGGCATTAGTCAATCCAAAAGGCATCACTAGAAAATGATAGAGTCCACGATCAATCCTGAAGGCCGTTTTGACCTCATCTCCTGCCCGCATACGAATCTGATGGTAGCCAGAGTGCAAGTCAATCTTAGTGAAAAAGCATGTCCCTTTCAACTCATCCAGCAAATCATCAATCCGTGGGATGGGGTAGCGGTTCTTCATTGTAATTTTGTTCAAGTCTCTGTAGTCAATGCACATGTGAAAGGAGCCATCTTTCTTTTTTACTAAGAGGACGAGGGATGCATAGGTGGAAGAACTTGGTTCAATGAAACCCATCTCTAACAACTCCTTGATTTGCCTTGCAACCTCTTTATGCTCACACTTGGAGAGTCTATAGGGAGGTTTATTCACTGGCTTGGAATGGGGCTCTAGGTCAAGTGGGTGGTCCACTTGTCACTTGGGGGGAAGGGATGTAGGCATCTGAAATAGGTCATTGTATTCCTCAAGTAAGGCCTGCAAAGCTGAATCATTAGATATTGCAGAGGGTTGATCAGAATTGTCCTTATTACTACCTTGAATGTGAAGGGTGCTAAAGCATCCAAGGAGATCGAGCAAAGGGAAGTGGGAGGTGGGTGGGATGTTAAATCAAGTATCTGTGATGCGGGTCAAAGGGAAACCCATCCTTGGGGTCATAGAACTGCTCGTGATCAACATCCTCTGTAGGCTCAGCTTGGTCAATGGGTAGGTCATCCTCCTAAGTGTGCCAATCTTCCATGATATATATGCTATGAACTTTGACCTTAGCTGTCTTGTACGGGCATTTGGAGGCATGATCAGCTGTGTACTTATCTCCACACTTAAAGCATAGGCCCTTTTCCTTCCATTCCTTCACAACATCTGGGAAGATGAACTGTTGGCTACTGGATCCATGGGAAGGTGATGCAGTGTACTATTTATTTTTAGCATAGTTATTCTCAGCATTAGTGCCCAATGCTGTCCCAAAAGTGCCCATTTTTCTTTCAGCATGGAAGGCACGGTAGGTGGGTACTTTGGGGCTGTTATTAGGCATAGAAGTGCCTCAAAAACCACCTCCATATGGGGTTGATCATGAAGGAGTGCGGGGCTGTCCAACACCTTGCTGAAAATGTTCATTCTTATGGTACTTTCTTGCATATCTCTCAGCTAGTTCAATTGCATCAAACAGTGTGGTAGCTTTTTGGGCCATGATCTGCTGATAGGCTCGGTTCCAATCCATAGATATACTTGTGCACTTTAGCGTCATCGCTAATGCTCTCCACATACATGGTCAAGTTCATGAACTGATTTGTGTATCCATGTACAGTGAGGTTACATTGGTCAAGAGTGTACCATTGTCTTGCCAACCGCTCTTTTTCCATAGGGGTCACAAAAACTTGGACCATACGCATTTTAAAATCTTCCCAGTCAATGAAGTGCTAATTCTTGCAATTGATATAGTGCCACCATGTGTGGGCAAATCCTTCCAAGTGAGAGAAGCAAAAAGTATTTTCAGATTGTGAGTGCGGGGGTAGATATTGAAGTAGGACTCCAACTTGGATGTCCATTCCTCCAAGTCAAATGGTGAGGGGGATTTCCCATTGTACTTTGTTAGGATGACCTTGTCACGTAGATCATTGGGGCCATGCTGCCCATGAAATCCTTGATGTCCATACATCCCGTGGTGTCCATACATGCCTTGCTGTCCATACATCCATTGTTGTGCATTAAGCCCATGTTGTCCATTATAACCATGCTGTCCATGATTTCCAGGTTGGTCATTTGTACCATATTTTCCTTGATGGGGATGATTCATATGGGGTGCATGGGGGCTCCTAGGGAGAGCGGGGAAAATCCGACCAAGGGTGGGAGAAGGCCTCAAATGGATGTTGGTTGCATGGTGGATGGGGGAATTCAATAGGGGCTCATCATGCGCATGAGAGGGTTCACTGATCTCGTAGGTAGAAGGGGAAAGTCCCTTAACACCAAGTATACCATGTGGACCATGCAACAATTCTTGATGTGGAGGATGTCTAGACTCATGCCTAGAGTCATTGATCTTCTCTTGGGATGAAGTGGTTGCTAATTGAGCAACGAGAGTAGTGAGCTACTCCAAGGTCTGTTGAGTCTTTGAGTTTGAGAGAGCCATGTGTTCGATCGCTTCATCAAACTTGGACATCATTTGGTGGTGGTTGGTGACCATATCATTATGTCATTCCATATGCCAAAGCTCATGCTGACAGAGGGTGTGATTGAGAAGGGTGTATGGGTCCGTTTTAGGCATTTCCTCCTATGTGTCACCATGGTAATTTTATTCTGAGCTTGGTTCCTCATTCATGGAGGTTCAAGAGTCTCTAATCTCCCTCTGGAGATCCTCTTGGGCCTTGCTTTTGCCTTTCTAGCCAGCCATCTGGATGCAGTCCATATGACCTACTGTTAGTAAAAGGGGCGTAACTGTTTGTAGGAAACTCCGATTGATGAGGTTTTTGGCTCAAGTTGGAGGGGACAAAGTCTCTTAGAGATGAGATTAACCTTTGTGAACAAAAAATGATCAAAATTTTTTGTAATGAGTTTACTGTGCCTATCCTGGAGCAGTCTGCACCTTGTCCATAGTGACCCTAGTGCACAAAAATGGGCATAACTTGCAAACCGTAGCACTGATTGGGGAGGTTTTGGATTCAAACTAGAGGGGACAAAGCCCTCTTTGAGGTGAGATATAGGATTCACTGCAAAATTCAAAATAGATATTTGCGCAATATGATCTTTTTGACTGTCATGTAGGATTGTGACAAAAAACATTGCTTATCCCTTATTGCCAAGGTCTTACATGGGTAGAGCATGGTTCAAGGGGCCTGATCAGCCACATCAATAGCATAGTGAGCATACTAAGCATAATCCCAAGCATCATTGCATACCCATCGGATCTTCCATTAATGCATAAGTACATTCACTGCCACAAATTTCTTTTGACTACATGCACTTCAAGTGTCATACATGGGTGCCATTAGAATTGTGGGGTGTCCAAGAGGGATCATTGGGTTAGCGAGGGGCGGGGGAAGGGGGGAAGTGGAGCTCATGGGAAGTATCTGCACCTGCATACAAGTATCGAGCTCCGGATCACCGGGAGGTGGGCAAAGTTCCCCCTCGAGCCAGGTTGTGCACCCCTTTAGGGTCTTAAGTGGTAAGGGAGGGTCACCTCTCTTTTGTCTTACCACCTCGCCTGGCATTTGCCTTTTTCCTTAGCCAAAGTATACATGGCAGACATTTTTATTAAGAAATCAACATGAGATGCATTTGAAAGGAGACATTGGGGCTTTTCATGAGATGCAAGGAATGACAAAGGTTGGGGGTAGGGGTTATCTTGGCAGTCCAGTGACTCATTGGCTGCTACATATCCAATTTACAAAGGCTATTATTCATTTTGGGCTCATCCAAGATCACATAACAAAATGGGGGTTAATGTCAGCCATTATAATAAATTTTAGGAAGAGGTATGATGCATGCACACGAAGAGGATTGAACTATGAAACCTATGCAATCTTGAATCTCTCCAACTAGGAATTAAGCTCAACAAATGGCTAAATTGAGAGATTAAGATTAGATTGGCATGTCTCTTTAATGCTTGGGAAGACCGTTGAAGCATACATCATCATGGTGCTTGAGTGCTCCATTGATCAAGTCCAATTGGTTGGGGCATCCGTGGAAGAATAATTCAGCACTCGAATGCTCCTACTCATGAAGGAGGCTCCCTTATGTGTCCTCGAGCTTGAGCTTCAAAGATGGGAAGCTTCAAGTGAAGCTTTCATGGCTGCCCATAAAATCTCTGCATGTTGAGCTCCATGTCTTCAATCCGGTTAAGGGAAAGCAAAAGGGGTTGAAGGGTTACATGAAGGCTGAGCTTCCAGATGTTGTGGGTTGAACTGGGGTTGGGGTGGAGCTTCAATGGGTGTTCATGGTAGGGTACAACAACAAACTAAGCCTTACTGGAGGAGGGGTTTTCAAATGTTAGACAAGAAGGCCGAAACTTGGTCAAGAGGGAGGGGGAGCTATCAATGCCATGTGGAAGGCTAGGATGCAGGAGGTTTGAGCTGGGGGAGGGCAGGCAGAGTAGGGAATAGCAATGCAAAATGCACCTAATTTGCGAGCTATTCCTTGGGCTCTCTTCTTGGCTGTGCCCCTCCACAACGGTGCTGCCCTTGGTTAGGAGCAAGTGGAAAAGGCTCCTGGAACTTCAGATGGGCACTTCCATGGCTGCTCTGGGGGAAAAAAAGAGTTATTCTCTACTGTGTGGCTATGGCAGCTTGGCTGGGAGGAGAGAGAAAGGGGCTAAAGCAAAAAGTAACTGAGGTTTTGCCCTCTTCCAACTCCTGGGACTCTAAACTTGGCTTGGAACCCTTAAAATTTGCATGAAAAGAAGTGATGACCTGCTATTTTAATCGTTTTACCTCCAGATGTATTTGAGTTTCCAGCCATAGCTCCTGCTTGCTCCAAAAAGCTGAAGTTAACTGCAGTCCTTCTTGTTGTGCTTGTACATGTAAGCTAAGTAACTAGGGTTTTCGGGATTTGAAAAGGAATAAAGGGGAAAGGAGAAAAGGACCAAAGATTGAAGCTCTCATACCACTTGTAATGAAAGAAACTGGGAGGAGAGAGAAGAAAAGCTGAAGAGAGAGAAAGAGAGCAAGAAGAAGAAGGGAGAAGACTAGAAGAGGAGAGAGAAGGAGAGAAAAGAAGAGAGAAGGGAGGAGGAAGCCATGGAAGCTGGAGATGAAGGTGAAGAGTATGACCTTGATAATAATTGGTTGCCCTAATTTGGGGCTCTTACTTTATATACCCTGGTCAATGTGACTGGGTGTCTAAACCCTAGTCGATGTGTATCCCGCTTGTTATACCTTTGCAAACTTTCACCCCTAGCACATGAGCAACTTGTTACGATACTTCTAGAAAGTAGACACTATTACTACAACAAAATGAAATGGTTGCTTTTGCTATAGCTAGTATTAATACTACTTAGGATTGGTAACAAATAACTTTTTTATGGTTGGGTCTAATACAAGTGATATAATGTTATTGTTATAGCTAGTTTTAAAGTTAGTATTGATATGGATTTGTATTGAGTTTTTGGTATAACTTCTTTGATTAAATTGGAAACTAGTTTGTTTATTCCAAACAATGTATGCTTAATAATACTATAACTAGTGTAATAAACTATTATGGCTAGCAATAGGATATTGCTAGTCTCTAATACATTAGAGTTTGCATTCTAAAATATCACTATGGTAGTTTGATATAGTTGTAACCCTATAAGTAGCATTGATTATAGATATGTCCAAATATCTACTATTCCTTGGGAGATTTTTTAGTCTTTGAAGGAAAATTGAGTACCAAGTTGATTATGCTTAGCTACCAAGGAATTTGACTTAAATAAGGATGTATTGTGGTGGTTTACATAAGAAACCTATTTGACTTAGGGTTTCTGACATAGGTCTACTTGAATTGAATTGAAGCCCTTAGTTTGAATGTGTTGAATTAGTTCTTCAAAAATTATTAACAAAGGCAACTCAATAGTCTCAAGAATTGCAATACTCCCCAGTACTTGGCTTATAAAAGGTGTTTAGTAGTCTCAGTGACAAGATTATAGAATCTCAAAAATTTTGCACTATTCAAGTCTACCAAATTTTCACTCTATGAAATATCAAAGCTCACTGTAAAACTCACTCAACAATATCACAAAGTATGGACCAAAAATAGGTATTTGAGAGTAGAAGTTTACCATACCACAACGTTACATGATGATATGTACACTATGCATGCATATTTGTGTAAACCAAAAATTATTAACACAATCAAAGTTGGGGTTGCCTAAGGATTCATAATATAAACCTCATTATCTACGAAAGGCTCAAAGATAAATGTATTTTGAGAGAAAAGCAAGAGTAAAGAAATATGTATTTCTCTCTTAAAAACCAAAATGGGCTATGACATAAAGTAGTGAGTACATCTAATCATGTTGTCTTGACTTGAGAATAATGAAAATGAAAACAATTAAATATGGTCATACTTAAAATCATACGGATTGTAAATGGATGACTACATCACTCTCTCTAATAGATTTTCCATTTGCTATTATATTGTCTCCAAAATTTTTTGGGTGGATGCAAGGCAATGTAAGAGGTCAACTCCACAAAAATACAAAATCTATGTAGAGGAACATATGCTAGAATGTATACATATGAAGTTTAGCTTCCACTCTTGCTCAATAGTCATTCTACTTTTGTACTACCTAGTTGCCAAGTAGATAGCTATAGGCTTGTGAATTAGATGGTTTAGTTTAGTTCTTTGTTCCTATGCTTATTGTTCTAGATTGTATCTAAACAATGAATGACTATTAGGTACTTGTAAGCATATTGGAAGAAGAAATGGAGGCCAAAAAGATAACTCTCTACTGTTTGAATGTGGAATGCTTGCTAATCTTCAATTGGTTATGTGCTCAGAAAGGTTGGATTTGATGATTCCTACCCTGGAGAGAGATCCTACTAAACTTATATTGGAGCAATCCTTAGCTAATCAAAATGGACCATATTAGATACATGTGTATTAGCTAATGAGTGTTAATGGATTTAGTAGAAAATTAATGCGCATACTAGAAAATCTCTTAGTAGCCTAAAAATTAATGCACATACGAGAAAGTTTTAATTTTTTAAAGCTATAATTCCTACCCACCCTTTTTTCCTCATATTTCAACTTTTATCTCCTCTTTATCTCATCCTACCCGCTTCCATTTTCTCCATCCATCATGCCCCCATGCAAGAAGGTCAATGTGTCTAACGAGCTAGGGCTCTCCAATATGTTAGATTCGTCTTCACTAATACATAGCATAGAGAAAACAATGAACAATGATGCTATCTATTCTAATGTACAAAATCATGTATTCTTTCGCCTAAGTATTCATATATAAATGAACATTATTATCCTTACAAAAAATTATAGAATAATATACAATTCACCCATTTAATAGATAAATTTACAAGTCTCTAAAATAACCATAAATATAAGCTTAAGTCAACTTATGATTAACAAATCAATAGATATTTTATTTGATATTTATTCAAAAATCATAAGATTTATCCCAAAATAGGATGCATCTTTTATAGCACCTTTTATGATTAAAATATCACTACAACATTCATGCATGCACATCAATAATTTAGGAAAAAGTTAGGATGTTAGCAATCTTGCATGAAGCATGAGCTTGGAATTAAAAATAATGCATAATTAAGCTAAATTAATTAAGTCATATCCTGAATTGTTGTCATTTTGTAAAAATCCTATTGAATACCTAATCTAATTGACATAAACTTATATATAGAAATGATAAATTATTTCTTTCATAGTCATTGATTAAATTTGACATATAGGATATATTAAATTAATACTTAGAGATTATTCTAGTAAATAAAATAGAATGGCTTGTACCTATCTACATATTGGTAAAAGCATGTAATTCTAGCTAGTGATGTGTGAAAAATTTATCAAAAGATAGAATACTAGAATTTCTACTTAATTGATATGATTGCTTAAATTAGGAAACATGATCGTATTAAATTTTATAAAGATTCATTTTTATTTAAATAAAAAATAAAATTTGAGAAGAATTTATTGGTTATTGTATGCATTAGATGTTATGTGTAATGTACATCCAAGAAATTTATTAATAACTTTTTCTTATACCTAGATATCAAGTAGGATTGATCAGATTGTACATCTCCCAAGGGTAGTTGTTGGAGCTCAGTTTGAGCCATTTTTTGTTCCATCTATGAGCTAGCGTCTATGCAAGAAGGTCCCATATGAAAGGTTCCCTCTTATAGCAACATGTAACTAAGGGGCTTTGGTTAGTAAATGAATAATTACGTAGTTGGCCCTAATATGGATAAGAAATGTTTACAGGTACAATAAAATGAACATCGAGAGCCCAAAAATTTATGGCATGGTTTATCACTCTAAGAAAGAGAGCAAGTTTTTTCTATATCGAGCTTTGTAAGTAGGAATCCAATGTAACGATTCTTAATTAATAAAGCAGATGTTTTGAAAAGAATGTCTTCATTGGTTTTGTGTTATACCTGATGAAATGAACCCAGTGTTAAAGGATAATTAAGGAAGCTACTTTTATATGTCAAATGTGTTAGCATGCTTTATTTACAAAAATAAAGAAAAACCATATGTAAATGGAAAGTTGGCGATCATCTTTTCTTGATGGAAAATGATTGATGGCTAGATGGACCCAATAAGTTGGGTGCTTTCCTCACATAAGGAAATATTAGGACAATAACTAAACACAGACTTTATATAAGGTTTGATCTTTGATACCAATCACATGTCATTTTAGGGGAATGGAGATGAGATTTTTTTGTATGGCCAGGGGAGAAGAGCTTAGCTCCTCCTATCCCTCATTCACTATGAATCCTGTGGTGCTTTACTTGATCTTAGTCTTGTAGGGTCAGAATGTGATTGCTTGGACAAAGTGCTAGAATGTTGTTAGAGGGTATTAAGTCTTGTAGGAATAGGTTGATCCTCATGGGTCAAGGCTAAGCACTTTATAGTGAGGTAGATCGAGGGCCACCTAGTCAGCGATATTCCTATAGAGTGTAGATGGCAACAACAACTGGGATAGACCATGGATGACTATCGAACATTAATGTTCGTAAATAAGTGATGGGTACATTATATCAATCATTCTCATAAACTTTAACTTTAAAGGGACCAAATTAATGTATGAAAAGTCTTCCTAGAAGCTTATAATAGTGACTATCATATAATAATACTAAATCATTATAGTGAAAATCCTTAAGCTTAAGTCCTCTATGATGCCAAGATTTTCTATGTTTTTAATGAGCTTCTATGCTATAAAGCAAACACATGGCCCTCATCTAGCTTAATCAACTTATATCATTGAGCAAACAAGGATTCTTTATCCCCAAGATAACTAGATAAGGCAAGTCTTAAAGTTGGAGCTTCCAAATCAATAGGACATGCTCCTTTAGTCGCATATACTAAATAAATTAGTGTAATATTGATCATGACCTTATAGGTAGTTCTATATGCCCAAAGTAGTTCTATCAATTGTTCGTCCAAATCATGCCTATTCTTGGCAACAATTTGGTCAAAATTGTCATCACAATTCTATTGGTGGACTTCTACAACACCATTTGCTTGTTGAGAACAGTAGGGGGTAGTTTTTTGATGCTTAATCTTATAGAGATCCACTAATTTTTTAAATTGAAACCATTCAAGAGATAATAATCAGAATCATTGACCAAACCTAGGGAACAACCAAATTGTGTAAAGATATTTTCATAAAGAAACTAAGCAACACCTTTCCCATGATCCATCTTAAGTGCTTTAGCTCATTCATTGACATAGTCTATACATACTAAAATATACCAAATAGAATGGTATCATGTTGGCAGATCAATAGGACCAACAAAACCTATACCCTACTTTTCAAAAGGTATAAGTTCCAACACAAGGATTAATGGCATTTTTTAGAGCACTTAGTTGGTCTACCAATATGTTGACATTTATTACACTTCCATTCATGTTCATAAACATCCTTATATAGTACCAAAGTAAACAATGATATTCCAATAAAGAAATTGAGCAACAACTTTTCCATGATCTATCTTAAGTGCTTTAGCTTCCATCCACTTGATGACATAGTCTTTACATACTAAAATGTACTATTTAGAATGGTGTCATGTTGGCATATCAATAGGACCAACAGAATCTATACCCCACTTTTCAAAAGGTACAAGTGCTAGCACATGGGCTAATAGTATTTTACGAAGTGTGTGGTTGGTCTACTAATATGTTGACATTTATTACACTTCTTGAAAAGTTGTAATATCTCCCCATGGCCCCGTAAGACCCCCCTTTATAATTAAATGAAAAATTTTAATTCCCCTCTGTTGATGCCTGCCAGCTAGCAGAGGGAGGGGGAATCGCAATGATAGTTGACATTGGTAAAGGCGAGACGACACGGAGCTTGAGGCGATGGCAGCAAGGATGTCAATGACGACAAGGACGTTGATGAACTTGAGGACGACAACGATGAGGAGGGGCACACCTGTGCCACCTCCCACTCCTCCCCCCCAACTATCTCTCTTTTCTCCCCCAAAAGTCTCGACCACATGGCCGGGGTGCCAATTTTGCTGCCTGGGTGGAGGCAAAGGGGGGGGGGGGCCCGGTGTCATGCCCCCTCCCCTCCCCCCCTTCTCCCTGCTGCCACAAAGAGAGAGAGAGAGAGAGAGAGAGAGAGAGAGAGAGAGAGAGAGAGAGAGAGAGAGAGAGAGAGAGAGAGAGAGAGAGAGAGAGAGAGAGAGAGAGAGAGAGAGAAGAGGGCTCAGAAAAATTCCTTCCTTCCCTCTCTTGAAAAAGAGGATACAAATACCCTCCCTCCCTCGCTATTCCCGTGATCTCTCTATCAACTGCCCTCTAGTTGGTAAAAGGTTGTGGAAGTCAAGGTAAAGCATAGGAAAATCCGGCATAAAGGAGCACTCCGAGAGAAGAGAAGGCCCGCATTCCAAGTTCTGAAATGGCCTCGAACCGCAAACTCTCCCAAGTAACCGAAAAGGGCGCAACCACATAAGGAGGATCGGGCAATGATGTCACCGCTAACACGAATATGTTATCGGGTATAAATGCTAATTCGATACTCCAAAACTAGGTATCATTATGGTGTCTAGTCCTATGAACAGAATAGTAAAGCATAATCATCGTAGAACGAAATCATACTTTTGCATCGTGTAATTTGCATAACTAGAAAGGTAGTTGTAAGGGCTTGAATCAAGTTTATGATGATCATGTTTTGCCACGAATCTATTAAGCATCTATGGGTTATTGCAAAACCAAGCTGATTATTAGGCATGAATTTTTTTGAGTGCATCTTAGGTTTCCAATATATAAATATACAAGACCATGTAAGACGATGGCATCCTATAACCATTAGAGAGATTTGGCTTGCATTGACATTAGGCATGACGAATTCATGTACCTCGCACAAAGAAAAATATAAGTCACAATTTATGATTTGCATAAGTTCATTGAAATGAATTTCCAAGAATAGAAGCTCCTCATTACATCATCAACTCAAGAAAGACTCGCATCTAGATTTGTGTGGCATCATGGATCGTTTTGATTGCACTACATGATAGGGATTCAACTTAAAAGATAGATTTAGGATGCGCATGTAAATTGTTAAACTTAATTGCAAGAGGCAGTTTGATAAATGAAGCTCTAGACGATAAGTAAGGCTAGGGTTTAATTGTAGAAATAATGCTACAATCATAGATTGACCTATAATCAATTAAATAGGCTTAGGGTCTCTATCCTTAGCAACTAGCTGCGATAAGTCCAATAACACCTTAGGGGTATCATTTTAAACCATGATATAACTCGATATCAATACAAGAAAACTCGAGTGTCATATCCGTAAGAAAGAACGACCATTCACCACGCGACGTTTGATGCTCACGACTGCTCAAGGATTACAAAGGGCTTAGTTTGCTCTTGGCTTGCAAAAGGAATGAAAAAAAGTTTATGTTATGAAATCTTGAGGGAATGAAATCATAGGGTAAACTTAGAAACCCCGATAAAGTTCTAAGGAGGGAAAATGGTTACCAAATGACCAATTGAAATCCTAGTTTGAATCATCTAAGACATGTGATCTCAAGATAAGAACCTTGGACTAAAGGTCAGCAAATTATGGCAACTATCATTTGGGAACTATTGGATATAAATGCAATGGCATAATTGCTCGCTCCTATTGCATAAGAATGAGGGTCGTAATGAGGGTATTTCCCTATCCCTCAAAAGGTCATTGTAGTTGATACCAAGGCAAGAAAAACCCAAAAAGGGGTGAACACTAAGCGTCACCTCCATTATTGTTTGTGCTTGTAAATCTAGAATGATTGTATGTGAAAGGATTGTATGACCCAAGAGCACAAAAAAATTTGGAATGATGAACAGGTTAAATTCATGGAGGGCACGCCAAACCACCCCTAGCTGGTCGCCAACCATATCCAAGGGGGTTTTAAATAAACATGATGGGAACATGGACCGAACTCGCCATGAGAGGTCTCTCTGTGGATTAGTTTGAACGTAGGAGGATGCTTGGATGTTAGGGGGGGCTCTGGCTGTAAATTCTCTGCCTCCGGGTCCTACTCAAATGATCTACATGACTCGAGATGGATTCTCAAGGCCCTGTTACCAGTGCAAGGGCGGAAGTTGGAGGAAAATAAGACACATCCTTACGGATTGCGAGAAACGTCCTATGGACAGAACTTGTACCTCAACTGAAATATTAACACAAAGTTTACTTCCAAGGAACTTGTCTGAGCTGTTTTCGTGTTAGTGCCTAAGTTACGTGAACGAACCCTGTTCCCTAAAAGGCAAGGAAACTGATTTTAAATGTCACACATAAATGTGATAGGACCTAATTATATAACTAAAGAACGCCTCTTGAGGGAAGTCGGTGGGAAGAAACCCCGACGGGCAGGGTGGTCCTAGAGAACTGGAGGGTTCTCACAAGGTTCTACCATTGTACAACCTTTAGGAATTGTTAGGGTAGAACTTGATTCATGCTATTTTAGGGGACCAGAATGGGACTATACCCTATGGGTAGAGAAATTGAGCAGCACATCCCTCTCATTTTCCATTCTCCTTGAACCAAATGCAGCATGGGTCAGCTTTGGCTTAGGTATCTCTGCGTAAAATAGGATGCATAGGACCTGATGTTATAATGCCATCAGGAGACCTTGGACATTAGAAACCTGAATTCAGGTCGATCCTAGTGGGTTCGGATCGCGAATGTTCTTTTGCAAGGCAAACTCAAGAAACCCTCGGCAACAAACCCTGTAACATTCCATGGGAGTTTTGGGTGGTGTCATTTAGATACATCTCTTGATGAACTGCTAAAAACATGCCTGGACAGTTGATAGGCAGACACGTTATAGTTGGTATCAGAGCCAACCAATGAATACAACAATCAAGATAGGAATAAATCAGGAAGAGTGAAGTGATGTTTTCACTAGGATTTTTTTTTCTTTTACTCACTTGTGAATTGTTGCCGCTTCTAGACCTACGAGACATGGAGTAGGTTCCTCATATTTCATATCATGTTCAGGATGGCTATGAACTCTTCAAGTTATCCAAATGATCCAACATAATGGGGATCCTGGATCGACTCTACAAACCTTCACCGTTGTATGAGGAAAGGCATTGGACTTGGAGCGCGGGTTATTGCTACATAGATGCCAACCAACTCGCCTATCTTCAAAACAATCTGAAGAGGCTAAAATGGTTGGAGGACTTGAAGATTATCAAGTTATTCATCTTCCATGAGGCATGTGTGAACTCGATCCTACACATTGGATGCCGGCAAGTAGAACATACTCACTACATCTATGAGGAGGTAGTCAAAGTCTTGCCAACAGACAGAATTAAAGTAATGGGACGAAACGAACATAATGACTATAAAAAACAAAGATTTCCTAAACTTGACATGACATACCGCTTCTTGAGAATCCATTCCCCAAATCCATATTACTATTCTATCCCTGTAGAGCTGAGTCTAATAAGAAATTATTAACCTAGCATTGATGTATCTCTTGGGAAGAAAATCATTCCAGCCAATCTCTATCTATTCCTGAATAATTGTAGTTGAGGCTTATGCTTATTTATGGATAAATAAGAATTTTATGTTTATTTGATTTGTTGCATAGTATTGATGAAAAATAATTTGTGCATTGATATAGGTTGTGTTAATGCAATCATAATGCGAAAAGTTTAAATTGAAAACAGACACAACCCCAAATGCAAAACTAGAATCTTGTTCCCGCACTAAGCTTGGTGGAGGCACAAGAGAAGAAGTTTCTTCTCAAACAAATCAAACCGAAATTTGATGGGAAAGGGAAGACTGTTGAAGCTGATGCCGAAGTATGGATTGAATCCATGGAAGATTACTTTAGTGCAACAGGAACAACACCTACAAATGAGGCTATGATTGCCAAGCTCAAGCTCACCAGCAAGGCTAGGCTCTGATGGAAGCAATGGTATAAAGACCAGGGAATCATTGAAAGCATAGTAACTTGGGATAAGCTAAAGGAAGTAGTGTAGGGAAGGTACATGCCACATACATACAGAACTCAAAAGATGAATGAGTTCTTTAAGTTGAAGCGATTGGGTTGGAGGTGTACTACTTGAAATTTGTCTCCTTGTTAAAATACACTTTGACAATAAGTATTCCCCAATAAGTCTCGAAGTTCTATGATGGTTTGAACCCACCAATGAACACTGTGTTGGAATCAATGTGTCCTTCGGATTTACAAGATGCATTGATAAGGGTGGGACCTATTGCCCAAGAAGTCTAGCCAAAGTCCAGAAATAATAGACCCTAGTCTCACAAGGACCAGAATCCAGGGATGTTGAAAGCTCAATTTAAAAGGGCGCAAGGGCAGAGTCAAGGCAAAAGGAAGAAGCCTAGGGCAAATGCGATTAGTGACTTTGTCCCCACTCAACGAAATGACCAAAGTCTTCAATGTTTTCATTGCAAGGAACCTGGGTACTTCAAAAGAGAATGTCCCAAACTTGGTGAAGATCGTCATCAAGGAAAATTCAATGGACAATCCAGAACTACTTGTGGCCGTAGATGTGCAACAATAGGAAGGGTGAAAACTTCCAATATCACCAAAGGCAATCAATGGAGAAGAAGACCCATCCATGGAAGTTGACATTGAGAAGGCATCTATTCATGCCTCTCTCCATAAAAAGGGCTTGAATCTTCACTTTTCAATGATCCAAAATCCATTGGATTACCAAGGTAAGAAATTCAGAACCCAGATTGACTGTGGTAGTACTCATTCTTTCATTTAACCAGCTCGTGCGAGGTTAGGGATAGCCACCATAGCTGCACCTAATTTGCTTATCAAACTAGCAAATGGGTGAGAAATTACTTGCACAAGACAAATTGCTAAGGTGGAATTCATACTTGGAAACGAGTCCACATCTGTTAAGTTCAGGGTAATGAATCTAGGAGTCCATGAGTGCCTTCTCGAGATGGATTTGGCTAATCCTCAATGACACTCACTTCCATTGTGAGAAAGAAAAAGTCTCCTTTCAAAATCTTAAAGGTGAGTTAGTTACAACTCAAGGAGAAGCAGGTAAACCAAAGATCCAGCCAGTAAAGGCAACTCGAATAGCTCAAGGAATAAGGAAAGGATTGCCGGTCTATCTGATCAAGCTAAACAAGCCATAACAGGTAGAGGACTCCAATGAAGAACCGTCATGGTTAAAAGAGTACATGGATGTATTCTCGAAAGAATGAACATAATTACCACCACCTAGGGAAGTTGACCATGAGATTAAACTGATACCAGGTGTTGCACCAGTTGCAAAAGGCCCTACAAGATGTCCATTCCTAAAGCTATTGAGTTAAAAGGACAACTCAAACAACTATTGGACCAAGGGTACATATGCCCCAGTTGTTCTCCTTGGGGTGCTCTAGTCTTATTCCAAAAGAAGAAGGATAGTACACTTTGCCTTTGCATCAATTATAGAGGCTTGAACCAAGTAACCATCAAGAATAAATACCCCATTCCAAGGATTAGACGAGTTACTTGATCGATTGCAGGGAGCAAGAATCTTCTCTAAGATTGATTTGAGGTCACGATACTACCGGATCCGTGTCAAGGATGAGGATATTCCTAAGACAACGTTCAATACCAGATATGGTCATTTCGAATTCACAGTAATGTCCTTTGGATTAACTAATTCCAAGGATGAGGATATTCCTAAGACAATGTTCAATACCAGATATGGTCATTTCAAATTCACAGTAATGTCCTTTGGATTAACTAATGCCCCTGCCACATTTAACAAGGTTAATGCAGGACATTTTTAGACCATATCTTGATGGTTTTATACTTGTGTTATTTGATGACACCTTGGTTTATTCCAAGGAAGAGAAGGATCATGAATCCTAAGTTTGCATTGTCCTTGAAACTATGAGGATACATAAGCTCTATGCTAAGAAGAAAAAGTGTGCCTTCCTCAAGATGAAAATTGAATACCTTGGATTTATTGTGTCAAATGAGGGAATCATTGTAGACCCTACAAAGGTTAAGGATGTCCAAGAGTGGCCTCCTCCAAGCACTGTCAACAAAGAAGTGCGTAGCTTTCTTGGGTTAATAGGTTGGTACAGGATCTTCATTAAGGACTATGCCTTAATCGTAGCACCCCTCACAAATCTACTTAAAAAGCGGTTGCCATAGTGTGGATGCCCACTGAACAATCGACTTTTGATCAACTCAAGAATAGCTTGGTGACAACACCAATTCTAAAACTCCCTGACTTGAGGAAGGAATTTGAAGTTGTCACGGATGCTAGCTCACTTGCGCTAGGCTATGTACTAATGCAAGAAGGCCATCCTATAGCATATTCTTTGAGGAAGCTAAAAACCCATGAAAGGAATTATGCTACCCATGACTTGGAGCTATTAGTAGTTATTCATGCTCTCAAGATTTGGCGATACTATTTGCTTCGTAATAAGTTCTTGTTGGTCACGAACCATAAGAGCCTTAAATGGATCTTCACCTAGACCAACTTCAATATGAGGCAACGTCATTGGATTGAAGTTCTATAGGAATATGACTTTGAAATCAGGTATCGACCTGGCAAAGAGAATTTGGTTCGCTAATGCCTTAAGTCGCAAGGCATTCCTCAACTCTCTTATTATGGAGGAACCCTCAATGATGGAATCATTAGCAACTATGGTGTCGATGCCTAGCAACCTTATCCTTGAACTATCTAAGGAGGAAGCTGACCATGGCCTAGAAATTGGAAGATGATGAAGGAGATTTTGGAAAAGGACCAAAACCTCAGACTTAAGGGCAAGTATCAAGAATTTTCTGTCAATGGGAGACTTGCCTATTTTAGGACAAGATTATGCATACCCTCAAGTAAGAAACTCAAACACAGAATACTTTTGGAAGCACATGACTCCCCTTTTTCAGGCCATCTCAAATACGTCAAGACCCTCAAGACGATTAGGAAGAGCTACCATTGGGAAAGGCTCAAGGGAGACGTACTCTAGTGACCACGACTCCCTCTTCACATCTCACTTCTGAAGAGGGATATTCGAGGCCATTGGGACTCAACTCTATTTCAATACAGCCTATCACCCTCAAACTGATGGCCAAATGGAGAGGGTCAACCAAATCATTGAAGATATTCTTAGAGTATATTGCTGTCGCAAACCCAGAAAGTGGATCCAATATCTACCATTGGTAGAGTTCGCCTATAATGCTTCCTACCAACAAAGTATTCAAATGACAACTTTTCAAGCATTGTATGGGCATGCTTGCCATAATCCATTGAAATTTTTAGATTCTACCTTAAAAGTAGAAGCTTCCAAGAAAATGCTTGAGGAAATGGATGAGCAGGTCGAGGCCATTAGACAAGACATTAGAGCCGCCAAGGATAAGTAGAAAGCCTATGCAGATCTAAATAGACAAGAGCGACCCTTCAAGGAAGAATATATGGTTTTTATTCGTGTATGACCCGAGAAGAGTTCCTTATCATTCGGAGAATTTAAGAAACTAAGTTCAAGGTATTGAGGACCTTACATGATACTCAAGTGCCTAGGGCCCAATGCCTACAAGTTCCAACTTCCCGAGAACGTAAAGGTTCACAATGTATTTCATGTTAGCCTACTAAATAAATATGTATCCAACCCTAGCCATGTACTCAATGATCAACAAGTTGTAATGCCAAGCCAAGGATTCCTTGAGCTCTGGCCAGATAGAATCTTAGACATTTGGGAAAATAAATTGAGGAGTAGAACCCTCAGAGAGTACCTCAGCTAGTGGAAGGACTATATCTGGAAGAAGATGCCATATGGATTGATGAGAGTACTCTCAACCAACAACAACCCCAATTCAATGAGGAAATCTCGATTCCTTAAGGGGGGAAGGATGTAATATCTCCCCATGGCCCCGTAAGACCCTATTTATAATTGAATGATTTTTTTAAATGCCCCCCTATCCACGTCGCCAGGGGCGGAGGGAGGGGGAGCTGCAGTGACAATTAATGTTGGTAAAGTGAGATGACGGGGAGCTTGAGGTGATGGCAGCGAGGATGTCAATGCCGATGAGGATGTTGATGAGGCTAAGGATGGCACTGATAATGACGATGAGGATGTCAATGACGATGAGGATGTTGATGAAGCTAAGGACGACACTGATAATGGGGAGGAGGGGCACACATGTGCCACCTCCAACCCTCCCCCCCCAATAACACCCTTCTCACCCTATAAAACCCCCCCTCCCCCCCTCTTTAAGAAAAAAAGGGGAAAGCATGTTATTTTCCTCCTTCCTCCTTAGACGAAGGTACTCACCACTTCTTTTCCCCTACTTGCCGGACTAAGAGAGAGAGAGAGAGAGAGAGAGAGAGAGAGAGAGAGAGAGAGAGAGAGAGAGAGAGAGAGAGAGAGAGAGAGAGAGAGAGAGAGAGAGAGAAGAGGGCTGAGAAAAATTCCTTCCTTCCCTCTCTTGAAAAAGAGGATACAAATACCCTCCCTCCCTCGCTATTCCCGTGATCTCTCTATCAACTGCCCTTTAGTTGGTAAAAGGTTGTGGAAGTCAAGCAAAGCATAGGAAACTCCGGCATAAAGGATCGCTTCGAGAGAAGAGAAGGTCCGCATTCCAAGCTCTGAAATGGCCTCGAACCGCAAACTCTCTCAAGTAACCGGAAAGGCTACAACCACATAAGGAGGATCGGGCAATGATGTCACCGCTAACACGAATGTGTTATCAGGTATAAATGCTAATTCGACACTCCAAAACTAGGTATCATTATGGTGTCTAGCCCTATGAACAGAATAGTAAAGCATAATCATCGTAGAACGAAATCATACTTTTGCATCGTGTAATTGCATAACTAGAAAGGTAGTTGTAAGGGCTTGAATCAAGTTTATGATGATCATGTTTTGGCCACGAATCTATTAAGCATCTATGGGTTATTGCAAAACTAAGCTGATTATTAGGCATGAATTTTTTTGAGTGCATCTTAGGTTGCCAATATATAAATATACAAGACCATGTAAGACGATGGCATCCTATAACCATTAGAGAGATTTGGCTTGCATTGACATTAGGCATGACGAATTCATGTACCTCGCACAAAGAAAAATATAAGTCACAATTTATGATTTGCATAAGTTCATTGAAATGAATTTCCAAGAATAGAAGCTCCTCATTACATCATCAACTCAAGAAAGACTCGCATCTAGATTTGTGTGGCATCATGGATCGTTTTGATTGCACTACATGATAGGGATTCAACTTAAAAGATAGATTTAGGATGCGCATGTAAATTGTTAAACTTAATTGCAAGAGGCAGTTCGATAAATGAAACCCTAGATAATAAGTAAGGCTAGGGCTTAATTGTAGAATTAATGCTACAATCATAGATTGACCTAGAATCAAGTAAATATGCTCAGGGTCTCTATCCTTAGCAACTAGCCGTGATACTTGCAATTTGAAAACCTCTCATAAGTTCTCTCTCCCTAGGGGTAGTGCTAGTCTTCTCTATCGTGCACAAGTCATAGTTCAATTAGTTTGGGAGACAGGTCGAACACTAAGTAAGCTGAGAGTATTATCCTGTACTTGAGGACCCAAACTGTGCATTTATTTCGGTACAGATATTATATGAATGCTTGTGCATACTTAGATATTACGTAGTTAGAAGACCGCGGGCTGGTGTCTCGTAACAATGTGTGGATGAAGCAAAGTTGTCCATGTGGAGAAGAAGTACGCGTGAAGGCGGATGAGACATCCTTTGCATTGTGACTGCATGACGTAGCATAATTGAACACAGGGACACCGCACTTTCGATAGCTGGGAGCTATTGGACTTGCTTGATGAGGACGATGTACTTTTTATGGTCATTCGTGCGGTGTTTACCACAATGACCCAAAGCTCTATCATCAAAGTCTTCTTTGCAATTTTGTGATCGAAGACTATGGCCATGAAGAATACAATTATGAAGGTTATGGAAGCAGGAGCTACTAATAACACTGTGAGTACAACCACTACAAATGGAATGGCAAGTGCTAGAATTACAAATGAAGGTGTGAAAATCAACAACAACCAAGTGCTTGTCATAAATTCCTAGGTTCCATGCTTGATTATTATTTTAAATAGTAAAGATGGAAAATAGATCATCATCCCATGGGCTAGTAATAAAAAATTGCATCCATAAGAGTAGGATTTTTCCATATAATCTCAAGCATAAAAATCCTAGAGAAAATTCTTAATCTCAAATTCAAAGGATTAATTTGGGATTACATGCAATTACTAGGAATAGGATGCAAGGAGGATACCGCACTACCTGAAAGAATTTATGATTTTATTGCATCAAAATCGGATTTTTTCAAGAACTAGATCCAATGACTATGATTTTTGCAAGAATAAACATTTTAAGGAGTTAAAAATTTGAATCCAATTTGTATTGAACAGATGGAACCTTTGATCGATACATACACATGCTAATTATTTAAAAAATATTGAGATGAAATTATTAGATTACTTTTCATAATAAAATATTCAAGAAATTCGAATCTAGTGAATTATTGCTAGATAAGGATCTACAAAATTCCATTAAGCCAAAGAAAAAGATCATCATGGGAGTTTACTCTCAAAGATGAAAGTTTTGAAAAAAAAAACTCTTGTTAAAAATTATCTTGGACTAGATCCCAAGAGGAAGAGTAATCTGAGAGGATTATTAGAAGATATTGCCACTTACGCTAAGTTTAGCCTTGATATTGTTATTCTAGGAAAAGGGTTTGTCTTGGAAATAAATTCATTAATTTTTTGTGTGTATAATACATTTAAAGTAAGCTATTTGTAGTTGTAAATTAGATTTTGATCTTTCTTAAATTATTAAGATAAAAGATAGATAATCAAGTGTATAGATCACCATGACTGAGACAGTGTTCTAATGGGCATAGAACACTGACTGAGGCAATATTCTTTGATGGCGTTAGAACTCCCCAAGATCAACATGAATAAAGCCTACTCTAAGGATTTTTTTTTTCACGTTAGTGAGTATGGATTAATCATGACATGAAAGGTCCTGTTCTAGGAAATTCTAGTTGGCAAGAGGAGATGAGGATACCAAGGGGGCTCTAGTCATAAACTCCTTAGACTCGTATGAACTTTCAATTACCCTTTCAAACCAGATAGTATTCTGGATGTCTTGATACTAGTTGAGGGACTAAGCTCGGTAGGAATACCTTTAGGAGGTTGATATTATGTCCAATCACTCAAGACAAGAAACGTTATAAAAAGATATTTTTCTTAAAGTAATTATTGTGAAAGAATTAATTTATAGTACTTTTTATCGTAAAATAAAGATGTGTAACAAATCTATGATAGGAGATAATCAAAGAAGTTGTTTTTATATGTCAAGCCTAAAGTGGTAGGCAATTAGGTAATTAAAAATACTCTATTGAGGGAACCAGGTGGATGGATCTCCGACGGGCCTAGACTTATGGAGCCAAGAGTTTTTCTTAAAAGAAAAATATTACATTCATAGATAGGTAAACAAATGGCCACTAGATATTAGAGAAACTCAACTTGCATCATTTTAGTGGGTCGGAATGGGATTTTGTCTTATGGGTAAAAGAGTCAATATGCTGCACTCCCCTTCATCTCCCATTCTCTTTGAGCCAAGTACAATGCAAGTCCACTTCAGTTTGATTAATCCTATAAGAAGTAGGAACTTGAATTACTGACACTAGTTGACCGATAGGTGACTTGACTAATAATATGAATCTAAAACTTAGGTCAATCCTTGTGGGAACAGCCAGAACTTCTGCTACGAAGTAGACTCAAGCGAGCGTGGACAGCAAACTTTGAGGTATTCCATGGAATCTCGAATGAAGTTATCTAGGATATCTCTTGATAGGCTACTACGAATGTACCAATGAGAAAGAGACTAAGTGGAGCACATTACAGTTGGTATTAGAGTGTACGTTAATATAGGATATGGCGCAAGTATAAAAATTAGTAAAGATTTGTAACTACAACATAATATATATTTTCCTTAAGTTATGAATTCTTTTCTTTATTAATATATGTTCTTGATTTTTGGCAAATGACAAACTTGGAAACAATTCTTGATTTTTCAAGTCATGTTTATGTCAGTCATGCTCTCATCTAATTTCAACTAGAGAAACTAGATGATACAAATATTAGACCATATATACAATCCTTCACCCTTGTATTGTGAAAGATGATGGATGCTAAATAGAGGGTATTGTTACATTGACAAAAATAGTCTCGCTTACCTCTATTAAAATTTAAAGAGGCTAAAATGGATGGAAACCCTTAAGGTTGCCAAGATTGATCTATTCTACGAGGCCAGAGTAAACTCGACATGTTCACTGGAGGATGACAAGTCAAATTAAATTGGTACATTTACAAGGAGGTCACAAAGGTTATAACAGCTGATTGAGCAATGGTTGTAGGTCACTCCAATTGCCATAACTATAAAAAGGACGGATTACCTGATCTTTTCCTAAAATGTGGATTTTCGGATATCCATTCCCAGAATCCTAATTACTAATTAATGGATGTATTACAGTGCCATGCCTAGATTGTAATAGGAAATCCTCTTTTAAGAATAATATAAGCCTTTGAGCTACTCGAATAATGTATTCCCTTCCTATTGATGTAAGGATTTACTTTTGTCCATCTGTTGCTAATAAAAAACTAGTTGTCACCATAGTAATTGAGAATAATGTAAAAATACTATCCGCTTTGTTGAATTTTTTTGAAATTTCAAGAAGTTTGGATTGGTTAAACTCGTGGGAATAGGGTTAATAGAAACTAATAGAAAATTATTTCAAGGTAACGAAGTTGAAAGAAATTCCTTGCATTTCAGGCCATATATATATTTGCCATGCATTCGTTGTATTATGAATGGTGAAATAATTCTATAACTATCTTATAGCAAATGTACGGTCCTTATCCCTCCCACCTAGAATGGCCTTAGGGAAAATATGGGAAAGATTCATACGTTGAGGTTGATCGCCTAATGAATCCAATTGGGTGCAGAGCTCAAAGCTTATTGAACTATTTCTCTTTGATGACCTTGAATAGAATCCCATTCTTCTGACCGACTAGATTGCCAAGATCATTCGTTATGTGGAGGAACCAACTAAGTTCAACCTAATCAATAAACTTACTATTCTAGGGAGTAACCATTGTCACAACTATTACAGAGAAGGATATCTAGACCTTCCCACTAAATACCAAAATATGGGCATATAGGCCAAAACTCCAGTCTCGCTAAGATCTATTGAGTTACTTTTGAGACCCATGAGTAAGTCGAAAGATAAGAACAATTTTAAGCTGAAATTAAAACTCTATTTTATACATTAATGTATACACCTTGATCATTATTAGGAAGATTGAATAATACATACTTCCTTACAAAAATTAATGAGATAAATTAAGTAGGCTAACATCTTTCTTGAATATTATTATTGGAGAAAAAAATTTGATCATGAAAATTGTTTAAATCCCCAAGACGTTATTTTGAACCTCAATATCATAGAAGCTCAAGAGAAGAAATTTCTTCTTAAGAAGTATAAGCCACCGGAATTTGACGATAAGGGAAAGGATACTCCAATCGAGGTAGAAACGTGAATAGAATCTATGGAAGATTATTTCATTGCTACAACAGGAACTACATTGTCAAATCAAGCCATGATCACAAAACTAAATTGACAGGAGATGCCCGTCTTTGGTGGAAACAATGGTACAAGGACCAAAGAATGTCTGAAACTGCTATCACCTAGGATAGGCTTAAGGATGCTATGCATGGGAGATACTTTCTATCCATGTATCAAGCCCAAAAGATAAATGACAATTTCAACTTGAAGTAGTTAAGCTTAGGCTTAGAGGCTTACTACTCCAAATTCGTAACACTTCTAAAATATGCACCTATGATGGATATTTCAAAGCAAGAATCCATATTTTGCAATGGTCTAAATCCACCCTTGAATACACATATTGAGTTAATGTGACCATTAGATTTACATGATGCATTGATTTGAGCAACCCCAATAGTTCAAGAGATGGAGCAAAAGTCAAAAAATAAGGGCAACTCCCAAGGTTATGCAAAAAGAGCCCAAGGACAGTATCAGCTAAATAGGACAAAGAGAGCCAAGTCAAATGCAGTGGGAAACTTTATATCCACAGAAAAAGACATTGAGACTCTGAGGTGCTTTTATTGCAAGGAACTAGGACACTTTAAGAGGCGGTGCTAAAAGCTTGGTCCAAACAATCACCAAGGGTAGTTTTTAGGGCAGAACTAAGCTGCTAGGGGCAAAGTTGCTAGATTAGCCATGAAAGAGACTAGTGATGATAAAGATTCTACATTGGAAACTGACATGGAGAGAGCAAGAGTACATGCCACTCTCAATAAGAAGGGTCTAAATCATAAATTCTCAAAGATCCAGACACCAACAAATTATCAAGGTAAACCCTTTCGAATTTTAATTGACAATGGAAGTACCCACTCTTTCATATCACCAAGATGTGTGAAAAAGCTAGGCATAAACACTACTCCTACACCTAGATTGCTTGTGGAGTTAGCAAATGGTAAAGAAGTTCTTTCAACACAACAGACTAGTAAGGTAGAATTTAGTTTGGGTGGCAATTCTTCCAAAATGAGTTTTTGGATTATGAACCTCAGGGCTTATGAATGCCTACTGGGAATGGATTGGTTAATTCCAAACAACACCCATATCCATTATGGAAAGGGTCAAATTACATTTCAAAACTTAGAAGGAGAACAAGTAACCACTTAGGGAGAAGTAGGAAAACCTAAGGTTCAGCTAACCAAAGCTTCAAGAATAGTGGAAGGACTAAAGAAAGGATTACTCATCTATCTAATTAAGCTTAACAAGACCGAGTAGAATAGTGAAGCCAATGACTAATCATCTTGGCTAAAAGTTTATGCATTTTTTTTTCTGGAAGACTTGACAGAGCTTCCATGGAGACAAGAGAGGTAGATCATGAGATCCAACTCATTCCACATGCTGCTTCCATAGCCAAGCGACCCTAGTGGATGTCAATTCCTAAAGCCATTGAGCCAAAAGAACAACTCAAATAGTTATTAGACCAAGGACACATCTAGTCAAGTAATTCACCATGGGAAGTCCCATTACTATTTTAGAAAAAGAAAGATAAAATATTTCACCTTTGTATTGATTATCGTGGATTGAACCAAGTGACAGTGAAAAATAAATATGCAATCCCCAGGATAGATGAGTTGCTTGATCGACTCCAGGGAGGAGCAAATATATTTTCAAAGATCGACCTTAGATTGGGCTACTATCAAATAATAATCAAGGAGGAATACATCTCTAAGACTGCCTTTAACACAAGGTATAATCATTATGAATTTATTGTGATATCATTTGGGTTAATGAATGCTCCTGCCAACTTCAATAAGTTGATGTAAGACATTTTTAGACCTTATCTTAATGATTTTGTCCTTGTCTTCTTTGATGATATATTAACATATTCCAAGAATGAAGAAGACCACAAACCATAGTTGCAAATGATTCTTGAAACAATGAGAACTCACAAGCTATATGCTAAAAAGAAGAAATGTGCTTTCTTCAAAAAGCAGGTTGAATATCTAGGATTCATAGTGTCAAAACAGATGGCATTTTAGTGAATCTAACCAAGGTTAAAGGCGTACAAGACTCTGGCCATCCCCAACAACGGTCAAAGAAGTGCAAAGGTTTCTAGGACTAATGGGTTGGTATAAAGTCTTCATTAAAGACTATGCCGGCCTCAATCGCTACACCTCTCACTAGCCTGATGCTCAAAAAACATGTCTTAATTATATGAATGTCTATGGAACAATCCAACTTTGAAAATCTTGAGCATAGTTTGATAACCATCCCTATTTTAAAGCTACCTGACCTAAGCAAGGAGTTCAAAGTCATAACTAATGTAAGCTCTCTTGCATTGGCATCCAAGCTCCAAGCTCCATTGCCGCGAGCAAGATAAGAGAAGAGAAGAGAAGAGAAGAAGAGAGGAGACGATGGAGAGCTTCTCCTCCTTGGTCCCTCACCCTCACACACTCACTCCCTCACACTCTCACACTCCCTCTCTCAAGCACAAGCTTAAGCAAGCAAGAAGAAGAAGAAGAAGAAGAAGAAGAGGAGAGCTACTTTTGGCCACACACAAGAATGAGCTTCTCATTCACTTTTCAACTTTATATACAAAACCCTAAATCCCTTTTGGGCGGTCATCCCCTTTTCCCCCTTTTTACATGGCCGGCCATAGCCTAGGTCCTTTTTCCCATTGTCCTTCTATCTTCCTAGATTCCTTTCCACCGCCCGTCTACACTTACAAATTGCACGGGTGAGAGCCCGGCGCTCTTTTACAAGATTTCAGGGTGTGCCTTTTTATTTTAAAATGCACCTTTCCCCTTTTGTATTTGCCTTGGACTTTTAAGTTTGCCCTTGCGCTTTTGGCCTTTTCTCCTATTCTTTCTTCAGTCGGGCTACCTTTTTTCCGCCTTTGCCTTGTGTCTTTTTTATTTCCTTTTGCTTTCTTCGTGTTGGGGTTAACATTAACCCCCTCCTAGACGAGTGCCAGTCCCATGGCACTCACCGTCGTAGGTAGCAGGCTATAGCATGCACCGAAGACGTGGGTGACAAGGACGCCTATGGTTTTCGTGGAGTGTTGGTAGTGGTGTGGAAGAAGGTCTTGGGGGCCTGTTGGTGGCCAAGGTGGCTGGTGGAAGGTTGTTGGAGTTGGTGGTAGGGCTATTCTGTGTTGGGGATTGCATTGATGGCCGGCACAAGTGTTGGTTTGTTGGGGATTCTGCACATGACGATTCTTTGCGTGCTTGTCGGATGGTGAGGGATAAGCATTCAGAGTTGGGTGTTGATGAAGAGCGAATGACACTTTCGTTGGAGTCTTCAACACCTGCAATTGAAAACCTCTCATGTGGTCTCTCCCTAAGGGTAGTGCTAGTCTTCTCTATTGTGCACAAGACATATTTGATTAGTTTGGGAGACAGGTCGAACTCTAAGCAAGATGAGAGTATTGTCCTGCACTTGAGGACCCAAACTGTGTATATACTTCGGTGCAGATATTATGTAAGTGCTCGTGCATACTTAGATATTACGTAGTTAGAAGATCGTGGGCTAGTTTCTCATAACAATGTGTGGATGAAGCAAAGTTGTCCATGTTGAGAAGAAGTACATGTGAAGGTATATGAGACATCCTTTGCATTGTGACTGCACGATGGAGCATAATTGAATACAGGGACATCGCACTTTCGGTAAGCTGGAAGCTATTGGACTTGCTTGATGAGGACGGTGTACATTTCATGGCCAATCGTGCGGTGCGTACCACAATGGATTGCAATGGTATTAAGGCAGAGTGCAAGAGGGAATTGTGCAAGTGGGTCAGGGTGACAGGTCTAACCATAGGCGAGACAAGCTCCCTAGGTATGTCCTGCCCTTGATGTGCCCTGAACAATTGTGGGTGATGCTAAAGGGCTAGGGGACTAGGGACGGAGCCAGTCGATCAAGGTCACCGGACGTACCTAATTTGAGGACCCCTAGGTGCTGTGCTGTGATCGTGGGTGCTTCTTATCTTTTCATTCGTTTCTTTTCTTTTCTTTTCTTGTATTTTTTTTTTCTTCTTTTTTTTTTCTTTTTTTGTTTCTTTTTCTTGTTCTTTTTTTTTTTTTTTTTTGTGGGACTTGCCTGAGTACAACCATTACAATATGTTGAGGCTATCAGCCTTTCAATGGGTTGGAAAATGTCAAGCTTCGAAGGCTCAGGAAATTGATATTACAGTGATGATTGTGCCCTAGCCTCATTGTTAGAGAAGCAATTGTTGAGACGGGGAGATACACTTGAGATATTACAAACCTCCGTGCGACACACGCGATGTTGATACAATTGAGGTAACGACTGCCGTGAGCCAACTATAGAGCTTGACCTAGAAAGAGAGCGTGGCCCATGCATGTGCATTGGTCCATGCGATGTGGGTGGTCGGCAAGGGTGATTTTTTATTTCGGCAGCGTGGCTTTGTCGCGGCTCTTTGTGGGGTCAATGGTCTTGCGGTGATCGGGCATTGAACACTTTTGCACAAGGACCTGTATTATCCTGCATCCACTTGTCACTTCGTGAGAGTATATGCTCGCTTGTGTTAAGTGCATCGAACAAATGCAATCATGATAAGACATAATTTTTCAGAATTCTATGATGTCTATTGGGATGCCTATTTCATTGCTTGTTAAGGTTGCATACATTAACAAGAAGTAACGGGAATGTGTACAAGTGGGGATCTTGCCCCTTTACTCATCAAAAAACAAAATGTTCTGGCATGCTAACTTGTCGAGCTACTTGTACATCATAGGGATTTAGTCGATAGGTATGAGGCGGGGTGAGTCCGATTGGCTAGGCGACCGAGGGGGTGCTAGTGCGGGGCTCCCATGAGGCTGGGCAGGGAACATGTCGGCCGAGACATGAATGGTGTAGTCCCGGGCCGCTACCGTTTCCAGAATGTCTTTAAACAATTCATTAAATTCTGCCCTATCCCTGGCTGCCTTGTCACTTTGTGAGCACCTGGTGCCCGAGTGTGCGTTGGGGGTCTGTGCAACTAGCGTTGCCACATTTTTTGTGCCTCCCTGAGCGTCCGCTCCCCTGGCCTGCGGATTCTTCGGCCTTTGTCTGGGGCAGTGTCGCTTGGGGCTGCGTTTCTTGACATACCTTTTAAGAGTGGGCACGTAGCGCACTGGCGGAGAGGCGTGTGCTGCATGTTCCTGTCGGCTATGAAGAGCATTCTTGCAAGCTAGTTGCCCTTGGTTCTCCATGTTTTTCTTGCGAGGGGCCTGCAAGATGCGAATCAAGGATTAGGATTTGTTACATGATAAGACCATTTGTATGTAAGGGATTATAGTGTAGGTTATCAAGCGCATAGGATGAGAAGGGGGTGGGGCATGTAGTGCTTGTTGTAGAGGGATGGCCCTCGTGATGCATACTTAGCCTCCTGCCATTAGTAGATCTTGGCTCATGCTGAGTTACGTTTGTTGGCGGTCATGAATTTAGGCAGGGCTCAGCCCTCGAAGGATAGATCGTGAAGGGAAGGTGTATAGAAAAAGGGGCTGCACCCTGTCTACACCATCAGAGTTGTTGGTCAAGGCTTCCTATGGCAGTAATGTGGGTTGCAAGCCCTTCACTTGAAGGTGGGGATGGTCACATGACTTTTAAATGCATGATGAGAGGAGGACTTGAGGAGATTAGCCTGTCAGACCCAACTCTTCTCCCTGCGCTTGACTATCATTGCTTGTGTGTTGATATTGTTTATACACGGTGACACACAATTCAGTGTTTATTTATATACATATTTATGAATCCATGTCACTTCACGAGGATAAGAACCAATTGTAGAACTCGGGATTGTACTGGAGCGTGGCACACGCATCTAGTATTCGTGGCAGCTTACTTAATACTGATAGATATTTTGCCACATCGAGTAGCATGGAACCTTGTTCGAGTTTACTGGCTATATGTAACTCCTCCTCAGTGAGAACCTTATCAAACAGAGCATTCTCTTGGCTAGTTCCAGCTAAGTCCATACCCCGAATGGCAGTCAGCACCTCGAAGGGAAGTTGGTGCCACATAGGTTGGGTCCCTTTGGGATCGCCATTTGGCCAATCGCTCCTCAGAGACTGTCATGATTTGGGCTCCTAATTCGGCCATTGCAACACGGTTTTCACACCAATGCTGTTCAAATTGACCTGGGCCTGCTGACAGTCGCTTTAGTTGCTCTATGCCTACGAGATTCGGTCGGCAGAGCACTTCATTGAACATGATGGTTAAGCGTAGTTCGTCAGCCTCCTCGTCAGAGATGAGTCGTATGCGTTCATGCAGGAGCTTGTCGTAGTGTTCCTTAAGATGTTCTTGCTCTTCCCAGGATAGAGGAAAGGGCAAGTAATCTCCAAGCTGCTCCTTGGGGATTGTGCCCATGTTCGCAAGGACGTAGACACGTGCGACCACTTTGAGCTTAGCATTCAACTCAGTTAAGCATTTCAACGAGGGCTTGCTCGGTTGCTATCTCATGCAAAGTTCTAAGAGTTTCCTTAGGCTTTAGCATGGCTGGGGGCTCAGGCCTAGATGAGCAAGATTGGTCAATGCTAGGATTTCTTATGCTCTTGGGGTTCTCACGTTTCTCCTGAGCTTTTGCTACTATTTCGTCATGGTTCTTCTCAGATATGACTGGTATAGATTTGTCACCCTGTTGTGACGGCGTTGTATCCACTCTTGATTGGTCAATACGAGTTCCGTTGTCAGTGGATTGAGTGTCGCAAGCAACTATTGATGGTAACAGCTGCTTTGATTTTTCAAAACACACGGATGTGTCTGAGGTTTCACCACTATTAGGAGAGGCATTAATGGGTTCATTGGTGGATGGACCGATGCGTTATTCATCGGCTCTCTGACGCTCTTCATCTCAATGTTCTTGGGGTCCACAACCACCTCCAATTGCTATTGTTTTTGCTGTTTTCTCCTTTGTTTCCTGGTCTGTGAAGGTGCATCTCTCGTCGATTCAGAATTCTAGACTAGGCCAACCGGTGATGTGCTTGGTTGGGCCTCAGCATTTCCCTTCTCTAGTGTGTCCTCATGGGACCTAGTCGTGGCCCGCAGAATAGCCTTGCCAGGTTGCATGGATACAACTGTCTCCCTTTTGGGGGAGTCTAGCTCTTCAGCCATTTCCGATGTGTTTAACTCTTCCAGTCCAGGCTTTAGGCTCTTTGGAAGTGCCGAAAAGTGCCGGAGTTATTAATGAAGTTGGTTGCGACACCTCCTTCACAGGTAAACTACTAAGGACACGTTCCGCAAGGGGCATTGTCACGGCCAAGGGTTGTGACTGCTGTGTTCCCTGATTGGAAGTAGTAGTAGCTAATTTAGTGGGCTGGCTACCCTTGGTAGATTGCGGTGTCAAGTCCCTAGGGCGATCAGAAGTGGTTGCATCTCTTGTTGCCCTTTGAGCATTCATCTGTATAGATCGAGCATGAGTTGATCTGGTCACATTAGGTTGCACAGGTATATCCTTGGGTCGAGAGCTACAGATGGTGTCGTGTCCTTCCTCTTGGATATTTGGAAGCTCTGATGTAGGTAGAGATTGGGATCGAGTAGCCGCACTTGATGACTGTTGTGTTTCCTGTGTCCGTTTAGGGGAAGAGGGTGTAGGAGACTTGGGACTCCTAAGTGGTTTTGACTTTGACTAGGAGATTTGCTCGTGGCTGTTAGATGATTTTGCTATTTGCTTTGTTGAGCATTCAACCTTGCCATGAGCAATGTTGTGCCTATGATGCTTGCTATCCTCTTGGGGAATCGAAGGCTCCTTGGGCACTAGCAGCTTCTGCGCATCCTCAACGATTACAACTGGCATCTGCTTGTCAAGCACGCTAGGCTGAGGATCTACCCTCTGATTGGTCCCAATTGGTTTCTTGATTTCAACCATGAGGGGCTCGGTCGCTCCACTGTTGTTGACTCGAGACTTGGTTTTTCGTTTAGATTTCCTCCTACGCCTCTTTGCTTTTGACATAATTGGGGCTTCTGACAGAGGTGGTTAAGTAGGGGGTTTTGGTACCCAAATCCATCGGTTGCCTACATAATACCCTTGAGCATGAAGCAACGCTTTGGATATCCATCACGGCGTTGTGCTAACCCTCCATCGATGCCTGCGTCTATAAGGCTTGGGCTTTTTTTGCGGTCTTCTACGATATTTGTAAGTCCAAAGCCCGTCCTTGGCATTGTCTCTTGACCTTCTTGTTTTAGGCATGGCCTCACTCATTGCTTCTCATTGTTCGACCTGTGCTTGTGTTAACTCTTCCAACAAGTCCTTGTTCTCGTCAGCAGGCTTGACTGTTATGTCAGCACCTTGCTTGCCTTTCCCTTGAGGTTTGATGAGGTCACCCTTGCTAAAGGTCGTGACTATCTTCACACCCGGTAGTGTCAGGTGTATCCTCTGTGCTACATAGTCGGCCTCACACTTGGTCGCCCTTTTGAAGGGTCTTCCTAGGAGGGTTTCTTTCCCGCAGCTAGCATTATTTGGAGGAACATGAAATAGGATAGGCAAGCTTTCAGTTTCAATTTTTGCAAGGATATTGCACTTCCCTATGAGTGCTTGTGGAGGTCCCCCATAAGGGCTAAGAGTTGCATTAGTCAGTGTCAGCTCTGGTTGGCCTAGTAGGGTCCATGATTCATAGGTCAAGATGTTAAAATTTGATCCTTCATCAATCAGAGCATCAATAGTATACTCTCTTTTTGCGGTGAGTTTGACCCTAAGATAAGCAGGTGGTACTATGTCTTCATCTTCCAGGTCCTGGCTTGTAAATTTAAGCCTTCTGACAGATGCACTTGAGTCCCCACTTGCATGATCAGACGTGGATTCTCCACCGATGTCTTGGGTCGTCTGTGCAGTGTTGCTCAAGGCACATCTCTCATCAAGAGTGTCATATCTAGTCCTATTGGCATTTGTAGCTTGTTGATGTTGCATTTCGCTCTGACTAGACATGGTATGAACACAATGTCTTTGTGTTCTCGTGGTGTGGCCTTTTTGCCCTTGATGGCTAGATTGGCCCATTGATGTTCTAGGGTCTCTGTTTCTCTCTGTTCGGGTATGGGCTTTTGGCTGCTCTTTTGCAAGTGAGAATCCATGCTCGTGTAGAGCCATTACTTCACTAGGGTCCAATTTGGAGGACCTGTCATGACGTGCATTTTCCCTCCAACCTACTTGGGGGGGGGGGGTGCAGAGAGGGCAGAGCCCCCTCTGCAGGGGTCCGGGGGGGCGGTCCCCCTCGGCCCGTAGGGCCGTTACGGTAAATGCCATACGCAATTTGGAGGACCATTTATAACCAAATTTTGAACTACGTGCTCTAAAATTTAGCCCAGTGATGGATTGTGATGTGCCTTTAGCTCTACGTAGCCTTTGGGGTCAATTTCGGGGTTTAGATGCGTCAAAATTTGTGTTCTAGATACCTGTCCGATTTTGACAGTTTTTTGTCCGATTCTCAGATGTCCGATTTTCAGGAATCCGATCATCAAAATCGGACGTCCGATTCTGGGTGGTCTGATTTTGGTCACGTCCGATTCTGGGAGTCGGATAAAAAAAGTGGTCCGATTTTCAAAGTGGTCTGATTCTGGGAATTGGATCGGACAGGGTGGTTGGATTCTGACTGGTCCGATTCTGACTGGTCCGATTCTGGGTGGTCCGAGTGTCCGAGTGTCTGAGTCTGACGGGTTGGTCTGATCGGACGGGGTTGGTCCGATTGGACGGTTGTCCGAGCGTCCGAGTCCGAGTGGTCCGATTTCCCAAAATCGGACGGGTTGGTCCGAGTGGTCCGATCGGGCAGGATGGTCCGATTGGACGGTTGCCCGAGCGTCCGATTATGGACTGGTTCGATTCTGGGACTCGGACGGCCTGGTCCCACTATGCGGCCGACGGCCCGCGAGTTGCATGCAATGCCTCTAGACTGACGTCTACTACACTGAATCGGCCAGCGCCTTCCAGATAGGTACAAACACTATCAGGAAGTGCCAGACATGCCTGGAATTACTATGGTGCTCGAATCAAATGGCACTCCAAGGATCTGTTCCCCTATTTTCCTGTTTTAGCATGTTATACAGCAACAGAAAACCCTACTGTTTGTTTCTTTTTCTTTGAATTTCCTATCCTAAATGCATCCAAATCACTAAGTAAATACCTACACTACTCCATCTCATAACATAAATCTCAAAAAATCAAAAAACCTACTTGCCAAGGAGATTGAATACCATCTTCAACCCCCTCACTTCCTACCTATCTCAAGCACCGGTTTGGGGGAAACCCCTTACTTTGATGCTCGATTCGAAGTGCATAAGCGCTCAAGGTTTGAATCCGTCATGTCCCGGCAACAGAACCAAAATGTGGGAGCTTTCACTCAACCGCCAAGACCCACGGACTGCTTATTGTTTCAAGTGTTCCAAGCCGAGCACTAATGGCTACCTCTCACATAACCAACGTGCCATCCATATCTATGGGTGTAGTGAGCTTACCTCCGTGCCGTTCGAGTTACCTCCTCTCCTGCGCACTCCGGTAGCTCCACGATCCAAGTGCAAGCTTCAAGCAAGCTCGATCCTCCCGCTCCAAGCTCCAAGCTCCATTGCCGCGAGCAAGACAAGAGAAGAGAAGAGAAGAGAAGAAGAGAGGAGATGATGGAGAGCTTCTCCTCCTCGGTCCCTCACCCTCACACACTCACTCCCTCACACTCTCACACTCCCTCTCTCAAGCACAAGCTCAAGCAAGCAAGAAGAAGAAGAAGAAGAAGAAGAGGAGAGCTACTTTTGGCCACACATAAGAATGAGCTTCTCATTCACTTTTCAACTTTATATACAAAACCCTAAATCCCTTTTGGGTGGTCATCCCCTTTTCCCCTTTTTTACATGGCCGACCGTAGCCTAGGCTCTTTTTCCCATTGTCCTTCTATCTTCCTAGATTCCTTTCCACCGCCCATCTACACTTACAAATTGCATGGGTGAGAGCCCGACGCTCTTTTACAAGATTTCAGGGTGCACCTTTTTATTTTAAAATGGGCCTTTCCCCTTTTGTATTTGCCTTGGACTTTTAAGGTTGCCCTTGTGCTTTTGGCCTTTTCTCCTATTCTTTCTTCAGTCGGGCTACCTTTTTTTCGCCTTTGCCTTGCATCTTTTTTATTTCCTTTTGCTTTCTTCATGTTGGGGTTAACAAAATCCTTTTCAGCCACCATCAATACCAGTGCAACTTTTGCAATATGTCTATTTTTCCTTTTTGTAACCCCATTTTGTTATGGGATGTACTTGTAAGTAAACTATCTCTTTATCCCATGAGACTTCCAAAAGTCATTTAACTCATTAGAGAGGTACTCTCCCCCTCTATTTGATCTCAAACATTTAACTTTCAAGCTCATTTTTGTTTCAATAGTAGCCTTAAAAGTTTTGAAGTGCTCAAATACATCACTCTTTTCCTTCATGAAATACACCCGTAGCTTTCTTGAATAATCATCAATAAATGTGACAAAATATTTGTTGCCACCAAGAGATATGTTTTGTGTAGGCCTCCAAATATCTATATACATAACATCAAGTATATTCCTACTCACATCTCTATCATGTGAAAAATATTGTCTTGACTACTTACCAAATTTACATGCTTCATACACTTTATGAAATTTTCTAACTCTAAAAGCAAGCAACATTGTAGCCAACCCTTTGGACTGCATTAATTTTAGCCTTTGCACATTCACATGTCCAATACACTTATGCCATATTTCAATGTCTGCAACCATTCCTTTGCCTTTAGTATACATAGAAGCATTCATAACATGATTCCAACATCTAAAGTGAGCATGGATCCAACTCTACTTCCTTTTGTGACTAACCTGCACTTATGATTAAAATCTTCCACAAAAAAATCTTTTTACATTAAATCAAACATATAATCCTTGCTCTATCGTCTAACCAACAAATACTAAGTTCTTTGTGATAGATGCCACATGTAATACATCTGACAAATTATTTATTTGACCATCATGCAAGGACAAGGGAACCATTCCAATGTGTAAAATTGGTTTGCATGAGTTATCACCCATTTGCATATAACCTTATTTTTGTAAATCTTGCATCTCTCCAAACCATTCGACATGACTAGTCATATAATTAGATACACCTAAATTAACATACCATACATCATCATGCGCCCCCTTTCCTATAACAACATTCATCATATGCTGCATAACAAAGAGAGACTCATTTTTGTCTTCCTTCTGTCATGAAGACCTTGCTTAGTTTCCTTGCTACAATTTAACACTATGGATATCATCCTTCTTAGCATAAAAATGGGTTGTGATATGACTTGTTTTGCCACAATAATGACAAACAATACTAGAGTTTCCAGAACCTTTGTTTTACCATCTATCTCTTCTTCTAGAGCTCCCCTATCTCTAATGTTTCCATGGCCTCTTAAAACCTGCATTTCACCAAACTGTTCATTCAATCTATTTTGTTGATTTCTTCTTCTTCTTTCACACAAAACACATTATGCACAAAGTATAGATAAGATACAACTTAATGGAAAGTGGCCTACTAAGTCAAATAGTGCATAATTTACTATACTAATCAATTGGCACTATAACTATGCTAGTTGTTAGGCAAGTGTAACAAACTAAATATAGTATGCGATAAGTCAGTGGCCATGTGAGGATCGTAGTGGCCACCAATGTGCTAAGTGTAGACATGCGAACCCATCTAACCAGGTGGTCCACTCATCAATGTCCACACATGTTGAGCTTGTTAACTCAACAATGCCATGGGAAGAGAGAAGTTGATTAAGTAAGAGAGAGCAAGAAAATAGGGTGTATATATTTTGTGGACATTGTTAATGAATATAAGAGAAAATTACACCAAGATTAGCAAAACATTAGTGAATATTAGCATCGATTCAAGGAGATTAGAAGAAGTGAAGAAATATATGCATAAATGAGAATGAGAAATATTTATGTCATCAAATATGGTATAGGATTTGTCCTATTAATTATCCAAGTTTCTTCTTTATAGTGGAATTTAAGAGAAAGTACCTGTTTGATTGAGAAATGCTATTGTAATAAGTGTTGTTTTTATTTTTGAAATGAAAGTTCCCAAATACATAAGTGTCTAGATAAAAGAGAAATAATGAGTGTAAGAACTATATTTTAGGAACTAATTAGTGAAAATTAAGAAGTGAGTGTGTTGGTAATAAATGAAGTATTAAAACTAAATTGAAACACAATAAAAAATCAAATCTCATGCATTGATTATGCATATATTAAAATATTAGAGCTTTTAGTGTAAAAAACAATAGGTTTTGGAGGTGATTAGGATTGAGAAATGCTATTATAATAAGTGTTGTTTTGATTTTTGAAATGAAAGACCTCAAATACATAAGGGTCTAGATAAAAGAGAAATGATGAGCGTAAGAACTATATTTTAGGAACTCATTAGTGAAAATTAAGAAGTGAGTGTGTTAATAATAAATGAAGTATTTAAAAAAATTGAAACAAAATAGAAATCAAATCTCATGCATTGATCATGAATATATTAAAAGATTAGAGCTTTTATGTAAAAAACAACAGTTTTTGGATGTGATTAGGATTGATTAAGAATATTAATGAGATATTAAGAGTGAACTATTAAATTAGTATTAAATTATATTTAGAGGGACTCACTAATGAATTTTGAGTCATATTGGAGTTTTGGATATGAAATATATAATTTCTAAGGGTGAAAATGTCAAAATTTGGATTGTTTTAGAGCATAATGAGTGAATACTAAGAGATGAGAATAAAATTTAAGAATGAGACTTTGTATGGATGTTACATTAAACATAAGGATACTTTGTATGGATGTTGCATTGAACATAGGGATACTTTGTTTGAAGGATTTCAATATACACTTCAAAATAATTGTTAATGAAAATTTGATTGTATGGATGTTGCATTGAACATAGGGATACTTTGTTTGAAGGATTTCAATATACACTTCAAAATAATTGTTAATGAAAATTTGATTGTATGGATGTTGCATTGAACATATGGATACTTTGTTTGAAGGATTTCAATATACACTTCAAAATAATTGTTGATGAAAATTTGAATTTTTCATTGAAATTAAAGAAAACTAACAAGTGAAAACAGGGAAGGAATTACTGGGATGTTTGAAAAGAAATTATGCTTTATTTGTTAGGAAGAGTATGAAATTTCATGGGATTTGGAGGTAGTTTATCTATTAAATAGGAGTTCATGTTGAAATAATAATTGGTGATTGTGAGTAGTTAAGTTAGGGTATTAGTGGACGTTAAAGTTGGAGTAATGTTTTTATGTGAGAGTTCATCTCTAGTTTGAGTGGTGGAAGAGTTGGAGTTAGAGTATTAGTAGTTTCAATTTAAATTGAAGAGTCAGTTGGTAAGATTTAGGACCTTTTAACTAAAATATGGAGGAATATGGAATGTAAACAAAAAATTGTAAGTAAAGGTGCCATTTGGATGGCTAATCAAACCTGATAAGACTTTATTAGTTCACTGTTCATCCTTAATTAATACCATAGCTTCACATATAGTCATATTCCTTATGCAACTGGGTGGCTTTTAGGGAGCCATCATTTCTTGGTGCGTTTGTGAGGAGAGCAAGCATACTTATGAAAGTTAAATGTAATGAAAAGCAATATAATTATTAAGAATGGAGAATTCTGAAATGAAAGGATCTTCTAACTGAATCAAACTTGTCTAATCTAATGGAATCAACAAGGATTTGACATGGAAAAGAAGCTAAAATGTATTAACCTAAGGAAACATGAACGAAATGCTTGAAACAAGCTGGTGCCATGGAAACTCACCTCCATGTAGGTGAAAGACATGAACTAATGTGACTACTAAGAAAACTTACATGACTTCCCAGTTCATAATGACAAAGCCCCCTAACTTTGGCTAAGGCTGGCTATTTATAGCAAACCCTAAACCCTAGTCCTCTAATATTATTACAAAGGCTTTTAGCTTGTCATTGGCCTTATTTATTTGTCATTGGTTTTATTTACTTCATTACAAAACCTCCATGCTTCAATTAGCTTTGTACTCAATGCTACAGATGGGAAGATACTACAATGGATGTAGCATAAAAGTTCAAAGGCACAAGTTGAAGAAGAATCCATGGTCCAAGAAGTTCATGACTGTCTTCATGCTACTCATGCTATCCAAGAAAGGGCGGTCATATTAAAAGAGTCATGACTTCTGAAATATAGCTTCGAATCAAACAAATGAGGTGTCATTTTGAAGAATACACCTAGGAGCATCACATCCAAGCATAAAATCTTGACTTTGTTGACATCAGACCATTTATTTTTATGACCAAAATTTAATACATCAAGTTTCTTCCATAAACCAAATAAAAATCAATGAAGACAAGCTATCAATCACATTTGTAGGTCAAGGGATCAAAAGGTCTAGCCATTCTTCCATAGCAATCCTCCTGGATCAAATGGGAATCCATTAAAGTGATCATCATCATGAAAACAACTACCAAAACTATCAATGACTATGCCTGGGGGGTCAAATGGAAAAGAAGAATCATCCCAATGATCGCTCGGATCAAAAGGGTAATGAACATTCTCATAATCCGCCTCATAGTCATCATGGTCAAATGGATGTAAAGGATCTTCATTATCCAACATGTACATATCCCAATCACCTATGGGCTGATATGCATCATCAATAGAATCACCATAGAAACCAAAATTTGCATAATCATGTCTCTCTTGAAGGATAGAGGTCTTATGAAAGTCCTCCTTATGTTGCATCTTGTCCTTAGTGAGGTTCTCATGAAGGTCCTCCTCATTTCCTCATATTCTTCAGCATTGTTCTCCATTTCCTCTTCTTCATTATCGTCATTACCATCTAGGCTATCCACATCTGCATCTACTTGCTCTTCTTCATAGAAATTTTTAGCTTGTAATGCTTTAGGTGGCTCATGTGGTACATAACCCATATGGTTCAGCTGATAGTAAGTGTCATAGCTCTTATTTCCATAATGCTATCCATAAAAATGATCATAACTACTACATTCATCCATGTCATGCTGATCATGATGGCTGACATTCTCATAGACATTACCATACACATCTTTATAGGCATGTTGTCCAAAGTCATGTGGATGAAACCTTGAAGAAGAAACATGATAATCATGATGAGAAGGCTGATCAAATACATCATGTTGCTATCCAAATGTATGTGCATGTTGATCATAAGCAAAAGAATCTTCACGAGCATTATATCCTTTCTCAAAGTATCCATGATAGTCATTGCTCTGGTAAGGAATACATGCATGATATTCTTGATCAAATCTGTCATAAGAAACATCATCTTGTTGTTGCAGACCAAAATGGTTCGAATGATACCCATTTTTCTCATCATGACATGAATTATAGAATCCATTTTGTTCAAGACATATGCCAAAATGTTACTTATATGAGGGAGAAGTGCCATATGGTTCATATGCTGAGTTGCCATGAGATACATACTCATTCACAAAAGTATCATGGCATTGCTGACCATAGTTCTCACAAGTGGAAGGACTTGAGACATTGGAAACTATTGTAGGTGGTAGCCATACATCAAAGAGAGTAATGAGTTTGTCAATGCCCACCTTCATTTCCCTAATATCACTTGCCACACTTGCCAAACTGTTCTCTGCATGCATGCTGTCCAAACTATCCATAGACATGGTATGGAGATTGTTTAGCATGATCATGACATCTCTCTCTCAGACAGTAAATGCTTATGTTACATTCTATAAACCCCCTCCTGTCAAAGAGCAAAGATGACCCTCTTGCCAACTACACAACATCAGAAGGTTGAAGTCTCTCTTGCAGGTACAATCATCAAATTTGAAGAATCCCAAAGATGCCACAATAGCCATGAATAAGATCTCTAATGATCAAGTCTGTCTCGTCAGATGAAAGTTCTTCCTCCTTGGATGATCAATGAAGGAATGAATCTGGCTCTGCTGAACATCTTGGTGATGTAAAACAAAAAGTCAAGAATGAGGAGGACAATTCCTAGTTGGTAGAGTAGCTACTACAGACTTTGAGGGAGTTGAAGTTGCACAAGAAAATTGTAATTGTTCGAAGTCAACAATTGGCTTCAAAGAATACTAGTTGCAATGGACAAATGAATGTGGATTTTAGGTAAATCTTCATCTAGAAATCGAGACACAACTGCTTCCTTCATTGTGTGATACATCACAAAGAAATATTCTCAACTCCTGGACATGTAGAACCTTCATCAACTTGGAAAGAAAATCATTTCATGTAGCAGGGCTTCAAAGAAGTTTTGTATCCCTAGATAAACCAGCTATTACTAGTGAGGGAAGACATTGAGTTTGAATACATAGCTCTCTCGTATCATCACTTTCCGGACCATGCTTGTTCAGATAGTACCAAATGGAAATGCACCTAAAGATTTCTCAAAATGCTAGCCCCCTTCAACTATCACTTAATCAACAAATGCAACGATGCTGCCTATCTCAACATTATGCCATCATTTGCAATATTGCATGAAGAGTCCTGGTGGTAAATACTGCAAGGTCAAGCTCCAAATTGTTTCCTTTGAGTCCTACGGCAAAGATGCCCTTCAGCTTGTGACTTGCAGTATTGCTTAATCTGTGAAGAATGCAATGCCAACTTGATTGGCAACAGGAAACTTAGAGGCCTAGCAGTGATAATGCATGCCTTCCACAAGGAAACATGCATAATGCGCATGATAGAACAACAAGATATTGAGAGATAAGTATTGTGCACTCCTCCTTGGATCTAGTGCTTCTCGAACTATCATTTTTGGTTTACAAGAAGGAAGCAGGCATAATGTGCATGATAGAACAATAGGAGATTGAGAGATAAGTATAGTGCACTCCTTCCTCAATCTAGTGCTTCTCGAACTACTATTTTTGGTTTACATGAACCTTTGGAGTTTTTTGATTTTGCATCGCTTGAAACACAAATGGAAGTGGAGGTTGATAGATATAATCCTGGATTTGAGAGTGATCGTTCCCAGTCCCAGATATTCCTAGACAAATGAAAAGAAACATGGAAATTGCCCTTCTCAAACCTTTTCGGTTCCAAGGGTATCACACAGTTACAAATGGATTTGGGATTTGGGAAGCTGCTTGGTCATCATGCTTGTCCCCCTCTTTAGATTGATGAAGTTGATGTTGCGGAACCCAACAATGTCTATTCAAGCACCAAGAAGGAAGAAGTTGGCCCAAAGCCTATGGACATTGCACACAGCTCTATTTTGCAGAGTCCTTCTTTTCACATATTGGAATATGTGTCTTGTCAAATTGTCAAGACATCTCCAAGAAGAACCCCAAGGAAGAATGTTGTAGTTGAGGTCGCAACTACCTCAACTAAATCCCGTAGAAAGTAGCCGTGGCCAAGATCAGACCCGTTTCAGCAAAAGGAAGTGCGAACCGTATCAAACCTACTGTAATAGATCCTAGGAGTGAGCCTAGCTCAAAGGAAGGACTTGAAATTTGTAACCCCTAGCCTCATCTTCACCAACTTCTTCTCTATCTCTTTGACTGCTATAGATGAATCTGTGCAGTAACTTCTTCAACAACCCTGGCCTCTCCTACTTCACCACTCCATCTTCAACAACTTCTTCTCTATCTCTTTGACTGCTATAGATGAATCTGCGTAGCAACTTCTTCAACAACCTTGGCCTCTCCTACTTCACCACTCCATCTTCAGCAACTTCTTCTCTATCTCTTTGACTATTGTAGATGAATCCGGCCCCTTTGTAGGAATGTCGTCAAGCTTTGTAGAGGTTTGATGACCTTCGTTCTCCGAGGCCTTCTATGTTTATCTCACAAAACTTTACAACCAGTGCATTTTGATCTAATCTTGATGATCACATTTTGCATTAAGCCCTCCAAGAATGGTATGAACATACTCCATGTGTCAAGTAGAGTGAGGCTTTGACAAGCATTCATGTCATTGATGTAAAAGAAAGAAGATATGCAAGGAAATCCACCATTGAATCTCTCACAAAAGCTTGAGAGAGATGAGAAAGAAGAAGATGAACCCTACTTTCAAAAAGTAGAGGTAACTTTAGTCCCCTCTAGTCTCCCATAGCTCTTCTTTTAAAAATGTCCTTTAAAATAAGCCAAAATCTGATGAGACGACCTACTAAAAATAGCTGGAGCCTGCCATTATCCACTGGTTCATGCCAAGAACCTCCATCCTTCCCCCCATGTCGCTATCAAGAAGCACTAAAATAACCATAGTTTGAAGTAGTATAACCTGACCAGTCATTGTCAAGAAGAAACCGAACCATGTAATTGTGTCTTCAACTCTAGTTACATAGAAATTATGCTTGTAACCAAATCTTCCATGAAAATGACCTCCCCAGTCATATCATAATCATGAAAATGATGGAATTAAAGCCCGCCTTGGATCAAAACAAGACTCTAATACCATTGAAATGAAGGGATATTCTAATTGAATCAAACTTGCCTAATCTAATGGAATCAACAAGGAATTGACATGGAAAAGAAGCTAAAATGTATTAACCTAAGGAAACATGAAAGAAATGCTTGAAACAAGTTAGTGCCATGGAAAGTCACCTCCATGTAGGTGAAAGACATGAACTAATGTGACTACCAAGAAAACTTACATGATTTCCAAGTTCATAATGACAAAAGGCCCCTAACTTTGGCTAGGGCTACTTATTTAGAGAAAACCCTAAGCCCTAGTCCTGTAATATTATTACAAAGGCTTTCAGCCTATCATTGGCCTTATTTACTTCATTACAAATGCACACAAATGAGGAATGAGTAAGGAACTAAAATGGAGGAGAAATCTATAGGATCTCCTAAGTTATTTGAATCAAATATCTTCAAAAGATCAATATTCTTGAAAGGTACCACATAATAAACCACCAAAAGAATGGTAGGAGTAACATATGAGGAGACTTCCTTAAGAGATAGCTAGGAGCAATCAAATCTCTTGTTACATTACCTAGAGAGACAAAGAGTGGTTACCTTTGAGTATCATGTTTTATCTCACTAAGATAGCCCTTTTTTAAATTATTACACTATTCTTGGGAGTGGGTGCCTATGGCTTCAATAATAGTGAGCGTATGGAAAGTTTTCAAGCTTACACCATGACAAAGGGGACACTATCTACCCTCTATCTTTATTCTATAGGATTTGATTATCTTGGTAGGTTACTTAGTTAGGGTCAATTAAGAGATAAAGCAGTTCAAATAGAACAATATATGCAATCAAACAAGTAGGGTAGCTTTCTTACAAGGCTTCTTTCTTGAGTTGCCACAAGATATTCAAATACTTAATAATTATAGGAACATTGATTTGGTAAATTGAAATTTTATTTTGGACCCTAAATCTAAGTTGACACAGAGCAATTGTCCACCTAGAATTGGATGTAACAAGATGAAGCATAAGAAATTTCTTGAGTAACCCATTTTATATTAATGGATGAAATTCAACTTAAGAAAATTAGTGTGAATGACCATTATGATCAGTTTACTAGGGAAGCATGCAAGAATTCTAGAAGAATAGATTTGCTACACACCTATCCATGGGTGATGATAGCTAGGGGTAGGAATCTAACTTTTGATATTGGGGAAGTAAGAGAGGTAGCTAAAGGTCTAGTAGAGAAAATAAGCAATGATGTACCATATGGTATAGAAGACAAAGAACTACCACAAATTCTTATTACTCCAAATCTACATAAATAAATGAGTCTTTAGTAGTGGATGGCACATTATGTGCAAGATAGAGAAAGTTGGTAAGGACAATAGTGAATGAGTGAAAGTCAAAAACTCACATGGGATGAGAGAGTAAGAAGAAGATTGGAAAGGAAAGTTGAGAGAATAGTGGAAGAATTAGAGAAATTGGACATTGAATTACAAAATACTTTGCAAGATGGTTTGGGTATTGTCAGAGTGTTTGGGGTCAAAAGTCTACCGTGGGGGTAAGAGACAGCAGGGTGAAGGGAGATTCAGGGAGAGGAGTAGACAGAAGAGAAGGGGTTCGAAGAAATAGAAGACATAGAAGAATACTCACAAAAAGAAATAGAAGATGTAGAAGAATACTCATAGAGGTGAAGCCTATCAATTTATTTCTACATTATGAGAAGATAAATCTCTTGTAGACAAAAACGTGCATAAAATAATATCTTCCTCTATGCTACTCAGATCGCCAATTTGATGTCTCCATTGGCTCCAAAAGGGGGGTAAAATAAAGGATGCCTTGCCATAATTCTACCAGATGACTACTTCATCTTCCACTTCTGAGTGTTGTTCACTGCACGTCGCGCGATTTCACTTATCTTTCTCTTTACATAAAATCCTCTCAAAATGGCTGAAAGCTACCTACTTTCTTTTACATGTCATCCTAATTTAGAAGTTGTCTACAGTTTTATGGATTTTTACAAGAGATGATATCTAAAATATCAAAAATTGACTAAACTTGTCAAAGAATCTAATATTTTTGAACCATCCACACTATATATACTAACACTAATGACATTCACTCTCTAGATCAATAAGAAAGCTGCACTCTAGAGTTTTTCACATGGTGTGCACGTAGCGGCATGACATCCACCCCCTCCTAACCTGCACATCCTTTGGCATGTGTCAAAGTCTTATGGATCTGCAGTGTCAGAAGAAGTATCTTTTGCCATGTCAATATCTTCATCTTCTACCTCTTCTTCTTCCATATTCTCATGTTGATGCTCAGTATCCAACTCCTTCAACTCATATGCTGAAGACTCCCTATGTTTAAAGAGCTTGATACATTTTCCAGTCATTGGAATCCTTAGAGTTTTCCCATCCATCTCATTTAATGCATAGGTAGCATTATCAAAAGCAAACTTTACCACATATGGACCAAACCATCGTTTTGCCATCTTCTAACTGACACTGTGCTGATTTTCCAAGCTGCTGTCATAAACTAGCACCTAGTCCCCTTCTTGTATAGCTTGTGGTCGAAGTTTGTGTCGCTTGTCAAACCTCTTCTTGTTCTTAATCTTTACAGTCTTCAGCTTTTTTATGGCTATGTCAATGTTTTCAGACCCTCTTTCTAACTGTCTAATGTGTAGGACCGGCAACTCTTCTCTATTCAAACCCTCTTCCCATGGTAGAACACTCCAAGTAGCAATAGTCTCCTCAATAGGCATGATTGGCTGTTGTCCATACATTAATTCAACATGCATAAATTATTGTTACTGCACTATGAGTGGTCCTATCAGCCCATAAAGCAAAAGGTAACATTCTTGGCCACTCTTTCATCTTGCCCTTGCATGACTTTGCTAATGCCTTAATGATAGGTTTATGACCTCTTTCACTTTTGCCATTTGCTTCAGGATTGTAGGCTGAAGTTATAGCTAGCTTGATACCCAATCGTGAAAATAAGTCACAAACTTCATCCACATCCAATTCTCCTCTATCTGCAAGCACTTTACCAACACAACCATACCTGCAAAAGACTTCTTCCAATAAAAAACTCAATAAAAACCTGTAAAATGCTTGAGTAGTCTTTGTACTAAAGAGCTCAACCTTCCACTTCATTTGTCAAGTCTTCTCATGCAAGCACAAGATATCTCACATTCCATAAACCTATAGGCATGGTTACCAAATCTACTACCCATTTGTAATGCATAGACAATGGATAGGTCAGTTGCAACCCATCTCTATGCTTTACCATGGAATACATCTGACAGACACTGCATGATTCCACATAACGCTCAACATATTTATACATGTTTTGCCACCAATACTTCTCTTTGATCTTGGCAAATGTGCCCCAAACTCCTCTATGTCCAACCCATAAGCTTTCATGAAACTCTTGCATCACATGTTGTTGAGAAGCCCTATCTCCCAATACATGTACTGGAGCTTCTCTCTTTTTCTTTGCATGGTTCCATAAATATCAATCTTTCAAGAAAAACACCATAATCTTTTCTTTTATTCCTTTTGAATTCAACTTTAGACCACTTAGCCTTCTTTGTCATGAGGGTGAGAGATTGGCCTATCTTTAGCCAATCATCCTCATACAACTCTTCCAAAAATTGTGTTTTTACAGAAGCATAACACTGATAATGCTTTCTCTCTACTACCCATCTCTTCTCCATGACTGTAAGCTCTTTTCTTATTGTTGAAATCCTTGTTACAACAGTTGTGTGCCTGCCGTAACAACAACTGCATACTCATTCCCTACTGTCACAAAGTCATTTTTAGCACCTATCACATCATCCTCTTCATCTTCCATTATCTCCTCTTCATCTTCAAATCTTGTTCATGAAAGCATGTCAACCATGGGGTTCTCTCTACCTGCAATATGCTGAAAATAAAGGTTAAGTGACTTTATATATGCAATCCACCATAACATGGCAATATCAAGAGTTGAGCAATTCACTATCATGCCCAATAGAGGTAGACAATCAGTCTCTACCACTACATGAGCTCCCATAAAATAACCCCTATCAAACTTAAGGGATGTCACTACACCCCAAAGCTATCTTTTGACTTGAGAATACCGACGTTGTTGTTCATTGATGACCTTTACTTCAAACCGAATGGCATACCTATTTCCATCAACATCATCCTGACCCACTGCCCAACCAATGCCAATTGGGCTTTAGGCTACCCATTCTCATAATTTGCTCTCTTTAGTGTTGGGGTTATAATCAAAAAGCTCTTTAACTTTTGAATTGCCTTCGTGTGCTGTTTTTCCCACCAAAACTTTTGCCCTTTTCTCAAAAGCTGATATAAACTTTCAGCCAAATCCATATCAAGTAAAAGACACATGCACCAAAAAATGTTCTCACCTCGGATACATTCGAACATGTCTCCCGTATCCTGCTTATGGCATTGATGAGGGCTTTCTCCCATATGGTCCACACATGTGCCCAACAACTAATACTTCCTCCACTCCAAAAACTGACTTTTCTCCTGACAAAGTCAAATGCACTTCTTCAAAACGGCTCAAAGCTCAAAATCCAGCCACAATCAGCAATATGATCAACCACAAATCTTCTATGCTCATTCGACTCTTCATTCTTCTCATAGATATCACATCCTTTGATCAGCATATCATCAAGAAAGGGTAAGGTCAACTAAGGAATATACTCCCTCAAAACTTTATGCATAGCATTCATCATATGCGCCACTGAATTGGTTGCTTCGTGTGGAAGTGTACACATCCTAATCAATCCAAGTGGTGTCTTCATGGTAGTGATATCCCAGCTTTCCAATGCAAGTTGGAACTGATCATATCTTGAATATAAATCACCCATAGAGTAAATTGCCTTGCCTGCAAATGCTTTTGCAAATTCATCCACTATTGAAGCTGATCCAACATTCCTTATGGTGACCTTATTAATTGGTTGTAAATCCTGTATAAACCTCAAAGAACCATTCTTCTTTGGAACAATGAACCACTAATTCGAATATGGAGCTGAAGAGGGCCCCAAAATCCGCATCCTGATCTTCTCGTTCAAAAGCTCCAGTAGCTTAGGCAAATATGCTAGAGGTACTGGAATAGGCTTTAAATTCCATGGCACATGAGGTACTGTAAAGATCACCATAGCTGCAATGCATCAACACATCCAATTTCATATGGCTGAAACACAAAGGCTTTCCCATGCCTTGCCAACATTTGTAAGAAACAAGCTCTTTCTACAAGCAAAAGAAAGCTTGTATCACCAATTTTTAGCTTTTGTAAAGTTTCAGCTGTAAATTTATGTCCTATTCCATGTGGATGTCGTAAACTAGGTTGTTGAGTCACTTTTTCAGCCAACCCATCACTTTCAGTGGTAAAGGTAAAGCCACAGGCTTAATCTTCTTTACAACAATTTTGTACTTTGTAACCAGAACCCATGCATTTATCAAAAACATAGCCAATGCATTTACCGAAACCATAACCAATGTATTTGTCCCATTTAACTCTTATAAACAGTTTAATTAGAAACATTTTTTTAATTAAGAAAAAAATATGGTACAATGCATTTACCAAGATAATACTTTTTTGGTCCTGCAGTATAATGAAGTAGTACCAAGCCTTCTCTTTTTCAAAGGCTTGGTATTTCATGAAGCTGAGACAAAACTGAGTCCTATCAAACAGATAGAACTGATGAATCATAGAAATTTTTATCGGAAAAATATTGCGTGTTTGAACCTATTTGGGCCATACATTGAGTTTTACATGTATCATTTTAGTGATTTAGGAGTCTATACCCTTCCACCCTGAATAGAGGCCTTTTATGATGAAATGTTCTAACTACAAGTCAATGGACATGCATGAAGAATTGCTCAATATGAAACCCTATTTTGCAGCCCATATTGCAACCTATAACATTCATGCTCAACAAACTCTTGAATGACTTTATACATCGCTAAAGTGTCAGCATAAATAACCTCATATTCTGCCCTATTTTTAGCATTAATTGCTATAGAAATTTCAGCCACTGTATCAACATCAACCAGTCCTGAAAATAGCCATGAAATACCTTCATTTGTAGCCATCAAACCATATGTCTTAAGCTCTTTTTCAGCCCATCCTACATATTTCTTTTCGGTCCTACAGATGGTTGAAATATTCTTAAAACTGCCAAGACTACATGCCCATTCCTACAATCTAGACACAAACACAATTTTTCCTTTTCTTGGAGGCATAATTATATTTCTAGAGGCACTGCCATAGCCTCCACTTACAATACTGCCGTCTAAAAACCCTTAAACTCTCGTGCATTAGGTGGCATAGGATTATCTCGCAGTCTCTCCCAATTGCGGGGATGATTCACACAAACAGTGAGAAATTGTACTACCTTTGTGTTATCTTTACTCCAAACCCGAGCATATGAAGAACCATCATCCAAGGCTTTTGTTTCCAGCCTTGATTCTGAAATATGGGGCTGCCCCAAAATCACCCGATAACCATGAATCTTGCACAAAAAAAATGATATTCATCCCTAGAATCTCCAATAGTCACAGGTACATTCGGACCAAGCTGCATAAAGATCCCTTGATGAATTGTTTGCTACTTGCATGCACCATCCTGGATCTACATCAATCGGCCAACCTCCATTCTCATACAAGATGCATGCCATAACATTGATTTCAGAACCATGATCCAAGAGAGCTATGCAAGGCGTCTCTCTTTCTCCCACTTTAACAATTGTCTTTGTTGTAGCACAAGCCCAATGCGTTCTTGAATAATGACTGCTTGGAATAAAATGAGCATATTCTTCTTCATGTGCTTGTTGATGGACATCCTCATTATACATAGCCTTCTCTCTATGCTTAATGTTGCCCGTCATACCATTTTCAGGCATAAGCTTGCTATCTATACTCCCATTTAGCCCATTTTGAGTATTAGTTCGTTCCAAAACAACATCCTATTCTAAAGATGTTTCTCTATGTCTTTGTCAACCTGTATCAATGCTTGCAAAACTTCACCATCAAAATGTCTTTTTTGTTTTAGCATATCAATGATTGCATCATGAAATTCATGCTTTGTGATTCCAAGAGCTTCGCCAAGTGTGAATTCCACTCTACTGCCAAGTATGCAATCTTCCAAGACTTTTTTAAGGTTTGTGGCAGTCTCAAGATTTGATTGTAAGATGTAATCGGGCTGCTCACCCCTAATCTTCCCTTCTTGTTTCTTCTCTTGATACGCCTCCTCCATAACATGCTCAGGTATGGCTTTTTTAGCCTCTTTCTGCTGCTTCATTTTACTTCTTATTATGCATTTAGATGGACCCAAAGTGAAGACCAGTAAACTATCCTCATCTTTTCTTCTCTTTTCTTCCACAAGAGTTTCTTGATTATGAATCTCAGCCAAATAAGCATAGGCTGAAAATGAATCCACTGGTGCACTCCATCCTGTTCTCCCTCGTATACTTTGACTTGCATCATCCAATTCAGACTTTGTTGTTTTGCCCTTTTCCATGCAATCTAATGCTTGCATCCAAACATGATATTTTGCTTCAACCATGCCTCCTTTACGAGCTTTATCAGTCCTTTCAATTCTCAACCCATATGTGGCTGTATCTATGGCAACAAATGTTGTCCTTGTAGCCATATCTTCCAACCTCTTCTGCATGCCACCATTTCCAAAATTTGGCTCTATTGGAAGACCAGTTTTTGTTGCATGTATTTTTCCATCTTTCCAAAAGACTAACCTTTTTGCTTTTGCTTCATGGTAGGTTGTGCAGACTAGCTTTTCATGCTGTAAACTATCACACCAAATGTATCTTCTCTTGTATCCTTCTTTATACGGCCTTTGGGTTGTCGCCCAAAACCAACCCTTCTCTTCTACCTTGACATCCAACTTTTCGACCTTTGCATAGATTTCTATCAAATTCAGCCTCAAGTCAAGCATGTCTTTGATTAATTCATCCATAGCATCACTTTTAAGAGCCGGACCAACAGATATAGCCGATTGTTCCACCATAGCTATAGGCGCCTTGGCTGCAATTTCAGCCCCTTCTGAGCACTGGCAAGTGTGGTGCATGTACCCCATCTTAATTTCATCCGCTCTCTCTTTACCAACATATGCACTGCCTCAGTTACATTAGCCCAATCTGAATTTAGTCCTGTTTTAGAATAGGCATAGTCTAAACGATCAGTTAGCTTCTCTTGCAAAACAGGATCTACAGCCTTCATAAACAAATCAATTTTTTGACTCTCCAATGATTGCTGCTCATCGGCATCCAATTGTGCATACCGACTTTCAAATAATTCACGGAGTAAAGATGTAGGAGTCAACCCTTTATTGGGCTTTTCAATCCAATCTATAAATGTCTTTTTAGTTACGAATCTTGCATCTTCCACGAAAAACTCCTCTCAAAGCTTTCTTGAAAGCTGCCTAATCAACATCTCTTCTATGTAACTCATCAATTTGATCGTGCAAATCATGCATGACCAAATGGGAGAAATACCGACTCCATGCATACTACGATACCCCATGAAACAACATCTTTTCTTCATACAATTGGATGAAGGATGAAACATTTTGACCCTTAAATTGCTTCAATTCTTGTCCCACTACCTGCAATGCATCACAACTAAGGAATCAATTATTTTTGCTTCCTGTCGAGTTTGTATCTGATGTTGTAACAACAAGTGCTCTGCTATTGTTGTTGCTGCAACAAAACAATCATATGTTGTAAAGTATTTCCACCACTTGAACTTCTAGAATCCCCCATCTTTACACACCTGCTACCGACTTTCATGCCGGGTTCACCACTATTGGAGTGTTTGCTGTCGAAATTCTACCATGGGGGTAAGAGACAATAGGGTGAAGGGAGATTCAAGGAGAGGAGTAGAAAAAAGAGAAGGGGTTTGAAGAAATAGAAGACGTAGAAGAATACTTGCAGAAAGAAATAGAAGATGTAGAAGAATACTCATAGAGGTGAAGCCTGTCAATTTATTTCTGCATTATGAGAATATAAATCTCTTATAGACAAAAACGTGCATAAAAATACATTCCTCTATGCTTCTCAAATCGCCAATCTAATGCCTCCATTGGCTTCAAAAGGGGGGTAAAATACTAGGACACCTAGCCAGAATTATGCCAGATCACTCCTTCTTCATCTCCCACTTTGGAGTGATGTTCACTGCCTGAAAACAACGATCGTGTGTCACCCGATTTTGCCAATCTTTCTCTTTACATAAAATCATCTTAAAATGACTGAAAGCTACCTACTTTCTTTTACATATCCTAATCTAGAAGTTGTCTACAATTTTATGGATTTTTACAAGAGATAATATCTAAAATATCAAAAATTGGCTAAACTTGTCCAAAAATCTAATATTTTTGAACCATCCACACTAAGACACTAACATTAATGGCATTCTCTCTCTAGATCAATAAGAAAGCCGCACTCTAGAGTTTTTCACACAGTGTGCACATAGCGGCATGGCAGTGTGTTATTGGAAACCAAAAATTTCACTAGAGAGATGTCTACTATAGATACTAAATCATTGAATTAGACTATAGACACTTAATCATTGGATTGGGAGAAACTAGTGAGAAGCTTTGAGAGAATGAGTCAAACCAACAAGAGTACTTGGAAGAAGGAGACAAGTGCAAATGAAGAAGGAGACAAAGCTAAGTTAAAGATGCCCAAGAATGTACCTAAAGGTATGCCGATGCTAATCTCAAAAGAGAGTTGACCATCTCAAAAAAACTTGGGGGTAAAACCCATAAAATAAAAACAACACAAGGGAATGGGACTCAATGGTAGTATTATCATTAGAAAATGAGGATGTTGTGCAATGATAATGAAAAGATACTAAGAGAGATTGGCAAGAATACTTTGAATAAAAGAGTTCCTATAAGAGGATTGTTCCTTGAGTTGTACCTAGTATTATGATCAAGGTTGGAATTATACAATATCATCATGCCTTAGGATGTGGTTAAAGTTTGTGCATTGAACTTAACAATTTGTGAAATTGGCTGAGAAACCTATGTGAATGAGGTTGAAATAAAATTATTACAAGTATGTACTCTCTCCCCCAATTCTTATCATAATTTTCACCTAGCAAGTTTATTACCATCTAATATGTAAACCACTACCTAAACAAGAGGTCAAATGTATAAAGAAGGTTCCCCTTATGGCAATATGAGAATTACTGGGGCTCTAGTCATCTAGGTAATACTTGTGACCGATCCTAATAGGGAAGAAATCATTGGTAGGCATAATACATGGTGATGGGCACCAAAGAAACTCCAATTAGATGAGAGGGATTGTAGGTTGAGGTTGACCTGGTCTAGGGTTAGAGTATCCAATGTCAAGATACCAAGAAGAAGGAAAACTTATTTGTGGGACAAGTTAAAGTATCTTAGCAATCTCAGTCTTGACACTCGATGATTTTTTCCTTCATATTGTTTTCATTGCTTTTATGTCATGATTAAAGATATGAAACAAAGATTGTGTAGCAAGTTAATTAATGAAGCTATTTTTATGTGTTTCCACAATGTGGTAAGACCTTAATTAGATAAGTAAGCATGATGGATATATGCATGGAAAGTAAGTGAAAGTCAAGTGCTTTTCTAAAGAACGAATTAAGAGCAGGGCCAAACGACGACTTTCTAAGTTTTGTATTATCGATATCAATTAACATCATTTTAGGGGACCAAAGTTAAGATTATGCTTGATGGGTAGAGGGGTCAAGCATAGCTCCCCTTCGTCGCTCACTCTCTTTGAACCATGTGCAACGATAGTATGATCTCACTCTCAATTGATTGCAAAGGAATCCTTCATGTTTGGGCACTAGATAGCTCATAGAGGCTATTAGGTCATAGGTCCCTCAAGTTGATTGATCCTAGTGGGCTGATGCCATATGTTCTATTGTAAGATAGATTTGAAAGCCACTTAATTAGCTAAGTTTGTAAATCTTAAGGGGTCCCAACGGTGTTACTCAAGATAGGCATTGAAACAACTATCAAACATCTTCTTCCATGGCTCGATTATGTTATATCCAACTTGATCTTCAAATCTATCGGATCTAAAGTCCAACATTGAAAAAGAAAGTTATGGTTCAAAAGTAAAGGAAAAAATTGGAGAAGGAGAATTCAACTTCAAATCCTAAGGTAGGAAAGGTGGATCCAAATCAATACTTTGCAATTGGGATATAGGCACATGTATAGCAAGTGGCTACTCCTCAACTCCATCTTTAGCCCCATTAACCATTGTTGTTGCTACTAGCACCTCCCACAAGCCCAAATCGTCATAGTTGAAGTTTCTATTGTAGGCAACGTCTTGGCAAGAAACTCCTTCATAATAGGAATAGGGAAGACAAAAGAAAAATGCTAGTTGAGCTTGGTTTTCATTGAAGTCTTTTATATTTTTTTCCATAAACATGCTAAAGAAGATGGGGTTCTTGCTCCTACAACCACCATCTATGTGAAAGAAGAGTGACACCACCCAAGGAGATATATGGAAGGCCTTACATTGAACATAAAAGTCCTCCATTAAAAACTTAAGCCTCGATTGCTTAGCGAAATTGTGTGTGTTGGCTAGCAAGTATTCACCTCTCATTTTGTCATCAAATCTCACCTTCATTTGAGCTATAATAAAAGTCCTTAAAAACTTGAGCCTCACTTGCTTAGCAGATATTGTGCATGTTGGCTACCAAGTATTCACCTCTCATTGGGTCACCAAATCTTTCCTTCCTTTGAGCTATTGTAAAATTTATTTTTAAAAACTTCATCCTTGGTTTCTTAATGGATACTGCAAATGTTGGCTACCAAGTATTCACCTCTCATTGGGTCACCAAATCTCACCTTCATTTGAGCTACTATAAGATGGAGAGCTACCTCAGCTAAACCTTCATAAGGCATCCATCAGGTAGTAGTAATTGTTCAGCCACACCAATGTAAGAGTAAACTCATAAGTAGCACCATCAAAAGACATGGTTGGGCCTTGGCAAGTTGCTTTGGCATACTTGTGGGGGCAAGCAACAAACCAAGGCAATTGCATGAAGGGAGCAATCCAAAGCAATCAAACCACTTCTCCTTCAATTCTTCAATGGATGAAGAGAAAATTAGCTTAGAATAATGGAGCCCCAAGAGATACACCAAGGAAAAAGGGATTCTACTGCAAGAAAATCTATCTTGTAACATCAACAAGCTTTTATTTTATTCTTTTGATAACCAAAACAAAAAAAAATAGCAATTCTTCACGCAGCATCATAGTAGATATCTCCCACGAATTTGATAGAATCAACCATAATCTTCAACATCTTCATAGAATACATCAATAGAACAAGAAACATAAAATAATACACCATTTTTAAATGGAAATCAATCACATAGTATTCATCTTCAATGTCTTCATAGTTCTCTCTCTCAATCTCTCATATACAGATATACTATTTTGATAGAATTGGCTATCTCTGGCTCTCTCTCTCTCTCTCAAAATAGTACATCATCTCCTCACTACAATGCTCTAATAATGACTCTCAATAATCCTTCTTAGGTCGTGGATGCACCTCCCATGAGGTATGTCTGATGTGAAGCGGCACCAGAGCCACTACAGTGTCTCTTCATAGCTCACTACTGTCATTGTCACTCCAGTCTTCTCTTCAGTCTTCACCAGCTACTTCTTCCATTTGTTTTAGCTCTTTTGAACTTAGATTCATCCTTTTCAAAATTTAGAAAACTTTCCCAAAGTCACACATACATTCTACATAACACTTACAGAATATCTATAGAACAGAACAGAACAGGAACAGAGCAGATACAGAACAGATACAGAGGCTCTACAGAAGGTTTACAGAGGGTTAGAGAAGGTCATCAAAGAATAGTAGATCCTCATAACTCATAATAAAACCATTCCAAAATATCAAAAAAATATTCATTAAGCTTTCAAAATATTTCAAACTTCATCAATCATCAATGCATGCTTCATACAGAAGAAAATTAGAACAAAACAGAGGCTATACAGAAGGTATCATAACTAATCAGAACCTCAACAGAACCTATCAGATCATCATAGAGCTTTATATTTCCACTAAGAATCATCATAAGCTTCCAAAACATAATCAATATCATCCAAAACACTCTCAAACACTTCCATTAACAACCATACATCACTCTAAATCCATCAAAAATCAATCATTCAGACCTCAAAAACAACAAAAATCAATCAAAATTTCAGTCTTTTTCCACTCTCAACATATCCCCACACTTAGAAAGGAACCGTCGTGACCTAAGGAAAAGAAGAATATAAGTTCAATAAAGAGCTCAATTTTGATATTCTGTAGTGTCTTCAATAATCACTCCACCATGACCCCAACGTATCACCTGTATCTAATAGAAAAGAATACTACTAAAGGAAAACTTCGTTATTCATTAACACATCTGATAATCAATAAAAATGATGATAAATTTGTAAAGGATATAAGAGGTTTCTTCTTCATCATCTCGAACTATCCAATCAACATCACCACCACTGCAATTTTCCAAAAATGTATCTCTTGAAAGCAAATCGAATAGGCAACCACCTTGATCTCATCACATAAAATTAACCCATAACACAAACACTAAACACAAAACAACCATCTGAATGACACCTCCAAAAAGAGAGATATATATCATTAAGAATTATCCAAAATACATTGCAAAGGCATCAATAAAGGTGATCCCTCTTGAAGGCTTGATGATTATGAAAACGATCCATGGATAAGGACTCGTCCACAAATGTATTGGGAGGATTTTGAAAGAACTGAAGGCAGCACATCTGTTCTAGCAAAACAAGGTATCTGCTAGGTAGACATAGGGCATGAAAATATAGGACATCCAATTGTTGGAAATCAATGTTCACATTGACATTCATACAAAGCTTTGGAATGGCCTTTTGATCATTATGGGAATGCCTATGCATATATGTTAAGTACCAAGCAAAATGGACTGCCAATCTCACTGAAGGATCTAGAGATTGTGAATATTGTTGAGAAAAATGGATGTAATTTTGGTATGCTTGACTAGCAGTTGTCCAGTCCCCTGGAATTAATAGCCAATTAATCTGTGGTCCCGTGAGAAAATCAGTTGAGCTCCATCCTCTTCTTCTCGGAATCTGCTGATCAAATCCTTTGTACTCACTAACCAACTGAGCGGGTTGAGAAATAGAAGTGGCAGGAGATGGAAGTGGAATAAGTAAAAGAGGATGAAGAGATGGGTAGGTAAAATCATAAAATGAGGAATAAGTTAAAGAAGGAGTGGCTGAAAATTTAAGCAAATCAGTTAGGAAAGGTGTCAATTGATAAGCAGGAAAAGTAGAAGGTATATGGATAGATGGAGAAGGACATGGCGAGAAGGGGAAAAAACTTGATCTTCAATGAAAGAACAATAGGTAAAGATTGGAATTTGAGGAAACCCCGGAGGTTGGAAAATGAGAGGTAAGATAGCTGGTGAGTTGGATCTATAAAGGGGAAAATAAGCATCATAGCGATGGGCCATTTGTTGATAGTACAATAAGCTAGGAACAGAGGGACCTAAAATAGATCTTCGATGGTAGGCATTAAATAAGGATGAATCAAATGGATGGTTCTTGGAAAGATAAGCAAGGAGATCCACCCTCACTTGGTTAGTGCTCTGCACATAAGTAGAAGCTGTATTCTGGCGTTGGTTCAGGACTACAGAATCAATCATTGAATGCCATGAAGTGTCAGGGAAAGTAGCCACTTTAGAAGAATAGCATTGGCACATGTCATCTATCCTCAACTCCAAATAGTTGACATATAAGGCCACTTGTAAGACCACATCCCCCACATACCAAGCCAGATCTACATCATCTGAAATTAACAAATCACCTCGTAGATACATATAAGACAGCAACATGGTGTTTGTCGTCACGAAATCTTCAAAGACCATACATACAACTTCTATAAGTAAATCAGAAGACCAAGCCCCACTCCAACCGTCCTCTGGAAGAGGGAGATCCATCGTTGAGATCTTAATATAGAAGGCCAACTTTTGCAACTGATAGTGGACAAAAAAGGAATGGTCCGGAGGAACATACTCCTGAAAGTGTTCAAATGTAGACCATAATCCTGGATTGCAATCTTTCCAGTTTATCTTGAAACAATGGACATAATGTGGTCTATCTCTGGAGAATTGCCAAGTCCTACTGAGATATAGAAGGAATCATAGGAACATTGGGGCTTGGAGGAATGGACCATGACTGCGCCAGTTGGTCCTGCAACTACTTAATCTGGGAGGCTTGGGATTCCAATGTATTGTGAACAATCTACAAAGCTGACAGTTTCGTATAGAAAAGAGTCTTAAACTCTTGAGCTTCTTTGGACATTGTCTCTTTCTCTTTTGAAACTTTAGTGACCTCTAACTAAGCCTCTGCTAAAACTGAATTTTCAAAGAAGATATTTCTTCTCTCTGGGTCTCAATCATTTGTGTCTCTGCTGCTCCATCTGCTTAAACAGATCAGCAAGAGTGTCTTTAGTAGAGGCTAACTCTATAGTTTCCTTATGCAATTGGTCTTTGGATTGCATCAATTCTTCATAGAAAGAAGCATATAACTGTTGAATACAAGCTATCACTGAGAGTTCCTCGATGTCGTTACAAAGGAAAGGAATGGCATCCCCTGACACTAAACTGTTCAGCGAAGGAACTGATATTTCCAAAGAACCCTCTTGATGTGCCCTGAATAAGTTGTTGCATGTGAGATAGGCAGGGAGGTCACTTCCAGAGGTAGCAAGAACTATTACTAAAGGAATGACTGGGGGAACTTTCTCTGCTACACACTTCAAGCACTTCCGCTGAATGAGCAATGGAGGAGGGGAATCAAGATCCTCTATATCAATGGGTTCTGAATCCTCTAAAGGTGGAGGGGGAGGAACTTGACCAGATGGAGGAGAAGGAAGCACACCCTTCTTAAGGCCTGAATATGTCAAGAAAGCATATAAATATGAACCATAGGTTCCATTGGTAACATTCCCTCTAGTCACTTTGACAAAATGTTGGTCCATCTTCATAATCTTTGTAAGAAGGTAAGTACTCCAGTCAATGACAACCCCTTTTAACACCATCCTGGAAGCTGTGAAGAGCTCCTTGGACGAATAGTGAGATGTTTTGGCATGCATAAACCTGTCTTGGAGAAATTTGCAGACTAGCTTCCAAAGAGGATCAATGATCATTGAGAAAGACACCCCTGAAGTGTTAATCACCTTCTTCACATCAAGGACCTCTTTGGTCTACTTCTGTAACAGCTTGAGAATCTCGTCATTTGAGAATAATTGTCTAGCTGTAACAAAGGGTTCTTCTTTGTAGGGAAGAGACAAAGCCTAACTCTGTAGGTATCAAAACCATGGAAGTACCATGAACCAACCTCGATTTCTTACTGTATGATGCAAGAAACTCATCACATAGGGCTGGATCATCTAGAATCAAAGGGAGTGAAGCAGCCACGAAAGTTGCAAGGCCTGCTTTCGCTATAGGCTCAAAAGTCAATAGGGAAGAATAATCCCTATTGATAAATGGGACATACTGAACAGGAGGAGGAGCTTGAGGTGCCATTCAGATGGAATATACACACACCACAAACACAGAAAATCACAGAGAATGCCAGCAAAATTAAAAAATATCTATAAAAAAGAAATCGATCAAAATAAGCACACACACAGACGTAACTAACCAATTGACGACCCCAAACAACCCACATCCTAGAAAAAACTAGGTATGACCCCTACACATATGTGACCGAAAGCTTCATGCTATGCAACAAGCAGTCACCCAAGACCTCGTATCAGGCAAAAAAGAAAAGAAAACTACAAACCGCACCCGTAATCGTATCACACAATCAAACCATAATACCTCAAAAACCTAATCAGGACATAACTAGAACTTTGATAAACAATATTAGCTTAAAGGACTATACGTACCCATCCCACGAAGTGTATTTATTAAAAATGGGGAGAAAGTGCATTGAGGGGAATGATTGTAGTGAAGGGTTCATTTTAAGAAATTATTAACAATGGTTGAAATTTTATTAGGTTGTAAACCTTAATAAGAAAATGGTGGTTCATTTTTAAATTGTTAGTTACAATTTGTTAATGTGGAACGGTGCTTTTAACGAAACCCGGACTGTGATCCCCAGACTCAGGTCTCTAAATGCATATTCATTGATTAAAAATTTAATGTGTCTGAAGCACTCTTCTTTTTCAGCGCGTGCATTTTTGTGATAGCTGGTTCGTTTTTATTTAAAATTAAAGTGCCTCTGAAGCGCAATAGCGTGTGCAAAGTGAACGGTGGGTTGATTTTAAGTTATTAGAAAAATGTGTGTTTAGCATGAGCACGCGTGAAAAAGTAGGTGAATAAGGTTCATTTTAACAATTAACTGTGGTTAAGGGATGACCAAAAACAAAAAAGCATGAAAAATAGAAACCTAGTAGGGTGTGTGTATATAAGAGACTGAGGGCGCACTGAGTAGTCCCAAATGCAAAGAATTCAATCAAAAAAGTAAAAACCACTAACTGGAAAAAATAAAACACTTTAGTATATTTTTTTGTTTTTTTAAAACAAAATAAATATCAAGGAAATATTAGGGGAATCACATTCGGTATATGCAATGTTGATTAGTATTTCGGTGAGATTGTTATTATATTTTATTTATTGTAATTGAGGTATGTTTTGATTTTGTATTTTATTTTTTATTTCTTTATTTTTTGGGTATACTTTTATTTTAAAATATTCTAAAAGTAGTCAAATAACTTGATGGAAATTTTTGTGATTTTTTTGAATATAATTCTGATTTTTAAGGATTTTTAATGAATTTTTCTCAATTTTTAGTGAATTTTAAAAGGATTTTAAATATTGTTATTTTTTTGCAATTAAATTTTTGTATTATAATCAGCAAGATCGGTTGAAAATTTACCCAATTTAATAAGAAAATTTTCAGTAATTTTTTTATTTTTTTAATTGAATTTTTATGAATTTTTAAAAATTTTAAAAGTGTTTTTAGGTATTTTTAAAGTACTTTTATCGGGTTTGTGGAAAAGCAAAAGAGATACGCGGGCTGCGTGTGAATAGCTGTGTGTGCTCGAGGATGGCACGCACCACCTCACGGAGAAGACCAAACGCGCGTCCTCGCGCGTGAACACCCGCTGGCCACTCTCGTACGCACAAGCACACCCGGACAGTCACGCTACGTGTGGAGAGTGGGGGTAGCGTGGGATAGGGGTAGGAAAGGGGGCTAGAACGGGGAAAACGAGGTTAGTTGAGGGTAGTTAATTAGGTGATCTAAGTGAGGTTAGGTTGGGTTAAGCAACGTAGGTTAGTTAAGTGAATTAAGAGAATTAAGTTAGTTCGGTTGAGTAGGTGAATTAAGTGAGTTAGGGGAATTAGGTTGATTAAGTTAGTTAGGGTGATTAGGTTGATGAAGTTAGTTAGGGTGGGGTTAGTAAATTAAGTTAATTAAGGTTGTGAGTTAATTAACTACAAGGAGGGAGAAACTGACCAGAGGGCCAACGGGCGGCATAAGAGGAGCAGGAGGTGTTTAGCGGGGCAGCGGCAGAGGAAGGGAGGTGTTCGGCGGCCTGCAGTGGCGGAGGCGGCTGAAGGGGAGGCGGGGGCGTTTGGAGGGGAGGCAAGTAGGTGCTGGTGGGGGCGTCTTTCAAGGTGGGGGCGTGTGAGGCGACGAGCGGCGGCGACTGTGTTGGTGGAGAAGGAGGAAGGAACGGGGGGGTGGCCCGAGCGTGGCGGGCGGAAGAGGAGAAGGAGGTGGGGACGAGGGATTCAGCGGGACGTCGTACGTCGAGAGGGGAGGAGCAGGGAGGCGTGTGCTACGGCGTGGGGGAGGCGAGAAGGGACGTGGCGTGGGGAAGGAGACCACGGGACAATGAACAGGTAAGGGTTGTTTTTTCTTTTTTTTCAATTTCTCTTTGGTTCCGTTTTTTCTCTCTCTTTCACTTGTGTTTTCTTTGTTTGTATTTTTTAAAATTATTATTATTATTACGTTTTTAAAAATGGAGTTATGATTATTGTTTTTTTAATTGGTGTTTTATTATTTATTTTTTGTTTTTGTGTTTGTTTGTGTTTGTTTTTTTTTCTTGTTCACTTTTGGTTTGGTATTGTATTAGTATTATTATTATTAGTTAATTATTAATATTATTTTGTTGGTTTAATTTAGGTTGGTTTAGGTGGGTTGTGTGGGTTGTGGTTTGGGTGTTTGTTTGTGTGTGTGTGTTTTTTTATTTTAAATCATGTTTGGTTTTTTTGTTTTTTTTAAATTGTTATTTAGTTTATTTGGAGTTTGTTTTTAAATGTATTAGGAGGGAAAATGGTGGGAAAATCGGCCCGCCCCCATCTCGCGCGTGTGCGCGGGGCACGAGTAAAAGAATTTTGCGATGGTGGAACTTAACGGGGCGGGGACGGCGATACATGAGTCGCAGACGCCAGAGGGGCGTCCCGAGGCGCTTAAAACCAAAAGCAGGTGCGTTCACGCGTGACACGAGAGACACGGCTATACGACAAAAGGAAGAAAATTTAATAAAACCCAAACCATACATCGGATCAAAAAACCATAAAAAGAAAAAATGTGCGGAGAGACAAGGGAAAGATGATAAAAAGTGATGGGAAAAAATCAGGGTGTTCACATGGAAAAAACACGAAAAACGGCTCTAAAAATTCATACGGGGACTCATATGGAAAAATTCGCCCACCGGAATGCAGGGCAGAAAGAAGGAAAAATGTGCAAAATAACATGCCCAACAAAGATATCATGGCAAAACACAGTTCTAATCAAGATAGGATGCGTTCACATGGAAAAAACCCAAAAATCGTACTTGAAAATGGACTCAGAAATTAATACAAGAAGAACCAATTGCCAGAACGAAGTCCGATAAACAAGAAAAATGTCTGAGGGAAGGGGATGCATAGAGCTGGTAGATCAAAACTTAGTTTGGGGGGAATTAGGAGGGGTTCACATGGAAAAAATACAAAAAATACGCACGAAAAGGTCTTGAAAACCCACAAAAATGAATAGCAGATGAACTGTGCATCGGAAGGACACGGAGTAAAAACAAAAAATATCAAGGGGAAGGGGGTTGTCAGGGCGGGCATGTTGAATCACAGTTCTAAAGAAATAAAAGTGCATTCACATGGAAAACCGTCCAATTTACGAGAATTGCTTCAAAAATTAATAACTCAAGAACTAGAGGTCGGAACAAGGGTTAGTAAAAATGAAAAACGGGCAGTTTGAAGGGACAAACAGTACTGTAAGGTTGGATGTGAGTCTTAGTGAACGTAGGGTGCGTTCACAAGGAAGAATGACAAAACAAAGAATAAAGGTAGACGAATAATGAACAGCCCTGGGGACACAGTGAAATATAATGGAGGAGTGGGGAAGGGACCCCATGAGGGCAGAAAGAGGTCATGTCATACGTGCATAATCAACTTGAGGCATATGCAGTGGGTATGCACATCAGACGCGTAGGGACGTGTCTCCACACTTAAAACCTTAACGGACAGAGTAGATTGATCGACACGACCACAGACTTGTCAACCGATTGGACGCTCGCGTCCCCACACTTAAAACATCACATACACTTGCAAACAGAAAATTAGGGTTAAGAACACTTGGCCCATTTCGCGTATGGCCGAAGGAACCATCACTACTACAGAAGGGTTGGAGTCGGCTGCAAGAGGTATCACGGCTCGCTCCAGCGTTCAGCCAGCATGGTAGGGACCATGCAGCAGCACTGAGGAGATAGCTGGTTGATGAAGCCCGTCGGGGGAGGTGTCGTTGGACGAAGGATAGTCACTCAACTCACGGGCACTCAAGTGGAATGAGAGAACAATCACTCACCCCATAACTTATATCACTCCAAGTAATATTGATAGAAACCCAGATCTCACACACGGTTTAGGAATCAACAAGGGAATGGTGCAAAGGGAGTATGCCAGGGTGCACAATTGATGGTGCATTAGTGCGTCCAACCCCGTCTGGCATAGGTGCAAGGAGCAATCCCAGGGAGCCTTGCAGTGCAGTGTACAGAATAGAGTGACATGTCATGTGCTAATAACAGAGACCCATCCCATGGGTGCATAGGGAAACAGAAACGTACCTGACTCCAATGGTCGTAACGTCCCTCAATCCTCACCTCTCGATAATTGATTGAAGAAACACCACTCATAGTCAACCCCCCCTCTGTCTCACGCTCTGTTGAAAGATACAGAGGGTAGCCCATTCCTGAAACCCATTGCTGTAATCCTCACTGTCACTTGTGCAGAGCTGGTATGCCTTGTGTGCATTTGATGGTGCGACAGTGCATCCCGCCCTGTGCTGGCATACAATGCAAGGAGGAAGGCCAGGGAGCCTTATGGTGCAGTGAACAGAAACAAATTGTGCATTGTACATTGAGAGGCCCATCCCATGCGTGCAACACTCCATTCACACATCTCACCTCTCATTTGATTTGAAGGGAAAAACTGGTCATTCACCCCACCCTCTGTCTCACGCTCTATTGAAAGATACAGAGGGCAGCCCATACTCACGTCCCCATCCTGTTAGGATGAAAGCTCATATCACTCAAGGGGTTAGTGATGAAGATCATGCCGGCTGTTGTTATCATCAGGATCTTGAAGACGAGGCATACCCAGGGAAGCAGCCAACAAGTCTTGTACTTCAATGATTTATAAGAAAGATCGTTTGTTAAGAAGGGCAGACAAACTGATATTGCAGATATAGCGCACCAAGGAAGGTGGCTTCAAATTACTTGCTAAAAAGGTGCACTGCTGATGAATCAGCTATCCTGAACTGCGAGGTATTACCACCTTTTCCACAATCAGCTTCCCGCCCAAGGGTGTTTCCACCTTTTCTTGGACTGAGGCCTGTTATTGACAGGAAATTTCTTCCTTTTCTCCCATAACAGTTTTTTTTGTTTTTTTTCTCTCTCTTTTTTCATTCTTTTTTTTTTGTTAAGAAAGAGAATGGTAGAAATACCATGTGTCAAGACCAACCTCGCCACTATTGTTGGATTAGACAAGAAGAGAACAAGGTCGGGTTGAGAGGTATCTGTGAGGGGCTAGCAGAACGAGACCGCTCATGAGGAGAATTATAAGGGCTATCAGAAGCATGAAGAGAAGGACGGTGCGATGCCCAAAAGTGGAAGGGTAGGTAGACTGTGATTGTCAAGATCCCGAGGGAGGGAAGTACTTCTTCAAACGATAGCCATTGATCAGGAAAGGATCATCAGAGGCATCAATGGTTTGCACCTGAACAGAGCCATTAGGATTGACAACAAGTACCTTGTAAGGGCCCATCCACCATTGTTGAAGCTTGCCAGGAAACTTGCCAAATCTCGAATCATAGGCTAGGAGAAGGTCACCTTCTTTGAACTCCTTGTGCTTGATGAAACTATCATGATAGGCCTTGCGTCGCACTTGAGTGATTTCCATGCACTATAGAGCCATCCGCCGTATCTCATCCAAGCATTCCAAGTGCAGGAGGCGGCGTTGCAGTGACTCATCATCTCCTAAGTGTTTTTTAACTGCCACTCACAAAGAGGGCAATTCCAGTTCAACAGGGAAGACAGCTTCTGTACCATACACTAGTTGGAATTTCTATCATGTAGCTGCCTTATGGGAGGTTCTGTATGCCCATAGGGCCTATGTAAGTCGATCATCCCCATCGCAACTATGTGTGGCAATCGTTCTTGTCAGGATCGAGCAAAGGATGTGATTGGTGACTTCAACTTGGCCATTGGCTCTAAGGTAGTAAGGAGTGGACTTGCGATGGTGGATCTTATACAGATCTGTCAGCTCCTCCATGATTTTGTTAAGGAAATGAGTACCTCTGTCACTTACCAGATCAAGGGGACTGCCAAAAAGGGTGATAATATTCTCATACATGAACAGGGCTACGCTGTTACCATCGTCCCACTTCAGAACTTTAGCTTCACACCACTTTGTGACATAATCTGTACATACTAAGATGTATATGTTATGTTTCTGTCTGGTGGGTGGATCAATGGGACCCACAAAATCAATCCCCCACTTCTCGAACAGCTTTAGGGGAAGAATAGGTTACAGTGGCATGGCGCTTGTTTTGGTGGGTTTTCCCATTCGCTGACAAACATCACATCTCTTATAGTAGTCATGTGTATCCTTGTGGAGGGTTGGCCACCAGTATCCTGCTAACAGAGCCTTCCTGGCTATCGCTTCTCCTGTGAAGTGTCCACCACATGGTTTGTCATGGCATGCTTTCAATACTATGCCGATTTCATCCCCTGCAACACATCTTCGCAGCACTTCATCTTTGCCTCTCTTGTACACTGCACTTCCTAGCAAGGTGTAGGGGGCTGATTCTAATAGAAGCTTCTTCTTCTCACGGCTTGAGATGCCAAGAGGATACTGTTGAGTTGCCAGGAGGTTGGCTATGTCTGCATACCAGGGAGTAACTATTTCAACTAGAAACAAGGAAGCATCAGGAAGGTCTGGATCATCATGTTCCTCTTCTGCAGTTTGAGGGATCCGTGATAGATGATCGGCTAGGACATGGGAACGGTTAGGCTTAGTAACCACTTCAAAATCAAACTCCTGGAATAGGAGCAACCATCTCATCAGTCGTCCTTTCATATCTGCTTTATTCATCAGAAAGGACAGGGCTTCATAATCCACGTAAAACTTGAAATGCATTGACAATAGATAGTGTCGAAACTTCTCCAGTGCAAACACCATTGCCAAGCACTCAAGCTCTATCACTGTATAGTTCTGTTCCCTATCATTGACCTTCCGGCTTGCATAATAAATTGGTTGATCTAATTTAGAGGGGCCCTTTTGACATAGGACAGCACCTAGCCCTTCAACTGATGCATCTGTGTGCACATGAAACTCCTTCATCCAATCAGGAGGCTGTAAGATAGGTGCTTGGATAAGACATTGTTTTAGGGTATTAAAGGCTTCTTCACAGTCATCAGTCCAAAGAAAATCCACATCTTTCCTTAGGAGCTTGTGTAGAGGGGCTGCCTTGGTTGCAAAATGTGCAATAAATCTTCTGTAGTAGCCCACATGGCCAAGAAACCCTCTCAATTGCTTGGGGTTTGTTGGTGCTGTCAAGGCGGCAATCTTCTCAATCTTCACCGGGTCTATTTCAATCCCTTGTACAGAGACAATGTGGCCCAGAAGAACTCCCGATGAGACGCCAAAGACACATTTATTCGGGTTGAGAGAAATCCCATACTCTCGGCATCTGTCAAAACATTGCTCTAGGTGTTCCCAATGCTCATGGATCAAACTATAGACACAAAAGTCATCAAGATACACCTCAATGAAATTGTGAAGATGACTCTGGAAGGCAGCTATCATTACTCATTGGAAGGTGGTAGGAGCATTACAGAGCCCAAATGGCATCACTCTATAAGCATAGGTCCCCCATTCTGTGGTGAAGGTTGTTTTGGATTGGTCCTCTTCTGCGATTTGGACTTGGTTATATCCGCTGAATCCATTCAAGAGGGAATAGAGCTCATGACCTACCACTGTGTCCAACAATTGGTCTGTAAAAGGGATAGGGAAATGATCCTTCTTCATCTTCGAATTGAGCTTTCGAAAGTCTACACATATTCAAAGTTTCCCGTTCTTCTTGGATAGTACCACAATGGGCGAAACCCATTCACTGTTAGCCACGGGATAAATGAACTTAGCTTCAAGAATTTTCAATAATTCAGCCTTCACCAGAGCAAAATAATTAGGATTCATACGCCTTTGTCTTTGCCTTACAGGTTTGGCATTAGGCTCTAGGTCAATGTGATGTTGGCATACTGTGGGATCAATCCCCTTTAGGTCTTTATATGACCAAGCAAACATGTCTAAGTTCTCATTTAGTAGATCTCGCAGGACCACTAGTTCTTCTTCTGGAAAATTGAGACCCACTTTCAGATGGCGTTCGGTACCATTAGTATCTAGGAATGTCACTTGTCTTTCACCTTCCACTTCACAGATAAATGTCCCACGGATTGCTTGTGGATAGAGGTCTGACTCTTTCAAGGGAGTAGTGTCATCATCTGATGTTCCACTAGAACCAGTGTCCTCCTTCTGAATAGATGACTCATTTGTCTGTTGAGGTTGCTGGAAGGGTATCAGAGCTTTGTTTGCCTTTCTGTGAGTGGTAATTTCTTTTGGACTTAGGGATTCATCTTTAGAGGATGCATCCAGAAATGTCACATAGCACAGACCTTCTAGAAGCTGAGGCTTTGATAGCTCTAGCTTCTGTTGGCAGGGGGCATCATCATCATCTTTTCTCCAGAATGAATGGTCAGGGCGACATGAGCCACTAGTGAACTTAATTTTTGTGCCTTTGATCAATTGCTTATGCAGTTTTTACATATGTTGTGGTCCATTGGTCAACCCAAATGGAACCATGGTCATTCCATCCAACACCCCGATATTTTCAGCCTTTGAAGTCTCTGTAGGGACATCAACAAGATTATCCACTAACATAGACCGTGGAACCCATTTTATAAATAAGGTGACTAAAAGCTTGACTGAAGCGTGGCTAATTAAGCATAATAAGACAACTCCTTATAACCCACAAGTGAATGGGCAAGTTGAAAGTACTAACAAGTAGCTTGTGGATATTTTATTGAATATATTGTCAAAAAAGAAGTGATACTCGGATAAGGAATTATATGAGGCGGTGTGGGCATATAACACGATGTTTAAATTAGCCACTGGCCACACCCCATTCAAGTTATTCTATGGGGAAGGTTAGGTGCAAGTCAGATGGTTTGTTAGAATGCTATAAGGCCAACTGGCTAGTTGCAAAAGGGTATGCACAGCAATATGGCCTTGACTATGAGGAGACTTTTAGTCCGGTGGCTAAAATGGCAATAGTCAAAATTGTCATTGCTTTGGCAGCATGCAAAGACTAGAAATTATGGAAAATGGATGTCAAGAATGCTTTCTTGAATGGTGATTTAGTTGAGGAAGTGTATATGGAGTAGCTTGAAGGCTATGTTCACCTAGACTTTCCTACACATGTATGTAAGCTGAAAAAGGCTTTATATGGACTGAAACAGGTACCTAAAGCATGGAATGCTTGGATCAAGAGTTATTTACACAGCAACGTGGATTTAGATTGGGTGATGCAGATCACAGTTTGTTCATGAAGAAGATAGACCATGGATTTAGATTGGGTGATTCAGATCACAGTTTGTTCATGAAGAAGATAGATCATGGATATGTGTTTCTAGTGTTTTATGTAGATGATCTTATCATCACTGGAGATGATGAAGAAGGCATTGCTGAAATTAAATCATGTTTACAGACTGAATTCACAGTCAAAGACCTTGGTGAACTAAAGTATTTTCTTGGGATTGAGGTAGTCTCTATAGCTCAAGGTATATGGCTGCTACAGAAGCAGTATGGTCATGACATGTTACAAAAGTATGGTATGGTTGAATGCAAGCCTATGGAGATACCTCTTGATCAGAATGTCAAGCTGCAGATTGATGTTGGGAATGACACAGAGAATGTGAGCATGTATCGACAGATGGTGGGCAGCTTGATATACTTGACTATTACCCGTGACTTATGTTATACAGTGGGACTGATTAGTTAGTTCATGTAGAAGCCTCGCAAACCACATTTACATGGAGTCAGGAGGATCACGAGATATGTAAAGGGTACTACAGATTATGGGTTGTTTTATGCATATGGAAAATATCTTGACTTGACAGAGTTTATAATGCTGATTGGGCTGGTTGTGCCTCTGACAGGAGGTCAACCAGTGGTTATGCATTTGGATTGGGCAACAGTATGATCAATTGGCAGAGTAAGAAACAGCCTATTGTTGCATTGTCTAGTGCAAAAGCTGAGTACAGAGGAGCTGCCTTAACGGCTTGCGAAGCAGTTTGGTTTATGAAACTACTGAAAGACTTAGGAATACAACTAGAAAGTAGAGTGAGATTGCATCATGATAACCTCAATAGTGTTATGTTGGCTAGCAATCCTATCTACCAATGCTAGATCCAAACATATTAAGGTTCACTACCATTTCATCAAAGAAATGGTTCTTACACGGCAGATTGACTTGATTCATGTGAAGACTGAAGACTAGGTTGCATATATATTTACCAAGTCTCTTGGTAAAGAAAATTTCATATACTTCAGATAGCTACTTGGAGTTTATCAGATGGTTTGAGCTTGAGGGGGAGTGTTAGAATATCAAGCTCCCACTACTCTTCAAAGTCTATCTTTATGTGTGTGACCGTTGGATACAGCTGTACATGTGTGTGACATTCAATAAGTTGGTGTAGTCAGTGACTTAACCACAGTTAGTCTTGGTTAGTCATACTTATGTGTGTAAATCTCTTTCAGGGAGTATGATGGAAGAATAATGGAAGAAGAACAACAATGAGTTGACACTCATCTTTTGCTCCACTATGTCTCTCCCCCTCTCTTCCAACATATACATATGTAATGAATTGCTTTTTTGTGTGCATGCCCCTTTTGAAGTACCCTTTGAAGATTTATGACTACAAACATATATAACATGTTCTAAGATGCATTAAATATTTTCATTTCTATTGGCGTTTGCTATTGCACATGAAAGATTTCCATAATTGTAATGAGAGTTGAGAGCGGTTAAGATTATAAACTATTTACCTAGTTCAAACTGCTCTTCTCTTTTTAAAAGTATACCATTTACCCCTTATGTACTAGATATTATAGACAATAATTAACTTTCGGCAATTGTTTTTTATCCTTTATGTTTGGGTTGTGCATTGTATACTAGAATGGCAATATTAAAAACAATAGTCTTGGAATTTTCATTGGTTAGAGTTGTCTTTTTTTCTTTTTTGGCTTTTGGAGATACTTTTCCACATAAGGATCTCAAACATATAAATGTAAATGGAAATGATATTAATTATGTACTAGATATTATGTCAGATATGCTCAATGCCCCACCCTCATAAGGTGCCACCAATGATCCATGGTGCTCAAAGTTGTAAGGCCCCCATTATGAGGAGAAGCCATATGTGAGCCCTTGAGTTCTAATTTGTATGTCAAATGAGGTCTATGTGATCGGATGGAAAAAAGGTAACCGTTGTGGATCTAATCTTTGGGTTAGATGGAGTAGTTAAGCTGGTAGTAACTCGACGCACATTGCATCGAGTTGCGAAGTATGGGAGTTATCAAGGGCCCCTATTTTGGGGTTCGGCCCTGATGGTAAAGGGAATATTCCCTAGCCGACTAGTGGAGGCTCATATGGTAGGTCGGTTAGGCCGACCTAACCACCTTCACTCACGAGCTATAAAAGCTAAACCCCTTCACAGCCATCCATCATCTATCTTTCACCCAGCCATAGTTGTTCCAACTAGCCTTAAGCTCTTCACCTATCTTCTCTCTAGATCGCCATCTAAGCTTGACAGTGGAAGTGCACAGGTGGATGCCATCTTTATATCAATTTTTTGGAGCTAAATAATTTTTTTTAATTCTCCTCTTATTTGTTGTGTACTCTCTATCTCTTTCTCAGATTCTATTCACTGCGTCGTGTAATTTTTACATGGTATCAGAGCCCAGGGGGCTCTAGGGATCGAAGAGTGTCCAAGAGGCAAAGGCTTCAACAGCAAAGAGGAATGATATCATCTTTCAAAAGCGGTTTTGGTGCATTGGGAAGTAGTGAAGGAGGTGGTGCTATTGTACCGGCTATTCAAACATTGAGGATTCATCCACCAACCTTTAGCGAAGGCAAGTTAGATGGTACAAACTACACCTTGTGGAAGTTCAAAATTACAACTATCCTTGATTCTTATGAGCTTTTGGAGACTGTGTTGGGGAATTATGTAGAACCACAACTACCCTCGACCCATCAAATTGTAGTCTGATGATTCCTCCAAAATCAAATCTTCTACGAGCTTGGAAACGAAGGAATGCAAATGCATTGTGTGCCTTAGTTACAAGTTGTTCTGACAGTGTTCTAACTTATTCTGCACATAACCAAAGCATTAGAGGCTTGGAACGTATTGAGGAGTTAGTATGAAATGCGAAACCAAATAAGGATTCAAAACTTGGAGAATCAACTAGTAACGGAGAAGTTTGCTGAAGGAGAGACAGATGAAGCATTCATCACTCGCATTAAGAATCTATGTGACCAAATGGCTGGCACTGGGATACAAAAGACTAGCGAGGAGCTAGCGAGGAGGTGTCTTTAGATTTGTCCACAAAAGTTTGATGGACTAGTAACTACCCTTAATACTTAGGTGAGACCTCAAGATTTGAATTTTGAGGATTTTTATGCATTATTGATGGAGGAGGAGTTGAGGTTGAAAGCCCGAGAAGGAAGCAACAATGGAGATATTGCATTCTCTGCCAATGCAAAAGGCAAAGGTGGTTCCTCCACCTAAAATGATGGTGACAAAAAGAAGAAGGGCAGTAACAAGAATTTTCAAGGAGAATGCCTCTACTACAAGAAGAAAGGACATGCAATCGCAGATTGTCATATCAAGAAGGCAGATGAAAACAATGGTACACTTGAAAGTAAAGAGAAAGAGACAACCAATACGAGTGAGGAGTTATTCATGGTGACCATTGAGGAAGTGTGTTCCGATGCAAGAAGAATCTACCACTGACTCATGGGTGTTGGACAGCGGGGCCTCCTGTCACATGACCAACAAGAAAGATATATATAGTTTTATTGAACCTTTACAAGAATCCATCACTATGATGGTTGGAAATGATGCAAAATGCCCTGTTGTGGGCACATGTACTATTTCTTTTGTTGCTACAAGTGGTGAAGTCAAAAAGCTTTCAAATGTGTTGTATGTTCCCAAAATTAGAAAAAATATATTATTAGTTGCTGCCATAATTGATATTGGTCATGAAGTGAGGTTCAAGAAGACAGATGCAGAAATTCTCGACAGTGCTGGTAGAGTTGTTGGCAAAGGAGAAAGAAGGAACAACCTGTATGAGCTAAGTACTCTTACAGCCACCGCTGGAGTGGGCACAAGTAAGCTTTGGAATGAAAGGTTTGGACACATCAGATTTGCAGTGTTGAAGGAGATGCACAAGCAAGGTATGGTTTCTCACCTACCTGCAGTGAATTGAAGGAACCATGTGAAGCTTGTATGATGGGCAAACAACAGAGAAAGGATTTTACACAAGAAAGCAATAATAGAGCACAAGCTTCTCTAGAGTTGGTGCATGCTGACTTGTACAGTAAGATACCTACACAGGCCTTAGGGGGATCTTCTTATTTTATGTTGATTATTGACGACTACCATAGGAAGTTGTGGGCATACTTCCTTTGTGATAAGGCTCAAGCTTTTGGTAAGTTTAAAGAATGGCTAAAACTTATTGAAAATGAAACAAGGAAAAGTGTGAAGAAATTTAGAATAGATGGTGGTGGTGAGTTCAACTCAAAGGAGTTTGAAGACTTTTGCAAGAGCAAAGGGATCAAGCATCAATTGACGATGCCTCATACACCTTAGCAGAACAGTGTTGTGGAATGCAGGAATCACACCATTGTGGAGATGGCAAGATGCATGCTAAAAGGCAAGGGATTGCCTAACCATTTTTGGGCTAAAGTTGTTAATACTGCAGTCTACATTCTAAATCAAAGCTACACAAAGGCTCTCAAGGGAAAAACACCTCATTTGGCTTACACTGGTAAGAAACCATCTGTCTCACATTTTTGAATTTTTGGATGTGAATGTTATGCACATGTTCTAGATGAGAAGAGAAACAAGTTAAAACAAAAAAGTAGAAAATGCATCTTCTTGGGTTATAATGATGAGTAGAAGGCTTACAAATTATATGACCAAGAGGCAAAGAAGATCATCATCGCGAGCCATGATGTGATGTTCAAGGAGCAGCTGCATACAGTGGAGGAGGAGAAGGCAAGTTCTTACACTTTATCATCAAGCGAAGAAGTAGTCCACTATGAACCTGTCTTGAGAGTTGTCTCTATCCTTAAAGAGGAGAAAGCATCATCTTCAGATGATGAGGAAAAAGTTCACCAACCTGACATCACCCCACCGGAAAAGCTATTGCCACATTGGGTGAAGCAGCTCTATGACCACAATAATCCTATGCCTACATCTATTGAGGAGAAGGCAAATAGGGACCAAAGAGGTCTCAGAGAATAGGGGAGCAAAGGAGAGCTTCTTCTCACATAGTCAATTTGGCCTTGTTGAGATTATGAGAGAAGTAAAGGAGCCAACTGACTTAGAAGAAGCACTTATAGATCTAGCATGGAAGGCAGCTATGCAAGCCAAGTATAATAGCATAATGAAGAATGTCACTTGGGAGCTAAAAGTGGATTGGCCAGCAAAGTGGAAGGTTATTGGCACCAAGTGGATTTGGAAGGTAAAGTATAAGGCTGATGGTACCTTAGAAAAGAAAAAAGTCAAACTAGTTTCTCAGTTTTATGCCTCCATGTTGGAAACCTTGACATGTGAGCTCATGTGCACATTGCTAATGGGGAACTTTTACAAGTTGTATATAACCTATAGGTTTGTTGGATCAATTCAAAATGTAGATTGATCATATGGCATTTCCTAAAGTCATATGCCAATCTTGGCATAGGGATGTCATTATTAAAAGGATGGCATACCTTAATCATGGTTAGAATACAATAGTTGCCATGTGACAAGCTTTCTATGTATCATTGAAGCATGATTGCTTTTACATTCTTTACCTAAGTCTTTCTTCTTCTTCTTCTTCTTCTTCTTTTTGGGATTGGGGTGTCGTTTGGGAAAGAGTTCTCACATTTGCTATTCTATCTAAGCGACAATCAAACAATATAAATTGGCTAGTCCACATTCTCATGCAATGAGTCTTTGTAAAATTTGGTTCCTTATACTTTTGTGCACTATCATATTCTATGTTTTTCATACAAATTTGAAGGAGGATGCATATCTTCAAGGACAACAAAGTGGGTATCAACAATATGGGTAGATAATTTATCCAAGATTTGGGAAACATTCATTTTCTAATCTTTGTTGTCTTGAATTGTTACACATCATAGTTGTTGTTAGTGTTGATAAACATTGGCATGTGAGATTTCTATTAGAGAATTACTTTTTTATTTGAAGATTGAATATGAGAAAGTGAAATGAGTTTATGGGTACTAAATCCAATGGGCTATCTATTTAAATGAGAGAGAGAGAGAGAGAGAGAGAGAGAGAGAGAGAGAGAGAGAGAGAGAGAGAGAGAGAGAGAGAGAGAGAGAGAGAGAGAGAGAGAGAGAGGGGGAGGGGAGGGGAGGGAGGGAGGGAGGGAGGGAGGGAGGGAGGGAGAGAGAGAGAGAGAAGGAGAGGGAGAGGCAGAGGGAGAGAGAGAGAGAGAGAGAGAGAGAGAGAGAGAGAGAGAGAGAGAGAGAGAGAGAGAGAGTATCTCATTCAAGATAAGCATGATTAATTTTTTCTTGTTTATGTGATAATCCTTATCTTGTCTTTACAGTATCATTAAAAAGTTTGAAACTATCTTGAGCCTTCCTCTAGGATCATTTTTCAGGGTTCTTATCAATTCAAGAGGATGGTTGCAAAGTGTGAGAGTGACCATACCATGAAGTCCTAAAAGTTTAATTGCCATTCATTTGTTATATATATAATCATGTTGATACACAACAATGGAAGACATGCCCCCAAACTACAAAACTTTTTAAAATGGGGGTTAAGTAGGTCTACCCTATTCCTTTTAATTCAATTGTGCTTCTTGCCATTCCCTATTTAGGCAAAGTCATTGAGATAAGCATGATTAAGACTTTAGTGTTTATGTGTGATAATTCCTACTTTGTCTTTTTAGTATCATTGAATAGGATCATTTTTCAAGGTTCTTATGAATTTAAAAGGATAGTTGTCAAGATATGTTATGGGAGTGTCCATAGCATAAAGTCCTTCAAGTTGTATTTGTCACTCATTGGTTGCATATGCAGTAATGCTAATACATGACAATGGAAGACAAGGGCCAAACTAGAAAACTTTTTATACTGGTTAGCTTTAATGAGTAGATCTACTCTATACCTTCTAATGCAGTTGTGCCAAATAAGGAAATGGTACCAAATGCTCCCTATTGAGACAAAGTCAATAAGGATAAGCATATTTAAGAGTTTAGTGTTTATGTGATAATTATTGGTTTGTCTTTATAATATCATTGAAAAGTTTGAAACTATTCATGCCCTTTCTTTAGGATCTTCTATCAAGGTTCTTTAAAATTTAAGAGGATGGTTGCAAACATATGTTAACGAAGTGACCCTAGTATGAAGTCCTACCAATTTAATTGCCACTTTTTGGTTACATATCTCGTAATGCTAATACATGACAATAGAAGACGTGACCCTAAAGTCTTAATAAGTAGGTCTACCCTCTACCCTTTAATGTAATTGTGCTTTTAGTCTTGCAAAAAAAGGCAAGGGTACCAAATGCTCCCTATTGAGGCAAAGTCATTGAAGACAAGCATGATTAAAACTTTTGTGTTTACGTGATAATTCCTACCTTTTTATTGTAATATCATTAAAAGGTTTGAAACTATTAGGGCCTTTCCTTTAGGATCATTTTTCAAGGTTTCTTATAAATTTAAGAGGATGTTTGCAAAGATATGTTATGGGAGTGATCATAGGATGAAGTCCTACAAGTTTAGTTGCCACTCTTTGGTTACAAATGCAATAATTATAATACATGACAATGGAAGACATGGCCCCAAACTAAAAAAAGTTTTACTGCGGTTAGCTTTAACTAGTGGGTGTACTATATATCTTCTAGTACGATTGTGTTGTTAGTCTTGCTAGAAAGACAAGGGTACCAAATGCTCCCTATTGAGGCAAGGTCATTAAGGATAAGCACGATTAAGAGTTTAATGAGGTGATGTCTTTATGATATCATTGAAAAGTTTAAAAGTCTCCTACACTTTCCTTTAGAATCATTTTTCAAGGTTCTTTTAAATTCAAGAGGATGGTTACAAACACATGTTATAGCGGTGGCCATATCACAATCCTACAAGTTTAATTGCTACTTGTTGGCTACATATGTAATAATGTTGATACATGACAATGAAATACATGGCCCCAAACTAGAAAAATTTTTACAATGGTTAGCTTTAACGAACAATTATACCCTACACCTTTTATACAATTTTGTCAAGAATCGCGTGATGGGGGAATTTGCTTGAGCTGTTGCGCCAAACACACACTGTATACACAAGAGAAAGCTCACTCAAGAACACAAGAAGAGAGATGGAGGCCAAAACGTTTTCTTGCTAGTTTCTTCTTCTTCTTCCACACACTATATACAATGTACACAAAGTATAGATAAGATACAACATAAAGGAAAGTGGCCTTCTAAGTCAAACAGTGCATAACCGACTACGCTAATCAACTGGCATTATATCTTTGTCAGCTATAGGTAGGTGTAACAAACTAAATATAATAAGTGATAAGTCAATAGCCATGTGAGTATCATAATGACTACCAATGTGCTAAGTGTAGACATGCGGACTCATCTAGCCAGGTGTTCCATCATCAATGTCCACACATGTTGAGCTTGCCATCTCAACACTCCCCCTCAAGCTCAATTCTATCTCTGCAACTCCAAGTAAGCTTCAGAACTTTCGAAGCTTCTCTGCACCCAATGCCTTTGTGAAAATGTCAGTTGTCTAATCATGTGTGCTGACATGTACCAAGTCAATCTCTCCTGCAAGTACCTTCTCTCTCACAAAGTGGTAGTGCACCTCAATGTGTTTTGTCCTAGAATGGAACATTGGATTCCTAGCTAGCGGTATGCTGCTCATGTTATCACAATGAATGACAACTGGACCATCTCCCTGCACATCCAAATCACCTAATAACTTTTGAAGCCATACCACCTCACATGCTGCCATAACAGCACCTCTATACTTAGCCTCTGTACTCGATAAAGCAATTGTAGGTTGCTTTTTGTTGCTCCATGTAACTGCTGCACTACCAAGGGAAAACATGAATCCACTTGTAGAGCTTCTATCTAACATGCTACCAGCCCAATCTGCATCTGTGTATCCAAAGACCTGTACATCCTTACCTGCCTCATAAAAAATTCCATAATGTAAAGTGGACTTCGCATACCTTAATATATGTCTAACTGCATCCAAATGAGGCTTTCTAGGCATCTATATAAACTGACAGACAAGGCCAACAGCATAGTTCAAGTTTGGCCTTGTGATAGTCATGTAAATCAAACTCCCCACTATCCTCCTGAATATAGTAGGGTCTTCTATCTCATCCCTAATGTCAGCACTCAACTTCACATTTTGCTCCAATGGTACTGAAAGAGGCTTACATTGTCATATCATACTTGGATAACATATCCAAGCCATACTACCTTTGGGATAGCCATATACCATCATCATATCTAATCACCTCAATACCAAGAAAGTATCTCAGCTCACCCAAATACTTCATCTCAAACTTCTTCTTCAAGAAGTCCTTTACTTCAGCAATCCCATTGTCACTGTCACCTGTAATAATCAAGTCATCTACATAGATGACTACGATGACCAAACCTGCATCTCCCTTTATCACATAAAGCGAGTGATCAGCATCAGAAATACAAAATTCAATATCGACAAGATACTCTCCAATCTTGTCAGACCATGCTCTATGTGCTTGCTTTAGCCCATAGAGTGCCTTCTTTAACCCGCACACATATGTGGGATGCTCTAAATCCTCATAACTTGCTGGCTGCTCCATATACACTTCTTCTTGCAATTCACCATGCAAGAAGGCATTCTTAACATCCATTTGCTGCAAACTCCAACCTTTGGCTGTTGCTACCAAGGCAACCACACATTTAACATTTGCCATCCTAGCAACTGGATTGAATGTCTCTTCATAATCTATGCCGTATGTTTGAGCATAGCCTTTTGCAACCAGCCTAGCTTTATACCTGCTAACTGAACCATTTGCATTATGCTTGACTTTGTAAACCCACTTATAGCAATACCTTTCTTACCCTTAGGTAAGGGTACCAAATCCCAAGTCTTATTGGCTTCTAATGCAGCCATCTCCTCATCTATTGCTGCATCCCAATGAGCATGACCAACAACATCCTCAAAACAAAAGGGCTCAACATCCTCAACTAGTTTCACCATATAAGCATAATGGTGAGCTGCATAACCTTCAAAACCAAATCTTTTAATAGGGTATCTAACCCTGCTAGATTTGCGTACCACCGGATCACTCAATGGAGCCTTTACATTACTATGAGCTCTTTGTACACCTGGTGTCCTGACTGAAGGAATGCCAAGCTCATCATCCAAACTGTCCGAACCATTAAAATCTTCATCAAATCCCAAATGACTGGTAGATGCATCATTACCATCCAACACTTTCTCTTTTGTCCTTCCCTGCAACACTTATAGATCCACCTGAAGATGTGGGGCTACTCCTTAGTCTCCCAGACCAAGGGCTCACTGTAGGTATAGTACCAAATGATGTTTCTGGTCCACTAAGACTCCATGATTCTTGTTTATCTTTTTGCACATAGCTGTCCTGATCATTATCATCATCCGAAATATCACCAGAGCAGGTGTATACCAACTTCTCATTTCATCAAAGATAACATTCCTACTCACTCTGAACTCACCTGTGAGACAGGGTTATAATAGCGATACCCTTTCTGCTCTAAAGAGTATCCAATAAAAACACATTTTTTTGCCTTTGGATCAAGCTTCTCCCGTAGCTCATCTGGCACATGAACATATGCAACACAGCCAAATACCTTCAAGTGTGATACATCAAGCTTCTTGCCAGTAAATCATTCTTCAGGAGTCATCCCATGAACTGCAGCTATGGGAGTTCTGTTCATAATGTAAACAGTAGTATGGATAGCCTCAGACCAAAAATGTTTGGGCATATTCTTTTCAGCCATTAATGCCCGTGCAACTTCTGCAATATGCCAGTTTTTTCTTTCTGCAACACCATTTTTTTGTGGGGTATACCTGCAAGTAAATTGCCTCTATATCCCATGAGTCCTCAAGAAGCCACTGAACTCATTAGAGATGTATTCTCCCCCTCCATCTGATCTCAAGCACTTTACTTTTAAGCATGTTTCTGTTTCAACAAATGCCTTAAAATATTTGAAGTGCTCAAACACATCACTCTTTTTCTTCATGAATTATACCCATACCTTCCTTGAACAGTCATCAATAAATGTGACAAAGTATTTGCTGCCACCAAGAGATACATTCTGTGTAGGCCCCCAAACATCTGTATGTACTACATCAAGTATATTTCTACTCACTTCTCTATCATGCGAGAAGGGTTGTCTCACATGCTTACCAAATTGGCATGCTTCACAGACTTTATGCAATTCTGCAACTCTAACTCTGTAACCAATCCTCTGGACTGCATTAATTTCAGTCTTTGCACATTTGCATGTCCAATATGTTTATGCCATATTTCAATATCTACAACTACTCCTTTTCCTTTAGCATACATAGGAGCATCTATTACAGGAATTCCAGCATCTAAAGTGAACATTCGGCCAACTCTACCTCCTTGTGCGACCAACCTGCACTTATCATTAAAGCCTTCTACAAAACAACATTTTGCATTGAATCGGACCTGCAACCCCTGCTCTACCATTTGGCCAACAGATACTAGATTCTTTGCAATTGATGGCACATGTAATACATCTGTCAAACTCTTTGTCTAGCCATCATACAAGGACAAGGGAACCTTTCCAATGTGTGAAATTGGGTGGCATGAATCATTGCCCGTCTACACATAGCCTGGGTTTTGTAAGTCATGCATCTCTCCAAACCATTCAGCATGACTGGTCATATGATTAGATGCACCTGAATTGACATACCATACATCATCATGTGTCCCGTTTCCTATAACTGCATTCATCATATGCTACATAACAAACAAACACTCATTTTTGTCTTCATTCTGTCATAAAGATGATGCATAGTTTCCTTGTTGCAATTTACCACTGCAAATATCATCCTTCTTAGCATAACAATTGGTTGCAATATGTCTTGTTTTGCCACATAATGGCAAACAATAGCAGAATTTCCAAAGCCTCTGTTCTGCCATCCACCTCTTCCTCTAGTGCTCCCCCTGCCTCTAAAGTTTCCTCTACCTCTAGAAACCTACTTTTCACCAAACTATTGATTGAACCTATTTTGCTAGTTATCGCCAGCACATCCCATACCACAGCCTCTCGAAGAGGATCTACCACGTCCCCTTTCTGAACTCGAGTAAAATGCTTGGACCTGTTCACCATTTCTTTCAGACAAATCACCCTGCATATTGATCCCTTCAGTAATCACGAGAGAGATCAGCTCATCAAAATTTGGAAATGGCTTTCGTACATAAACTGAAGTAACAAATGATTTCCATGCCTTCTCATTGTTAAGGCCACTCAGAGTGGACGAAACCAAATCATCATCATCCGGCATTGCATCAATCACTGCTAAAGCATCTACAATGCTCCTCACCTTCAACACATACTCATTGATAGGCATTTTCCCTTTCTTCAAGGCATTCAACTCTTGCTTGAGTTGAATCCATCCATTGCACTTCCACATCTATGAGATTGAATCTTCTTGCAATCATGTGCAATTCATCCCATAGATCCACCCATTCAAAAAATCCCATGAATTTCACATAATAGGTCATCATGGGGTCTCACTCCATAGGTGCTACGGGCGGGTCATAAGCATATGGCACAATCTAGGGATTGAAATTGAACACAGAGTCCCCTTTCATAGAATGAGTTGAGGTCTAGCTTGCCTCTCCTTAAGGGTACATTGCCATTGACTGAGCTAGCAATTACATGACTATGGACCCTAGTACCTTGATCTTAACCATAGAGTAGCTCAATCACTCATGCTAGCTAACACCCAAAGGCTTGCTTTTAATGGTGGAGGACAAGAATATCCACTTCTCAAGGAGAATGGTCCAAGGATGTTTGTTGCCCATCCACCTTATCAATTCGAAAGCTAGAGCTTGGGCTTTCATGGACACCAATTTGATACCAGTACCTCCACCAAACTTGGGAGAATTGATGGTGTCCCAAGCCACCTATGATGGTGCTCTATCCCTCCATGTGGACCATAAGAACCTCCTGAAAAGTTTCTTGATCTATTTCCATGAGCTCTTGGTAAATGCAAAGAGTGAAGCCAAGTAGACCATAGTTTAAGTCAGGATCACCTTCAGGACAGTCAGCCTACCAGCTTAGGAAGAGTGAGTGTGTCAGCCACTTATTAACCTTTGCTATGAATTTACTCAAATACTAGTCAAATATTCGCTCCTTGGTGAGCCATGTCCTTATAGGAGCACCAATATATAAACTCCTCGAGCTTGACTAGCTTGAAGTTGTATTAGAGCAGTCAATCTTTAGGCTCTTTCTGGGACAAGTAGATGAGCTCCATTTTAGCTTGACTAATCCAAGAGGAAAATAGCTCAGCAAATTCTCAAAGGCGTCCATGAGAGAATCTAAAGCTTCCTTCTCTATAGCCACAATAATTGAATCATCATTAGCAAAGAATTCAACTGATATGGCACTTCCATTTGGCAAGGGTAGAGCCTCAATGGACCCTTCCCTTATCCTACAATAGTCGATCCTCCTCAATAGGAGATTAGTAATCAAGGAAAATAAGAGTGGCACGAGTGGACAACCATGTCTAATTGACCTCCTAAGCTTAAAGGCATTAGTGAGTGAAGCATTAATGTTAACAATATCAGAGACATTCTAAAAGAAAATATAAATCATTGTGGTGAAAATTAGACCAAACCTAAGGGTTGACAAGGTACTCCTTATATATGACCAGCTTATCTGATCATAAGCCTTGTCCAGGTCCATGTTAACTAGGAAAAAAGTAGCATTCAGGTCTAGAGCGTGATCCATGGAGAAAATTAGATTTAAGATAGTATTCTCTGAGTCATTATTCCAAGACAAAACCAAACTACTTTCCATGTATCACCCAAGTAGGGACTGTCTTCATTCTCATGGCCAAAGCTTTTGCTAAGACCTTATAAGTGAAATTGAGAATTGTAAGGGGCATCCAATTGGACACCTTCTTCTTAGGGGGGGACTTGGGGATTAGCTTGAACATGCCTATATTGTTAAAGGAGTTCAAGAATGAGCCTGATCTTCTAACATAATTGAGCATAACAACCAAATCTTTAGTGCACACCTCCCAAAGATTTTGGAGTAGCTCAACAAAAAGGCCATCAAGACCAGGTGACTTAGTAACCTTCATCTCCATTACTGTTGCCTTTATCTCAATAGTTGTGAATGGCTTCTCCAAAATCAATGCCTCATCAAAGGATATTGGGTAGATGACATCTGTTAAAAAGGGTTGTAGTAGAGCATCATAGTTAGGACTATTAGCAAGCTTTATACCAATAATGGCAGCCAAGTGTGCCTCAAAAATTGATGGCACCAAGCATTCATCAAACATTAACAAGCCATTGGGATCCTTGATGCAAGATACGGTCTCCCTCTACTTTTTGGACTTGAGAGCTTGGTAGAAAAATTTCTTTCCCATCCTAATCCCATTTACCCTTGAGCTACATCCACATTACCTAAATCCAATCCTCTTTTCACCCTCTAAGAAAGTCTTCCACTTCCACCAAGAACCTTTGCAAAATGTGATCACCTAGTTGGGCATGCAGTGCCAAATTGGTACGTTCCTTGGCATGCATTGCATTGATGGAGCCATTTCTCCTCCAAGCTGACATTCTCTTTCCATGCTTCTTTGCTACCCTCATTTGCGATCACAAGGCATCCGTCCCAATCGTAATCAGGAGTGGTCAAGTCACTCTTGGCCTATTGCCAACATGGACATGCGATCGTATAAGGAGGAGGTGTTGAGATAGAATGGTGGAAGACCTTAGCTAACAGAAGATGTCTCCATTAAGTGAAATGCACATAGGATTGGGAAATGGTCCTAATTCCACCACCCTAGCTATGATGAAAGGTGGAGTAGAAGGTGGAAGTATGAGCAGAAGCAAAAAGAGAGAAAGAGTTAGGAAGGTTCAAGAAATAAGAGAGAGACCGATATGTGGGAACTCCAACAATCACAATTGTTGAGTGCTGAAATGATTTTTTTTTTGGGCTGATTTTTTGTTGTTTTTGTTGCTGAATGGTTGTTTTTGGTTATTGATTGTTTGAGTTTGAAGATGTTTTAAAGTGTTTGGAATGGTTTGATTATGTTTGAAGGGTTTATGTTTTTTTTACTGAGGATATGATTTTCTAAAGGGTTCTGTGATTCTCTCTGTTTGGTTCTGTAAGGTCTGATTTTCTTCTGTTTTGTTCTGTTTTGTTTCTGTTTTGGTAGTTGAGATGGTTGATTAGATATTTTGAGAGATAGTTAAGGTTGTGTTAAAAGATTTATGAAATATTGAATTGGTTTTGGTTTGGTTTTTGTGGTTTTTATGGTTTCTGTTGATCTTCTATAAGGTGTTGTAGCTTTTGTAGTCCTATTCTTCTATTGTTTTGTTGCTCTGTGGTCTGTTCTGTTTGTTTCTATTGAGTGTTATGTTGGATGTATGGATGTTTTCGAAAAAAATTTTGTCTTAGGAAAAGGATGAATGGAAGCTCTATTCAAGCTAATTGAAGTGAAGAAGTAGCTGATGAAGATTCACAGAAGGTTACAGAAGAACAGTGACAGAAGCCAGATCTCACAGGACATTATGATGTCTCTGGTGCCTCTTCGCATCAGACATACCTTTTGGGAGGTGTATCCATGATCAAGAGAGGAGAATTGTGTGCCATTCTTGAATATTGTAGTGAGGAGATGATATACTATTGATATATAAATACTGCCAATATATCCACTCCTACAAGAGCTGGGAGAGATGTGATACGTTCTAATACATAGTGCAGAAAGTGCCATCAAGCGGGACATTTAGCCACTGAATGTACCCGAAAACCAACCATTCCTAGAGTCTTATGTTCCTATTGTTTGCAGAAGAACTATAGAGAGGATATTTGCTCTCTGAAAGAGATGCATGAACGAAGACAAAAAGATGAAAATGCAAGATTCAACTTGCTAGAATCCAAAATGATAACGCAGGACATTGGACCAAAGCCTAGGGAGTTTGGTCCTAATTTTAGTCCAAGGAGGTTTCCCTCTCAAAGCTATAGAGAACGACAGTCTGGCTATGGTCAGAGATCTGAGGTGGAATGTTACAGATGTGGAATGTTACAGATGTGGAGAAAAGGGTCATATCTCACTGAATTGTCCAAACCCTAGAAGATATGTGGATTACAAGCCCTTATGCAGCCAATGCAAAGGAGAAGGCCACATTGCAAAGGACTGTCCAAGTCCAGCCCCTATCAAGGCCAATGCCACTGATAGCCAATAGAAGGCACAAGAGCCTGCCTCCAATTTGGTAGAGTTGGAAGTTGCCGCTATCACGCACGCCAAGAAGAAGAAACTAGTTGTCCAGAAAGAGAAAAACTCCCCTGCTAAGACTGTGAAGTTCAACCTACCAATAAAGGGACAGTGTAGTACAGGACATAACAGTGCAGTACAAAGCACTGCAGTGCCACAGAGAGTCGCAGAGATAGTCCCAGAAATAGGTCCAGAGGTCCAGGAGATAGATGATACAAAAGCACCTCCATAAACAGAGGAAGTGTTGATGCTGCCATTGCTAGAAGAAAAAGAAAAGATGAAAATGGGTGTAGCCCCATTCCCTAGCAAGCTGGAGAAGCCCATGGATCCTATCAAAGAATATGACTTGGTAAAAGTCCTAGACACTTTTAAACCAAACTTAGCGTTCCGACAGTTGCTGATGTTGTCCCCCAGTTGCCAAAATAAATTCAAAAGCATCTTGACTCAAAGACTTGGCCTAAGGATTGCTTCCCCAATAACAACAAAGTCCTCAGAACCTGTGAAGGAAGTGGATGTGGCTAATGCCTTCCTAGATCCTAAAACCCCAGAGATTAGTGTATGGATAGAAGGATGATGCTTTATTTTAGATGCATTGCTCATCAGTAAACATAATGACAGATGTGATAATGAAGGACTTAGGTTTGCAAGGAATTCAACCTACACAGTGGCTTATCAAATTGGCAGATCAGAGCAAAATCAAGTCGTTGGGCATCCTTCCATATGTAAAAACAACCCTTGCAGGAAGAGACTATTGGCTGACATATTTGGTGGTCAAACCAATTTCTTATGGGACCTCATACCCTCTGTTGGGAAGACCGTGGCACTTTGAAGCAAGAGCCAGAACGGACTAGTTCAAAGGAACCCTAACCCTAGGCAGAGGACCCAATAAAGTGGTGTTGAAATTGTATGGATCACAAAAAGGCAATGGATCCACATCCATCAGACTCCTCCAATGAAGTAGCAGATGGTACATCAGGAGATGAAGAGGCTGTTAAACAGATCTTTCCCAAGAAAACAAAGGCATAGTGTCTAACAGTGGGCACTGTAAGCCAACTACCAAAGGAAGCTAAGTCTTTGTCCATGGGAGAATACCTCTTGCCTCAACTAGAATTCACTTCTGGAATCACATCTGACAGCGAGATAGAAGCATGGATGTACGGTTCTCCCTGTTACATGGCAGTCACAGAGTCAAAAGCAGAGACAGTCATAGAAACAGAGCCAGAAACAGAGGTAGAAGCAGAAGTAGACACAGAGGCGGACGATCTATGCTTCTCCTACAGAGCCTCTATAGAAGTAGAGACAGAGCCTCCAGAGGAAGAGGATGAAAATGATGAGGAAGAAAACGAAGCAGGTTATGAAAGTACAATTGAAGAAGTTCCTCTGATAGCAAATGATCTTGTTGATTTCCCTACAAAGACCTCAAAGGCCGAAGATCTCGAGGTGTTGGATGGAATGACCATGGTTCCATTTGGGTTGACCAATGGACCACAAAGTATGCAGAATCTGCATAAGAATGGATCAAATGTATAAAAATTAAGTTCACCAGGGACTCTTGTCACCCTGACCAGTCATTTTGGAGAAAAGATGATGATGATGAACAGAAGCCAGAGCCATCAGAGCCACGGCTTCTAGAAGATCCGTGCTATGTGACATTCCTAGATGCATCCTCTGAAGATGAATCCCTAAGTCCAGAAGAAATCACCACTCACACAGAAGAAAACAAAGCTCTGATACTCTTCCAACAATCTCAATAGACAAATGAGTCATCTATTCAGAAGGAGAACACTGGTTTCAATGGAACATTAAAAGATGACACTACTCCCTTGAAAGAGTCAAACCTCTATCCAGAAGCAATCCGTGGGACATTATTCCATGAAGTGGAAGATGAAAGGCAAGTGGCGTTCTTGGATATTGACGATACTGAACGTCACCCAAAAGTGGGTCTCAATCTTCTAGAAAAAGAACTAGTGGTCCTGCGAGACTTACTAAAGGAGAACTTAGACATGTTTGCTTTGTCATACAAAGATCTAAAGGGGATTGATCCTACAGTATGTCAACATTACATTGATCTTGAGCCTAATGCCAAACCTATGAGGCACAGACAAAGGCGTATGAATCCTAATTATTCTGCTCGGGTGAAGGCCAAATTATTGAAGCTCCTTGAAGCAGAATTCATTTATCCCATGGCTAACAGTGAATGGGTTTCGCCCATTGTAGTAGTACCCAAGAAGAACAGGAAACTTTGAATATGTGTGGACTTTCGAAAGCTGAACTCGAAGACGAATAAGAATCATTTCCCTATCCCTTTCATAGACCAACTATTAGACACAGTGACATGCCATGAGCTCTATTCCCTCTTGGATGGATTCAGCGGATATAACCAAGTCCAAATTGCAGAAGAGGACCAATCCAAAATAACCTTCACCACAGAATGGGGGACATATGCCTATAGAGTGATGCCATTTGGGCTTTATAATGCTCCTGCCACCTTCTAACGAGTAATAATGGCTGCCTTCCAGAATCATCTGTGTGATTTCATTGAGGTGTATCTTGATGACTTCTATGTCTATAGCTTAATCCGTGAGCATTGGGGACACCTAGAGCAATGCTTTGAAAGATGCCGAGAGCATGGGATTTCTCTCAACCCCGACAAATGTGTCTTTGGTGTCTCATCAGGAGTTCTTTTGGGCCATATTGTCTCTGCACAAGGGATTGCAACAGACTCGGCAAAGATTGAGAAGATTGATGCCTTGACAGCACCAACAAACCTCAAGCAACTGAGAGGAGTTATTGGCCATGTGGGCTACTACATAAGATTTATTGCACATTTTGCAACCAAGGCAGCCCCTCTGCATAAGCTCCTAAGGAAAAATGTGGATTTCCTTTGGACTAATGACTACAAAGAAGCCTTTAATACCCTAAAATAGTGCCTTATCCAAGCACCTATTTTGCAGCCTCCGGACTGGACGAAGGAGTTCCATGTGTACACAGATGCATCATTTGAAGGGCTAGGTGATGTCCTATGTCAAAAAGGCCCCTCTAAATTAGATCAATCAATATATTATGCAAGTCGAAAGGTCATTGATAGGGAACGGAACTACACAGTGAGACAGAGCTTGAGTGCTTAGCAATGGTGTTTGCACTAGAGAAGTTTCGACACTATCTATTGTCAACGCATTTCAAGTTCTACGTGGATCATGAAGCCCTGTCCTTCCTAATGAACAAAGCAGATGTCAAAGAATGACTTATGAGATGGTTGCTCCTATTCCAGGAGTTCGATTTTGAAGTGGTCACTAAGCCTGGTCGTTCCCATGTCCTAGCCGATCATCTATCACAGATCCCTTAAACTGCAAAAGAGGAACTGGATGATCCAGACCTTCCTGATGCTTCCTTGTTTCTAGTTGAAATAGTTACTCCCTGGTATGCAGACATAGCCAACCTCCTGTCAACTCAACAGTTTCTTCCTAGCATCTCAAGCCGTGAGAAGAAGAAGCTTCTGTTAGAATCAGCCCCCTACACCTTGCTAGGCAGTGCACTGTACAAGAGAGGCAAAGATGGAGTGTTACGAAGATGTGTTGCAGGAGACAAAATCAGCATAGTATTGAAAGCATTCCATGACGAACTATGTGGTGGACACTTCGCAGGAGAAGCAACAGCTAGGAAGGCTCTGTTAGCAGGATATTGGTGGCCGATCCTCCACAAGGATGCATATGACTACTACAAGAGATGTGATGCTTGTCAATGAATGGGGAAACCCACCAAAACAAGTGACATGCCACTATGATCTATTCTTCCCCTAAAGCCATTTGAGAAGTGGGGAATTGATTTCGTGGGTCCCATTGATCCGCCTACCAAACGAAAGCAGAATAGATACATCCTGGTATGTACGGATTATGTCACTGGTGTGAAGCTAAAGCTCTAAAGCAAGATGATGGTAACATCGTAGCCTTGTTCATGTATGAAAATATTATCACCCGTTTTGGCAGTCCCCTCGATTTGGTAAGTGAGAGAGGTACTCATTTCCTTAACAAAATCATGGAAGAGTTGACAGAAATGTATAAGATCCACCATCGCAAGTCCACTCCATATTACCCCAAAGCCAACGGCCAAGTTGAAATCTCCAATCACATCCTCTACTCAATCCTAACAAGAACGATTGTCGCATATCGTCGCGACTGGGATGATCGACTTACAAAGGCCCTCTGGGCATATAGAACCTCCCATAAGGCTACTACAGAACAGACCCATTTCCAACTGGTGTATGGTACTGAAGTCGTCTTCCCTATTGAACTAGAATTACCCTCTTTGCGAGTGGCAGTTAAAGAACGCTTGGGAGATTATGAGTCACTTCAACACCGCCTCCTGCACTTGGAATGTTTGGATGAGATTCGGCGGATGGCCCTACAGTGAATGGAAACCACTCAAGCACGACGCAGGGCCTATCATGACAATTTCATCAAGCACAAGGAGTTCAAAGAAGGTGATCTTGTCCTGGCCTATGATTCGAGATTTGGCAAGTTTCCTGGTAAGCTTCAACAACGGTGGATGGGCCCATACAAGGTACTTGCTGTCAACCCCAATGGCTTTGTTCAGGTGCAGACCCTTGATGTCTCTGATGATCCTTTTCTTATCAATGGCTATCGTCTGAAGAAGTACTTCTCTCCTTAGGGATCTTGACAATTACAGTTAACCTACCCTCTCCCTTTTGAGCATCGCACTGTCCTTCTCCTTGTGCTTCTGATAGCCCTTATGATCTTCCTCATGAGGCAGTCTCATTCTGCTAGCCCCTCAGAGATACCTCTCAACCCTACCTTGTTCTCTTCTCGTTCGATTCAGCAACGGTGGTGAGGTTGGTCCTAACACATGGTATTTCTACTATTCTCTTTATTAATGAAAGAAAAAAAAACAAAAAACAAAAAACAAAACAAACAAATTGTTATGGGAGAAAAGGAAGCAATTCCCTATCATAGCAAGCCTCATTCCAAGAAAAGGTGGAACCGCCCTTGGGTGGGAAGGTGGCTGTGGAAAAGGTGGTAACACCGGTTGCCCTCTGTATCTATTAACAGAGTGTGAGACAGAGGATGGGGTGAGTGACCAGTCTTTCCCTTCAAATCAAATGAGAGGCGAGATGTGTGAACAGAGTGTTGCACGCACGGGTTGGGCCTCTCAATGCACAATGCACGATCTGTTCTTGTGCACTGCACCATAAGGCTCCCTGGCCTTCCTTCTTGCATTGTATGCCGGCACAGGGCGGGATGCACTATTGCACCATCAAATGCGCACAAGGCATACAACTTCTACACAAGTGAATGTGAGGATTACATCAGTGGGTGTAAGGAATGGGCTGCCCTCTGTACCTTTAAACCGAGTGTGAGACAGAGGGTGGGCTAAGTATGAATAGTGTTTCTCCTCAATCCATTCTGAGAGTTAAGATTGAGAGACGTTATGACACTTGGAGTCAGGTACGTTTTTGTTTCCCTATGCACACACGGGATGGGTCTCTACCATCAGCATTGGACACGTAACTTTGTTCTGTACACTGTACTGCAAGGCTCCCTGGCCTTCCTGCTTGCACCTATGCCAGACAGGGTTGGACGCACTGATGCACCATCAACTGTGCACCCTAGCATACTCCCTCTACACCATTTTCCTTGTCAATTTCTAAACCGGATGTGAGATTTCGATTATCATCAATACTATCTCGAGTGATGCCAGTTATGGGACGAGTGACTGTTCTCTCATCCCATCTGAGTGCCCATGAGTTGAGTCACTATCCTTCGTCAACGACACCTACCCCGATGGACTTTATCAACCAGCTACCTCCCTGGGTGATGCTGCATGGTCCCTGTCATGCGAGCTGAATGCTGCAGCGACCCGTGGTACCTCCTGCAGCTAACTCCAACTCTTCTATAGCAATGACGGTTCCTTCGACCATATGCGAAACGGGCCAAGTTTTTCTAACCCTATCCTTATGATTGCAAGTGTATGTTATGTGTTAAGTGTGGGGATGTCAGAGTCTAGTTGGTTGATGAGTTCTAGGTTGTGTTGATGCATCTAACCCTATCCGTTAAGGTTTTAAGTGTGGGGACGCGTCCCTGCGCATCTATGATGCATACCCCCTACATATGCCTCAATTTAATCATGCATGTATATCATGATCCGATTTTACCCTGATGGGGTCCGTTCCCTACCCACCCATCCATGTTCCACCCACCCTTGGGGCCATTCCTTCTCTGTTTCCCTTTATCCCTTGTTGTGACCTTTTTCCATGTGAACGCCTTCTACGTTCACCGAAACCCACATCCAACCTTACGTTCACCCTTCCATGTTCCACCCACCCTTGGGGCAGTTCCTTCTTTGTTTCCCTTTATCCCTTGTTGTGACGTTTTTCCATGTGAACACCTCCTACCTTCACCAAAACCCACATCCAACCTTACATCCCTATTCGTCTCTTTGACTTGACCATCTTTCCTTTTTACATCCTCCTATTCTAGATTACCATTTTTGTGTTATTAATTTTTGAAGCTTTTCCCATCCAATTCGATGTATTTTCATGCGAACGCACCCTTATCGCTTCGGAATAGTGATTTGACATATCAATCTTGTCCTACGCCTTCCCTTGGATATTTTTTCTTTTATTCGCCTGTTATTTTGACATACGGTTTGTCCATAAATAATTTTTGGGTGGTTTCATGCCTTTTTCGCGTATGTTTTTGACATTTTACCATGTGAACATGCCATATTTTCCTCCGAATTCACTTCTAACTAGATAGCCTTGTCTAGCCACCCTTTTTGCCCAATTCTCCTTTTTCCTCCGCCCTGTTTCGATCTCTCAATTTTTTTTGTTATTAATTTTTCTTGATGTTTTTTAGCTCCATTTTATTGTTTTTTCCATGTGAATGCCTCCTAACCCCATCCGAACTGAAATTCGATGTAACAACCCTAACGATTCTATATGTCCTGACTTTTTTTTCTTTTTTTGCCCTCCCTTCCTGTGCATGGATCATTCCGTATTTATTCCTAAATCTCGTTTTGGATACAATATTTGGGGTTTTTCCATGCGCTCGGGGTTTCTTTTTCACGGTCTTATATTCTGATGAGATAGGCTTCTCAAACACAATTTTTTGCACATTTTTCCTTCTTCCCTCACTTCTTTCCAGCTAATGGATTTTTTGATATTAATTCTCATATGCGTTTTTGGGGTCGATTTTTGCCTTTTTCGCATGCGAACCCCTCCTCATTCCCTTGGATATGTGGTTTAATGTGCTCGGCCTGTCAGTCCCTTTCCCCGGATATTTTTCCTTTTTACTATCGTTCGTTCCGGTGACCAAATATTTTTCTATTAATTTCTGTCTCCCATATCGGGGTTGATTTTTGGGTTTTTCCCATGTGCATGCATCCTATCTCAGTCGGAACTGTGTTTTGACATGATAACTTTGTCAGGCACGTTATTTGGCACATTTTTCCTTCTTTTCGCCTCACGTTCCAACGAGCGAATCTTCCAATATTCCTCCCCATATGTATTTTTGGAGCCGTTTTTTGTGTCTTTCCCATGTGAACACCCTGATTTCACCCCAGACACCCTGTCCCAGTTCTTCCTCATCTTCCCCTTATTTTTCGGCACATTTTTTCTTTTTACGGTATTTCGATTCAGTGTACGGTTTGGGTTTTCTTAATTTTTCTTCATATCGACGTGTTCTCGGGCGTCTCGCCTCGTGCGTGAACGTGCATGGTTTCGATTTTACGTGCCTCGCGACGCCGCCGTCGCATCCGCGAATCCTGTGTCATCGTCCCAACCCCGTTTGATCCCGCCATCGCAAATTTTTTTACCCCTGCCCCGCACATGCGCGTGAAACAGGGGCGAGGCAACCTTGTAGTGGATTTTTTTTCAAAAAACAAATTAATCTTTTCCAAAAAAAAAAACCAAAAAACAACCCAAAAAAAAACCCTTTCCCTCCCCAACCGCCCGCGTCCCCCACCCCCTTTCCCTCTTCTCTCTCTTTCTTTCCTTCTCTCATTCTCACCTTCTCTCATTCTCACTCTTCCTCTCTTTCTCTCCCCCCAACCTCTCCCTCTCCCTACCTCCCTCTACCCCCACCCTCTCTCTCTCCGCAACCTTCCTTCCCTTCCCCCACCTTCCTCCCTCTCCTCTTCCCCTCGTCTCCCTCTTCCCTCCCCACCACCATCTTTCTCCTCCCCTCCCTCCTCCCACTCCATCGCCTCCTCCCATTCCTCCTCCCCATTGCCTTTCTCCCCCTTCTCCTCCCTCTCTTCCTCTCCCTCCTTCCCATCACCTCCCGTCACCCTCCTCCAATCCCCACCTCCCAGCAAAACTGCAGCCGCCAGCCTCTTTTTTTTTCTTTTTTTTTGAAAGCAAAAAAAAAGACCACAACCATGCATTTTTTCTTTTTTTTCTCCCTTTCTCTTACTTTACCAAAACCAAAAAAAAAAAGAAAACAACACCACCCCCCCACAAGCCCCTTGTTCCACCACAGCTCCTTCCCTCAACCCGCAACCATTTCCTCCGTCCCGTCGTGTGCCTTCACCCTACACATGTGTGTATGCGGTGATTCGTGTGCGTATACGCGTGGCCATGCTTGCGGGATCGTAGCAACTGCTCACATGCAATCGTGCGTGTGTCGTCGGTGTGTTAGTGGTCTTTGTGGGTGTTCATGCACGAGGCCACGCGTCCAACTTGTTCATGCGGTGGCGTGTTGCAGCCGTTCATACGCAGTTGCAGTCATTAGCAGCCGTTCCTATGCAGTCACGAGTACATCAAATCCCGAGAATCTCTAAAAACACATTTAAAAAAAATCAAAAGTCCATTAAATTTTTAAAAATTGCAGAAACATTCTTGAAAAAGCTCTAATATTTTTTTCAACAATTCAAACATTTTTCCAAACTAGAAATCTCAGAAAAAAATTTACAAAAATTTTGAAAATTCAAAATTCTTTTCAAAAACATGCGAAAATGGACAAAACTCATTAACAATTAATAAAAATGCCGATATAATTTCAAAAAATTCTACAAACTTCACAGTCCCTTTTGCCAATAATTTCTCAATTGAAAATGCTTCATTAATTGGCAAAAGTTTTATTTGAAGACACAAAACCCTAATTTTTGCCAAAATTCATGCCAAATTCATATAAATCTCAAGAGTGAGCTGAAAAATGTGAATTAAATATGGTTACCTTATTGACGCTTGATGATCATGTTTGATTGTTGAAATCTTATTTTTACATTATGTATAAAAAACAAAAAAACTAAAACACACTATAAAAGCAAAAACAAAACAAAACAAAACCACAAACTTTTTTGCACATTGATATTTCAACCCCGACATGTTTTCTCATTTGGTTTGTTGTTTCCATACACATCAACATGAACCACCATATTGCCCTTCATTTTATTTTATGCATTTTTATCCTTTAAAAAAATAAAGAAAAAAGAAAAAAAAACAAACAAAACCATAACAATAAAACCCAACCAAAACAAAATCCCAACATATCCGTCGTTTTATTTTGTTTTGTTCATGGGTATCTTTTGTTTTATTCTTTTTTCTCAATGTGTTAGTTGTTTTTTCGTTTTTTTGTACGACAGAACGACTAGTTTTAGTCGACCTTTTGTCCGTTATGTGGAATATTTGTGGATTGTGCCTTTCCTTTTTCGAGAATGTGGTATCAGACTTTGCAACAGACCCGCACATTGCCAGTTTTTTTTCTTTTTCCCTCTCTCACGTTGTACCATAACACACATTTCATTGTAATAAAAATCAACTGACCGTTGCACACACCAAATTAACAGAATGCACATCATAACATTGTAAATAAAATGAACCAGATGTTAATTGTAAAAGGAACCTCACCGTTGCACGAGCACTTTGGCACAATAACCCACTTAATTTTCTAAAAATTAATTCACAAGTGCACGTGCACACACATTACAGACACATTAAATTGTAATTCAAATAAACCCCCTGAAGTCACACATGCATACACTCAAGTGCCACGCATCATGTAATTGTAACAATGAACTGCATCAGTAGAGACCAAGTCAAGTCAAGTCGTCTCACGTTTGAGAGGGGTTGGGCTGCGCTTTCAACTCACCATGCATTAATGGATTGAATTAACAATGAACTATGCTTAATTGATCATCTAATAACATGAGTCGTTAGTTTCACCCATACACTTCACCGCACTGTAGAACGTTGAACGTTACGTGGGCTTTGGGATTATCAGTCTGACATTGGTCTAATCGGTGCTCGTTATCTTTTCAGCCACAGAGTCTTTGATTCAATCATGATTTTTTGAGTTAGTGTCTAGGATACGATGTGGTTGAGTTTTGTTCTTTTTGAGTGCTTGTCTACGGGGTCTCGGGTGCATGTTTGTTGCATAGCATGAAGCTTTTGATCGCATATGTGCATAGGTCATGTCAAATTTTCTGTAGGATGTGGTTTTCTTGGGGTGGTTTGGTCCAGTCAGTCTAGTTCTCAGTCTATTTCCTATCGATGGTCTCAATGGTGGTTTTGTTTGTGGGTTTTGCAGGTTTTCTCTTTGTCTTCCTGGTTTTGTGTGTGTGGGTTTTTGCTATAGTCTGAATGGCACCTACTTCTACCCCTCTGATTGTGGTACAGCATGTTCCCCTCACAATCCATGATTATTCCCTCCTTTTAGAGGCGGATTGCATCCGACGTGCAGGCCTCCGACCATTTGTTGCCCTCACATTGTCGTTTATGGATGAGAAACTTTGTTACTCCTTCTTGGCTTCTTACAAAAACCAGTCTGGTCTGGTTTATAGCCGCACCTTCTGTTTATCTGTAGCTAATATCAGTGAAGCACTGTGCTTGCCCATTTTTGCTTCATTTATGCCCAACGGTAACCAGTTACTCATTGCTAAAGAGATTGTTACGCTAATGAAGAAGGAAACTTCTACCCCCTTGCTCCTTAACTAGCTCATTAATAGTTCAGGGGTATCTGTTGCCCATATCTCGTCTCCCATATGGAAGCAGCTATGTCAGTTCCTCCAGGACCGGTTTATGTCAAGCAAGTACGTATCCAAGTATCTGTCCAAAGAATTGTTCATAGCTTCTGTGAAGATTCTAGAGGGTGCTAAGTTCAATTGGGCAAGCTTCCTCTTATCCAAGATGGATCAACATTTCCAGCGAGTATAGAAGGGTCAAAATAGTAATGTCTCCTATGGTGCCTTATTACAAAGAATCCTCACTTTTGCACCTCCTCCTGGTGGTGTTCCAGTGCCCAATCCTGCTCCTTTACCAGTGCGGCCTACATCTTCAGTTCCTTCTCCTCGGCCTATGCAACCTAATTCAGAAGATGAAGAGTCCCATGTTGTGTTTTCTCACACGAACGGTCCTTCCAATCCTCCTGTACTAGATTCCCTGGTACAAACATCCACTCATGTTGTTTCTGGCAGTGCCCTTCCTTCATTCCTCTCATGTATCAATCTATCTGCAGCCCAAAAGGAAGGCTAGTTAGATTTGCAGATTCCTTCATCTTTACAAAACATATTATCTGGACCCATGCTTCCACAGATGGTTTCAAATGTCCAGGCTGCTCTGGAAACCTCCCTTACCTCTTGCCTTCAGACAATGTACACAAGTGTTTACACTTCCATGCAAGACAAGGTGGACTCCTTAACCAGTCAGTGGAGTAAGGCACTGGAGGATTTGTCTTCTGAAAGGGCTACACTTAGTGATATCCATAACCAAATGACTACTACCACAACCTTAATGGATTCATAGAAGGTAACTAATCAAGAGCTGGAATCTAAGGTTGCTAAATTGGAGGAGGAGAATGCATCTTTGATGATTGAGAAAAATTCTACCCTTGAGGAAATGGTCACTTTGGCTAGTAAACTTGCTACTAGTGAGGAACAATTGCAGCACTCTCAAGCAACTGTAGAGTCCCAAAAGAAACTTATTGAAGAACTTAACCAAAGAGTGACTATTCTTTTAGTTTCTCCTCCTACTCCTATATCTTCTACTTTGTCTTCCAAAGAGAAGCTTGATCAGTTGTTGCAACAAAAAGCTAAACTATGTGATGGGTTCTCAGCTAAGGTTGAATGCCTTCAGCAGCGTATGGATTGCATGCAGAATGATTTTGTCCGTTATACTGAATTGGTGTCACCTCCTCCTTCCTTTTGGGTGAAATATAACCAGTAGAGATTTGCTTTATATATCTCCTTAAGCAATGTGGATTTGGAGCCTCCAGAGGATGGATGGTCAAGTCTCTGGCCTGCAAATATATTGAGAGATGTTTTTGATAGATTTGTGGATGAGTTGGTTTCCCATGAGGTCCAATTAGTATCTTTCATGTATCTTACATGCCATCTGCAAATTCTTGATGAGGAGGACTTGAATGTTTATGTGGGGGATGTGATCTTACAGTTAGTGATGTATGTACACTTAGTTGAGCTCCTGCTAGCAGATAGTTTGAAGCATTATCATGAGCAGATGTCTTGGTATAAGGGACATGCTTGGCATCCGCCTTTGGAGAATGTTGCTTTGGAACCTCGTCGTTTTTGGAGTGTATTCCATAAATCTGATATCCAGCCTCTACAATCTTAGTTATTGAGCTTTATTGCTGATTACCTGTTATTTACAAAGTCCTTTTTTCAAGACCTTAATTTTCATTGTTCTATTTATCCCTTAGATCTTGCAGATCTTCTTTCTTATTCCCTCATGTCTTATCATTTCCCTCTTTATGTTTCTCTTATTTCATCTAGTCTCCTGACACCATTCCTCTCTTATCCTTTACCCCTTCAGGATTTCCTCATATTCCTGTTTTTACTACATGTCCTTTCATTGCTAATACTACATTATCTCCTACTCCTTCTGAACCTCCACCTACCATTCCTTTCATTCCTTTTGTTTTTCCAGCAGAATCTCTTCATACCTTTTTTATGTATTCTCTGTCTTTTCCACCTTCTTTATCCCTTTATTTACCTTCCTTTTATGATCTATCCTATCCTCCATTACAATGTTCTCCTTTTACTCCATTGCCCTCTCCATCTGATTACATTAACCTTCCTCCCCAAATAGTATTGTATACATCAGGATATGATAATGACATACTTCGTCGACGACAATGGACACTACATGATTCTATGACAGGACCGGTGCTTAACTGGCCTTTTATTCCAAGGTCCTGGGATACCTCTGCAACATGTTCGAACTCTTATCTCCATTTTACTAGAGTACATGTTACTTCTGGGGATACCACTATTCGCCTTGCAGCTCATTTTTGCTAGTATCTGGCTTTCATGCATCAGCAGTCCACCCTGAATACTCGAAAGAGTATCCCACAGTTGCCAATTAATCCAAATGAGGATGTAGCTGTTGCTCATGTGGATGTTCTCTATTACTTTGCACAGGCCTTCCCTACCAGGTTCATAATTTTTCTGGAAAGGATGTGTTGTCTATAATTCCTTCAAAATGTACCTCAGTGCTTTGTAGATGAGAACAAAGCCTTAGACCGTCTTAAATTTAGTATGCAATTTAAGAAGAAATACCTTCATCTTACTTTGTAGGAGGGCTTTCCATGATTGTATCCTCTCTTTCTTAATGGAAACTTCTTTTTTCTCTCCATTTTTTGGGATTTGTGCCATTCAGACTATATTTGTATATGGGTATTTTTTGTGTTGGGTTTTGTTTTTTTTTTCTATTGTGAGGAGTTGATGAAGATGATGCTGTGAAGATTGCTGATGATGGTTATATCATGGTCGCAGTTGAAGATTTGGATGCTGAACTCTTATATCCTTTAATAGTTTGAATTATTTTGGTTTTATGGTATTGGAATGGTTTTTTGGTATTAGTGGTTTTCATTTCATATGTGTTTTGGATACAGGCTCTATGAAGCTGATTTTTTGGGGTCCTGATAGTAGCTGGTGATTTGAGCTGGATTGAAGATTCTTTTTAGCAGATATTAGAGCTTTTACTCATTTTTTTCCTTAGGTCGCAAGGACACTTCCTTTCTAAGTGTGGGGATATGTTGAGTGCTGAAATGATATGTTTTTTTGGGCTGATTTTTTGTTGTTTTTATTACTGAATGGCTGTTTTTGGTTATTGATTGTTTGAGTTTGAAGATGTTTTGAAGTGTTTGGAATGGTTTGAGTATGTTTGAAGGGTTTATGTTGGTTTTTTATGAGGATATGATTTTCCGAAGGGTTCTGTGATTCTCTCTGTTTGGTTCTGTAAGGTCTGATTTTCTTCTGTTTTGTTTTGTTTTGTTTATGTTTTGGTAGTTGAGATGGTTGACTAGATGTTTTGAGAGATGATTAAGGTTGTGTTAAAAGGTTTATGAAAGATTGAATTGGTTTTGGTTTGTTTTTTGTGGTTTTTATGGTTTCTGTTGATCTTCTGTAAGGTTCTGTAGCTTCTGTAGTCCTGTTCTTCTATTGTTCTATTGCTCTGTGGTCTGTTCTATTTGTTTCTGTTGAGTGTTATGTTGGATGTATGGCTTTTTTCGGAAGTGTTTTTGCCTTAGGAAAAGGATGAATGGAAGCTCTATTCAAGCTAATTGAAGTGAAGAAATAGCTGATGAAGATTCACAGAAGGTTACAGAAGAACAGTGGCAGAAGCCAAATCTCACAAGACACTATGATGTCTCTCGTGCCTCTTTGCATCAGATATACCTTTTGGGAGGTGTATCCATGACCAAGAGAGGAGAATTGTGTGCCATTATTGAGTATTTTAGTGAGGAGATGATGTACTATTGATAGAGAGAGAGAGAGAGAGAGAGTTAGAGATAGTCAATTCTATCAAAACAATGTATCTTTCTATGAGAGATTGAGAGAGAAAACTATGAGGACATTGAAGATGAATACTATGTGATTGATTTCCATTCAAAAGTGGTGTATTATTTTATGTTCTTTTTTCTATTTATGTATTTTGTGAAGATGTTCAATATTATGGTCGATTCTATCAAATCCGTGGGAGATATCTACTATGATGCTACGTGAAGATTTGTTGTTTTCCTTGTTTTGGTCATCAAAAGAATGAAATAAAAGCTTGTTGATGTTACAAGATAGATTTTCTTGTAGTAGAATCCCCTTTTCCTTGGTGTCTCTCTTTGGGCTCCAACAATATATGACTTGCCTTCCCTTATTCTATTGCCACTAAAAGAATAAAGAATAAATTGATAGTGATGGGTAACCGCCACCTTACAGTGTACAGGTTTGCAAGTATAATTTACAAGTAAATGGAGGTGGTGGCATATGTGACCTTTAACCCCAAGCAACCTCCCATGAATTTTCTTGAGTATGGAGTAAAATAAAAAAGAAAAAAGTACAGCATGTACATAGAGTGCAATGGAATGACGAAAGATATCATCTCATCCTATGCCTATCAGCTTTCTAAGGAAGGCATATTGTTCCACTGAGAGACTTTTAGTGAGTAAGCCTTTACAATTTGTATCAATAGGGATCTTGAAAAGCTCAATAGACTTTCCTCTATAACCTTTCTAATGAATTGATAGTGTACCTCAATGTGCTTTGTCTTTGCATGGAAGATTAGATTACATGCCAACTAAATGACACTCATCAAATTTGAATGCAGTGTAGGAGTCGTAGTTACACCAAGAACTGCAACAACTAGATGACCTAATCATAGGCCTTCCTGTAACCCTCAGTGGCTACAATGTACTCAACCTTATAGTATACAAGGCCATGCATTTTTGCACCATGGGCATCCAAGAGATAGAACGTCTAGCAAAGGTAAAGATATAACTAGATATGGACTTCCTAGGGTCTACATGTCTTCCATAATCTGAGTCATTGTAATCCACAAATACAACCTAGCAGCCATAGCAAATGCAAATATTTTCAATGCCTTTAAGGTGTCTCATGATACCCTTCATAGTGTCCCAATTTTTTCTACCAAGTGTAGCCATATAACATGCCATAACTCTCACTATAAATGCTACTCAAGGCAAGTGGCTATCATAGCATACATCAAATTTGTCCACTGTGGATACATATGGAAACTTGGCCATCTTGGCCCTCTCATCATTTGACTACAAATAATTGGCTTTACTAACCTTCACATGAGAAGGTAAAGGACAACTAATGGGCTTACCATCCTATGCATGAAATTTCTCAAGTACTTTGTGAATGTACTCTACCAAGTGTAGCCATGTAACATGCCACAACTCTCACTATAAATGCTACTCAAGGCAAGTGGCTATCATAGCATACATCAAATTTGTCCACTATGGATACATATGGAACCTTGGCCATATTGGCCCTCTCATCATTTGACTGCAAATAATTGGCTTGACTAACCTTCACATGAGAAGGTAAAGGACAGCTAATGGGCTTACCATCCTACATATGAAATTGCGCAAGTACTTTGTGAATGTACTTTAAGGAATTGCACTGCTTATCTTAGGAAACTAGCAAGGCAAGATATTGCATTCTCCACCAATGCAAAAGACAAAGGTGGTTCCATTACCAACAATAACAAAAGGAAGAAGGGTGGTAAGAAAAATTCTCGAGGAGAGTGCTTCTAGTGCAAGAAGAAAGGACATGCAATTGCAGATTGTCATGTCAAGAAGGCAAATGAAAGGAATGGCACTGTGAAGACTAAAGGGAAGGAGACAACCAATATAACTCAAGCAAAGTTGGAGTTATTCATGGTGACCATTGAGAAAGTGTGTTCCTTGGCACAAGAAATGTCTACTATTGACTCATGGGTATTGGATAGTGGGGTCTCCCATCACATGACCAACAAGAAATATCTATATAGTTCTATGAAGCCTTTGCAAGAATACATCACTATGATAGTTGGAAATTATGCAAATGCCCTACTGAGGGCACACGTGCTATTTTCTTTATTGTTGCAAATGGTGAACTCAAAAAAATTTCAAATGTATTGTATGTTCCAGAGATTAAGAGAAATCTACTACTATCAATTGTTTTTATAACTAATATTGGCCATGAGATAAGGTTCACTAAAATAGATATAAAAATTATCAATAGTGCTGGCAGAGTTATCAGCAAAGGAGAAAGAAGGAATGTCACATTGATTTTTCAATGTTAAAATATATGCATAAGCAAGATATAGTTGCTCACCTACTTGCTGTATAACTGAAATGAAGGAACCATGTGAAGCTTTTATGATAAGCAAGCAACAAAGAAAGGTGTTTCCACAAGAAAGTAAAAATAGAGCAAAGGCTCCTTTAGAGTTAGTGCATACTAACTTGTGTGTCAAATACCTACACAAGCCTTGGGAGAATCTTCTTATTTTATGTTGATCGTCCACGACTATAGTAGGAAGATGTGGGTGTACTTCCTTTGTGATAAGGATCAAGATTTTGGTTAGTCAAACTTGTTTAGAATGAAATAGGGCAAAGTGTGAAGAAGTTTAGAAGAGATAGTGGTGGTGAGTTCAACTCAAAGGACTTTGAAGACTTTTCTAAGAGCAAAGGGATTAAGTGTTGATTGATGACACCTCAACAGAATGGCATTATTGAATGCCAGAATCACATCATTGTGGAAATGGCAAGGTGTATACTTAAGGATAAGGGATTGCCTAACTAGTTTTGGGTAAAATCAGTTAATAGTATAGTCTACATTCTTGATCAAAGTTATGCAAAGTCTCTTAAGGATAAAAGTCCTAATGAGGCCTATTCTAGTAAAACCAAAAAGCACAAAATGTATCTTCTTGGATTATAGTGATTGGAGAAAAAGACTTACAAATTGTATAAGCAAGAGATAAAGAAGATCATATCAAGCCATGATGTGGTGTTTAAGGAGAAACCATATATCCCTACCCCCTCCCCCCCAAGATATATCCCTACCCCCTCCCCCCCAAGGAGGAGGAAATATCATCTTGAAATGATGAGGAAAAAGTTTACCGACCTACAATCATGCCATTGTAAAAGCCATTGTTGTGATGGGTGAAGCAACTCTATGATCCCAATAATCCTATGTCTACCATAGCAGCTGAGAAAAAGGTAGATGGACCAAGGATGTCTTTGAGAACAATGGAGCAAAGAAATGCTACTTCTCACATAGCTAATATAGCCTTAATGGTGGCTAAGATTATGAGAGAAGTAAAGGAGAACACTGACTTAGAATAAGCATTTCCTAATCCAATATGGAGAGCAGCTATGCTAAGTATGATAACATAATGAAAAATGATACTTGGAAGCTAGTGGATCGAGCAAAAAAGAGGAAGATTATTGGCACCAAGTGGGTCTAGAAGGTCGAGTATAAGGGTGATGGAAGCTTAGAAAAGTACAAAGATAGGTTTGTTGCATATGGATTTTTATATGTTGAAGGATTTGATTTTCAAGAATCATTTGCTCCAACTACTAGAATGGCCACTAGTCACATAGTACTTGCATTGGCCGCTCACAAAATGTGGACAATTTATCAAATGGATGTTAAATCAATGTTCTTAAATGGAGATCTCAAGGAGGAGATATACATTGCTTCTGAGAACAAAGTTTATAAGCTAAAGAAGGCATTATATTAGGGGCTGAAACAAGCCCCTAAAAAATGGTACCATTAGATAAATAAATTCTTTTTGGACTTGAATTTTAAAAGATGTGCCTTAGAAGTTAACTTGTATGTTTATAGGGATGGTGAAAATTTTGTAGTGATTGTCCTATATGTGGATGACCTTCTTATTATTACAAGTGACTATGAGGATATAATCCATCAAATTCAAAAGGCTTTGGGCTCTGAGTTTGAAATGATAGACTTGGACTTGTTATATTATTGTTTAAGGATTGAAGTCTAGCAAAAGGCTTTGGGCTCTGAGTTTGAAATGATAGACTTGGGCTTGTTATATTATTGTTTAGGGATTGAAGTCTAGCAAGAGTGTAGAAAAAATCTTCATCTCTCAAAAGAAGTATTCATGGAAGATCTTAAAAGCATTTGGCATGATCGAGTGTAAGGAGATAGCTACACCTCTATGAAGGTCAATGTGAAGCTATCCATTGAGGATTCTTAAGCACTAGTAGCAAACATTGGGAGATATAGGAAGTTGATTAGCAACCACATCTACTTGTGCAATACCAAGTCAAAAACTTGCGGATAGCTACACCTATGAAGGTCAAAAGAAGTATGCATGGAAGATCTTAAAAGCATTTGGCATGATCGAGTGTAAGGAGATAGCTACACCTATGAATGTCAATGTGAAGTTATCCTTTGATGATACATAAGCACTAGTAGCAACCATTGGGAGGTACACGAGGTTGGTTGGCACAGCCACATCTACTTGTGCAAATACCAAGCCAAAAACTTGAAGGAAACTATTGACTATGGTATCACACATAGTTCCAAAACTGCTCTTATGGGGAGCTATGACTCAAAAGGGTAAGTAACAATGATTCTAGGAAATCAATTTTTGGATTTGTTTATCTTTAGGTTTAGGAATCTTCTCTTGGATCAATAAGAAGCAACCAATTGTGGCATTCTCTTCTACCAAAGTAGAATACAAGGTAGCTTGTTTTGCTGCATGTAAAGCGATATAGTTAAGGAGGATCCTATGGTATATGGGAGTACATGATGAAGATCCAATAGTGCTAAGATGTGACAATCAAAGTTGTATCACCAAAAATCCACTTTTTCATGCATGCACCAAACACATTGATATCCAATATCACTATATATGTGACTTGATCAAGGATAGGATAGTAGAGCTTATCTATTATCCAAATAAGGAGAATGGAGTAAATATATTTACCAAAGCTCTTATGAAGGATCTACTTCAAGTGCATCTTTAGAGACTTAACATTGGGCTAAGGATGTAGTTCATTTACAAGTGGGGCAGAAAGGCACGTCAATGGAAATGTTAACCTTCCTACACTAGTAAAGGTGGAAATGGAAAACATTAGAGAGACCCTAAGATGTTGGGATTAGGTCAAGATGAATATGAAGATCTAGATGACCCTTGACTATGAGCAGTATATTCAAAGATGTTGGAATAAATTTTGGAGTTTTCCCCACTCATTGTAAAATGCATCCAAGTTTTCAACATTTTCTCCAAGGAGATAAATCACTTGCTAATACCAAGCCAACCTGTGTGGGAGATCATGATAGTCAAAATCTCCAAACATGCAATGTGAATTCTATATGTAATGATAGTATGCCTCTTGGTGGAAAGGTTCCAAGTCAAGTAGGTCCTAGTAGGGCTTACAACCCTTCCATGAGAGGTGGTTGTGAAGACAAATTTGATAGAACCATTGGGAGTAAAAGTGCAGATGATCATCCTATGAGTGGTTCTCATTTTGCTCGTAGAAAGACTCTTGAGAGACCTTTGCCATCTATCAATGAATCATTCTTTCATGTGGATATTTTCCCTCTTAGTAAGAGCATGATGCCTATGAATGAGAAGCCATAATGTGGACATAGGCAAGTAAAGGCATCTTGTGTGAAGAAGATGCAAAATGACAAAGGTCCACTTGTGCTAAATGGAAGTCTTAAGTATGTGAGGCTATTTGGTCATAGCAATCAGTCCACGTTGAGTCCATTAAACTAATGTGGCAAATTGAGGCAATGCAAGAATATAAAGAGAAATGTGAGATGGGTTTGGAGGCCCAAAACTCTATAAAAGTGTGGTTGATATGTTAGATAAAAGGCCAAGAATTCCATGTAGGCATACCATGCTCAATTCCCAAGTGGATGAGACCAAAGTCCATAATGAGACATCTAACAGTATGCACCACTCTGGGATGCATCTATATGATGGGCCTAGGATTGAAACTTTACCTAGATTGGGTTGTAACATTGACATATTCAATAATCCAAATAGGAAAGGTTTGAATGAGCATAAATCTATGATTCTCTCCGTAGGAGGGGTCTATGGGAAGCTTGAATGACTAATCTATTTAAATGACAATCAAGGTGGGACACATCAGCCCAATGAGTCATTTATTTACCTAAGAGCACCCAAGAAGAGATAACCCATATCAATATTATATCAATGGAAAGGCTTGGAATTGTGGACATACAAAAGCCCAAGATTAAGCTTCAATGATTAGATTACAATAAGCTAGCTTGTATAAGTAGGATGAGGCCAGCCCTCACATCTTATGTCATTTTTGGCTTATCTTGGTTAGTCTAATAAGATGTAATGTATATGCAAAGAAGGTTGTGTATTTGATAGATCAAAATGAACTATTCTCTTTAGGCCAAGAGGGTCATGTATCTATTTGGTATGGGTGCATTTAATGACTCTTTATTTTAGTATTGCACTAGATAGGTTTGAAGTAGCATCTAGAGGGAGCCAATTGCTACATGGAAGCTTTTTGCAATTAATCCAGGTGATATCTTTCATTTCCAAGTTATTTTCTCTTAAGTAGAATGTGTTATGTGTATTTTGGGGGATTTTTTTTCTTGTGTCAGGGACTTGCAATCAAGGCATGAAGTCTCAGGATTAGGTTAGGTATGTTTGGGGCGGTTTGACTAGTTAGCCTCTTGTGAAGACATTGTCAGGCATGTAAAGAGTTGTTTCAGAGGGTAGTCCTAGTGAACCCTATCCTTCTAGCCTACTAGGAAGCTGGTTCTAGGAATCCTTGTTAGTTGTGAGGTAGTTAGGGAAGCCTAATAAATAAAAGAGAAAAATGATAAATATATTTGAAATATATATAATACTAGGTATATAAAAAGGGGTTTTAACCCCTAAAATAAGAAAATCAAAAGAAAAACAAATTCAAAGAGTTGATGTTCATGGCCTTATGAAGGCTTGGTAGGGATGGTCCAACCAATGCCTTATCTTCTTAGGGGTGGCATTTTGTCGAAAAGGATATGAGAATGGTTGGAGCGAAAATAAAAGTGAGCAGGAACAAATAGGAAAATTATGTCACCTCGCGAGAGCTTGGTAGGTTCTTGGGTACTTTCTCTCCTTTCTCAAAACAGTCTTTCTCTCTCCTTCCTTTCCTCTTGCATAATGGCTATTCTTATGAGAGAAGGGGGATGGGTAAAAGAGAGAAAGAGGTGAGAGTTATGTGAAAGGTACAGTTTGTGGCATGTTCTAGAGCATTGTGGCACCAAGTATGTTAATGGCTATCAGCAGCCTTGGAATCCACACAACACCTCATTCATATCAAGTCATGTAAACGATTTTTGGGTAAGCTCATTAATTTTCATAGTAAATGGAATGGGATTGAAAAACTATTTTAGAGGGTGGAAAAATGATATAAATACTTAATTTTCAATACTTCACATGTATTGTTTGCTATTTTTTATTTTTTATTAAATAAATAAATATAAATAAAAATCACAAAAGATAGATAAAAATAAAGAAAAATATCAATAAATAGTAAAATATTGAGAATGAATCTAAGAATCATAAAATATAATTATATTTTATATATAAATTTAGAAATCATAAAAGCAAGCATTTTTTAATCTAAATAAGGCATTTCAGTAGCTTGAGAGTGATCCTAGTGCCATTCACGATGTACTAAAGGAATCCATGTATTAAAAAATTAGAGAATAATTATTGAAAATAATTATTTTTTGTTTCACTTCACGAGTAGGATGATCATGTGTTATTTATGTTCTGATAGATAGCATAAGTCAAGAGGGCTTAGTGCCTTTGGGGTGTGTTTAGTAATGCCGCAACAAGTAGAAAATTCATGGAAAAATGTAAATGAATGATTGTTACCCATTTACTCTTTGGTTGTCTCATTAAACATATTTATACCCATTCATTCACATTTTACATACAAGCATAATCTTGCATACCCTGTCGCACTGCAATTGTAGTCTATTGGCTGAGTGTGCAAGATACATCCAAGCCACTGAGATACATGGGTCGTAAGGGATATTAGTAAGGAAAGATCAAACTATGTTTTGGTGTTTTTATGTATTAAGATGGTGCATATTGGGACTAATCCTTGAGGTGTAAGAGAGCCATAGAACCCATAGCAATCAGGTGGGGGGGTGGTCTATTTGTGTGTATAACGAGGTGTTAGTCACCTACATATATAGGATACTCTCTCTGCTTGGAGTCGCAATGGGAAGCACTTTGGACTATAGTTTAAAGATTATATCTACAAACATATTAGTTAGATAAATCATTTCGTAGCCATCTTGTACTCATCACTTTACTTCATCCTGATTTGGTGGTAACCTAACCTCAAGTCAATCTTGGTAAATACATTTGCATCCTTGAGTTCATCCAACAACTCATCAATGCAAGGGATTGGGTACCTATTCTTTATAGTGCTCTTGTTGAGATCCCTATAATCAATGCACATCCTATAGGATCCATCTTTCTTCTTAGTAAGTAGCATAGGAGAAGCAAAAGGTGACTAACTAGGCTAAATAAACCCCATTTCTAGCAAGTCTTTAACTTGTTTCTCCACTTTTTTTACTTTGACAATCTGTAAGGGGGTTTGTTAATAGGTTTAGTGTCAGGTGCCAACTTAATAGGATGCTTCACTTCTCTCTTAGGAGATAATGATGTAGGAGGCTAAAATATGTCTTTAAACTCTTCCAAAATTTTACATAAACATGGATCACACACTTTAGGTGCAAAAGATTGTTGATTTTCATCCACCTTTGAAAGGAGAAGTGTGAAAATACAAGACATTTCATTGATTCCTCTCTTCATCTTCTTTTTGTTGATTACGTCCACTTGTTTTCTCTCTATACCATTAAGTGTTTCTTATTGCCCATTCCAAGTAAACTCCCTAAATATCTAATTGAGATTTGAGGAAATTTTACCAATCTTTTTAGCCAATTGCAACCAATAATGATATCTATAGGACCCATATCTAGGACAATCAAGTGCATCATAATAGTGTAAGACTGAGATAGCTCAATGGGTGACTATAATCATATCTCCTTGATCAATTCTTGAGTTCCATTTGCCACTTGTACCTTTAGTGGGGTGTCCATTTCTTGAGGTAATAACTTCAGCTCATATAATAATTTGGCATCGATAAAGCTATATGTGTTGCCCGTATCAATAAGAATATGAGCAACCTTAAAATTGATAGTGCCTTTGATCCAAAGTGTATTCTCTCATTTATAACCCATCCAAGCATCTTGGGATATAGAACATAGCATGGGTGAGCATGCAAGAGCTGAGAAATCATCCATCTGTAATCCACCTAGATCAAATGAACCACCTAGATGGAATGGAAACCTGTTGACCATCGGCTCTAAATCCTCATGTATAAAGCTAATCATCACAGTGATATACTTCATTACAAGTAGGAGCTACCTCTTCCTATATTAGGCCTTCCTCAGCCTTCCTCATGTGCTCCATGTTCATCCGAATCTTCTATGATTACCATATTAAACTTTGCATTGTTGGCTTTGCACTTTTTTTAATGATCAAGTGACCATTTTTCTCCGCAATTGAAACATAATCTTTTCAGCTTGTCATTAAAGAAGGGATTACTACTAACAGTGTTTAGTTCCACTTTCAACTCTTTTGAAATCTCCTTTTGGTTAAGTATTATACATAAAGTTGTTTCCTCGTTTAGAAGTATATTTTATAGGGTACATAGGAATCCTGCTAAAAGTGTTTGAAGCCTTGTTCTCATGTCTATGAGTCTCTCTTTGCTGGCCAAATTGCTATCCAATCCTCATCAACTAATTTTAATTATAAACGGATCCTATTTTGGGCTAAAAAGAGCTTAGTTCTTTTTTAAATTTCTAACTATAGCATTAAGCATATTGTATGGCTACATGTATACTCGTAGGCTTTGCTACCCCCACCTCTACTAAAAGGTTTGGATCTAATCCAAAAATATACTTATTCAGCTTTGCTCAATCAAAATTTCCCTCAAATTACATGGAAAGGTTTAGTAATTGGTTGAAATACTCTCTAACGATAGAGCCTCATTATCTAACATCATTCCACTTTCTTTTCAACTTTTCTTTTTCCATTGGAGAAATGAAAACTTGGGTCATAGTTTATTTAAAGTCCTCCTATGTCTGAAAATATTGCACAATTTTTCTTATATATCTCTACCATGTATATGCATAACCCTCTAGGTGTAAGGCTGCATAGAAAATATTTGCCTCATCATGGCATGGGTAGAAAGTAAAGTATATTTCCAACTTATTGATCCATTATTCTAACTCCATTAGTGAGGGATAATCTCCTTTGAACTAAGGTGTACTGATTTTCTATTTGTATTCTTTGGCCATTGTTATTGGGTAAACCACTTGACTGCTACCTTTGAGAGAGATTACCAAATATTGGCTATCCATGGTTATTGTTAAAGGAATGCTTCCCATTTTTCTTGTTGCCAAAAGAGTAATGACCAAGTGAGTTAGTTCCTCATGGCTAATGATTATAATTGGGTTGAATATGTAGCATCATATCCTCAAGATCTTCATCATATTGAACTTTGTCCTCTCTTATTGAGTCTTCATGATGGTGTTGATCTTGTCCGTTTCTTGCATTAGGCATTTGAAAGTTTTGTGGATAAAGCTATTTATAGAAAGAGTCACACCCATGAATATCTTCTTCTTTATCAGCATGCTAAATTCTCTTTGTCTATCCATGATCCTTTGAAGAGTTAAAATTTGGTATTCCTTTATTTCATGAGTTGGTGAACTACTTCTTTGATTCTTAAAGGACCATCAAGCTCATAGGTTGAGTGCATAACCTATTTGGTTACCTTTGACTTCACGTTATCATTTGAAAGTGATGCCCCATTATCATTGAAAGGTTGAGTGCTTTTCCATTTACTACCCAAGTTGCTAAGAATGGTAATCATTTGACCAAACTTCATGTCAAACAATTAATTATGCTGCCCACCAAACTTCTCAAAGTGATTGATTATTTTTCCAAATTTATCATCAATCATTTGTTTCAATTAAATAATACCTTCATTCATGCTTTTAATCCTATGTGAAAGTTGTTGGTACTCATTTGAATCATGTGACACATTTGCTTCATGAGCCATATATCCCACATCATTAGGACCTCTTGGTCATTGTAATTCATCTTTTATGTTGCCATCATCCCTATCATTTTGTCCATGACTTGTTTCTCTTATGAATGAATTAATCTCTACTTCATGCTTAACCAAGCCTTCATTTATATTCTCAAATACTTTTTTTTTAATTTCTAGTCATTAGAATAGGTACAATAGAAGAATAATGTCTCTTAGTAAATGGGCTATATCTAGAGTTGTAACCCTCTCATCCTTGTGTTTATAGGCTCAAAATGAAGCTTAGTATGTGTAGATAGGGTAGATTTACTGAAATCAGATGTTGAAATTGGGTAAAGCATAGTCCTAGATAAAAACAATATACTCTACCTAGCTGTCCAAGAGTTATTCACAGTGACCACCCATCAGTAAAATGGTCATAACTTTTTCTCCACAACTCTGATTACCAAAATTTTAGTTAGAATCAAAGCTAACTTTGTCCTCTTTGAGTGGAGTAAAAAATTTCTATGTCAGAATCAAAATATTTAATTTTGAATTTACTTCTCTATGAATGTCCAAACTATGACAACAATGTGTTTGAATCTATAATTGCCCTATTTTGTCAAATTTGATCATGGGTATGCATTATAAACCTATAGCAACTAAAATACAACTTGTGTACCCTATACAAGTACCATTTAGCCACATGTATATGATCTATACACTTGTAAATTCTTATAATTCTTTAGTGTTCACTACCATGTTTCGCCCTATTTTAGTGCCATGTTTCCCAATGAACTTCAATCCTCTTACACTTTATCTTGAGTGGTCTTTCATAGTCCACCACTTGTGGTGAGGTATAAAGTGACAAATGGGGCACCTAAATGGGCTTTGAAACTTTGGAAGGTATGCAAAGTTCCTTTTAGGCCAAGTTGTGCACCCCTACAGAGTCATAAATAGCAAGGAAGGGTCACCTCTCTTTTGTCTTTCTATCTCGTCCACCTTTGAACTTTTTCCTCCGTTGATATATATACATGGCAATGCTAGTTTTCTAGAAAACAAGGATACTATGCATGGCTGAAATAAAGTTTCGACATTCAATGATATATGGGAATTTGAAAGTTGAATGAATTGAAAAGAGCTAAGAAAGGTTTACTTTAGTAATCATGACTCATTGAATTATTAAACCCACCTTTTATAAATTTCTTGGGTATCTCAATGTATGTGATCCTCATAAGAAATCAATATTCAGAGATTAGGTAATCACATAAGTAAGAATTCACTAAAATTTTAGGATTGCAATGTACAATCATGCATGTTTTAATCATGAAAGATATCAATGATGAAAATCAAGCTAAAGGGATAAATTATCAATCATACTATGATAGAGATCCAATCAACAATGAATGGGTACTAAATCTCAACATAAGTTAACTGAAATTTTCAATCAAACCAAGAGGACATACTAATTCAACCTTTCCTTTAGTAATTGGCTATGCTTCAACAATTGGAATTGGAGAGATCGGAAAAGAGTAGATGATACCTTGTTTTATGCCTGAGATTATTGTAGCATGTTGAAATGGACCAAATGCATTCACAATAGTTGATGGAAACTCCATATATGCCTTCCATTGAATACAAATCCACTTGAAGTCTTCAAATGTAATATTTCCACACAATTAAAAATTAGTTGATTAGTTTAAAATTTAGTTAGTCAATTAATAAGTTAGTAAGGTTACTAACTAAAGATTGACTAAATTAAAAACTAACTAACATTAATAACTAATAATTTTTATTTAATTAAAAATATATATTATTTTAAATCAAGATTCGTAATCTGATATTTTTCTCGAATTGACAAGGACTGTAGCCACCCTTCACAGAAGTTACATTGTGAACGAGAGTTATGAGCCATATTAATCACTAATGTTAATGTGTATATTATGGATGGTCCAAAAACATTAGATTTTTGGGAAAAACTAGCATATTCTAGATATTTTAGATATTACTTATTGTAAATATCCTAAAAAGATATGGAAATTTCTAAAACTAGATGTCATGTAAAAAAAAAAGAGCAAGTGATTTTTCAACTTGTTTTGGAGATTTAATATAGAAAAAAGAGGGATTGGCAAAATTGCGCGCGCCACGATCATAGTTTACAAGCAGTAAAAAACACTTCGAACAAGGAGAAAAAGAAGGAGTAATTTGAAAGATTTCTAACTAAGTGTCCTAGGGTTTTACCCCCCTTTCGGAACCAATGAAACCATCAGATTTATGATTTGAGCATCAGATCACTGATTTTTCTAAGATCCCCTTCACAAAGAGCTCTTCTTCTCAGCTTCTTCTCTTGTTTAGCTATAAATATGAGGCATGAGAGGCACAAGGAAGCACAAGGAGACCCCGAGAGGTTGTGAGAGAGAGGTAGAAGGATACTCCTCCAAGAGATTGCGAGAAGGAGCTTGAGAGAGAGAGAGAGAGGGGGGAGAGAGAGGAGTTACCCCGAGAGGTTGCAAGGGAGAGAGTTAGCTCAATTCCCCCTATCTCAGTCTTTGAGTGAGCCACCTTCTCTTATGCTCTTCCATCTCAAAATCCATTCCTCATTCTTATCCCTCGAATCTATTTGCAGACAATGGCTCCCAAGCGAAGAATGTTGCGTGTGGATGGCAATCCCACAACTAGCAACAAAGCTTCGGGTGAGGGTATCACTACCAATACAACTACGGTACCGGATATAAATAATACATTTCTAAGTTGTTAAGCTTCTTGCTTTAGTTTTTGCACGAGACACATCAAGTCCATACTATGCCACACAAGAATGGGTTATTGAAAAGGATAAATTCATCGCAAATATTTGAAAGATGGATTTTGTGAAGTGTGTGTATCAAGGAAAGTTAATTGCACCTAGTTGCATATGGATTACTTATTGGTAGAGCAATTACAAGGAAGAATTAGTCAAGGGTTATGAATGGTATAGTTATTAAAAGAATAATATTAAAAGATTGTACATACAAGTGCTAGGTTAAAGCATAGTCAAGGGTTACAAATAGTATAATTGCAAAAAGAATATGACATTAAGAATCATGAAAAGAAAGTATTAGTTTAAAGTTTAGATACTTCAAAAGTTCTTAGCCTAAGAGCCCAAATATTAAGAAGAACTAGATTCTAGCTCAATGCAAGGCCTGTTGGAGTCTAATTACTTGAGATCATCTCGCACTTATCTTATCAAGTATTTACACATTATGTCTATAACATGTTGATATATGAGAATAATTTCCTATTTTCCTCATGGCTTGACTAAGAGCTAGTACAAGAAATTAATCATAAGGATTAAAACTAAGATATCTTAAGATCCGTCAGATAACTACGACTTTCGCCAATCCAATTCAAGGTTGGGTTATCGATCAATGTAAGTGACCTATAAAACTTACGTCGTGTGCAGTGTTTGAACCCTTAACGTATACCTTAGCCAAAGGAAGGGAGTGTTAAGTAAATTTTACATAGAATTACTCTTTGATCCCAAGGGGGAGAGCAGATATGCGATGGAAATGTTATTGCGTCTGTTCTTGCGTTGTTTGGGAAGAATACAATTGGTTTTGTTGGTTGGTCGAACAACATCCTAAATGCTTTTACATTCAATTGGCTATTGGTTTGCCATTTGGATGATTATTCCAAATGCTTGTGATTGATGGTAAATGCATGGCAGAGGTCTATGATGACAAGTTTCCATGGGAATAAAGGAATGTTTTCTTAGAAAATGATATTAGGGATGAATGCCTTGTTTGTGCTTGATTCTTAACTGGATTAATTAAGGATATTTTGCACGAGTGGATCATCTCCAAGATCGCACGGATTAACCCGAGAAGGGCATTGCTCGATTCATGGGCTAAATGTCGAGTGGTGAAAAGGCCAATCCACAAGAATGATGTTTCACTCCTAGACAGCTTGCGGGTCAGGTGGAGCTCTGGACACCCCTTGCTAAGTCTGGAACGAAGTTGAAGACCTCTATGGCCCCACGTCGGTAGCATTGGAGATCCTATTCTAGATAAAGGATGTAAATTTGTGGTGCCATGTGATTTGGACCAGTTACCTCTGCTGGGCAGAAGGGATACGTAATTTCTCCTGTATGGGCAAGAGATAAAGATTAACTTGGAGATAAGTTAAGGAACTTGTTTGAACTTGTTTGTCAATGGATTTCTTGCTTTGTATTCGTGTCTGTGCTGTAAATTACGCAAACAAACCCTGTTTCTTAAAAGGCTTAATTAAGGAAGCTAATTTTAAATGTCACACATAAATGTGATAGGACCTAATTAGATAACTAAAGAACGCCTATTGAGGGAAGCAAGTGGGCAGAACCCCCGATGGGTCTCTCCTATGGCAAGGTGGTCCCTGAGAACTGGGAGGCTTCTCACATGGTTTTATCAATGATTGACCCTTAGAAATTGTTAGGATAGAGACCCTATTCATGCCATTTTAGGGGACCGAAATGGGACTATGCCCTATGAATAGAGAGGTTGAGCGGTGCATCCCTTTCATTTCCCATTCTCTTTGAACCAAGTGTGGCATAGGTCTGTTTCGGCTTGGGTATCTCTGCATAAAGTAGAATTTCCATGACCCAACGCTAGAATGCTGTCAGGAGACCTTGTCCACTAGGAACCTGACTTCAGGTTGATCCCAGTGGGTTTGGCCTTGAACATTTCGTTGCAAGGAAAACTCAAGAAACCCTAGGCAACACACCCCGTAACATTCCATGGGAATGCCAGGAAACGTTGCTTAGACTCGTCTCTTAGTGGACTACTAAAAATGTGCCTGGACAGCCGATATGCAGGATCCTTATATCAAATAGCTTCAAAATTTCCAATCTTGAACCAATGTTGCTTGTAATGACTAAAGGGTAATCAAATCCCCATAAATCTAAACCAATGACTTCAATTAAGAATAAAGACCAATCCAAACTTCAAGATATACTTTAATCCTTGATTAGAAATAAGAATCCAAGGGATTTCAGATGTCCATAACTGTCCAGGCATTTAAGAAGAAGAAAATGCATGGTCTATTGCTTCAATGTTGGATTAATTTTTATGGAATGGACTTGCCCTTGGTTCTTTGGAGTAGAATACTTCATAATTGTCAAGAATCGTGTGGTGGGGGGACTTGCTCAAGATGCTGTACTGAACACACACAGAATGCATAAGGAGAAGCTCACTCAAGAGACAAGAAGAGAGATAGAGGCCAAAACGTTTTCTTGCTGGTTTCTTCTTCTTCTTCCACACACTTTACAATGTACACAAAGTATAGATAAGATACAATATAAAGGAAAGTGGCCAACAAGTCAAACAATACATAACCAACTACACTAGTCGACTGGTGCTATAACTACGCCAACTGTAAATAGGTGTAACAACCTGAATATAATAAGTAATGAGTCAGTGGCCATGTGAGAGTCATAATGACCACCGACGTGCTAAGTGTAGATGTGTGGACCCATCTAACTAGGCGGTCTATCATCAATGTCCGCGTGTGTTGAGCTTGTCATCTCAACACTCCCCCTCAAGCTCAACTGCATCTCTGCAACTCCAAGTAAGCTTTGAAACTTTTGAAGCTTCTCTATACCCAATGCCTTCGTGAAGATGTCAGCTATCTGATCCTGTGTGCTGACATACACCAAGTCAATCTCACCTGCTAGTACCTTCTCTCTCACAAAGTGGTAGTGTACCTCAATATGTTTTGTCCTGGCATGGAACACAAGGTTCCTAGCCAACTGTATACTGCTCATGTTGTCACAATAAATGACAACTAGACCTTCCACCTGCACATCCAAATCAACCATTAACTTTTGTAGCCATACTACCTCACATGCTGCAACAGCAGCACCTCTATACTCAACCTCTGTACTCGACAAAGCAACTGTAGATTGCTTTTTCCTGCTCCAAGCAACTTCTACACTACCAAGAGAGAACATGTATCCGCTGGTAGATCTTCTATCAGACATACTACCAGCCCAATCTGCATCTGTGTATCCAAACACCTGTACATCTATACCTGCCTTACAGAAAAGTCCATAATGTAATGTGGACTTCACATATCTCAATATGCGTCTCACTGCATCCAAATGTGGCTTTCTAGGTACTTGCATAAACTGACTCACAAGACCAACAACGTAGCTCAAGTCTGGCCTCGTAATGGTCATGTAGATCAAACTCCCCACTATCCTCTTGAACATAGTAGGGTCTTCTATCTCATCCCCAACATCAGCACTCAACTTTACATTTTGCTCCAACGGGACTAAAAGTGGTTTGCATGCTGTCATACCATACTTGGACAACATATCCAATCCATACTGTCTTTGGGACAGCCATATACCATCATCATATCTGATCACCTCAATGCCAAGGAAGTACCTTAGCTCACCTAAATCCTTCATCTCAAACTTCTTCTTCAAAAAATCCTTGACTTCAACAATCCCACTATCAGTGTCACCTGTAATAATCAAGTCATCCACATAGATGACTATGATGACTAAACCTGCATCTCCCTTTCTCACATAAACTGAGTGATCAGCATCAGAAACATAAAAGCCAATATTGACAAGATACTCTCTGATCTTGTCAGACCATGCTCTAGGTGCTTGCTTGAGCCCATAGAGCGCCTTCTTCAACCTACACACATACGTGGGATGCTCTAAATCTTCATAACTTGCTGGTTGATCCATATACACTTCTTCCTGCAAATCACCATGCAAGAAGGCATTCTTCACATCCATTTGCTGCAACCTCCAACCTTTGGCTGCTGCCAAAGCAATCACACATCTCACAGTTGCCATCCTAGCAACTGGACTGAAGGTTTCTTCATCCTGAATATAATAAGTAATGAGTCAGTGGCCATGTGAGAGTCATAATGACCACCGACGTACTAAGTGTAGACGTGTGGACCCATCTAACCAGGCAGTCCATCATCAATGTCCGCATGTGTTGAGCTTGTCATCTCAACAATAATCCCCATGATTAGATCAAAAATTGACCAAAATTTTGAAGAATCTTGTGATTGCTCTATTTTTCTTAAGTAAGAGAGTAAGCGTACTTTAAATGTTGTCTAAATGCTTCAATCTCTCTTCCTCATTACATACTAAAGGTTTATAGTTATATTCATATAGAATTTGAGTAAAATCCCTTTGAAATTTTCAATAATCAAGCAATATTTTACTTGATGTCCACCACAAACTCCATATCTAGGGTTTGAGAGAAGCTTCAAGAGAGGGAAATGGCTCAATGTTTGAAGGAGGAGAAAAGATAATGCTTCCACATGCTTAGAGAAGTGAAAGCTCCATGGATTCTTGAAGAAATTGATAAAGATTCATTGTTGTCCTAAATACTCAACAAGGAGGAGAGAGAAAATCACCATAACCGACCTTCAAACTAAGAAAGAGTATTGCCAACTTATTGAAGAGTCTTACATTGATGCCAGGAACCAAGCTTGATGCCAGAGATAGATGGAAGACACAAAAGATCACTACATATTGCTATCCAAAATTTGCATTGAAAAATGTATTGAATTTGCTGCTCTCTCCATGTGGCTGGTTTGCTCCTAATATTGGTCACAATGTTGCTCCAAATGCTCCTAATGTGATGAGGAGAATGATTTTTTACACTCGAGGAAGAAAGGTATTGTCATGAAGAAGAGATCAAGCCAAGAAATCTTCCATGGAAGCTTAGGACAAGCTGAGAGAAAAGAAAAAACCCTTGATTAACAAAAATTAATCATGTTTAGGCTCTTCCTAAACTCTATTGACCCCAATTTTCAAAATGAGCCTTTTCTTGTCCACAAGTTGTCAAAATATCCAAGATCTTGCCATTTTTTATTTAGATCTTCTCCAAGAACTCTAAAATTGGTAAAGACTACTTGTAGGAAACCCCTGTTTAGAGTGTATTGAGTCCTCTAACCAAATCTTAAACTTCAGTCACCCTAGATAGTGTTGGTAAAAAGAGATCTAGGCTTGAAAACAACCTTGCTAAGAAAAACATTCAAGGCTCTTGATACCATTGAAATGACCTTAACCATGCCATAACTGAATACGAATTATGACTAGAGCATAATGAGGCTGTAGCTAGGTTGAATCAAAGGTACAATGAGAATCATAGATGAGAGGTTGTTGCAAGAAATCCACCTCTTGCTATGGTGGGCACTAAGTATTCACCCTCAATATTGGTGGGGAAGACAAGATATCCTCAAGCTCTAAGAAAATGGAGAAACTTACAAATGTGCAAAAGATCATTACAAAGGCATACTTTTACCTTTTACACTCCAGTCTCAATAATTAAGCTAATTTCCCTAAACTAAAGGGTACAAATTTTTTTTTATTACACCTTTATGCTTTGGGTTAGATATTATAGTTATGTTGGTAGAAACTCAAGGCACAATGCATCGAGTTTCAAGGTGTGTGAGTTATCAAGGACCCCTATTTTGAGGTCTGGGGGGTGTGGAAGTAGCCCTTAGCTAGGGGGTCTAAGGGAGAATATTGGCCCCCTTGACAAGGGTCCAAGGGCAACACCTTCTGCTTGACGATAAAGGGAATATTTCCTAGAATATTGATTGACCAACTAGGGAAGGTTCATAATACAGTCGGTGGACAGCAGGCCAACTAGACTATCTTCCTGGGTATAAAAGAAAGACCCCTCCAAAGCCATCATCAATATATCTTTGCTCCCAATTAGAGTTCTTTCAACTACCCTTAAGCTCTTTGCCTATCATCTATCTGGATCACCATCTAAGATTCACATTGGATGCACATAGGTGGAAAAATCCATCTTTGTATCAATTCATTTGAAATTAAAGAAATTTCTGTTCTTCTCATCTTTGTTGGGTGTTTTCTACTCCTTTCTTAGATTATGTCCACTGAACTATGTAATTTCTACACTTCTTCCTTAGCTCATCAAGCATGTGTACATATACAATGTATCAAATTCTTTAGCATATGAAAATTTTAATTTCTTGCTAGTAAGCTTTTGTAGTGTTATATCAAGCACTATAGTAGTGGAAGTCCTATTCATAACATATGCAACCATAGGGACTACTTCAATCCAATAATAATGAGGTATGTTCTTTTTAGCCCATCAAGGCTCATGGAATATTTGCAATGTATCTATTCTTCCTTTCAATAACACCATTTTATTGCAGAGTATGCTTGCATGTGAATTGTCTTCAAATTTCATGTTGTTTCAAAAAAGTGAAAATTTTATTGGAGATGTACTCTCCCCCTCCATTTGACCTCGGGTACTTAATCTACACATGTTTGTTTCTCAACCAAAGTCTTAAAATCTTGAAGGTGAGAGAACACCTCACTTTTTACCTTCATCAAATACACCTATACCTTCCTTGTATACTCATCAATAAAGGTTGTATAATACTTATATCTAGCCATTGATGCACTATTTGTAAGACCCACATATCTGAATGTATAACATCAAGTAGATAATTTATTATATATTTATCATGAGAAAATGCATATCTTGTCTATTTTCCAAGTTAGTATGCTTCATAGACTCTTTGCATATCAGCCACTTTGAACTGAGGCAAGCTTGTCATAATTTCAAGTACATTTACATCCAAGGTAAACATTATTTCCACATGCTTGTCTTCAACTAGTTTATTTCCATTCTTGAAATCTTCTATAAAGTAGCCTTCCTAATAAAACTTTACTTGCAATCCATGCTCAACCAATACAAACTTAATGTGTGTGTGTGTGTGTGTGTGTGTGTGTGTGTGTGTGTGTGTGTGTGTGTGTGTGTGTGTGTGTGTGTGTGTGTGTGTGTGTGTGTGTGTGTGTGTGTGTGTGTGTGTGTGTGTGTGTGTGTGTGTGTGTGTGTGTGTGTGTGTGTGTGTGTGTGTGTGTGTGTGTGTGTGTGTGTGTGTGTGTGTGTGTGTGTGTGTGTGTGTGTGTGCGCGCGCGCGCGCGCGCGATGGTGGCTATGGTTTGGGGTGGGGTATATCATGCCTTGTAGACACCCCTTAGTTAGCTAATATTTCTTTACATATATACACAACTATATGGAGGACTTCAAGAAAAATTGAGGCCTTTGGGAAAAATGGGTGGGCACACATTGTGAATCGCTTGTCCACCAATGGGAGTAACAATTTCTAAAGGTGCATTTGTACCATTTCCATATGGTAAATTCTTATGTTCACATTTAAAAAAAGGGTAGAAGCCCAAATTCACAAGGTGTAATCAAGTCTTGGAGGAGCTTCACTGGTCATCATAAATAATTGCAAGTACTGATGAATCAATCATGGGTCAAGGTACTTGGTAAACCTCTGCACAAAATGATCAATGAGTATATAAAGGAAATGGGCTAGAATAGATATATCTTATCAACTCCAAGGGCTCACACATTTGGAATTTTGGGAAAGTTGCACCTTCCATGCTCCTTTTCACTATAGTCCTTCAATGCCATGCCTTTGAGGATAGGGGCAATGCACCGAGTCATCTCTTTCATTAGGGTGCAAATAGCAATAGGGAAACTAGGTCTACTCACATCAGATTCTAGAATGGGGTAGCACCACTCGTTGCCCCTGCCACGCATCCTAGGATACCCTTTTAGGTAGAGACTTATACTGGCTTAGAGGTGATACGCTTTGTGGAAGGCATTTTTGATATAATGGTTTAGTTGAGCCACTTCCATGCTATGCTCTTCCCAATCCCAATGAGTAATAGCACAATTTGCAAGGGGAGAGGCCTTTTAAATATTTTCTCTTTGTATACCTTAAAATGAAAGGTCATTTATAGGGTCTCACCAAAGCTTTCCTTCTTCTTTTGCCTTTAGGATCTCAACTAGGATGTGCATCGCCTTTTGACTTTGGGCCCTTAGGATCTTGATCACTTTTTTATATGCCTCCTATTGCACTTGGGTTATCTTCTAAGCTTTTTGGGTGTGTTGTGTTATGTATCATAATTAGAGGGTTTGGCATCTCTATCAGGGTATCATGATCAATGGTGGTTCCATGGGCATTTTGGGTGGGTATTGAAGGTCTTCACCTATCGATGGGGGTGGAATGACCCAAAGACCAATGGCCTTAAGGTCAAGTCATCATACCCTATATGGCAAAGATGATCCATAATCTTCCCCAAGAGGATTTGTAGATTATCACAATGAATTTCTTCCCAAACTCTACTTACTCTAAGGTAGTGGTGGTAACACTAAATTGGGCCTCTAGTTGCTCTATGTAATTTGTAAGTATTCTCATATTAGGCATTACTATTATATGGTATAGTTCTTAATAAATTGAGATGATATGTTTATATACAAATATCTACTTTGTATGATGGCATGTGGCTTTTGTGAAAGCATTCCATTAAGTCTAGCATGTGTGGCTCTTGTAAAAGCAATGACATATTCGTTCCATTGTTGGATTGATGGAATCAAACAACTAGGCACATAATCTCTATGCCAAGCGGTGTAATAGGAGCTTACACTCCAAAAAAATGCACAAATTAGCTTAGTATGAATGAGTTGAGAGGAATAAATTAGCCTAGGATGCTTGTGCATTTGGATCCTTGTTGGAATCATAGGTAGATTTGATTTTTAGTAAGCTAGAAACATGAAGAGCTAAGGTTCAAGGGTTAAAAATCTAAAAAATATAAAACTTATTAAAACCCAGAAGTAAGGGTGTTAGGAAGCTATAAGAATCTATGACTTTTGGGTAGAGAAACTTTTAGATTTTTGTATGGATTTTACCTTTGAGGAATTGGCTTTGTGCATTTTTGCTTTTGTGATTTTCACCAAACAACAGTTGGTTATGAAAGATATAAGAGTTGGAAGAGACAAGTGAAAAGAGACCACATTGGTTATGAAAGATATAAGAGTTGGAAGAGACAAGTGAAAAGAGACCACATTTGGGAGCATTGTGGAGGAGAGCAAAGAAGATGGAAGGACACTAATTGACCTTGCTTCTTTGATTGACATACAGCTATAAGCATCAAGACCACAAGTGGAATCATTCTTGCCTTATTTCATAGTACTTTGATTCCAAATTCCTAGAGAAGTTTAAAGATATTTCTTACCTCAAGGCCTTCTCACTCCCTTTCCCATCTTGAATCTCCTCTCAAGGTCTCGCAAGCAAAACATCGGCATCTTGGATGAAGGATGGCCAGTAGGCCTTCTAAGGAATTGGAATGAAATAGAGATAGGGACAATGTTCTTGGCCTTCAAGAGTGTGAGAGTTGAATGAAATAGGCCGTGTGATGATTTGAGGGGTATAATTCCTTCATGGGCCAAATTTTTGCTTAATTGTGCCATTTACCCCATTATGTGGGCTGATTAATTGTTTGTGTGCTAATTTTGCTTTTGCGATCCAAATTGTGAAGCCCGATTAAGCCAATCATCCCATTTTTGGCCTGTGAAAGATGGTGTTGATTTTCTCTTGAAGGGGCTGAATAGCCTTATAAGGGTCGATTTATTCTTCTATTGAGCTGATTTGCCTTATATTGAGTTGTTTGCTTATTTATGGGGCCAAATAGATTTGAATTCACCCAATTTGCCTTGTGTTGAACCACTAATTGTTTATGGGGCCAAATAGGTTTGAATTGGGTCAATTTTCCTTATATAAGGCCTTTTGTTTTTCTACAGGGCCCAATTGCCTTCATATTGGGATGGTTGATTTTGTATAGTGCCAATAATTACATGCTAGCTGATTTTTTATGTGGTCTGATTGCAAAGAACAATGGTTGGTTTGCCTTGATATTGGGCCAACATGCTTTAGTATAGGGGTGGATAATCCTTGGAAGAATCAAAAGATAGGCACCACCAAGCCAATAGGCCTCAAGTGTAAAAATACATGGCCAATTCCTTAGTAAAGGAGGTGATTCTTTTTGTGATGGCCAAAAATGGGTGTTATGGAAAATTAGGCCCATCACCTCCACCAAGTCAAACAAGCCTCCCTCTCAGCTTGTCTCACAGCCCTCTCATTTCAGATTCAACCACCTTTGTGGGAGCACATCCCATCATCTTGAAATCGGCCTCTTTGTGATGGCATGTCCCTCATCATAGGGCCCAAACATCACAATCAAAATGTTTTTATAAGCATTGTCTTTTTTCTAATTCTTGACTTTCTTTTGGAGCACATAATGTAAATGTTTACCTCACAATCTCATGCTTGCCCTGTTGTGGCCTTCTAGTTGGAAAAATGAACCATATTTGTTAGCTTATAGTTGGATGACTACTAGGATGTTGAGACACCCTATTCAACCCATAAATGGTAACTTCTAATGAGATTAAGACAATTATTTGTAGCCTACTTTTGTACTTTCACTTACTCATTGGCATCATATGTTCACTCACCACTAATTGGCATGTCAGTCATCCTCATAAGGACCACATTGGCATGTGACAAGAGTATTTTCATGAACCCCACCATGACCACAATAGGTTCAAGCCCATCCATGGCCACCTTCTCAAAGGCACATGGCCAACTTGGCCATGTGCCTCGGGCATGGCTTGTGCACATTTTAACCCTTCATCACCTACTTAGAACCCACCCCCTTAAGAAGATTGAGGACACATGGGAATGTCTTAATAACCCTAACCCATTGGGATCATTGTCATATATGATTACCTTAGCACAAGGTGCATCCTCTTAAAGCAGCACTCAATGTATAGTTCATCACCTTTGAGAGAATCTTTTGTTACACCTCCAAACAATTGAAAAAGGGAGCATTGGGATTTCAAGATAGGTCAACTTGACAATGAGACTTTAGAATAATAGTCTATGTAAGGGCCTTGGGTTGATCCATAACCCTAACAATAGGATGCTCTAAGCACCCACATTAAGCTGGCACCATTGCTATATTTAGAGAGACTAAACTTGTTGTGTGAGTCTAAGTAACATGCATCATTTGAACTATCCCCACATTGAATGCCTTACTCCCATTGGGCATATAAAATTCATGGCCATCTACATCATAGAATACCCAAGACTAGTAGGAAAAGCATTGATTCAAACCAAGATGAATGTAGTGCATGAAAAATTTTCTTTTGGCCCATGGAAGCACTCCAACAAACAATGAATCAAGGGTATTTCCTTCACACCCTAAACAAGTGTTCATAACAACAGAAATTGAAGTCCAAAAGAAGATAATCATACTTGTAAACGTCTTTTTCTCAAGGCACAACCATTGAGAACTTCTAAGAGCACTAAGATCTCAAAAGTCATTGAATGATAGTAGTTGCACCTAAAGCTTAACAAGAAGGTAAGAGGAGTTTCACTCAAAATATCTAAACTAGTCCATCCCAAATTATTGTCAAGAACATAGAAGAGATAATTTTGGCATAGGTATCAGGTGTCCTTAGGATAATATCAAGGTAAGCACCTTACATGTGGGGAGCCCTACCTTTGAACAACACCACACTTTTGTGACCTGGGTTCATGCTTGTAAGAAAGACCAAGCAGGGAATAGTGCATGCTTGAATAGCATCTAAGAGGGATCTCAACCACTCAAGATACATGCCCTTGAGCCATTGGGAGCCAATTGATGAACCTCTTGAAATTAGTGGCATAGCACAACCACATGGTATGAGATATCACTTGCCTTGAAACCTTATAGGAAGGGAGTCTAGCTCACCTCAACATGCAATGGATGCAAAGGTATCACAATTCAATCTGGCCAAGATAATTGTTGCATTTCTTGAAATTATGTTAACTGCCACTTGGGGGATATGACATATCAAACTTGGCACAAATCACTCAATGCCAAAGCCTCCATGCAGATACACAAAAGATTGCCTTAGCAACAACACTCAAATGTTGGCACCATCTAAGAAAATGAAAGAATTCAGAACAAAATAGTGCTTTCAAGCCTCTTGTGGCCTCAATGTGCACTTTTCCAAGCTACTCTCACTTCATGACAATTGTTTTTTTTTTCCAAAGGTTATAAGGTGAAACCGCATTGTAGGTGAGGCAAAGGCTAATATTTCCAACCGTGACTAGTTTCACTGCAACATTTCCAAATCCATAGATTCTAGTGCAAGAAAAGAACCTATCACTCCTTAGAGTGTAACATAATATCATGGTAGCTTTAGTTCACTAAGAGGAGCCTACTTTTACAAGAGGAAAAAATTCTCACAAATACCTTCATTAGGGGGGGAGACTTGGAACACAAGCATAGATAAGAGATGCACAATAAAGAAAGTGTGTTAGCAAGGGTATCATCTGCACAACTTCAAGAGGACCCTAGGATTCTACTTGGAACCAATCATCCTACAATCAAAGGGAAAGACCAAATATAGTTTAACAAATTCTTGAATAGGAACAACACTTTACCCATCCAAACCTTGTGAGTGTTGTAGACCATTTATGGGGAAGGAGCCAAAAATAGGCACAAACAACCCTCACAACAATCGCCTAACATACAAAATTGACACTTGAGTCTGAGGAGGATTAAGACTTCATATCAAAGTGACAATTTCAAGTGCATAAAATCACTTAAGGTCTATGTTGAGTTCCTAAGTGTACATGTTTTTTTATCTTTGATGTTTTTGCATGGAAATTGATCAAAACGTGTGATTACACTCTACCACTACAAAAATCATGTTGCATTCATTCACATTGCTTGGGAAAAGATCAAAAGACTCTTTGCACATCATGCATTTTCAATTAAATAAGGCATGAAAGATTATGTGTCACTAAAAGGAACATGCACTCTCCTAAATTAATTTTTTTTTTAAGAGAAATCAAACCAAACATAGGGGATCAAGCAAAGAAACAAAAACCAAGAATTGTGTAATTGTGCCACAACCATCCTATCATAGGGAAAGAAGGTTACACTTTATCAAAACAAACCAACCAAAGATAAGAGTCAAAAGATTATAGCAAGGAAGAGTCCTAGAAGCAAAGAAAGTTGTCTTCAATAGGGGCACCTTCCACTCTACCCAATCTCATTTGCATCATTGAAATCTTTGCACAAGAAGAAAAGGTGAGCATGTCACTAGCCAAAATGCACAAGCTTTTGGGTTATGTTTGGGAGAAAAAGGACACTCTTGGTTCATTAGTCTCAATAATGCCAAACACAATGACTTTGATACATGTAAGGACCTCTTTATATTTCGACAATAGCAATCATCTTTCGAAAAAATGTCTAGACTCATAACCATGCACCTACATGAACTAGTAAGGATTGCCCATGAGCAATGTATAATTGATTGTCGAGGATATTGCCATGTCCTTAGCCCTATCCACAATTTTACTATCCTATGAGTAGACAATTCAACAATGAAAGAGAAGCTCCACTCACTCTACTAGAGCCTAATCAAAAATGACCTATAGCTCCTAGGGTAGACATCAATCCAACACCATTACTCAAACCATCTAGGCCGATTATCACCCATCTAGTGAGTGATGCTCCCATGCATTTTATAGAAGAGAAATTAGAAGAATAACCATATGTGAATCCTTATGTCACTTATGATGAAGAATGATACTTGATCTTGATGGATTTTAAACCAATTCTAGTCATGGATTTAGGTAGGGGATGAGGTCCAAGCATAGTAGGAACCCCACCGCATGAACCTCTAATCTATTGGATGTATGGCCACCCAAACACATTTCATCTAGACACCCCAAAAAAGAATAACCAAATAAATACAAAGTTGACTCGAGATGTCCAGAATGTGGTGTCATACACCTCTATGCTAATTGCCCTAAGCAAAAACCCTCCATTAGCTCAACAATCATACCATCAGTGCATCTCAAACTCTATTATCAAAATTAATAAAAAATTACAGGAAAATAAAATTATTATTTAATTTATTTCCTATTTTTTAATATTATTTAATCACCCTATGATTGTAGCTCATCGGTCATCTTGTGACATGGGCTGGGTTCCAATAGCATTTCAAGGGTTCTTTCTTGCCTCCTCAATTTCATCTCAACGCTTGAAGGAATTGGGCAAATTTTTCATGGCAAGAATCCAATGGTGTAGTTACCTACATTGAGCATTTCTAGCAATGACTTTTATTGTTGCAAATGCTAGAGGAAGTTCCAAAAGACACACTCCAATGGAAATATGAAGACAAACTCTACAAGCTAAGCTTCATTCTCTTAATCCTTCCTCTTTACAAGCTGTTATATCTCACGCACATGATGCTGAAAAAGAATTTCAAGCTATTACACACATCCTTCGCACTCAACAATATACTAAATTGATTAAAAGATTGCATTTGAAAACCACTCCATCATTGTTTAAGGAAAAATGTACTCTACAAGTAATAAGATATAATGGAACCTTTGAAGTTAAAGGTTTAGAAATAACTATAGAATCTTATAAGCAAATACATAGTTTTCTTGTGGCTCCTTTAAAGCCTTTTGATATCATATTAGGTATGCCTTTTTTACATCAATATAACCCTAACATTGACTGTTGCATTCATTCAATAACCTTTGATTTTAGGGAGAGCATATCAATTTGCATGGCAATATCGACTTAGAGTTATTATCTTTGATTTCACATACCCTGTAACATTACCCCCCCCCCCTTTTTCTAACTTTTTTTAACTTTTTTTTCCCTCTCCCTCCCCCCTATAGTACGTCGGGGAGAGAGAGAGAGAGAGGGAGTGAATTAGGAAGGGGAGGGGCATGCCGCCCAGGTGGCGGCGTTGAGCTGCCCCCCCTTAAAAGGGCCACCCTCATCGTGAAGGGAAGCTCCCCCCCCCCCCCATCGCTTGTGCAAGCCACCCCCCCCCCTTTGACGTCCGATCAGTAGCCCCCCCTGTTGCCATTGCTGCAGAGTCCTCCCCCCCCCCCATCGCTTGTGCAAGCCACCCCCCCCCCTTTGACGTCCGATCAGTAGCCCCCCCTGTTGCCATTGTTGCAGAGTCCTCCCCCCCCCCCCCCCATCACTTGTGCAAGCCACCCCCCCCCTGTGTGCTCAGCGAGAAAAGGAGAAAGGTAGGAAGAAGGGGTAAGGAGAAGAAAAGAAGGAGAAGAGAGAGGGAGAAGAAGAAGAGATAGATGAGAAGAGAAGGAGAGAAGGAGAGAGAGAAGAGAGAGAAGAAGGAGGAAGAGGGAGAGAGAGGAGAAGAAGAAGAGGAAGGGAGAAAAAGAAGGGAGAGAAGTAGTGGAAGAAGAAGGAGAAGAAGAGTAGGAGAATAAGAGAAAAGAAGAAGAAGAGAGAAAGAAATAGTAGAAAAGAAGGGGAAGAGAGAGGGAGAGGGAAAGAAGAAGAGGGAGTGGGAGTTGGTGGGCAGCTGCAAGGAACCACACCCAAACCACCCTCTCAGCGAAGGCCCCACCTAGTGTTCTTGCCCAACCAAACCCGTCAACCCGAAACCCATCAAGGTCAGGACTGCCCAATCTCTGCAAAGGTGAATGGCTCCCAAGAAGAAAGTCACGAGAAGAGTAGGCACCCAAGCCACTGGTAATGTTGGAGGGCCAAGCAGAACAACCAACGCAGCACACATGAATCAAGCCCAGGTTATAAGCCTTAAAAATTAATTTAGGAATTAGTTCTTGGGAAAGGGATGAAAGGATCGATGTCGTACATAGGGTTTTGTTTACTCTAGGAACAAGTTGCATGCGCGAAACAGCAGAGTTGGAATTCCCATAGGTTTACGCACATGAAATGATAGGGTTTTTACAATATTTCACATAAAATAATAGGCTTCCACCCAATCTAGTACATGAACAGTTAGCTAGGATTAAATGCATGGAAATTTAGGCTTTCATGTACTTTAGCCACACAAATACATGCATATTAGGATTAAAAAGTCATCGACTAAATGTGAAGGGATTTAAGGATCGTAGATTGTGTCAGTTTATTAAATGATCCTTGTGCACGGGAGATGAGTTTGATGGAGAAATTCTGCATAGCATCGCACTAAGAGAGGATGGAAAGAATGTATGACAAATCTTGCAATATATTTAATGTGTTTTAAAGATTACCAAGTATGTTAAAAGACATGCAAAGAATCGAGGATTCACAACTTGGAACCCTAGAATATGTTCAGATTCAAAGAGGCAGAGTGATGAAAGGCAGAGTGAAGCTACGAGCTTCCTCTCTCACACACTATATTCAAACCACACTGTATAGTGAAAGATACAACCTACGGTCATAAGACCATTCACACCAAAGGCACCGACTTATTTAATGTATCTAACTACTATGGCTAGACTAGCTGTGTCCAGCTCATGTCGGTCAACACACACTAAATGAGCTTGATATTCTAACACTCCCCCTCAAGCTCAAGACAGCATATGTACTCCAAGTAGCTGTCTAAAACCACAGAACTTATCTTTACCCAGAGACTTGGTAAAGATATCTGCTACCTGCTCATCAGTCCTCACATGCATAAGATCAACCTTTCCTGCAAGGACCATCTCACGAATAAAGTGGTAGTGTACCTCTATGTGTTTTGTCCTGGCATGGTAAACTGGATTCATGGCCAGGAGTACACTACTCAGATTATCACATAACAGTTTCACTGGAGCATCAACCTGAATATCCAAGTCAGCCATAAGCTTGAGCAGCCAAGCAATCTCACATGCTGCCAATGCAGCCCCCCTGTACTCTGCCTCAGTACTAGATAAAGCAACCGTAGGCTGCTTCTTGCTGCTCCAACTGATCATGCCGCTACCAAAACCAAAGGCATAGCCACTCGTAGATCGTCTGTCAGTTGAGCATCCTGCCCAATCTGCATCTGTGTATCCAATCAGTATCAAGGGCTTATCTCTGACATAGAACAGCCCATAGTCTACAGTGGACTTAACATACCTCATGATGCGTCTAACTGCATCCAAGTGCGGCTTTCTCGGCTTTTGCATAAACTGGCTTATCAGCCCTACTGCATAGCTCAAGTCAGGCCTAGTGATGGTTAAGTAAATCAGACTGCCGACCATCTGCCTGTACATAGTCACATCTTCTACTTCAGCCCCAGTGTTCATGTCTAGCTTTACATTCTGGTCCAGAGGTGTATCCAGTGGTTTGCATTCAGCCATGCCATACTTCTTAAGCATTTCCATGGCATAGTGCTTCTGCATCAGCCATAAGCCATTTTCAGCTGGTACGACCTCAATACCCAAGAAATACTTCAGATCTCCCAGATCTTTCATGTCAAATTCAGATTTCAGCATCTTCATAGCATGCTGAATTCCCAAGTCATCATTTCCAGTGATTATCAGGTCATCAACATATATGACCAGCACTACCAAGCCACTGTCAGTCTTCTTTGTAAACAAGCTGTGATCAGCCCTGCCAACAACAAATCCAAGACTCTGCAAGTAACTGCTGATCCTAGCATGCCAGGCTCTCGGAGCCTGCTTCAGCCCATACAGTGCCTTTTTCAGCCTGCACACATAATGCTGAAAATCAGGGTGCTCATACCCTTCCGGCTGAACCATGTATACATCCTCTATTAAATCACCATTGAGGAATGCATTCTTAACATCCATCTGCTGCAATTTCCAGCCTTTTGTAGCAGCCAAGGCAATAATAGTTCGTATGGTTGCCATTTTTGCAACCGGGCTGAATGTTTCATCATAATCCAAGCCATACTGCTGAGCATATCCTTTAGCGACCAGCCTTGCTTTGTACCTTTCTACACTGCCATCAGACTTACATTTGATTTTATAAACCCATTTGCAGCCAACAGGCTTTTTTCCTTCAGGCAGTGGTACCAAATCCCAAGTCTGATTTTCAGCCAAGGCTTTCATCTCTTCGTCCATAGCCATACACCAGTTTTCATCCTTTGCTGCTTCAGCATAAGTACCTGGTTCTTTGATCTCCATCACTTTTGTCATGTATGCATAATGCTTTGCAGAATAACCAGAGTACGTCAACCTGTCAACAGGGTATCTGACCCTCTGCGATCGTCTAGGCTGTGGTGCACTACTCGATTCACCTCTCTCATGAGGCGGAATGTACCTGTTCTGCCTCGTGCCTGGCGTATAGACAGTCGGAATACCAAGTTCGCTGTCTAAAGTATCACTCGACTCATAGCCCGAAGTCATTCTGCCAGGTGTCATCATACCATCCTCACTAACTTTCTCTTTTCCTTTGCTGTCCAAGACATCATGTCTCCCCCTCACTGACATACCCGTGTCAGTGGACGGTGAGCTCCTCAATCTCCCTGTCCATGGGGATACTGTCTGACTGATAGGTCCTGTCATAGCAGTGCTCTGCTGCATATCAACTGTAGAGACATGAGTGGAAGGCAAATCGGATGGCACTGCAACTGGTGAGACATACCAAGAGCCCAGCTCATCAAAGATGACATCCCTGCTTACCAAAGTCTCCCTGGTAGAGGGATCATAACATTTGTATGCCTTCTTCTCCTGCGAGTATCCAATGAACACACTCTTATGCGCTTTGGGATCTAACTTTTTCCTTTTCTCATCTGGAATGTGCACATAAGCAAGACAGCCAAAGACCTTCATGTGTCTTACATCCGGCTTATAGCCATAGAGCCTCTCAAACGGTGTCATGTCATGAATGCCTGCAGTGGGAGTCCTGTTTAGAATATATGCGGCTGTCACAACAGCCTCTGCCCAATAGTAAAGCGGCATATGCTTCTCATTCATCATGGCCCTAGCAGCTTCCATCAGAACCCTGTTCTTCCTTTCAGCTACTCCGTTTTGCTGCGGAGTGTAGCTGCAGGTTAGCTGCCTACGAATGCCATTTTCAGCCAAAAAATCAGCAAATTCATTGGAGACATACTCCCCACCGCTATCAGATCTCAAGCAAGAGATGTAACACTCAAATTCCTTCTCAACCTGTGCCTTAAATTTCTGAAAAACAGCAAAGACCTCATCTTTTGTTTTCAATATGTGAAGCCAGGTATATCGACTGTAGTCATCAATGAAGGATACATAGTATCTGGAACCCCCCATAGATGCATTATGAGCTGGTCCCCAAACATCAGAGTGCACTAACTGCAGTGGTCGTGTACTCTGTCTTACATGCCTGACAAACGGCAATCGTGACTGCTTACCAAACTGGCAAGCCTCGCAGACATGACCAATATCTGAATATTGGAATCTAGGTAGCCCTGTTACCAGCTGCTTCTTCTGCATGGTCTGCAGCCTCTGTAAATTGACATGCCCCACTCTCTTGTGCCAAATCTCTAAGTCCCTGATAGTGCCAGAACCCTGAGCAAACATAGCGGAATTCAGCTCTGGCAGTGTAGCATCAAGAGTGAACATTCTTCCATTTCTGTGGCCTTTCGCGATCAACTTGCATCCATTGCCAAACTCTTCAATAAAGCAGCCATGCTTATTGAAGCGAACCTGCAAGTTCTGCTCTGTCATTTGGCCCACAGACAATAGGTTCTTCGTAATCGAAGGAACATGCAAAACATCATGAAGATTCTTCTTCATGCCATCATGTACAACCAGAGGCACTTTGCCTTTATGCTCAATGCTATGTTGCGTGTCATCACCTGTGCATACATAGCCATGCTTTTCAGCCACCATATCCGTGAACCAATCACCATGAGGGGTCATGTGATTCGACGCCCCCGAGTCAATGTACCACACTACATCATCAGATGATTTTTCAGCAGCCTTATCTTTGACATATTGCATGGCAAACAGTCTATCACCAGAGTCATCTGCCTGACTGGACGTAGCATAATGTCCATGCTGCTTGCCCTTCTGATTTCCCTGCTTCTTCCAGCAATCCTTTGCAATATGCCCATACTTTCCGCAGTAGTGACAATCCTTATCTTTATTTGGATTGTCTGACTGACGCTGCTGCTGCCATGAGCCTCTGCCACGGGAGTTAGATCTCCCCCTTCCTCGAAAGTTGCCACCACCTCTTGCATGTGATGACTGCTGATTGCTATTACTATAGGATGCATTCTGCTGGCCTCCTCTGCCAGATCCATAGCCTCTACCACGGCCACCACGACCACGCTGATTCGAATAAAAAACTGCATCCTTATTCTTTGAGCTGCTTGACCCTGTAACTAAGCCAAGCTTCACCTCTTCATGAATCAATAATGCAACCAGCTCATTAAAATCAGGCATCTCAGCCCGCACAGATACTGAAGTGTCAAAAGACTTATACTCCGGACCCAAGCCATTTAAGGTCACTGCAACCATATCCTCATCTTCTACCTGTGAGCCAACAGATGCGAGCTGATCTGCTAAGGTTTTAATCTCCGTGACATAGTCCTGTATGGATCTGTTCTTCCTCTCTATGTTGTTGAATTTTTGCTTCAGTTGTATCTTCCTGGCACTCGTAGTTGTGCCATAGTACCTGACCAATATGTTCCATGCATCTGCTGGGGATTTACAATTCATGATCTGCATCACCATAGCATCCGAGATACATAATGATAGCCAATGTAAAACTCTGCGAGCTCTTTCCGTCCAAGCTCGATGTGCTCGTCTTTGATCAGCTGTAGGATTCCTATCTGGAACTTCAGGTTCAGGCTCAACACCTGTCACTAAGTCCCAGTATCCTTTGCCTATCAGAAAGTTCTCCATGCGGAACTTCCATATTGCATAATTGTTGCTATCAAGCTTTTCTCCCACAATCTGGGTTACATTATCAGTTCTATCAGCATTTGCCATGTTGCAGACCTTGCCTGACTACCTGCAAACCAAGATTTTCTTAACAGTTCAACTTCAGCCCGGAACTGTTTATGACAGTTTTCTGCAATTAATTGCAGGAAAAAAACCAGTAAATTTCAGTCAAATATCAGCCCAAACAACGTCCCAATCGGTTGATCCAACTCATAAAGACAATTGCCAATACATATGTCTGATGTTCGGTTCAGATTTAACTCCTGCAGATCCACTGCCAGGTTCCAAAAGCATGCAGTCCAAACCTGTAAACTGCAATTACAGCAGCCTTTCCAAAGTCAAACTCCACCTGGATACATGTAATGCATGTTCCAAAGCTGCTAAATTGACTCCTGGTACATATGCCACTTCAGACATAAGCATAGAGACATCAGCCAGTGTATTCTTAACAAGTGCCAATGCTAACAGTTTATGTAAAGATTGCAGTCAATAAACCAGCATAACCCGCTTCAACTAGCTCAAAAAAGTCCTTAAATCAGACCATACATTTGTTTCAGTATGTCACCGTCAGTATATGACTATGTAGTGACAATACCCTGTCTATATCTGACAAGCAAGTCAACCAAAAATGTCTGCAATTTATATTCATCCCAAGAAGACAAGATTTCTTTTATTTCAGCTACAAACTTCCAGTATTCAGTGGCTTTTGATGCTCCTCTCAACCCAAGACAATTCTAACATGCATATGACAGTATATATGTCTTTCAGATGTCTGCATCTGTCACTCTGTGCTTCAGTAGAAAGCAAAATGCTTACTGCCCACAATCCAAGACAGTTTCCAGCCACAAAAGAAGCTTCAGATCTGTGTATTTCAGCCACCAAACTCAGCTTGCAATTGATCAAGACAAGTACATGTAGCCTCCAGCATGTACCTATACTTCACAGGTGCTTCTGGGCATACTCAAGAGCTTCCAATGCTCTTCAAAGTGTTGTAGACTCCATGTATGCTGTGTATACAGCAGTGCAGACAATTTACACAGTTCTGCCCACTCTGTTTCAGCTCATATCAGAGCTCAACCACAAGTATTTACTCCATGTACTTCACAAAGACCTTTTTCAATAGCCATACATGCTTCTCATGACCCATTTATGGTCACCAGTGATTGCAGTAGACAGTGCAGGCCTTCAGCCCAAACAGGCGCAATCACGCTGATTGCAGACCTCTGTTTCCAGTTCCTGCTGATGAAGATGATGATGGTGATGTTGATGCCACACCCAAATGCACTCTAACCAGCCTCCTCAGGGCTCTCAAGAAGCCACAAGCTCTGATCTTGACCCTGGAGTGTGTAATGAACAAATGCTTACCTGCAGTCCACAATGGCAGCCTGTCTGCACAAAAGAAAAATGAGTCTTCACTTCCTGGAAGTAGATCTTCACTTTCTCCAACTCTCAGAGATCCACCAAGTCCTGCTCTGATACCATGTTCAGATTCAAAGAGGCAGAGTGATGAAAGGCAGAGTGAAGCTACGAGCTTCCTCTCTCACACACTATATTCAAACCACACTGTATAGTGAAAGATACAACCTACGGTCATAAGACCATTCACACCAAAGGCACCGACTTATTTAATGTATCTAACTACTATGGCTAGACTAGCTGTGTCCAGCTCATGTCGGTCAACACACACTAAATGAGCTTGATATTCTAACAGAATAAAACCCAAGGGAAAGAGAAATTCAAAAGAAGTTGAGTGATTAAACACACGTGCTTGTGAGTTGTTTTTAATGATCTTGTCTTAGATTATTGAAGTGGATACCCTCCTAGCTTAAGCTAGGTAGTAAGGTGACTCTTAATGGAATGTTGATCAAGGCTTATGCTTGGTTGTTTTGAAAAGGATATTTCGAAGTGAATTGGCTGGTTGCCTTTGTAAGAGGAGATCCTATTAAGGACAAGTGGTTTATAAGCAAAGTGACTGCTTGATGTAGAAAATGATATTCTCTTGATTGGAAATTAAAGGGATGTTTTCCCTAGAAATTGTTACTATGCTGGTTGCTTCAGCTGTGGTTGATTTCCTAAAGGAATAATTAAGAAAGGATGGCACTAGCTACCCCTCGCAAACCGCCAAACCCTAACCAAGGGGGTTGGAATCCACGCTGGGAATGTGGACCGAACCGATCGCGAGAGGTCTCTCCGTGAAAATTACTTGGCGTAGGAGGACACTTGGGTGCCAATGGGGGCTCTAGCCGTAAATCCCAATGCCTCTGGGCCCTACACAAGTATTCTACGTGACTTGAGATGGGATCTCGAGGTCTTGATACTAGTTACAAGATGGAATCTTGGAAGGATAAACCTTCGGGTTTTATTGCTGGGAGACGGAAGGATTTTTCTGCGGAGGCAGAAAGGAACACTTAATTTTCCTGTATGGACGGGAGACAAACATTAATCCGAAGATAAGTTAAGGAAGTGTTTGAGCTTGTTTTATCTTGTCATTGTGTATGTGGCCTAAATTACGTAAAGGAACCTGTGACTAACGGGTTAATTAAGGAAGCTGTTTTTATGTGTCAAGCATAACGTGGTAGGTAATTAGATAACTAAAACAACCCTCAAGGGAAGTGTGGTGGATGTGACCAATGGGTCTATCCTACGGAAGGGTGGTCTCGGTTAGCCGAGAGCTTTCCTCAAAGGGGATGTTACAGGAAATGTTAGGAAAAAGTCGGTCTATGACCTTAGACAATGTTGACTAGGAACCCGGACTTCAGGTCGATCACAATAGGAACAGCCGGATTAGTTCCGCTGTGGGGCAAACTCGAGAGACCCTAGTTGGCAAGCCCATGTCATTCCTTGGGAGTGTCGGGAGGTGTCTTCTAAATATATCTCTCGATGGACTGCTAAGACATGTCCCGCGATTTGAGGTGCGGGCATGTTACATACCCAATCCAAATGTGTGCTTAGGAAACAAAGCAAAGCCAATATGATTTATGTCATCGAGGTTGAGGATCTTAAGACTACACTTCTTACTCCATTACAAAAGCATTTTCTAGCTATCTATAAGAACTATTTCATCGATGACTATCCACCACAATTGCCAACATCTCAAGGAAAGTTAGACCATAAGGTAGAATTATCTCCTATATTTTCTTCTCCACATAAGGCACCTTATAGGCATGGCCCACTTCATCAAAAGGAAATTCAAAGACAAGTCATTGAGCTTCTAGATAAAGGCCTTATTGTTCCTAGCTTTTGGATCACCTACACTTCTTGTTGAGAAGAAAAACAAAACATATCACATGTGCATCGATTCTAGGGCACTTAACAAAGTTACTATCAAAAATTGGTATCAATGATCTGCTAGATAAATTAAAGGGAGCTTTAATTTTTAGTAAAATTGACTTAAAGTCAGGATACCATCAAATTAGAATGGACATTGTTAACATTATTAAAACTGCTTTTCACACACAATTTGGACACTATGAACTTGTTGTTGTGCCTTTTGGTTTAATAAATGCACATGCCACTTTTGCTAGGCTTATGAACAAAATTGTTATTGATTATTAGCATTTTGTCATTCTCTTTTGTGATAATATCTTGACTTTTAGTAAATTGAAAAGCGAACATAAATAACATTTAGAAATAGCTTTTGATTTGCTAGAAGATAATCACTTGTATGCGAACCTACTAAAAGCATATTCTTTCAAGATCAAATTGAATATCTAGGTCATATTGTTTCCACCCCAAGGTATCAATGTTGATCCAAAGAAAGTAAGTACTATAAATGAATGGCATGTACCTAGAAATTTATATGAATTTCACTCTTTTCTTGGATTTTCTTATTTTTACAAGAAGTTTATATGCAATTTTTCTTTGATTTCTTTGCCTCTAACACTTTTACTCCATAAAAATATTGCTTTTCATTTGGGAATCTAGTCAACAAAAATCTTTCAACTCTTTAAAATATTTATTGACTCATGTTCTTATCTTAAAATTATCTAATTTTAACTAGTCTTTTATTTTGGTTGTTATGGATGCCAATGGATTAAGAATAGGTGTTATACTCATGTAGAATGACCATCCCATTTCCTATGAAGAGCAAAATTATAGCACCTGTGATATTTCGACTTTAATTTAAAAACTTCCCGAATTCTTGCAAAAATGTACTTGAAGAACTCTAAAACATTAAATAGAGAAGATCTCGAGCAAAGTGACCCAAGGATCGTAACCCGACATTTTTCCAGATTAACAAGGACTGTAGTCATCCGACATGGAAGTTATAGCATGAATGAGAGTTGTGAGCCATAAGTCGAAGATTGACCAAACATGTTTAAAGCTTGGCAAGTAAGGTAAGTCACAAAAGATTTAAGCTTTAAAACCTAATGCCTTTTAAAAAAATAAGAAGATTGAGAGGGAGATTATGAAAAACAGGCTGCCGCCCCCCCCCCCCCCCTTCTTTTTTAATAGAAAAAACAGCACACCATTTTCCCCAAATATGGCATCTCCATTTCTAAATCAAAAAGCCTGAATTCAGCTCCAATAATTCAACAATTAACTCTAGCAATCTCCCCCTTTTCTCAGTTCAACGAGAGGCTTGGATCGAAGCAAGATCATCCGAGAGCCAAGCGAATCAATCATGGCATCTCTAGTAGCCTCTTTGGACCTCAAAGATCAAATCATCGACATCAGATTGCATCTTGAAAGCTTTAGATTGCTGATTTTGCCAAGGTCCCTTCCATAAAGAGCTCTTCTTCTTGGCCACAACCCTTCTTCTTCAATTTAGCTATAAATATGAGGCATGGGGAGCTATTGAGGGCATTGCAAGCAAGAGGGGAGAGGCCTTTCTTAGGAATATAAAGCAAGAGGGAATGGGGCAAGAGAAGCACGAGCACTGGAATTTATCGTCACAAAGACAAGGAGAATATTCCACAAGCTCTTGAATTCGAATCCTCCATCCCTTCTATTCTATTTCTCTATGGAATCAAGACTCTTCTCAATTTTTCTAAATTCTTAGTGATCACCTTCCCCTCCCCCCTCCCCCCCCCCCCGGTCAATCAAAATTATGTCAATCTATTTACCCTCAAGCTCCTCCGCCAAAATTCCCTTTTGCGATCTCGCAATTGAATACCATGGCCCCAAAGTAGAAATTTATGAAGGTCGTAGAAGCAGGAGCTACCAATAATGCTGCGAACACAATTACTACAAACGAAATGGCGAGTACATGGATTACAAAGGAAACTGTGAATACCATCCCAAGCACCTGTCATGGATCCTCATGTACTATTTTTTTAAATAAAAACAGCTAGCATGCCTTCATCCCATGAACAAGCAATAAAAGCTGCATCCATAAAATAAGATTTGATTTCATTCCTACATATAATCTTTTTAAAAGAATTCTTAACCACAAATTCCAAGGGGTAACTTGGGTCTGTACAAGATGAACCTAAGTAAGTACAAGGAAGGTACTGTGTCCCTAAAAGATTTAATGTTTTTTATTTGTGTTGATCGAACGAAATCTCTAATGGGTAATCATGGATGTTGATCCTCGGTATATAAGAGACTTCGAGATGAAATTGCCAAAGGATATTGTTTGTAATTAAACTAACCAAGATTTTCATTTATTGCAGGCAAGAACCCATGAAACTCCAAGGGAGTTATTCTCAAGTATGAAATTCTTGTTTAGATTCAATCCAAACTAGTCCCCAAGGAAGGGGGAATCTAAGAAGACTATTGGAAGGTATTACCACTTACACTAATTTTGCCACATATGCTAAATTGTCTCGATGTTCTTAATTTTTGGAAAGAAAAGATTTGTCTTGGAAATAAAATCGTTAAAATTTTATGCATAACGCATTCGAAATAAGATGTTTGTGATTGCAAGCTAGGTACTGATCTTTTCTGAAAATCATCAGGCTAAAAAGATGGATAACTCGCCGACTGAGGCAATATTCATGATGAGCACAGAACGCTTTGAGGTAGTGTTCTTAATGGCACTAGATCTCCCCAAGGCCAATTAGAATAAAACATGCTCCAAGGGATTTTTATCTTTTGTTTCACGTTAGTGAGAATAGACCAATCATGACGCAAAAGGTCTTGTCATAGGGAACTCTAGTCGACATGAGGAGGTGAGGATACCAGGGGGCTCTAGTCACAAACTCCTTAGGCTCTTATGAACTGCCAACTACCCTTCGATTTACAAACTACACCTTAGAAGTTCCAATAGTAGTTGGGGAAGGGAACTTGGAGAGGATAATACTTCGAACAAAAAACATTGTAAAAGTCATTTTTCTAAAAAATGAACTATTAAGAAGGAATTGCTTTACTATGTTTTTATGTCGTAAATTAAAGGTGTGTGATGAATTTGTATTAGGAGATATTTCAAAGAAGTTTTTTTTATATGTTGAACCTAAAGTGGTAGGTAATTAGGTAACTAAAACTACTCTCTTGATGGAAGCGGGGAGATGGACCCTCGACAGATCCATACTTATGGCTGGATGGTCTCGGTAAGCCAAGAGCTTTCCTAAGAAGGAATAAAAATGCACTTGATGGACCATTAGAAACTAGAAAGCGCGTTTCGCATCACTTTAGAACCCCGAGTAGAAGCTATTAAAGTGTCATACTTCACCCATTCATTTGAACCTAGCACAACGTAAGTCCATTCTAGTCAGCAAATTCTTATAGAGAATGGAATCTTGAACCGCCTAATACTAATCAGGGAATAAGAAGTTGCACATTTCCATGTCCACTATAGCTTCTAATATTTCTACTCTACTGGTGCTTTGGCATCTAATCATATGAAAAATTTACACGATGCCATTAATCACATTAAACAATCTCAGTTGTGCTACACCATCCAAGCTAATCAAAAATTCAAGCAACTAAACTTAATGAAAATTATTTGGTATGGTTGTGCATAGAAAAATGTTAATTGAAATCCATTGACAAACATCCAAAGATTCAATTGATTCCTCACTATTGCGGCCCATTTCACATTATACATAATAATAATGATAATTTTCTCAAATTGAGTATACGTCCATACTAGCAAATCTGTAACTCTCTTCACATCATTTTATTGAAACCCTTTCAAGCCACACCTCCAATTACTATTGTAGTTGAGGATCCACCTTTATTAAATGAGGATAGGCACACCTCCTATTACTTTTGTAGTTGACGATCCACCTTTATTAGATGAGGATACTAAGATTTTAGTTCCTAAAAAGATAATAAACCATGACTTGACCACTACACAAGATGGTATTCGATATCATTGATATTTAGTTAAATATAAAAAATATTCTCTTGAGGAATCCTAATGGATTCAAAAATCATCTCCCTAATTTAGTGCATATGCATTGCATTGAGGTAGCACTAGCATGTGGTTGGCCACCCTTACATTTAATTTTGGAGTATTTTACTCAATGAGGACTATTGCTTCTTAGATCCCTTGAATGTTATCAAAATAACAATAAAACAAGATGATAATTTAATTTATTGTTGTGGATTTTTAATATTTTTTACTTGCCATATGATTATAACTTGTCATGCACAGGCATGTGTATGATATTGGTTACTCATTAAATAACAAGGACTAGTGTGATTTGTGCTTGATATGACAAATTGTTAAATGAAGATATTATTTTTCGAACAACACTTATGGTGCACAAGGGATATTTATTGGATGCTTGAGTAACTTGGAATCATTTTATTTTGGATGTATGCTCCTTTGCATGGTAATTGTATGTGTACAAGTGCTAGTGATTATTAGTAGGATAATTTATAAAGTCTTGGGATTATTATTTTATTTTGGTATATCTTAATTAGAGTGGGATTGATATTTTAGATCTCATATTTATGAAATATCTTTAGATCTCATATTTAGGAAATATCTTCCATTTTAGAGAAAGGAATTGGAAAAGGTGAACCATATAAGAAAGAGAAATGTGTGGCCTATTGTTGGGATGTCTTTTCTATTTTGAGGACCAAGAGAATAAAATTAAATTAATACATGCATGGGGGGATGACTATGCCCAATTAGTCTCTCATGCACCCTTCTCTCTCAACTCTATTCTTTGGCAATTAGTTATTTGTGAATTTTCTTTCAATTTTGTGCAAACCTACCGTGAATTCTTACAATAGAAACTTCTCTGTTGAAACACTTTATGATGATGTCACACCAATTCCCTTAAATGTCATAACTAGATCCCAAGTAAAACATATTGGTATTTTAGTGCCTAGACCTAGTAATTTGGATGCCTCATCCATAGACAAAAAGAATTGAAAGAAAAGAAAGATGAGAGTTGAATGATCAAACCCGATAGTGTCACAACATTGACGAAAGGAAAACAAGTTTTCAATACGGAAGTAGAAATGTCTACTTTGAAAACAAACAAGAAAGGAAGCACCCAATTTTAGGAATATCCAAATCCCAAGCAATAGTTGAATGTAATAGACAAGGTAAGAATCTCCTAAAGGAGGTTCATGTGCATCTCTAAGACACTAAACCAATAGTAGAAGAGGAGCTACATGACTTGTGAATGGTGATTTTGCATGCTTCTTCTACTTATGTGGGGCTGGAGAAAGACCAAATATCAAATGCATCTCCTCTAAAGTGGCACTACAACTAAACATCAACCAAAAAGGCATGGCCATTGGAAACAAAACATTGAGGAATACAAGTAGGAGAAACCAATTACTATCTTGTTGGCTATATTTTGACCTCAACTTTGGTCTCCCTACCACTAGGACATTTGATGAATCTGGTCCGCAGATCGGATGTTGTACGGTCGCGTAGTGAATGCCGGAAGGTCCCCAAGAACAATAGAACTCTACTTTTTGCACAAAATTCAATGTAAAAAGCATGAACGACATGAACAAGAGACCAATTGGGTGCAATCTCCCCCCATGCCTTGTGTGAGCGCTCCACAAAGCATGTATTTTTTGTATTATTCATCTTCAAGCTCAAATAATAGCCCAAATTGCAAAATAGCAAGCTTTTAGCTTTTGAGTTTACTTTAGCACAAAATAGGAATAAAGCTAATGGACGGTGCCCAAAGAGTCTGGCATGCCCAATACAATGTCCAAGTAGAAATAACATAATCGTGCACCCATGCGCATACAAAATAATAATAAATATCCAATGCCTCAATAAATAGCCGTGACAAAATATAGGCACCATGCCTAAGGTATGCGCCCATCAAAATATAATCAATAAATCGAATACTCGCTATCCTCCAATGCTTTCCTCCGCCACTGCTGCTATCTCTACACATCAACTGAAGCATTCACAATCGTTAGTAAAATAATACAATTAAACCGACAAAAGTGAATACCTAGCAGTCTTCAGCTACATAAATAAATCAACTGGTTAGAAATCAATCCTAACCTTAATTTATTACGAGTGCGCACTCTAAACTCATAAACGTTTATTAATTTAATATGCATTTTGTGGAATCACCCGCTATGGAATCACCCATGTACACACTAAATTAATGAAACGCCCGAAAAGGACAGGCATCCCCATCAACTTCTCGCCCAAAGAATCCACTTTGTGTATGAAGCCCGGTCATCAAAGTTTACAGAATCCACCGTAAAACCTCACGGAATCCACCGTGGCATAGAATCCACCATGAAATATGCCTCCTGGCATCAAAGTTTAGGGAATCCACCGTAAAACCTCACGGAATCCACCGTGGCATGGAATCCACCGTAAAATATGCCTCCTAGCATCATAACCCCGGGGTGGGATAGCAATTGACCTCAATTGCTATTAGCTGAATGTGGAGCTAACAGAGTGGGGAAAGCATTTAAGTCTCTAGTGTGCATCCATTGTGCTTCTTCTACAGGATGGTTCTTAAATTTTACTAGATATCTAGAATATCTTCTGTCAGTTCTAGTGGTCAGAAAGTCAGTATCTATGATAGCTTCAGGTTCAAGTATTTCTGTCTCTTCCTCTAACAAAGGTGGGTTTTCATAAACAGGGTGTACAGGTAATTGGCCTCTAAATGGTCTTAATAAACTAATGTGAAATGTGTTGTGAATTTTCCAGTGAGGTGGTAATTCTAACTTGAATGCATTGTCATTAATTTTGTGAATGATCCTAAATGGTCCATAGAATCTAGGGGCTAATTTCACAACTGGGTGTCTATCTACACTTTGTAGTCTACGTTTTTCTATTCTCAACCACACATAGTCATCAACTTTGAAATTCATTGCTTGTCTTTTCTTATTGGCTTGCTTGGTATATGATTGCTGGGCTTTGGCAATCATGTCTTTAACCTCATCAAAAATAGTATTATGCATACTAGCAATATCATCAGCACTCTGAATTTTATTTAACAAAGATGCAACAGGTGTAGACAATCTATAACCATAAATCACTTCAATTTCAAACGGTGCTTTCTTTGTAGATGTGTGTGGTGTATTGTTATATGCAAACTGTAATAAATGCAAATGTGTATCCCATGTCTGTGGTTTAGAGATAGTATAAGCACGTAAAAGATCTAGAATAGTGCTATTAGTGGCTTCTGTTTGTCCATTAGTTTCAGGATGAAATGCAAATGAGAAATCAATTTTTGTGCCTAGGTTAGCAAACGAAGTAATCCAAAAGTTGTTACAAAATCTAGAATCACGATCAGAAATAATAACTTTTGGTAATCCATGGTTAGTAAAAAACAGTTTTCAAAAACAATTGTGTTGCCTGTGATGCTGTTAAAGTTTTCTTACATGGAATGAAATATACTTGTTTACTAAATCTATCTACTACTGTCCAAATCATACCATGGTTAGATTTAGTATTAGGTAAACCAGTAATAAAATCCATAGAAATTTGTTCCCATGGTCTAGATGGAATAGACAAAGGCATAAGTAATCCATACTATTTACCATGATGTCTCTTAACTCTGGTAAAGTATCCGAAGGAGTAGTAATGTCGTCCTCATCTTCCGTGAAATCAGGCATTTCTTCACGTTCGTCATCTTCCATTGCTCCAAGGTAGTTGATATGGGCAGGTGGCTTCTTCGAATGGCAAATTGCTACTAGATGTCCAGGTTGGTGGCATTTATAACATACTATAGGCTTGGATTTGGTTACATTGTTTGCAATGGCAGGAAGTCTAGGGATATTAGGATTAGGCTGTGGAATAGGCTTGGAGTTTTGATTGGTATTGGATGGTAAAGCATGTGGTTTTGCCCAATTTTTACGGAAAGATGATGAAGTGAAATGACCTTGATTAAATCTTCTAAAATTTGAGTTGACTTGCTTAGATCCATAGTTACCATTGGCTTGGAATTGTTGTAGACGTCTGTCTCTAGCTCGCAGCTTGTCTTTAGTGTCGTGAGCTAGTGAAATTACATCTTCAAGAGTTGCAAGCTTGAACATATTAACTTCAACGTAGTAATGCCCAAGGAGTCCAAACATATACTTGCGCTTGTGTGTCGCTTCAGGTACGTCTTCAAGCATGCGTAACTGGAGTAGTGCATTCCAAAAATGCTCTGTGTACTGAGGAATAGGCTCACGATCCCGTTGCTGAAGAAGGTCCCATTGCTTTATGGTTTTTTCATGGAATTGTGGAGGAAGGAAATTCTACATAAACTTCTTCTTGAAATTCTCCCAGGTAGTGGGACAATCTATACTTTTGCGTACCACAGTCCACCAAAGAGATGCTCTATCCACTAAATGATTAGTGACACACTTGATTTTATCTTTTTCTGCATAGATTTCCTCATGAAAGTAGTCGTCAAACTGACTAATGAATGCAAGAACAGTTTTTCCCTCTCGAGTGCCATTGAAAGTACGGAATTTGAAATTTCTTTTACTTATCTTTGATTCCTTGCGGATAGTTTGAGCTTCGAGAGTCACGTCGATGGTACGTCGTGTTGAGATGACAAGCTCAACACATGCGGACATTGATGATGGACCGCCTGGTTAGATGAGTCCACACGTCTACACTTAGCACGTCGGTGGTCATTATGACTCTCACATGGCCACTGACTCATTACTTATTATATTCAGGTTGTTACACCTATTTACAGCTGGCATAGTTATAGCGCCAGTCGACTAGTGTAGTCGGTTATGCATTGTTTGACTTAGTAGGCCACTTTCCTTTTATGTTGTATCTTATCTATACTTTGTGTATATTGTAAAGTGTGTGGAAGAAGAAGAAGAAACCAGCAAGAAAACGTTTTGGCCTCCATCTCTCTTCTTGTCTCTTAAGTGAGCTTCTCCTTGTGCATTCTGTGTGTGTTCGGCGCTGCATCTTGAGCAACCCCCTCCACCACGCGATTCTTGACATGGTATCAGAGCCGCGCCATTGAGAGAGGTTGATTTCGAAGGTTGAAGCAAAGGAAAAGAAGTAAGGTTCGAGCAAGCAAGCCACGGTAAGAAGCTCTCCCATCCTTCAACTCTTTCTCTTGGATAGTGCCTGTGGAGGCACCAAAAGCAAGGCAGAGCAAAAATCTCAGATTGCAGTGAGATTTGGTGTGCGCGAAGAGCGCTGTGTATTGTACAGACAAGCCCTTTAGGGCTTATCCGTAGTTATTTTGGGCATCTGAGGCCGTTTCAGGGCCCGTTTTAGAGCCGCAAGGTTGCGGACAGCAGTTTCAAGATACACTGTGACTTCGACTATATTGACCGAACCGGGGTGCACAGGTTACAGATTTTAGATCTGTAAGTTCAAAGGTGTTTACAGTGAGTAAACACAAGGTTTATCTACAAACTAGTTGCAGATTGCATGTATTGTTGAGCAGACAGTGAAAAAGGTTGTCTGGTGTATTGCTGTGCACTACAGGTCAAGGGTTGCAGAAGATTTGCTTGTTGTTTGGTATTAGTTTTGTGATAATGGTAGAGAACAGTGAAAGCCCCATCATTGAGAAGCTCGACAAGAACAACTACCCATCATGGAAGTTTCGTGTCACGAACTTCCTTATTGGAAAAGGCCTCTACGAGTTCGTTTCAGGTGAAGAAAAGGAGCCAGAGATTAGTAATCCTCCAACTGCAGAAGAGACAAAGGCACGAAAAGAATGGAATGCAAAGGATAAAAAGATCATGTATTGGTTGTCTGCAGTAATTGACAATAATATGCTGGGACACATTAGAAATGCAGAGAATTCATATGCAGCTTGGACCATACTTGAAAGTATGTTTTCTGTAAATTCAAAGGCACGAAAGATTCAACTCAAGCAAGAGTTGAATACATTGAAGAAAGGGAAGATGTCTATCAATGAGTATGCATTGAAGGTAAGGAGCATTGCAGATGCATTGGCAGTGATTGATGCAATGCCCGATGATGATGATTTGGTGTCGTCTACCTTGGGTGGACTTAACAATGAAAAGGCTTGGAAGTCTTTTGTAACTTCCGTATATGTCAAAAAGCCATTTTCAGATTTCGATGAGTTGGTCTCCCTTATGATCACTGAAGAGATCAACATGCAAAGTGAGACATCTGAAAGAAGTGGTGAATAGGTCCAAGGTTTCTACTCCAATTCAGGAAGGGGACGTGGTAGGTTCTCTTCAAGAGGCCATGGTACAGGAGGTGGTAGTGACAACCAGCAAAACAGATTGAATTAGCAATTTGGAGATATGCAAGTTTCAGGAGGTCGTGGTAACTTTAGAGGCAGGGGGAGCTTTAGAGGAAGAGGTGGATGGCAGAACAGAGGTTCTAACAACTTTGGTATTGTGTGTCACTACTGTGGCAGAATAGGTCATATTGCAGCCCAATGTTACATTAAGAAAGATGATATTCGCAGTGGTAAGTTGCAGCAAGGAAACTATGCATCGTCTTCACAACATAATGAAGACATAAATGAACGTCTATTTGTTATGCAGCATATGCTGAATGCTGTTACAGGAAAGGGAACACATGATGATGTTTGGTATGTTGATTCAGGTGCATCCAATCATATGACCAGCCATGCAGAATGGTTTGGAGAGATGTAGGATTTGCAAAATACAGGTTATGTGTAGACGGGTGATGATTCATGCCACCCAATTTTACACATTGGAAAAGTTCCCTTGTCCTTGCATGATGGTAAGACAAAGAGTCTTTCAGATGTATTACATGTGCCATCTATTACAAAGAACTTGGTGTCAATCGGTCAAATGGTAGAGCAAGGGCTGCAAGTCAGATTTAATGCAAAGGGCTGCTTTGTAGAAGACTTCAATGACAAGTGTGACTTCAATGACAAGTGCAGGTTGGTAGCAAAGGGAAGTAGAGTTGGACGAAAGATTCAGCTCAAGCAAGAGTTGAATACATTAAAGAAAGGGAAGATGTCTATCAATGAGTATGCACTGAAGGTAAGAAGCATTGCAGATGCATTGGCAGCGATTGATGCAATGCCCGATGATGATGATTTGGTGTCGTCTACCTTGGGTGGACTTAACAATGAAAAGGCTTGGAAGTCTTTTGTAACTTCCGTATATGTTAGAAAGCCATTTCCAGATTTCGATGAATTGGTCTCCCTTATGATCACTGAAGAGATCAACATGCAGAGTGAGACATTTGAAAGAAGTGGTGAACAGGTCCAAGCTTTCTACTCCAGTTCTGGAAGGGGACGTGGCAGGTTCTCTTCAAGAGGCCGTGGTACAGGACGTGGTAGTGACAACCAGCAAAACAGATTGAATCGGCAATTTGGCGATATGCAGGTTTCAGGAGGTCGTGGTAACTTTAGATGCAGGGGGAGCTTTAGAGGAAGAGGTGGATGGCAGAATAGAGGTTCTAACAACTCTGGTATTGTGTGCCACTACTGTGGCAAAACAGGTCATATTGCAGCCCAATGTTATGCTAAGAAAGATGATATCCGCAGTGGTAAGTTGCAGCAAAGAAACTATGCATCGTCTTCACGACAGAATAAAGACAAAAATGAACGTTTGTTCGTTATGCAGCATATGCTGAATGCAGTTACAGGAAAGGGAACACATGAAGATGTTTGGTATGTTGATTCAGGTGCATCCAATCATATGATCAGCCATGCAGAATGGTTTGGAGAGATGCAGGATTTGCAGAATGCGGGTTATGTGCAGATGGGTGATGACTCATGCCACCCAATTTCACACATTGGAAAAGTTCCCTTGTCCTTGCATGATGGTAAGACAAAGAGTCTTTCAGATGTATTACATGTGCCATCTATTACAAAGAACTTGGTGTCAGTCGGTCAAATGGTAAAGCAAGGGTTGCAAGTCAGATTTAATGCAAAGGGCTGCTTTGTAGAAGACTTCAATGACAAGTGCAGGTTGGTAGCAAAGGGAAGTAGAGTTGGACGTATGTTCACTCTAGATGCTGGAATTCCTACTATGAATGCTGCTATGTATGCCAAAGGAAAAGGTGTCATTGCAGACATTGAAATTTGGCACAAACGCATTGGACATGCAAATGTACAGAGGCTGAAATTAATGCAATCCAAAGGGTTGGTTACAGGTTTGCCTACATTTAAAGTTGCAGAATTTCAGAAGGTATGTGAAGCATGTCAGTTTGGTAAGCAAGCAAGACAACCCTTTTCACATGACAGAGATGTAAGCAGAAATATCCTTGATGTTGTGCATACAGACATTTGGGGGCCTACACAAAATGTATCTCTTGGAGGTAGTTCATACTTCGTCACATTCATTGATGATTGTTCTAGAAAGCTGTGGGTATATTTTATGAAGGAAAAGAGTGAAGCTTTTGAGCACTTTAGAACTTTCAAGGCTGCAGTTGAAAGAGGAACAGGCTTGAAAGTAAAGTGCTTGAGGTCAGATGGAGGGGGAGAGTACCTGTCAAATGAGTTCACTGATTTTCTGAGGTCTCATGGGATAAAGAGACAGTTCACATGCAGGTATACCCCATAGCAAAATGGGGTTGCAGAAAGGAAAAACAGGCATATTGTAGAAGTTGCACGTGCCTTGATGGCTGAAATAACCTATCATGTGCCTATGAATAGGTTGGAGCTTGTGAAAATCCTAGAAGTTTTGGAAGAGAGGTTGCATGATGACTCTAGTGCAAACCTAAAACCACTTGAAGAGCTCTTGGAAATTCAATGATGGAACTGGACCAAGGTGCATGATCTGGACTTGCTCTACAAATTCTCAAGAAGAATGTCGAGCTAAAGAAAGAAGCAATGATGGATGATAAATTTTCTGATGCAAAAGATACTCAAAGTACATACTCTAATTTTGAATCAAAAGAAGAAGCCTCAACCATAGGGCTTGAAATAATCGACTATGACACTGATGAGCATGCGATTGAACAAATCATTTTCAACTCCAAACCTAAGGAAATGCATGCATTGCTCATCAATCGGGTGTAGTTAGAATGGACTAATGATAAGACTTAGCTAGAGTACTTGGAAGTAGTGGGCTATGAGTAAGCACAACTCTGCCAAGCAAATTCAGTAATGTTACATGAACTCTAGACCACTTTTGAGCGACCCTGCCCAAAGAAACACCCTCATCTAATATAATCTATGATTTTAACTCTGAATCGAAATTCGATTCATATAGTGACCCAAAAATCCCTTCTCTATCCAAGACCCAATGTACTAAGATGGATCTTCTAGTCCACCTATAGCACAAAAGATTAAAGGAGGTGTGGAAAAAGATTGCAAAAAATACCAGCACTAATAAATAGAAAAACTAAAATCTCCCTAAACACTCCACTAAATTCAAAAAAGGAGATCAAGTAGCGGTTTTAGTTGGGGATAAATGAGAAGGATAAGCTAATAAGCCAATGGAAGGTCCAAAGTCAAAGAAACTGATTTAATGGACTGAGAGCAAAAATCCTAAGTGCATTTTTTTGGTCGATGACCTTACCGAGGATGAGGAAGCTAACCTTATGAGTCTCTTACAAGAGTTCAAGGATGTGTCCACCTAGTCACTCAAGGAGCTCAAAGGAATAGATTCCAACATAGTCACCAATAATATCCCCATGGTGCCAAATGCAATGTGAGTTAAACAATGCCCTTATGCAATGAAATCGAAGCACACTCGCACAAGCAAAGATGAGATTAATAGAATCTTGAATGTCATACTCGTTTATGAATTTTAGCACATGGATTGGATTTCCCCTATCATCGCCATGCTAAAGAAAAATTAAAAAATTAGAGTATGGCATGAATGACAAAAAATTCAATGCATCAATGAAAAGAGACAATTATCTGTTGCGTTATACCAAGCACATGTTGGAAAGGCCACCTACAACTTACTTGATGGATTTTTAGGGTATAACCAAGTGCAACTTCATTCGAATGACAAATGCAAAATGGAATTTGCAATCAAATGGGTCATATTCATATACATATTCATGCCCTTTAGCCTAGTTGATACTCATGCCACTTTTCAATAGCTAATGTGCACAATCTTTAAAGACATGATTCAAAATGGTTAGAAGTATTTATGGGCAAACACTATGTACATACAAACTGGGATGAACATCTAGAAAATCTTTAAGCAATCTTTGTACAATGTAGATAGTATAGTCTCTTTAAATCCCTTAAAGTACCAGTTTTGGATAAAATATAGATGCATCCTAGGGCATATAGCATCAAAGAACAACATTGCAATTGACATTTTGAAAGTCAGAGTCATTGTCAAAATGCTTCCTTAGCCACACTAGATGTTCTTGATAGTTTGTACTAAACTATGCACTAATTTTTGGACCTCTATACAAGTTGTTGATCATTTTCAAGTGAATCAATGAATGCCAATGTGCCTATGAGGCATTGAAAATCTCTTTGATAATAGCACCACTTCTGCAATCCCTAAATTGCAACATAACCTTCCACATGCTCATTAATGCCTTAAAGTTTGCCATGGGAGCAATATTGTGCCAACCTAAAGAGTGCAATTTGGACTATCTATTAAGCTTTGCTAGCTATTAGCTCACCTAAACACTAAAATGATTTATTCCACCATTGAGAGGGAAGAACTGGTGATGATGTTTGTAGTGAAGAAATTTTTCCATTGTTTACTAGCAATGCCATTCACTTTCTTCATGGATCGCCAAGCTCTATTGTACTTGTGAATAAGCCATATGCTATTGGATGCATAGCCCAATGGTTTCTACTTCTCAAATTTGACTTCTCAATAGTCGTATGAAAAGGGAAGCAAAATTACATGGCCAATCACTTATATTGGATACTAATAGAAATATGCATCATGGATGACCTTCCTAATGTACATTTGTTTAAAATTTCTAAAGCAGACCTCACTCCTTATTGGATTGATGATATCATTGAGATTTTTTAAAAAGGAGTACCTGACAAAAGGCTTGATTCCATTGTCTCATAATCAAAGCATAATCCTACCAACTAATCATTGGATATTTGTATCAGTTAAGCGAAGATGGCCTACTAAGATTGTCTCCACAAGCATGAGATGCATGAAGTTTTGGCTAAATTTCATACAAGAATTATGGGGGGTCATTTTGATGGAGTCTTCACAACTTAGAAGATCTTGCAATATCAATTGTGGTGACCCATAAAGCTGACACTAGTAATTTCATGAAAACTCTTTGAGAAGTAGAGGATAGATTTTGTCAAGCCTATAAGTCCTAAAAAATATTCATAGTCTAGGTACATTAGTTTTACAACTAATTCAAGTGGGCTAAGACTAGAGCCATGCAAAATAATGATGCAAGGAGAATCACTAAGATTAACCCCAAAGATGAAGATCTCATACCCACCACTTAGTTGAGCATCATGTTGCTAACAAAGAAATCACACGCACTCAATGCCCTAAATGATGAAGGTTTTGATTGTAATGTTATCATGTATAATGATTGGCATTGTGCAACCTACATTAACTTTGACAACCGCCCAAAGGTAAATCCATATGGAAGACCTCCTTATGCATTGTCGGGGGAATATCAAATCATGTTGACCTTCAAGACCAAAAGTCTACCAACTATATTCTATGTGTTACCTAACAAAGAAGAAGTTGGAAATAAGGTATTATGAGGGTGCCCTTTCAAACAACTAATTCAATGCATAGTTGATTTCAAAATGCAATGCATTCACCTAGAGTTACCTAACATCAATATTATCATAACTTTCAATAGGGGTGCTAGTGCTTCAACTACGAAAGCAATTATGTAAAGGCCTTCTTCAATATCTTTTTGTTCACCTCTCAAGGAGGATAGTGATACTTTTCTCAAAGATCTACTCAAACCTCAAGTGGACCATAGCAAGCCAATCAATCATACACCTAAACCAAATATGGACAACCAAAAGTGGATTCCAAAAATTTCACTTAAAAAGGGAGAGGGCCACTCACATACTGGCCACTCATGAAAATCAACCCTAGCCAAGTGATGGGACCTAAAACGGGCCGGCACTGGCTCATGCACTAGCCGGACCTCTATCATGCACTCAACAACCCCACGGCCTCGCGGCCAGGAGCGTGGATGACACATACATCATCTTCCTAAGCATCTTGCGTTTGTATGACATCTTGTAGTCCAACTCTAACCTAATCAACACTCCTCAGAGGGAGTCCAAGCACATTGCCAAATAGCACGAAGCACAAACATAGGAGGTCCTCCAAAGGCTGAATGTCGCTACCTCACTGCGACTCTCCTACACCTTGGGGATTGGCCCCTCGATGCGTCGCTAAACATATATAACACATTATCGTACACAAACTTCTCTCTTTTATGATCCGCGTATTTCCAGGAGATATACCATACTTCCTCACTTTACTTTCCCTTAGACCCAACGCCTAGCCTACAGCTTGGACAACCTTACTCACTCAACATTGGTCATGTCTCTAGAAAGCAATTGCTATGCATCCAGGAGGTATTGTCTGATATTTTTAAATTTCATGCTTCATGCAAATTGTGAATGTACATGTGCTCAAACAGTTAAGAAAATCAGCTTTGGTGCTTAGTGCAAAAACATTCCTTCAATGGATTTCTCTATCACTCGTATGCAATGTTGCATGAACCTAGCACCGAGAAACCCTCGTGCTACTAGGTTCTTAATCTTTAAATATCGTCCAATCTATATGGTATGCAAAAAAAAAAAAAACCAACAAAATTTCTATCATTTCATTCAACATTTACACACTTTTCATACACTCCAACCCCCTCACCCATTTAGGTGGTGCATGGTGCATAGGTTTAGGGTTCATTTTTCACATTTTTATTCCATAAAAAGCCATAAAAACTCACTACCGGTTTCTTGGCCATTTCCCCGTTCGGACTCGGAATTGAGCCCTGAAAAATCCTGGGCGTCCGGTTTGGCATCTCCGATTGGTCAGTAACTCTTGCCAACCCGCATAACTGTCTGAAAAATTATGAAAAATCAACAAGTGTCGCTCGGGCACCTTTAAAGCACTTTGGCGCTTAAAATCGTCCTAGATCGAGCCGCCGCCTTTGACGTTGAATATTTTTCCCTTGATATTCGTAATTTTTAGCTATTTTTAAGCACTTCTCGGTACCAAAATTCCGCTCTCATTGGTGACCACGGGATAGGGCGACTCAGCCCGTCGAATCCACGAACATATCTGCACATAAGCAACCAAAGAAGCATCAAGCTAATACAAAACAAATATGCGATAAAACCCAGCACAACGCTCACCCTACCCCCGGACAGAACCAAGGCATGACATCCACAAGGAGTAGGCCTAGCATCATCTAAAAGAAGATCCGAAGCGAGTGACTAACCAACTGCTCCAACACAGCCAAACTAAAAAACCTATCAAAGAGGTCACCCTAAGTGGTGGTTTGAACTACCTACCAACTAAAGACAACACAACTAGGAGCTCCTACTAGGCGAGGACTCCTATAGCTTGATCAAGAAGTATTTTCTTTCAGTACATTTCTTCTTTTAGGGTTTTTATTTTATTGACATACTTGGGCATGTAAAAAGGAGGGAGCTGAGCATAGTGACCTAAGGAGAACAGGGCATTGGCCTCAAGACCTGTCTCGGCACCCAAGAACCTACCAAGCCCTCGCAAGGCGACACTTAATCCTTTTCTAACGCTCACTTTTATTTTCACTCCAACCTTCCTTGTTTTGTTATTTTTTTTCTAGCAAGAAGCCACCCCTAGGAAGACAAGGTATCGGCCCCGGGTCTGACTTGTCCCCAGGAACCTACCAGGCCTTCGCAAGGCAATGATCAACTGCTTATACATTTTCATTCCTTTTCTTTTCTTTGATAGGGGTTAGAACCCCTTTTTACACACCTTCATATTTATATTCATCTTTTGGGATGTTCAGGGTTTCTTGGCATCATCATTATTATCTTCTGGCAAGCTTCTCTAACTGCCTCACAACTAACAAGAACTCCTAGAACAGCTGCCTAGCAGGCTAGCAGAACAAGGTCACTAGAACTCCATTCTAAAACAGGTCTTTTGATGCTTAGCAATGTCATTACAGGAGGCACTGACTACTCCGACCTCCCTCAAACAGACTAAACCGAAACATCAGGTCTTCATGCCTTGGACGCCGGTCCCCAATAAGAAACGAAAAACCCCTTACAAGTACTCAACCACATATAACAAACAACCACGGTACTCATAAAGAATAGATATCACCTGGATAGGGCCACGAGAAGCGTCGATGCCGCGACAAAGGCTCCCTCCAAGCTTGCCTTCAAACCTATCTAGCACAGAACTCAAACAAGATACCGTTAACTGCACCCGCACTAAACAGACAACTGGCCCTCTTGGCCTAATGAAATAAAACACTTCACTACAAAACTGAATCGGCCCTCTTGGCCTAATGAAATAAAACATAGTAGCACCTACACATCCTTCCTCGGAATAGCACAAATATACAATCATAAGCTCATTTCCAAGGAGGAAAAACAGGCTCGTAGCCCTAAACTAAATGCATGAGGTTATGACCCATCCCTCCTGCATAGATATCAAGAGGCGTACGCATAATATGATGTCTAATCAACCTATGGGTCCCAGATAATAACGGTAAATTGGTCTCGGCTACTCTCTGCATCACCCATATCAACCATCGTCTGCCATATATTGCATGTTCTGATAACATCCCCCACAAGCAGCCGGGTCCTGTTTCATCATTGATCACAATATCCAAACTAGGACCACAATTAAAGAAGAGGTCTTCCTCATAAGCAAGATTTGCTTTATACTCCGCCATATTGTTAGTGAATCCTACCTCGAGATAAGCAGCTAACTTCATCGTAACTCTTCGTCGGGGGTCTCGAATTACTACTCCCACAATTCCTTTTCTATTAGGGCCCCTGGACGCTCCGTCAAAATATAATGTATACGTCCATAATGGGTTTACACAGTCGGCCATCATGGACTCCTCTATTCGTAGTTATGATAATCAAAGTTTAGCATGTTGAGAGGATGAACTGACGGCTCCATCCCACCTTCTTCATTGAACTCAACAGGGATACTCGTCAACAGTCGTAGACAGTGATGGCAGAAGACTTTGATCTCCCACACAAAAGTTCCGTCCTCTTGCTCAATCACCTTATATCCTTTGCTCCACCAAATGAGTTTCCCCTGATGGTATCTTTGCTCCAGATATGGGTGCTCCAAATAAGGGATTAACCGACCCATCAACCAAGTTTTAAGCTCGTCCACAGGTCTCAAATCATTCCTAGCATGGACCTGCAATGTGTTTCACTTGTATTAGCAGACTTAGAAATAGTAAGGTTTAATCTTATTAAGATTAACCTTATTCTTAAACTCCACTCCCTGTAAATCAGCTAATAGTGCTATAGACTTATTCTTCCCTAACCTAACGATTTTATAGGGTCCATCCCATTTAGGCTCCAATTTTCCTGGGAAAAGCTCCCTACGCGCATCATAATATAACACCAGTTGTCCCTTCTTAAAGGTATACTTCTTCGCTTTTAGATCATGCAACTGTTTCATGCGACGTTTAGCCACCTCTTGGTGTAATAGGCTTTGCAACTTAATTTCATCCAGGTGTGCTAAGGTCGTAAATCGCTCTAATAGGGCATCCTCATTACCCAAAGAATGGTTTATTGAAAATCTAATAGTCGGCAACTCAATTTCCAAGGGTAAAATGCACTCTTCACCATAAACTAGTTTGAACGGCATGTGGCCAGTGGCTCGCTTAAACGTGGTATTATATGCCCATACTGCCACATATAGCTTCTTATCCCGATCGCATTTCTTTTCAGATACGACTTTCGATAGGATACCTACAAGCTGCTTATTGGTACTTTCAACCTGCCCATTCGCCTGCCCATTCTAAGGAGTCGCTTTGTTGTGCTTGATGTGCCCAGCTCTGTCAAGCTTTTGATCACCTTATTCAGGAAATGGGTTCCGCGGTCCGACACTAATTCTTTCGGTGGACCAAAATGACATATTATTTACTCTAAAAGGAAACTAGCAGTTTCTTTAGTATCATCTTTCCTTGTTGCACGTGCTTCTGACCACTTTGTGAAGTAGTCAGTTGCTACAATAATATACCTCTTTTGCGCAGTCGACGACAGAGTAATAGGACCCACAAAGTCTATTCCCCACTTCTCAAATGTATTGCCATAACAGGGGTGAGTGGTCTTTTCCTATTCTCTCGACTATCATGTCGTTGACAAATATCACATCTCTTAACATATGCAAACGCATCTTGGAAAATGGCAGGCCACCAGTAACCTGCTCTTAAAGCCTTTTGTGCTGTAAGCCGTCCAGCAAAATGGCCTCTGCAAGCAGAATCATGGCACTCTTCCAAAATGAATGGCACCTCGTCAGGCATCACACATCGGCGATAGATGCATCAACCCCTTGCCGATATAATGTACCTGCGATCAAGGCAAACTTTAATGCCTGCTGCTTAATTTTCCTTCTCTCAGCTTTAGATAATTCGGATCCAGCCTCTCCCGTCGATAAATAATGCGTTATTGCAGCATACTAGGAGGGAATAGACGCCGTATCTATTTTAAATAACAACTCCATGTCACTACCTTCAGCCACCACAGATTCTTTCGGCTCCCCAAAGTCCACAAGACATTCCACAATGCCCTGTAACCTTGGTGGCTTACTCCTGATTTCATAATCAAACTCCTGCAAAGTGATTAACCACTTTGCTAGACGATCAGGCGGCTGCAGCTTATTCATCAATAATCGAAGCCCCTCCGCCTTCGTATAAAGCACGAGTTTCTCATAGAGAATATAATGCCTGAATTTATTGCTCCCAAAGACCATCGCCAGACACAACTTCTCCATGTAGGTATAATTTCGGATACCCCCAGCTTCCGGCTAGCAAAAGCAATCGGGTGGTACCATTTTTCTTCCCAAATTTGGGTTAAACAACAGCTGATACTATGCATGGTGGCTGCTGAAAATATATAGAACACCTCGCCTCTTTTAGGTGCTTTTAAAATGGGAGCTTTTACTAGCTCTTGTTTCACATCCTCGAATGCTACCTTACAAGGGTCACCCCATACAAACAAACAGCTAAAGGACAATAGATTTGTAAGCGGCAACGTTCTTTCTGCCAAGGCATTTATCTGCAGTAATAACCAACCGAAGACAGAAAGCTATGAACTTCTTTCGGAGTGCGTGGTGGACCCATGGCAACTATGACTTTGACCTTCTCGAGATCTGTCGCAATTCCTACCAAACTGACCACATGGCCCAGCAAGAGCCCATAAGGTACATCAAAAACACACTTCCGTGGGTTTAGAGCGATGCAAAATTGCCTACACCGCTCAAAGCATTTTCTTAAAATGATCAACTGCCTTTCTCTCACGGTTGCGGCCCCTAAGTCATCAATAAACACCTTCAACTCTTCAGGGGATATGTCACCGAATGTCTTATCTATTTTTCGTTGCCACGAACCAGGCGCATTGCATAAACCAAATGCCATCACATGGTACGTAAAAGTACCAAAGATAGTAATAAAAGTTGTTTTCAACTTATTCTCTTCTGCAATTGCCATCTGGTTATATCCTGCAAAGCAATCCATAAATGAATATATCTCCCTACCCACTAATTGATCCAAAATCTGGTCAATAAATGGCAATGGGTAGTAGTCCTTAACTGTTTGCTTATTCAGCTCCCTAAAGTCTACACATAATCGAATTTGATTATTCTTCTTCTTTCTGATCACAACTGGCGAACACCATTCCGTGTGTTGCACAGGAAAAATCAAACCCGCTTTCCGAAGCTTCTGTAACTCTTCAAACAGCCCGTCCCTCAGTTCGAAAGGTATACGCCTTACTTTCTATCGTACAGGACGACTGCCCTCTTTCAATGGAATTGTATGAACAGCAAGACTAGGAGGAATGCCTCTCAGCTCATCATAACTCTAGGCAACATCTCCAGCCACCATTACTGCTCATGACAGTCCACATTCAGCAATCTTCAATCTTCTTACACCATGGAACAAGCCGGTCTTCATTGGGCAAGCATCCATCACCCATTCTTCTTCTTCCTCTTCACCACATTAATCTGCCTTTAGGGGAGAGAGAGGGAGGAGAGAGAAAGACTAAAATCAAATATCTTCATAGAGACCACCATTTGACGGGCGAGAGGCGGCGATAGAGCCAGCATCCAAGAGGGAAGCAAGGCCAATGATCAGTGATGGGGGTTGTTTACAGCAGCCATGCTCCATTGATCAACAATGGTGCGCATTTTTCGGCGCCATGTTGATCACGATTTCTTCATCTCTCTCTCTCCACGATTTACATGCCACATTTCATGTGGCATAAGTTGTCCAATGCCCAAAGGTCACCACTTATTTTGCCAAACTTTTGTCCACCTCTTCGCATCTCGACCGGTTTCTTGGCCATTTCCCCGTCCGGACTCGGAATTGAGCTCTGAAAAATCCTAGCCGTCCAGCTTAGCATCTCGCATTGGCCGGTAACTCTTGCCAACCCGCACGACTGTCTGAAAAATTATGAAAAATCAACAAGTGTCACTCGGGCACCTTTAAAGCACTTTGGCGCTTAAAATCGTCCTAGATCGAGCCGCCGCCTTTAACGTTGAATATTTTTCCCTTGATATTCGTAATTTTTAGCTATTTTTAGGCACTTCTCGGCACCAAAATTCCGCTCTCACCAAGTAAGGTAACAACCTAGGGTTACTAATGCCTTACTTAAGGGCCAAGGTTCACTACACTAGCAACAAATGGATATGGGTGCCAAATTCTCACATAATGTTCCCACAATATCCCAACAACCTATAGTCAAAATGAACCGACTTCCACAGTGAAGAAATCAAGCACTACAACCAGTAGCACCAAATGATGTGCCTCAATAAGCCTACAAATGAAAAGAACTGCAATTGTTGCCAATGAACCCCATGAAGAGTCCACACTCTAAACTTTATTTTAAAAAATGCAATGTGCCATAGACCATTGAGCTATCAAAATCAAATTGCCCCATCATCGCACTAGCTACTCTTAACTATGAGGCAAAGCTAATGGCTACTCACATTATACCTCACCCTTATTCTCAATCCCAACACCAACAAGTAATTATAAGAAACCCATCTGACTTTGATGACACCCTCATCCTAGCACCAACAATGAGCAAGGATCGAGCAGCCATACCTCTCAATCAAACCATCCCAAAAAAGGTTGAGTTCACCCCCAAATCTACGACATTCTTACAAAAGACAATCCCTCTTAAAACTAGCCACTCACATGTTTGTAGATATTAGTGATGACATAGTCACATGTATTCAATGAATAGATAACACCTTCTCTTTGTTTGCATGCAACCATGAATGACTTGACCTAGGCCTCCTCAATGAGAATCATCAATGATGTAAAGTCTCTACTTTGGTCATGGAAGGAACTTGAATTCATCTTTAGTAAGGCCTCCACAATCATTGATGAGCTCATTGCAACACAAATCTCACACAAGCAAGCCTTGAGACAACACCTGATCACTACATTCAAATGTAGTTGTGTCAAGATAACACTTGAGAATCTTGCCAATCTTGATCATCTTGCACAATTTGAGTCCTTATTTTTGTAGCAATGGGAATTTTTGTAGCAATGGGGACTCAAATTGTGCAATGGGGACCACCTATTAGAAGATCATGTGAAGCTACACCTCTACATGGATTGAATCATTAGCAAAAGGAAGAGCTTCACATTGCAAGCCAAATAGGTTCAAGCAATCTCCTCACCAATGTCCTAACCTATATCACCCATATCAGCATTCGGCCACACAATATGGACCATTACCCCACATTGGAATTCAATCCGTGCTTCTATGGTTGGCTATTTAAAAAATTAGTTGGGCATCTTTTTGTATATAAATAAGTGAATATTGGGGAGAGTTCAAAGGTTACATATGGAGAGTGGAGAGTCATGAGATCAAGATTTAAAGGTTACCAAATATTTATAAATATTGTATGTTAATTCATGAACAATAATGTGATACACAACTGTCTCTCGACTTCTTTGCGTATGTGCACACCCCCCCCCACACACACACACACACACACACTCTCTCTCTCTCTCTCTCTCTCTCTCTCTCTCTCTCTCTCTCTCTCTCTCTCTCTCTCTCTCTCTCTCTCTCTCTCTCTCTCTCTCTCTCTCTCTCTCTCTCTCTCTCTCTCTCTCTCTCTCTCTCTCTCTCTCTCTCTCTCTCTCTCTCTCTCTCTCTCTCTCTCTCTCTCTCTCTCTCTCTCTCTCTCTCTCTCTCTCTCTCTCTCTCTCTCTCTCTCTCTCTCTCTCTCTGTCTCTCTCTCATATCTTTTTAGGGGCAATCCTGCTATTTTCGACCTTAGAGGCCCAAACTAGCATGTCTTCTTCACCTACATGGTCAAGTCATTAGCCCATAGTAGTCTATTTCTTGTGTGTTCCTAAGTGGTGGAGCATTTCATCAAATGTTGATGCATTCCCTGGTCTAAATAATGTATTTGGCTAGTCATTGAATCCATTGGATCCATAATGCACCCCACATCTCACCTTTGACACCCTTTGTGTGCTTAACATTGGTTTATGATGCTACAGATGGTTTGGAATGGTGCTACAAAGGGGGACTATGGTCGCAAACTCCAAGACGGCCAAGAGCTTTGGATTAGGAGGGCTACCCTACTATGAACTCCTAGTACCTCTCAACCTAATCAAGTAATGTCAATGGCACTCTAGACTCTAGATGGGATGTCACTCTAGTGCTATCAGTGGTCATTTTATGGAGTCAAGAGATGTGGCTAGAGTGTGGACATGGTGGTCCCTCTCTTTTTCTTGCCTTACCATAATTTTAACTACTTTCATGCTCGATTAACAACAAACCAAATAACATGCCACTATGCTTCTTCCTCCATGTTCCAAAACATTCATTCCCGTGGCTCCTCAACAACCCTTTCCCTACCATGATTCAACACCCATGGATCCTTTCCTACTTTAACTTATCATCGTTGTTAGGCTTTAGGCATGCTATCAATGACAAAGACATGTTTCTATGTGGCCAATGATAATTGACAATCCAATGTGAGAAAAGGGTTTACAAAGAGGTCCAAGGCCAAAACAACTAAAGAGAGGTGTCCTTTGCTAACATGTTGGCATGTATCTAGGTTATGCTAGTTCACGGTTCCTAAATGCATGCTCCAAATTCAAAAATTTGAGATTCTACTCCCAAATTCTTGAAACTTGTACTTAGCTTGGCATGTGTGACATGATTGTGTTGTATCTCACCTAAAAGTATTTTGTGCACTTGGAATTTGCACTATAACAATTTCCTAACAAGGGACCCTTGTGGGTTCAAGTCCTCCATGCATGCCATGTGTATGTGGGGGTAGGTTAGAATGTTACATATGGGGAGCAAAGAGTCATGACATCATGATGTCAAAGGTTACCAAATACTTATAAACATTGTATGGTTATTCATGAACAATAGATCAACACAACCGTCTCTTGGCTTCTTTCCAATCTCTCTCTCTCATGTCTCTATTTTTTCTTTTTCATCTTTTAAGGGGTGAGGGAGGATGGGGTTTCACAAGTTTCAAAGACAAAAAATACAAAGAAAGAGTGAAATGTATTGTGTAGTGAACATGACGATTGAATTATATGGAATGTTGTAATGAGAGTTGTGGTGCACATTGTACCTATGATTGATAACCACCATAGCCTAGGCAAGCACAACTTATTAGTAATATACTAGCATAAGTGTATGCAAGGAGAAAGATCGGTCACTAGGCCAAAAAGTGGTTTGGATGCCCAAGGGGGATGGGGAAGCCCTAACCCTAAGTTTGTGTATAAAAAGGATGAAAGATAATAAAAAAGGCTATTCATCTGTGTGCTAACTTTTGTTCTTGCCATGTTGCTTTTGTCACTGAGAGTGTGTGTGTGTGTGTGAGATGTTGAGGTTGAGAGCTAAGAGAGAGTGAGAGTGTGAGTGTGAGGGACAAGTATCTGAAGCCTTATCTTCCTTCTCTAGCACTCTCTCATACCTTAACCATGCTCTCCTTATGCAGGACGAAGGTTATAGAGGGTTTGAGAACTATGGAAGTGCATTGTGGATCATGGAGCTAGCAACATGCATCCTTCATGTTTAAACATATGTCATGCTTGCTCACTACAAATAGATCATCGTGTTTGTCTTGTATGTCATGTTTAGATGGAGGGAAGGGAGGGGTTGGGGTGTCTCATGAGTTTCAATGACAAGAAATACAAAGAAAGAGTGAAATGTATTGCATAGTGAACAAGACGATTGAATTATATGGAAGGTTGTAATGAGAGTCAACTCCATCTGGTGCACATTGTACCAATGATTGATAGCCACCATAGCCTAAGCATGCGCAACTTGTTAGTCTAGTAGTCTAAGTGTATGCAAGGAGAAAGACCGGTCACTAGGCCAAAAAGTGGTTTGGATGCCCAAGGGGGATGGGAAAGCCCTAACCTTAAGTTTGTGTATAAAAAGGATGAAAGATAATTAAAAAGGCTATTCATGTGCATGCTAACTTTCATTATTGTCAACTTGCTTTTGTCATTGAGAGTGTGTGTGTGTGTGTGTGTGTGAGGTTGAGGTTAAGAGCTCCTTCTCTAGCACTTTCTCATGCCTTATATCCATGCTCTCCTCATGCATGATGAAGGCTATAAAGGGTTTGAGAACTATGGGAGTGCATCATGGATCATGGAGCTAGCAACATGCATCCTTTATGTTTAGACATATGTTGTGCTTGCTTACTACAAATAGATCATAGTATTCATCATGCATGTCATGTTTAGACTTGGGGGGAAGTTTTGGGGGTTTCGCTAGTTGCAAAGAGATAAAATACAAGGAAATAGTGAAATGTATTTCATAGTGAACAAGACGATTGAATTATATGGAATGTTGTAATGAGAGTTGGGCTCCATCCACAATGCACATTGTACCTATGATTGATAAACCACCGTAGCCTAGGCATGCACAGCTTGGTAATAATATAGTGGTCTAACTATATGCAAGGAGAAAGGCCAGTCACTAGGCCAAAAAGTGGTGCAAGGGACAAGTATGTGAACCATTCTCTTTCTTCTCTAGCACTCTCTCATGCCTTATCTTTGCTCTCCTGATGCATGACAAAGGTTCTAGAGGGTTTGAGAACTATGGGAGTGCATCATGGATTGTAAAGCTAGCAACATCCATCCTTCATGTTTAGACATATATCATGCTTGCTCACTACAAACTGATTGTAGTGTTCATTATGTATGAGAGACGAGGTGAGAGCTAGTTTCCAACTTCCATGGTCAAAGCTCCTAAAACAATAGGAGTCTGTCCCAAGTCCCAAGCCATTGAGCATGTGTGGCCCAACAAATAGCATTATTTGTTTAGCTTCATCTTCTCACTAAGATTAGCAACAAATTAAATAGGTTACAAGATAGCTTGTGGTGTATAGCCCTCAAATGATAAGTTTCTCACATTTACTTTGGAAAACCTTCATAATGTCAATACCCAAACTATTTGTTTGTAGATTAGCTTTCATCAAAGAAGTAGCTTGTGATAGTCCTTTTTTAATAGTTTCACATGTTCTTAGCAAGTGCTTGTTGTTGCTAACCCTCACAATAGAAAAGCTATTGAAGACAAGTTGGAAGTTGAATCAAGGTACAAAAGAGGAAGAATCAAGGGTGATAGATATTAATTTCCCCAATTGTGTTAAATTATAAAGAGATTAATGTATTATTTTAGATATTAATTTTTCAAATTGTGTTAAATTCTAAAGATCTCAATGTATTATTTTATGCATCATGAATTTGTAAGGTTCCCATGTTATATCCCAACTCATTACATATATGTTAGATACATTTTTATGTTATATTCCAACCCATTACTTCAGGATAAAAATTATATCTATGATATAAATATTTAGTGAGCATGGGGCTCGCTCTTGAGAAAATTATAAACAATTCCCAAGGTTACAATAGAAGACATTTTTGCAAGGCCATGTAACTTATATTTTCACAAAGGCATTGGTTACAAAAAAACTGCAAATACTTCAAAGCTTACTTAGAGTTGCAAAGATGTAGTTGAGCTTGAGGGGAGTCTTGAGATGCCAAGCTCAACATGTGAAAAACATGATGATAGATCGCCTAGTTAGGTGGGCGTAAACATCTAGACTTAGCACACTAGTGATCATTGTGATTCTCATGTGGCCATCGACTCACCACCTATTGTATTTGTTAGTTACATCTACCTATAGTTGGCATAGTTACAATGCCAATCAATTATTATAGTCAGTTATATACTATTTGAGTTAATAGCCCACTTTCCTTTATCTTATATGTTATCTTTCTATACTTTGTGTAATGTACATAGTGTATAAAAGAAGAAAGAAAAAACCATGAAGAAAACTTTTTGGTCTCTGACTCTTTCATTTTTACGTTCTTGGGTGAGCTTCTCCTTGCATATGTTATGTGTGTTTGGTGTAGCAATTCGAGCAAATCCCCCTCCCCCCGCCCCCCCCATCACACAACTTTTAACATTGTAAGGGTATCATAATGCTCAATATATGCTACTCTTACATGTGGCATGTGTGTATTTTTATGTGTTTCATTTGTTATTTCTATACAATTAAAAATGGATTGTTTATTTATGTGCAAGGAATAATTATCCTAGTCCTTAGACATCCACTATTCACAGAAGTTTGGATTATACTAGAGGCATACCAATGGATCCAAGTCATGTGTTCTACATGTTAAGGTACATAAGTAGGTAATAATATCTAACAATAGGTTAGGCACATTGATTGTTCATTGTTTGACCACATAATTGATACTTGGGTTCCAAAACAAAGGTAACTCCATGCAATGGTCTGTGAAGTTTCTGCATCACTAGTTTATAAGTAATACTATTTGTCTTTTTCTCTCTTACTATTATAAATTCATTGTACTTTCTCAATGCATTAATAGGTTTAAACATATGCCAGTAAACCTTGCCAATAACAAACTTATCAATGTCCACCAGGCAAAGGATATCTAGAAAGAGCTTAGATATGCCACTAGTTTTTATACATTACACTAAAAGGAGACTGATTGTACAAGGTGCACACACTTGTCAATGTCTTCTTGATAACAAGAGTATTTCTTTAGCTTGGTTATCAACCATTTTCTCTTGAAACACTAATCACACAAAAATCAATATGCATAGCACATAACAAGCCATGATAAATCATGTGACAGAAAATATTTGCAAAGTCTTCAGGAGGGTAACTTAGCTCTAAGGAGAGCAAATGTAAATTAATGCTCTCTTATGAACTTAACAATGCGATTTGAATCCAAGAGAGTGTGTTTCATAGATGGGGCTTATCAATGTCCTTTACTAATAGATTCAAAGTGTGAGTAGTGCCAGGTATCCATGCACCTTTAGGATATTTCTCAATTTTCAAATCACCTGCTACTTTAAAGTTCAAAGCACTGACAGTGACAATGGAAATTTGCTAACCCTCAAAACGACAAAAGTGCAAAGAAGGCTTAAGGAGGAGCATAAGAAGACATACAAATGGAAAAAGAAGACCAAGAAGAGTAGGTAAATTTTTAAAATCAAGAACAGGGCACACAAGAGATAAAGCACATTTTAGTCCTTTATAAAAGAGCACCAGGCTCCCTGCTATGTGAGTTGTAAATGAAAAGACACATGTAAAGGAGCTATAAGAGTAAAAAAGAATAGGAGAAGAGTGAAAAAGAGGATCAAATCTGGACGGTCAATCATGGAAATGGGTTGGTTTCCCAAGGGGAGAAGGGCATGTATGAAAGCCAAAAAGTGAATACATAAGCTCATTCTTGGTGTGTGTGCAAACTAGCTCTCTTCTTGTTCTAGCTCTTGCTTCCTTCTTATGCATGAGAGAGGAAGAGAGGGAGAGTGTGAGTGTGTGAGTGTGTGAGTGTGTGAGAGTGAGGGACCATGGAGAAGCTCTTCTTCTCCTCTTCCCATCTTCTCCTTCTTCTCTTCTCTTTTCTCATGCACACGGCTATGGAGGTTGAAGCTTGGAGCATGGAGATGGAGCTTGCTTGAGCTAGCACCTTGAATCATGGAGCCATCAAAGGATTTGAGGAAGACGTCTACAATGATCAAATTCAATGGGGCAAGCTCACTACATCCTTGAGTAAGAGCATGCATAGCTATGTGAGAGGTAGCCATTGACACTCGCTTGAAATGCTTGACTTGATAAGCAGTCCATAGGGTCTCGATGATTGCTAATGATAGCAGCGACATTTTGGTTCCATTGTTGGGACCAAAGCATTCAAGCTTGAGTGATTCTATGCTCCAAATCAAGTGATGGAGTAGGAGTTTGTCTTTGAAACCGTGCTTGGTGTAGGTAAGAAGCGAGGAAGTCGAAAGATATTTGATCTCCTTTGCCAGATAGTTTTGGTTTTGAAAGATTTAGGAACGTTAGTTAGATCAATGGTATGGTGTTTTTCATTAGTAGGATGCATTAAGATTGAGGAAATAAGGAAAGTAAGATAAGATAAGATAAGCTTTTGTAATCACCAAGAAGTAGGGAAAGAAAAGAAAAGATATTTTGAATACCTTAGAAGGAAAACAAGGGAAGAAAAGGGAGCATTAAAAGAAGATAAAGGGGGGGAAGAGCTCATTTTAGCTTGTGAGAGATTAAGAGAGAGAGCAGGTCAGGAGACAGTAGCAGCAAAAATATGTTCTATCATCACTCTGGGTGATTCCAGGTATGATCAGAACCTTCCTTACTAATTGGAGAATAAGGACATTATCTTAGCTACGTATGCATGTGATTTAGTAATTCATTCACCATCAGTTTTTGGCATTCGGGTTGTTTTTCTAGTGCTTGGATAGTGTCCCCAGCATTGGATAATTGAGCCCTAAACTTCCCCTTGGACAATTCCCCTTGGATGATCCTCCTTGGACACCTAAAAGTCCACTCAAATAGCTCTCACTCAGATGGCCTCAAACGGCCTAATTGTCCACTCAATCACATGCTCTCAAACTGGAACGAGCACCCTTGTTTGAGTCAAACTCGGCCACTTGGACGGTCGAGTCTAGGACTCGGATGGACAAAAACTTGCAACTTAGACATTCAAATTTGCAAACAATGTTAACCAAAATACATTTTTAGGGACCATCTAGACCCCCCAAACATACCAAAGGCTATGAGCTAATTACGAGGTGACCCTAGATGGATCCTAGACCTACAAGTGTGACCATAGAGCTGACCAACACCAAAACTTACCCTAACAAACCCAAGAATTGACCAAATTAGTCAGTCACTTGTAGTTTGATTCCCAATAGAGATATTAATTGACTATGTGGGTGGACCACCCATCAGGACCTATAGAGGATCTAAATTGATTGCTAGGTGTAATCACAACTTGCAAAACCCCTTGGACCATGAAAACAAACCAAGAAACCCAACAACACTGAGAAGTGAACAACCTCAAACCACCTGATAATAATGGAGTGAAGAAAGGAACAAACCACAATTAGGGGTGCATCCTTAGCCAACCTAATCACCCTCATTGACACTTTAGTGGTTCAGAACACCAACATGGCAGGTATTAGCATGAACATATGCAACCAAGATCTCGACCTAGGCAACCACATCCTTAACCTAGGAGATTTTCCATTCGACATACAACAACTCATATCATTATATGACCATCAACAAAAATAGCACACCACCACGGGAGGTCTGCAAATGAAATCATAGGTGATCTAGAGGAGGAGAGGAGGAGAGGAGGCTAGGAAGAGTTGTCCTGTAATGCATAGCCAACTACAACCACGAGCAACATGCTTAAAGGCTATGCCAAGAGATAGATCTCAACGAGATCCAATGAGTCCTAGCCATCACAAGCAAAAATAGAGTAGGAGGAAATGTCGATAAGGAGAGAGCATTAGAAGAGGATCTTACATTGAGTGAGATTCTCATGAAGTGACTATTAGAAGACTCTTGCAAAGCAAAACAAAGCAGCCCTAGCAACTTCGTTGCTAGCCGTACTAGGAATCACCCTAAACACTAGGAGTCAGACCAAGATACCTATAGTTGCAAAGAAACTTGAAAAGTATCAAGTAGGTAACTATCCTTACAGCTTCATTGTGATGTTTAAGTAGGTGTGTAAGATAAACAGTCTCATGGACCCTACTCACCATGCACAAGCTTTTGGACTCTACTTAGGAGACAAAGGAGAAACTTGGTTTACTAACCTAGACAATACTGAGTGCAACAACTTCAATAGCCTTAAGGACCTTTTAAGAGATTTTTCAAAGTTGGATGCTCAGACAACGCCATTGTCAAGTTGATGAATGTCATCCAAAAAGACAAGGAGGAAATTCAAGACTTTGTCACTCATGTGAGAAGTCTCTACAAGAGGATTCCAACGACCAAGCAACCCAATGAGAGAGTAGTCTCTACCGTGTTTATCAACAAAATCCAAAATGAAGAACTCTATAAGCTCGTAGCTAGTAACTTGAACTTGCAAAGGGACGTGTTAGCCAGGGTCTTTGAAGAGGCAATACGCATGGACGACTTGCTAAGAGAAGCTCAAGAACACCATCTCTAGGAACACCGAGAGAATCACAACTCTTAGTTGAGTGATCAAGCCATAGCACGTAAGATAAGGGATAAAACATTGACCAAATCCAAGAGATAGCTGACTTGAAGTTAGAGTTTGCCAAGCTACAAGAGATATTGAGAAGGCCAATGCAACCCCACATGTAGTGTGGACATTGTGGTGGAAACCATCTTTCAACTAAATGTCCTGACCCTAGGTCATGGCCTTGTGCTAACTACAGTAGATTTGGATATTATGTGATGCATTGTTGATTGCCAAGAAGGATCCCATACCCACAACCCTATACTCAACCCTACTATCCAAGGAATAGGTAGCCCTACTTTGGAAGAGAAGCTCTGTTAGTTGTACCAGCGCCCAATGACTTGAAGCTAGTTGCCCCTAGGATTGACATCAACTCCACAGGAATCCCTAGGCCACTTGGACCCATAGTAACCCATCCATCGAGCAATGCTTCAATACATTTTATGGGAGGACCCATAGTGGCCCATCCACCTGGACCCTATGTCTCCTATAACAAGGAGAGTAATCTTATATTGATGGACTTTAGACTAGTGCCGGTTATGGCTTTAGGCAGGGGAAGAGGTAGAAGTCTAGGAGGGGGCCCGAACCAAGAGCCACTAACATGTTGAACTTGTGGACATCCAAGGCACATCTCATCTCATTGCCCTAAAAAGAAGCAAGCAAATAGGGATAGGACCGACTTGAGATGTCCAGAGTGTGGAGTTACACATTTGTATGTTGATTGCCCTAGATGTAAACCCTCCACTAGTATGGAAATTGTGCCATTAGTACCACTTGGACTCTTTAGTGTCAAAACACCTAATGAAGAAGCCACACCAATCCCACTAACACCATGACCCGAGCTCAAACAAAACTGGCTGGTATCTCATTACCTAGACCTAGCAACTTAGATGCAACATCTGATGGAAAGAAGAGATGAAGAGGGAGAAGGAAGAGGGCAGACACCAAGATAACACTTAAAACTAATTAGTGTCAAAACAATGTCTAAAGGGACATGTTACAAACACGAAGGCAGAAACATTTGCCCCTAAGTTAGTGAAAAAGGAAAGTGCCAATGTTGAAGAATACCTCGACCCAAAACACCAATTAGAAGTTGTGGACAAAGTCAAAGAGTGGATGAAAGAACCTCAAGTGCGCCTACAAGATACAAAGCTTGTCTTGGAGGATGAGATTAATGACCTCTCTAGCATTAGTCCACCAATCTTCCCTACACACTTGAGATCAAGAGGTGCCTTAATACCCCATGTAGCACCACACAAGCAAAATCTTGATGCCACAAACATACGAACTGTCCAAGAGCATTGGCAAAAAGGCCTTGAGTTAGAGGAAAAGGAAAAGGTTGGAAACTTTCTCACGATACTAGTATCAACTCCTATAACCTTGCCATTAGGAGAATTACATTGGCAAAATCCCCATGCTATAGCAAATGTTGAAGCTATGGGTAGAAAGACTTGACAGACATGGAGTGACTGATGACTTGCTTGACCATAATACAAAGATACATATACCAAGCCTAACCATGAACCCATTGTCTAAATCTCTACCAGTGAATGCCTTTTGGGAGGGCATGGAAATGTACATAGCCTTACTTGTTGTTGCATTAGGTGATGCTACATGGAAAGGAATTGTGGAAACATGAGCAGGAGTTAGTGTGCTTAGCCATGCAGTTTTACAAGCTTAGGGAAACCCCCCAGTGGAAACTGCATGGTTTAATGTTACACTAGCGAATGGAATGAAAGTTTGACCATTTAGAGTGCTAAAAGATTGGCCTCTAAAGATAGCAGGAATCCAATTCTCGATTAACTTCATAGTCATGAAGGGAGTGGACTATGATGTTTTGTTAAATAGGCCATGGATGAGAAATGCTCAAGTGATAGAGAATTGGGGTAATGGCTTGATATTCTTGGGCAACAAAAGAGAAGTTGTTCGAGTAGAGATAGACACTTGGAAAACCTCATTAGTTGACCTTGATGATATCTCTACAATACTAAAGGGTGACTCACAAGAAAAGTACGAATATGGACCCTTAATTAAGTATATCCATCGCCCTAAGGATGAGCGTGATTGGATGTATGTATTGGCAACCATCGACTTACCATTCTCAAATGATGAGAATGTCTATAGGCAAGCTATAGAAGCAGCTAGTAAACCCAACTGAGTCACAGCTTTTGAGTTACCCAAGAATGATACTACATCATTAGTACCTCTTTGCATGATGGCGAGGAGTTCCATCATACTAGCCAACACCTATCACCTACCATGTACCAACTAATAAACTTGAACTCCATAGAATTCTTGAGTTTCTAATGAGCGAGCTAGCTAGTAACCCAGCTACAAACTTTAAACCTCCTAAGGATCTCATAGAGAATCCAAAGTGGCAATGGATTGAGGTGCATGACCTAAATTTGTTATACAACTAGCCTATCATTGTGGATAAGGAAATCCCTATGGATGGGAACCAAGGGGAGAGTCTAAGTAAGAGGAAGTCTTGTAAATCTCTTACGAGAGTATGTAGATATATTTGCTTGGTCCTTAGAAGAGCTGAAAGGAATCAATCTGGATATTGTGACTCACAACATTCCTATGACCCCCAACACTACACTTTTTTCAGACAAAGATTAAAATGCAATGAATCCAAAGCACACTCATGCTGTGAAGGATGAAATAGACAAGCTATTGAATGTTGGATTCATTTATGAGGTTGAGCACACAAATTGGTTATCACCCATCATAAGTGTCCTGAAGAAAAATGGGAAGATTCGAGTGTGCGTGAATTACAAAAAGGTCGGCACAACAACAAAGAGAGACAATTATCCCTTATTACACACTGAGCACATGCTCAAGAGAGTGGCTAGAGAAGAATCCTACAGTTTTTTGAATGTCTTTTTTGGCTATAATCAAGTGCAAGTACACCCAAATGAAAGCATAAACGACATTTCAATAGAATGGGGTGTGTTTGCCACATAGTTATGCCATTTGGACTAACTAATGTGCATGTTACCATTCAGCATCTTATATGTGTTATTTTCAAGGACATTCTTAGAAAGTGGATGGAAGTATTCCTGTGTGTTAACTCCACATAGTCTTTGAATGGTGTAGACAATACGGTCTCTCACTAAACCCCTTAAAATATCAATTCCGGGTAAAGCATGGATGTATCCTAGGACACGTGGTCTCAAAAAATGACATTGCTACCAACTTTTCCAAAGTTAGAGTGATTGTTGATTTACCACCACCAACCAGCTACAAGGGAGTTCACTACTGCTTCCTCGACCACACAGGATACTATCGACGATTTGTGTTGAATTACGCACTCATTGCACAACCACTTTACAAGTTGTTGATTGTATTTCAGTGGACTAAGGAGTACCAATGTGGTTACGGAGAATTGATAAAGGCTATAATGACCGCATCTATTCTACAAGTCCCAGATTAGTCCATTAGTTTCCATGTGCACATTGATGTATCAAAGTTCACCGTGGGAGCAATTTTATGCCAACTAGAGAGCATAACTTGGATTACCCAGTGAGCTTTGCAAGCAAATAACTCACTAACACAGAAATGAACTACTCCACAATAGAAAGGGAAGGGCTAGCCATGGTATTTGCTGTTAAGAAATTTTGACATTACCTTCTAGTTGCACTCTTTACTTTCTTTGTTGATCATCAAGCATTGCTTTATCTTATGAACAAACCTTGCGCAATAGGATGCATTGCTTGATGGTTACTTTTGCTATTAGAATTTGATTTCTCTATGTAGTACGCAAGGGCAAACAGCATTACATGGCAGACCATATGTCTCGCATAACCACAAAAGCAGCTAGACAAGGCATTGTAGATGGCCTATCCAACACACGTCTGTTTAGAATGTCTAGCAAAAGAGATTTTTTTAGAGCAGACCTTACACCTAGGACATAATCCATATCCTAGAGCATGGATTACCTGAATGTCCAATTGAGAAGGCCACTCTAAAACGTCTCATTCTAAAGATCCAATCGTATCAATTGATTGCCAGTCAACTCTATTGATTAGGACTGGTTGGACTATTGATCATATGTGTCAGTGAGCATAAGATACATGATGTGCTTGTAGAAGCTCATAGCAAAATTGTTGGAGGATACTTCAATGGGGACATTACAACACATAAGGTGCTTTAGTCTCAATTGTGGTGGCCTACACTATTCCACGATGCAATTAAGTTTGTGAAACATTGTGATGAGTGCAAACGAACCAAAGTCCCTATTCAAAAGGATAAGCTGGAGTTGACCCCAGTGATAGCACGCTAACCATTTGAAAAATGGGAGATTGATTTCATTGGTCCAATAAGCCCTATAACACAATACTCACAAGCGAGGTACATATTCATAGCCACATACTATCTCACCAAGTGGACTAAAGCTGGGCAACTCAAAAAATGATGCTAGAACCACTGCCAAATTTCTTTGGGAGCAATTGATCTCACGGTTCGAATGTCCCATAGAATTAGTTAGTGATCAAGGCATGCATTTCATCAATGAAGTGATTGCCCAATCGTTATCCACCTTCTTTATAATCCATCAAAATCCTCACCGCATTACCCTCAAGCCAATGGTCAAGTTGACACCACAAATAAAATCCTAGTGATTATCCTAACTAAGGTGTTCTCTGCCTCATGCTGTCACTAGGACAATAAGCTAATGGAAACGTTATGGGCTTACAGGACAGCCTACAAAACAAACATAGGACCACACCATTCAAGCTGACCTATAGAATTAAAGCAATCTTACCATTTGAGCTCTTCATTCCAAACTTGAGAATAGAGATCCAAGAGAGATGGAATAGCAAGGAAGCATGGACAAATTGCCTAGTAGAACTTGAACACTTATCCGAAAGCTGACTCATTGCAACCCATATCCTAATATGTGAGAAGGTATGATGCAAGAGTTGGTTTGACAAGCATGTCAAACAATGTGACTTTGAACAAGGAGACTTAGTGTTGTTGTACTCTGTAAAGGGTCACAAACAAAAGATGGTGTTCAAGGGGTTGGGACCTTTCAAAGTCCTAACATTAGTAGAATAGGAAATGTGGAGCTTGAAGCCCTAGAAGGACAAGGGTATAGGCTTTTTCAATGGTAGTAGTATCAAGAAGTACTATCCTCCATCAAACCCACTACATGAGCCTCTCCAATGATAACACCACCTATGAACATTAGAATGGGAACTATCACTAGCATAGAGGATGAGGATGAAGAAACAATAGCACAAATCTACTTGCACTTAACGGTGATTGCCTAAAAGACACACACCTTTGATGCATTAATCAACAAGGGAGCTAATAACAACATCCTCACATATGATCATTGGATCGTCATTGGTCAGCCCCAAGTGCAATCGACTAATGCCAAACTCAGCCAATTTGGGGGGAAGTCCTATCCACTACTAGGAAAGTGCAAGGTAATGGTTTCTATTGAGACTAAGAGCCACCTGATCATCTTTTATGTACTGCCTAACAAAAAAGGTGTTGGCAAATAATCACTTTAAATCTCGTGCTTTCAAGAAACAGACTCACTGCAACATTGAATATGACTCTCAATGCATCCACCTTGCCATAGCAATATTAGGATAGTCATGGCTTTAACCAAGGGTACCATGGCTTCGCCAAAGCCCATATAGTCCCACCGATAGTTAAACCCAGTGTCAACCCTAAGGAGGAGGTGGTGAACCCACACAAATACCTAATGTGAGATACTCATAACACTTAGAAGCCCGAACCAAAGCTACAATCCAAATAACCAAGTGGGTTCCCAAACATAAATCGTCGCCTACCAAGGACACATCCACAAGTTCTCATAGCTCTCGTGTCCCTTACACTAGACCTAAAAGAAAAAGCTAGTGTTACATGAATAGGCAAAGGACCAAACCGTGATGGGTGCCAAAAGTCCTATTGCGTGCCCAAGGCTTCTATGATGGCATCTCCTTGGTGTGGTTACCTAAATCCATGAATGGTACACTTGCCCATCCACCGCAACCTCCCAGAACCAAGATATTCGTACCCACATGCCAACAAGAGGTAACAACCAAAGTGAGTAAAAGGATGCTCAACCTATGAACACTCAATGGGTCTATTGCCCAAAACTCAGACCCATTATCAATAGGCCTTGCCTTAATACTTCCAGTGCACCATCCACTACGCAAATAGAGAACCACACATCCCCTAAACCTCAAGCTCAAAAATAGGTAACAAATAGCAAACACTCCAATGACCACCTCATAACAGAGGCAACCATAGCTAAGCAATCTAATGGAGTCAAATCCCAACCACCCATAGGCCTTAGACCATGTTATCAACACTAATCCATTCTCGAATTGGCATCCAATATGGCCATGAACATGAGAGATGACTTAGTGACATGTATCCCTCTTGGAATGATGAGAATCCTTTCTAGGATTGGAGAATGAAGGGATAAGGGTGTTTGGTACACTGTTGGTGTGCTCTAGTATTTCAAGAGTCAATTGTAAAACTTTGGATTATACTCCAATGTAGCATGGCGGTCCATGTCTTGTGGGGGTGAATGCCCACATGTGTGATATAGGTCAATACATCAGTCAAGAGATCACCTGAGTTCATTCTATTAGCAATATGAATTTCTTCTTCTATCAGGATCCTAAGTATGGATTTAACACTGCATTTCTTCTAATGGTCTGTTTTGTGTCATGGCCAGTACTCTAAACAAAGTTGGGGCCACATAAGTGGTGTCATATTTCAAAGTCTTAACGACACGTCTTTGCTTTGCATTGGTCATGATTTGACAATCCTCTTGTTCCCATTGGATCCAGAGAGTGTACCATTTCCGTAGGAAATTACGTTCGGATTCAGCTAGCTTTTGCATCTCATCAAGTTTATCGTGTGACATTGGAACTTTGCTTTTCTTGAAGGACATGATTAACCATTGGTTTAAGTCTTGTTCTTGGGAGATTTTAGTGGCAATCAACTCTTCTGAAATAGTAGAAGTTTTTGTGAATATGAATTCAAAATTCTTCCCAAGAACAAGGCAAAGAGCATATGTCATTTGATATTTGTGCTTAGATCTTCTTGAGTATCATCGAGAATCACTTGAATCTTATGAAAAGATCCCATGAAGCCCAAAAACCAAGCCTATTAATCCATTGTGAGGGGACTACATTCAACATTGAGAGAGTGTTATGTTCAAAATTGACTCGTGTTTTTACAACATATCAATTGAATGGAAAAACTAATGTTCAAAATTATATTATATCGAATATGTTGTAATAAGCACTCTAAGTCTGCAATGTAAATATCTAGATATAATATTTAATACATTTTTATATGTGCTAGCTAATCACCAAAGACAATAAGGTGAAAAGGTAGATGTATGGTGAAAGGTGAATATGAATCGAAATATGATTAAACTCCAAAGAGAAAGATGAATTGAGCTTTCATTTAGTAAAAAATCATTCACAAAGTTCTTGCATGGAATGTATGGATTGATTGATATGAAAAAATTTCATTGCTTGGCTTATGCATTTCACTATTTAATAATGTTTCCTTCTAACCACTTCACTTTTTGAGTAAAACTTGTCCTTCAAAGAGAACTTATTGTGCATTGTTGTGTTATGATAGGAATCCAAATGGCATAACTTTTGTTTTCTGAGGAAGAATGGAACAAATATCACTTAACTATGGAGATGCACATTTTCAACTGGTTACGATACTGAAGCATACACAACCTAGAAGAACTTGTGGCTAGGCAGATTGTTGAGCAATGCAATTTAGCCGAGTACATCAAAGTCGGCCAACAGATAGATCACAACAAGTGCACAAAATTTCTCAGATCCTTTGATGTCAAGAATAGTTGTACAATGACGATCAAATACAGGGATGTAACCAAGAGTGTGGAAGTTGTGCTTAGCCTGGAGTTGGTTGAGAAAGCTCTAAGGTTAGTGGACAAGCCAAAAAAGAGGCCAAAGAGAGACGTGTACAACATGCTAGGGATGAATAAGCAAGTGTATACGAATGATGGAATCAACCTAGCAGACATCCACAGGCCCACTGTCAAATTGCAAGCTAAGATGCTGCATGCTCTCTTCTCGAGCCAGAGGTACAATGCACTCGTGAACAGAATATGGATACCATTGCTTAATCCCCAGCGATGAAGGCTGAGTCGAAAAGGAAAAAACTCATTTCTAAGGCGTCGAATATAGGTTTCAAAGGAGTGCTAAAACAGCCCTAATACAAGAGGCCATGGGGGAGATGGACAGAGAAGAGAAAGGGGAGAAAACACCAAAACAATCACAAATCCATGAGGATCATTCACCCATTCCAATGAGCCCTCCCGTCTCTCTCTACAAGGAACCTTGGGGAAGAAGAAGCTAACAAAGTTTAGCAACAAGAAGAAGCAGAGCAAGTGGCTAAGAAGAGGGAAGCTGACTAGCAAACTCAACAAGAAGGAACCTCAAGCAAGAGAACAGTCAATGAGTAGGGGGAGCAAGGTGCACCACCATCCAATCAAGAAGAGAGGCAAAGAATTATATTGGGGATTCCCATCAGAAGGACTAGAACCAATAATGAAGAAAACAGAGACTTGCAGAGGGCTAAAGAAGTGTCATGGAAACTTGAAGAACATAGAAGGAAACAAGAGGAGGAAGAAAGGTTAAGAAGAGAGGAGGAGGAGGAGCAAATGGCCATTGCCAAATCAAAAGATCTGTAGACAAACCTCTCCATCCCAAGAACTAGCCATGACGAGGCCGACACATGAAGATGTGCCTAGTACAAGTACTATCGTAGAGAAGACTGAACAAAGACTAGTGGTAGAGGGTAAGGGAAAGGCCCCTGTGCATGCAATACCATCAATCATCGCTACCACAACCATCCCAATACAAGGAGCCACAGAAGCAAGAAGTTCGACACATTTTCAAATCCTAGAGGTGGGATTGGATTCCAAGTTCATGATGGGATGTTACTTGACAAAGAGCAGGATTGACTCCTACTATGAGGCATTGATGAAACAAACACAAACAAGTGCTATGCTTCTTTATTTTCAAGTTTTGATACAATTGACATCAACAATTAGGTTCTCTCTAAGGCACCTTCGTGATGGCTTGATCACCCCCTATTTGGGTGTCCATGGTCTTATCGTGGTGGTCTTTGTTGTATGGCCTCTGATGAACCATTATCATTATATCATTGTATTATATAAGATCACCCATGATCTAGGAGAGGATGTTAACAGTCTAGGTAGCTCATGTGAGTCTAGGCTGATCCAAGTATTCTAGTTGTATTTTTTAATGGTCACGTAATGATTATTTTGGCATTTATTGCTAGCCAACCAACATTAAATGTTGGGAAACTTAATGCATTATTTTTTACCAATTTATTCAAGCTCCTTCACACTATCATTCCATCACTTGCGAATCCAATGCATACCCTGTGGAGAGGGAGCCAATGCTAGTGCCCATGTGCAACCAGTGACTCATTGGTATACACAAATGTCTCTGTTGTTTCGAAACATGGATTCCCCTTAACAAGCATATCTCTACATTTTCTTTTAAAGTGTTCTTGTGTTTTCTCTTTTCTCTCTTTTGTCTTGTGTTTGGTAGTCTATTTAAGTATTCTTTCATGCTTCCATTAGTGCATTCACTTCAAAGAGATAACTATGACAATCTACAACTTTACAATTGGACTTGGTATTAATACTTCCCAAGGAGAGCATAAAGCATAAAAGTCTAGCTAAACAAAGCAACTTTGCTCTCTACTTTTGTACAAAAAAAAAAGGGGGAAGCAACACCTAGTTAATTTCTACTTTTCTTTAGAATCGTAAGGCTTGGTATCTCATCAATCACAAAGTAGTGGTAGTAATAATAGTAGTATTAGTAGTGGCCTTGATGATAGCAATAGTGGTTATATAGAGGAGGAATTTAAAGCTCCTTGATTGCATCTCAAGGAAACTTAAAAATTGGACTTCTAGCGTGGATCACCACACGCTAGTAATGGTTCGTGCATATATATAAAGACTTGATTGGCACTCCCTCACTTTCATCGTCAAGCTTTGTGTGCAATTCAAGAGCATGTATGTCATGGACACAATTGATAAAATCAAGCTATCCATGGTTGTGCCTAATTGGGTCTAGATTATCCCCATCTTTCTATGTATATACTTTAACTTACTAGAATATTAACACCTCATCTATTAATGTGTTTTTGGGGAGTTCAAGTGTACAACTCGCAATCCTAATGCACAACTCAATAGAAGATGAAAGAACCCAAGAAAGGTGGAAGAGATCCTAAAGTTTGAACTTTAGCAATCTAATTGAGACTCGTACAAGCATTTGACTTCGAGAACCCAAGCTTGAACCAACACTATGGAAAGCACTCTCTGATCAAGCCACTCTCCAACTTGCCTCAATCTCATGTTCTCTCTAGGACTTAGATGAGCACAATCTATATTGCTTCTTGCAATTGGCCACATACACAAAAAGATGCATTTATTGTTCTTTCAATAAAAGATTATCAAACTCTTGCAACAACGTCAAGCGTGTCTCATCTACATCTCCCTTTTATGAACAACACTCCTCAACCTCCTACACATACACCATCAAGCATGGCTACCTTTGCAAACTACCCATGCTTCTTTTGGATACGAGAAAATCATGGAGGGTACAATTGTCAAAAATCCTAAATCCCTACATATGCCACACCAAGACAAAGATTTTGTTTGTCTCCACCAAAGTGGACAAGAGCTTCATAGCTCACTTGCCATTCTAACTTCAAAATGGTGAATATCTTTGGCCTTGCCATTTATTTCTTCTATTGAGAGATGTGGAAACCCATTCAAGGATAGATGAAAAAGGTACACAAAATCACTACAATGATGGACTGATCCTCATGTTGAGGTCCTCACAAGCAAAACGCTCAGCTGAGAGACATACACAAGTGGATTGATCCTCATGTTGAGGTCCTCACAAGCAAAACGCTCGACTGAGAGACATACACAAAGTGCACTTATTATTCTTTCAATTCAATAAAAGATTATCGCACTCTTGCAACAACATCAAGTATGTCTCGTCCACAACTCCCTTTAATGAAGAAGTGTCCTCAAGCTCCTACATAGACACCACCAAGCATGACCACCTTTGCAAATTACCCGCGCTTCTTTTGGATACGAGATAATCATGGAGGGCACAATATGTGCTACTACTAGGACATATCGATGGTTGTGCATGCATTCACCTAACTCACCTAACACCCAAACCAACAACAAATGTGTCATTGGGAAATGCTAATGATTATGCATACATTCGCCTACCCACCCAAACCAACAGTAGAATCTGATCATCTCGTGATTGAATTTAATATTTAGGATTGTGAACTCCAATAATTGAACAATCATGTAGGCAATGGTTTAGTATTTCACCATATGAAAACAATGTTTCCAAGCCAATAACATGGGGTGACAATCAATTGTTATGATCTTCTAAACTCATTGTGGCTCGATCAAGACCTAGCTCATATGCAAGCCCAAATCATGTGAAAACTACCCTTACACATGCAAGAGAATTGTACAACAATCCTCATCAACCTCCATTAACCCCCTAAGCGATAAGTAGGGCCACCTAGGAATGTCACAGCTGTAATAACACCCTCATTCGAGTTCTTTTTCAAGGTTGGAAGTAGTACTTTAATTGCCACAAACTAGCTATAAGGACCCTCAAGTCCCTCCCATATGTGCTTTCGACTTGAACCCTGTATAAAAGTCATACCTTGGCAAAGCATTATCATGATTAAGATTTTCACCTTCCAATCCTCATCAACCTCCATCACACATATATTATCAACTCACTATGTGATAGGTGGGACCACCTAGTAATAGTACACCTCACTCGTGTTTTACTTTTCAAGGTGGAAGCAAGACACCAAGGACAATGCTATTTTAGATGAGGTTGTATTCCACAAACTCATAGAACCTGGAATACGAGATGACTAGAGACTGAATGGGCAATAGTGGATCAATAAAGAACATAAACAGGCCCCTTGCCTTTTAATGAGCTGGAGGTGCCACTTGACATGTGGCAGCTCCCTCCACTACATGCAAGGCCGCCTGCCAAACGTGGGTCTGAGATTGGCGAGGAACGAGCAGAGATGACATAGGGAATCGGTGACGACGTTATGAAGCTTGATTCCGTCGCAGCTATGAAGAAGCAGGAAATCAATCTGGTGGAGGTCGAGAAACTGTGGAGGGAGAGCCTGAAGCTCTACGATGGAAAGAGGAAGAAAGCCGCCGCAGATGATCGCAAGACGCTGTCCACCCCAGCAGCCTTCAGCCTAACCTGGGTCGAAGCTCGGTATGCCCGATACAGCATAGACAGTATTCTTCTGCTTCCTGGGGCTCCTCCCAACGGAAACAGACTTCTCGCAGTAGTTCGCAAATACTTGCGGATACTTATCACACCAAAGGGGGAGCTCGGACAATATCGCTTCGTGTGGAGGTTTCTACTTTGGCCTGCTCGTTAGCGCTGTTTATCAGGACCTTGTGCTGGGGAGCTCTGCGGGTTTGGCCCACAGCGTTTGATCCTGATGAGGTCCTAAAGCACGAATGCCTCGTCCTGTGGAACTGACAGGAGGAGCTGCCAGACTCTACGACACTAATGCGAGATCTGCACGGAGGTCAAATTCTCGACGTTCCCGGACTCGTGTTACGTCTGCAAAGAAACGGGGCACTATGCCTGTGCGTGTCTCGGGAGAAGCAAAGGAGGAGCAATACCGAAGGACACTGACCCCCGACGCCTTCTGAGCCCCCCCACAACCCCAGTCAACCAAGGAGGCTACAAAACCAGAGGGCAAGCCTACCAAGGATCCCCAGCCACACAAAGCAGGCTCCTCCTCCGCCTCTGACAGAGACCAGGGATCTCACAGGGAGAAAGGAGACGCCCGGGGTGGAATGAAGGATCTGCATGCAAACCCAATGCCGAAGCAAGGCAGCACATTGGGCACACACCCCCGACCTTATCGCCGCCCAAAGAGGCAGCTAAGGAGTATACAACCCCGAACGAAGGACCGAGTTCTACCAAAGGGTTTGGTCGGTACTAGGAGCGGACCTTTGCCGACTATTCATCGGCTTCTACAAGACGTGGCTCCCTGTACAAGGAGGTCAACAAAGACCAAGGAGGCTACATCCAACGCAATTTTTGCGAAGAGCATATCCACATGGCACAAATGGAGGGACCTTTGGTTCTGGGACTCCCAGGATTGGAAACTTTGGCTTGGGGTGCAAAAGGAATTCGTTACATCTGACAAGAAACCTAACGGGCTAGACTCTAGTGCAGGTGTGCAAGAAGAATGAGAGATGGCCCACAACAGTGGCAATATATGATGGACCCACGTCCCCCCGGAGTCCACAATCCCCTCGGACACAATATGCTTATGTGGAGGAACGTATTTCCTACAACTCCTTATGAAGAAAATTGCCAATTTTAACTCACCTCTATGTACACTATAATTTAGGAAAGAGGAAGATGTGGTGCATGTAATCTGGGAATGCCCTTCAATGCACAAAGAACTTAGCGAGTCTCCCTACAAAGGAATGCTCCCTTCTGGAGTTTTATATTTTCTTTATTCTACTAAATACATTACATTGTAGATGCACATTGAAGTTATCTGTCATCACAAGCCTTGTCTGTTCCATTTACCTAACGCTAGATCATGGAATGCATCTTGGAACCTTCCTACGCAAATACAGCAATGCTACATGCTACTCGAGTGCAAAATCAAGCAAAGCCAAAGCTTGATACCCTCGAGGGCTTACACTTTGGCCACAATGTCTTACCCCATGTCCAATATGTACCAAACAATTAAGTCTACATTGACTCGGCCTCAAGCTATCTCATACTCCACGTTCAACATGTACAACAAATATGAGTCCACATTGACTCGGACTCAAATGACTGCTACTTTGTGAATGACATACTTGTGAGTGACCTTTGCGATATTTGGCCTTTTCACTTCTGCAACCGGGAGCCTTATAGGTTTGTGATTCACAGTGACCACTTCCTATAAGACCTTCAACATCCCACAAAGATCCTCCATAGTGGAACCTACCCAAAGAAAATTCCCGTTCTCTCTTCTAGATTAAGATTAACATACGTGCCTATTGCTTTCAATAGCAGTGAACCTTTTCAATTTACGAATCTCCTACCAAGCACTCGAGGTTGTTCTATGAAGAATTTAACCCCACTCAAGATAAAGCAGAATTGGATTGACAGAATAATTAGCCTGACACATTGTGTCGCCGATTTTCATTCAGTCATTACGAATGTAATTAGCTTGACAAAGTAGACTGCAACAGCTCTACGTTTCCAATTGGGACAAGAAATTACTTTTTCATGTGGTCATACGTATTTCATACAAAAGAGAACATTGCATGGATGAAGAAATTTTCATAAGGCAAGGCAACTTCATAAACCAGCTGCAAAATTTTTGTACCAGCAAAGTGGACCAGACCAAAATGAAATACGAGATAGTTCAAAAGTTAAGACGATTCTAGGATTAACGACGTTTTACAAAAAACTCCCCTGCGATTCCACTATCCACAGTGGCTGTATTACAAAGTCAATACATTTGCAATTCCATCTCCAGTACAAGCTTGACTTTTGCATATTCACATGTTTTTGTGCTATTTGGAAGCAAGGGTAATAAATACTATATTTTCAGAGGAATAGGCTTAGTGCGGTTTCAACCTCACAGCACATCATTTCCAGGACGACCATGACTGCTGCATATTCACATGTTTTGGTCCTACTTGGAAGCAAGGTAGTAAACACGATATTTTCTACAGAGTAGGTTTAGTGCAGTTTCAACCTCAAGGGCTGCCATGTTCAATTGTTATTGATCATCGGGATTAGAGGTATGTTACATTGTGTACCTTCTCCACAATCAGAATCCCTGGTAGTGATGACCTGGTGATAATTGTTTGCTTGAATAAATGTTGGACTTTAACAGGACTGACTGCAAAAATCTTATGTTGCTACCTGTTGCTACCACGAGGCTAACATGCTTGACAAATAGTTGCAGCATCTGACATACATCATATCCATGATGTGCACCATTGGGTTGAAAGGGTAACTTAAACGGCACGAGTCTCATCAGTTGCCTATACAGACTCAAATTTCATTAACATTGCAGTCTGAGACAAAGTAGCATATAGGTCTTAGACCAATATTGCCTACCTAATATGATGCAGTTTTCTGTCTTCCTGACGAGGGCAAAGGTTCTATCTTACAGCTGAGAACAAAGGTTACTCAAAGGTACTATCAGCTTTAGTGCAGAATTTGTTCCTCCAATGCTGACAAATCAGGGTATTTATAAATTGCTCCAAGGATATATTACAGACAACCTTCCATCCTCATAGTCAGATGACACAAGTATAATGACCTAGTGATACTCATAGAAACAGATACAATGACAAGTTCTGTATCATCCATCAGAAGCTGTACTTTGAAAGCCAACAGTACAGTTATAAGACAGACAAAACTTGATTTTGCTTCCAGGGAACGGGCCTGTAAGGCAGATGGGAAACTGCCAGTGGCCAGCAAAGAAAGAAGCTAAATTAAAAACCTCCAAATATTTTAAGATAGCCATGAGTTCTGAATGATAATTAAGAAACCAAGATTCAGTCATCCCTGTTTTAGTGAGGAATGCTATAGCCTTTACATCCAATAAGAATAAGAAAGCCATTCCTAATGCAATGACAAACCCAAATAAGTAAGACAGCCAAAAAAGCCAAAAATGGCATTTATTGATAACGTTAAGCCTACACACTTAATCTCAGTGAAACATCTAACAAAAGCTAGTACCATTCGCATTCCTCCATTACGAACATTGCTTGGCCCAGCAAAGAACAGTCTTCACTATCATAGCTGTATAAAAAAATCATTTGCCAAAAGTGAAGGAGAAATTAGCAGTATAATCTCTCTTCATGTGCACCATTGGCACCGAGTTACACTGGCAGAGCACAAACTTGCCCTTCCGCTTTCAAAGAGCTCCAAATGCCAGACTGCCTGGCAAAAAGAAACTATCTTCGTGTGGTGTGCAGCATCAACTACACCACCAACCCTCAACAAGGCCCATTGGCGGGTTACAAGCCCCGCGTAACATAGAACAATGAAATTTGGCAGCAACTGATCTATTTGATCTTCTTCTTTGGGCGGAGCTGCAAGCAAAACCAACAGTCAAAGCTCACACAGAAAATTGATGACATGGAACTCTATTATTCTTTCTTCAAGATCTACAATTATGAAGGAGCCCATCATGATCTCATCATGGAAGCACAGGTTACCTGATTGCTGTGTCCACATTTCTTCTTTCGACAGTTCACTGCCCGGGGATGAAGTCGGGCGTAACACCTACGAAAGAAAGCATTTGAGTCAATGTGTCCCTATATCGATGCAGATATTGTGCAATAAGAACATCGCTACTGTTCCCGATGAGTTCACAAATACCAAGCAATCTCGCACTTTAATGTAACAAACATAATTACATAGAACATAAAACTTATGAGACGTTCTGCTGCTGCACAGATGTGTCCCTATATCAATGCAGATACTGTGCAATCAGAATATCGCAACTGTTCCAAACGCGAGTTCACAAATACCAAGCAACCTTGCACTTTAATGCATTAAACATGATGACATGGAACAAGAAACTTATGAAACGTCCTGCTGCTGCACAGATGCAACTCCACATGTAACACCTTATAATGATCAGGAGGCTACTAAAAAGCCAGGTGGTAAAGTGAAAGTGTAATTTTAATCTCGGGAGCCATATTCATCTCTCAAGCATGTAGTGGGCCAGAGAGTCAAACTTCAGACCCCTTCCTAGCATTAAGCCAATTTTGAGACCGTCGGCAAACCAGGTTGGAGAGGATCTAGTCTCAGATAAAGGCTTGTAAACACCATTGCCTATAGTACGAGAACCCAAAAAATTCCTAGGGATTTGCACAACCGTCGTGAAAACAATATGAGAAGCATATCGCTGAGTTAACGAGCAATATGCTCTAAAGCAAACACACAACGGAAAAACCAGACGCATAGTCAAGATTTTAACACGTACTTGCGGCAAATCATCTTCTCCTGATTATACTTCCGAGCCAGGGCCATCAAGGATGGCTCAATAATCCCGCCACGGAGTCTCAACACAAGATGCAATGTGGACTCTACATATCCAACAGCAATTTAGCGAATCATAACAAAAGAAAAACGGCATACCACAAGGCAATGGTGCAGAGGCGATACCTTTTTGGATGTTGTAGTCTGCCAAGGTGCGTCCATCTTCGAGCTGCTTACCAGCAAAAATAAGGCGCTGCTGGTCAGGAGGGATGCCTGCACAAACAAAAGGCCTCTGAAAAATAGCATATCAAGACTTCAAGAAAGACAGAAAAGACCTGAGAAAACATCCCCGAGAATGCAACATTCAAACGGCAGAGGACCTCTAAGCAGCCCCTGAGTCAAGCATGTCAAAGAAGAGAAGGTTCACCTTCTTTGTCCTGGATCTTAGCTTTCACATTGTCGATAGTGTCGCTACTCTCAACCTCGAGAGTGATGGTCTTCCCAGTCAGGGTCTTGACGAATATCTGCATCTTGTCTTTCCCACAACCGCAGAGATGGCGTCGGAGATGTTCTGTCTCGGTGAATATATTCCCAACCCTAACCCTAGCCTTTTAAATAAGTGGACACAAAGTATGTCGAGGCGGGCAAGTAGTACCTAAACACTCACGATAGCCTGAAAAGATTCGATTTTAAATGCTTGCATGGTGTAATATGATATAGTTTAATTTAGAAGCTTTGATAGAAGATTTTAAGACCGGGCCAAGTTGAAGAAACGGACTCAAGGCCAAGAAACTTGGTTACAAGAATGTCATTATAAACCTTAAATTGAGAGGTTAGAGACCCCAAAATCTAGATACCCTAGGGGAAGAGCTCACTGCGTGAATTTCAAAGGTCGATTGCTACAAGATCAATCATCACTTGAAAGTTGCATGAGTGTTTGAAGTCATAATTGCTTGAAGACATCAATCTTGTTTGTGATTTTCTAGATTAGATCCTGATTGAACTAAGTATTGGAATAGATATAAATTAAAGAGCCCTATACCTCCCCCAAGGATAGGTGCTAAATCGACATACCAAGTGGGGATGTTTTTACCATCGTGGAAGCATGGACCGATTCCGATGGCGAGAGGTCTCCCAACAGGGATCGTATTAAGTAGGAGGTGGTTAAGCTGCCAGGGGAGGCTCTCTCTAGTAAATCCTTTACGCACCTAGGAACTACTTGGTCACATGTATGGCCCGAGTTCTACTTGGGACGCCTAAAAACACTAGCTATAGGTGGATTTAATCTTGGTGACGTGCAGAGACATCGGATGAGGCAGTACATGAAATTGTAATTTTTCTCTTGTATGGACAGGAGAACACACATTATGGAACATAATTAATGAATTTTTTTTATTCTGATTGTATGTTCGTGAGTAAATTACGTAAATGAACAACAGTGCATAAAAAGATTTTTTTAAATTAATGAAGCTATTTTTATATGTTTCACGTAATGTGGTAGGTAACTAGGTAACTAAGAACTTCCATAGAGAGAAGTTAGTGGATGGATTCCCGACAGATCCAGTTCTATGGTAGGGTGGTCTCGATTAGTTGAGACATTTCCCCAAAAACAAACATTAGGAAGAAACTCTAGGAAGGGCCGATTTGCTGACTTACCTAGGGTTTGGTCTTAGAACCCGAACTGTAAATTATCTTAGGGGAAAGGTACAACGGTTGTGCTAGAGCACTACGAGGGATTTCATAAATCCTTAGTCTGCTATTGAAAAAAAGAGTTGTACTCCATGAACTAATGGTAATGGCAGTCGCTCCTTCCGAACAAGAAGTCTCTCAAAGGGCACCTCCGGATGTGAGCTAGTTGTTGATAGGCGACTGTTAGGTCAATTAGGAACCTTCAGGTCGGTCCTCCATGGGTAACGGTAGGATGCTTCCCTTGCGGGGTAGACCTAAGGTTATAGAGCTGGACAAAATCTGATCATTCTGGTTAGAGTACGGATAGCGACGGCTGGAAGGTAATCTCTAGGCGACTACTAAAATGTTACTCGTCACATAAAAAAGGCAGTACATTACAGTTGAACACTCTTACCCAACTATTAACTATTGTTGTAGCCTCGACACAATATCCTTATCACATTGTGTTTTCAATTTCACGCTAACTCGTATCCCCTCTTTTCTTTTCTTCATAATGCGAGATTCATGTGAAAACAAAGAAAATAAATGTAACTACATCTACTAATGCATCAAGCATAAGCCAAACTTCTAGATCCTTCTAAGATTCTTATAAACATGTGCTTTGGCTCTAAGTTTCCTAAGTGTAGCTATATGGTCTTGTCTAAGGGTTGAGATAAGATCCATAGATCACAAAGTCGTCTATTGTCAAAAACAATATTCTCTAAAGCCATATGAACTTGATCCTTAAGGGCATTTTTGAGTGAGAGCAAATTGATGAGATTGGATTCCTCTAGCCATTTCTTGATGGAGTTCTAAACTAATTTAACCTTTGTGTAATCCCACAACAAGTGAACCATTGTTTCTTCTCTTGCTACAAATAGGACACATTGAAGAGATAGAGAGCTTATTAATTTGCCTATCCCTCATGGGTAACTTTATCACCAAAAGTCACCACCATAATAGTAGGTCGAGTCTATGTCTTGGGATAGATGGCAAAATGACACTACCACATCGGCCACTCTTCCTTCATCCTTTGAATCACTCTTATCCAACTACTCCTTTTCTTTGTCAATTGGCTTGTACTATGGTAGCTAGTAACTTTTGCTTAACACCACCCAAGATAGTTGCCTTCAAGTAGTAGCAACAACAGCTCTAAAAACTAATGGAAACCATAAAGCATGCAAATGTTGATAGACAAAATATACATTGCATCCATTGTGTCAAAGACCATCCACCATCAAAATGCCCTAGACCTATTTGGATTTTGCTACTTGTGGCCGATTTGGCCATGGAGCCGCTTATTATACCACCCCAAGATGTCTCCCTGTCCTACACCATAGGCCAACATTTGACACCAACAAATAAAACAAAGGACCCTTCTATGGAAGATCTCAATAATTGGTTTTATTATCCCCACTTGACCAAAGATCCAGTACATCTAGAGTCAATATCAATCCTTCATGGGTATGAAGACCTCCAAGTCCTATCATGGCTCACTGACTAAGCAATGATTCCATTTAGTACATTAAAGAACCATTAGAAGAAGAAGAGTACACAAACCCTTACATCACATACGATGAGAAGGATTATGATGTCCTTATGGATTGCTGCCCTTTTCTTAAGTTGATGTTAGGACATGGCCATGGTATAGGCATGATTCAAACTATTGAACTTGGAAGTACAATCAATGTAGGCATGTTTTAACTAAGTGTCCACAAAAATCGGACAATAGATCTGATCAAAAGTGTGTCAAATATGGCATAACACACATATATCAAGATTGCTCTTGGTAAAAACACAAGCAATATTAAGGCAATCATTCTAGTTATCCACTAAGTCTCTTCAAAGTGGGTTAACCATGTTTATGGAAGGATACGTCAAAGGAAGTCAAAGCAGGCACCAAAAGTTGCTTTCAAACATGTATTAATTTTGAGTTTCGCACTATTTTTTTGGGGCACTTGTATTTCCTTGAAAATGACATTATGTTTGTAATTATATTATCTTTTGAACCCAATTGAAAAAAAAATCATTGGTTTTTTTTTTCATCTAGGCTCATTCTCATACAAATTGTAACACATTTCTAAGGTTAAATTAGTAGAACCACAATAGATGTGAAGGCTGTGGTATGGAACTTTCTCTTGTTGTGTACAGTGGAACAAGAGGCCCCTCGAGAATGTGCTCAATTCAAAACGTTCACAAATTAAGAACACCAAATTGAGAGGGTATCAATTCATTGAATTAGTCATTTGACTGATGTAGAGTAGATAGAATATATTTGAAGAGTAAAAAAGCAAAAAATACAACTATAAACATTAATTGCCACAAAGAAAATATAACATGGCATGCTCTATATAACTCTCTATGAACCCCCAGGGCTCACCCACAAGCCATTGATTCAAAGGACTTCGCTCACTCATAGGAGTTTAGTCACTTGCACATGGAACACTCACTCATAAGAACTCACCCACAGGCATTCACTCACCCATAGGCACATAGTTACTCTCTATGTGAGACCAAGCTCAAGGAATCGAGAGGTATTGAGTAGAAGGCTAAGCATGAGGATTTGGGGAAAATCATAAGGGTAATGAGTAGAAGGTTAAGCAAGTCACCTACAAAAAAAACAAGGGGTGCTTACATCTGTGGAAGGCATGAGGAAAAGCATAACAAATGGATATTATTAATGAGAATAATGGAAAATAAAAACCTTTAAGATCACTCTTTTGAGGAAGAAACAAGTCGCAAGACTCACTCGCAAGAGTTATCCAGAGAAGAAGGATCACACAAGGAAAAGAGATGAGGATTTTGTACTAGTTTAGCATTTACAATAATGTTTGAAAAGGGGGGAGGGGTGTGTGTGTGGGGGTAGACCTTTCAAATGCTAATAAGGCAAGGAGGCATCATGGAGAGGAAGGAGCAGCACCATCATCATCATAGAGAAAGGGGGGAAACACTAAGAATGAGAGAGAGAAACAATCATCATCTGATATCATTGATTAGTCACATAGCACTCGACCATAGGCATGTGAATGACAATATTGCCCTACAAGTAGGCCATTGAGTACTCAACCAAGAGCACTAGTGAGCAAGGGATTAGGGTTTCCAATCTTCACGAATTTAGGGCAAGTTAATGGGGCACACAAGATAGCACTTGCATATATTAGCTTGGCACCACTCTTCCTTATGCATGACTAATTCTAGCACACTATTACATCCAAACTTAGACTCAAACTCATTAGCACATGCAATAGGGTAGCGCCTTGTTAGATTCACAAGCCATGTAGTTAGAGCAAGTCCTACTCAGGCACAAAAGAAGTAGCATGTGCAAAATGTTTAGGACTCATTCAAAATTCTCTAGACGAAGTAGGTACACCGTCTAATTATTGGGGGTAAAAGTGCCTATGCCTAGCCACCCATGTATTACTACACTTACGGTATCCACATACATGTACACTGCAAGTGGTGGGTGCCTATCATTATCACTTCATTCTTTATTCTTTCAATGACATTTGAATAAAGGGAAGGCTAGATCACACATTGTGATTGCTGGAGTTCCCACATCTTGTGTGTCTCTCTCTCTCTTGCTCTTACTCCTTCCATTATAGCTCTTGCTTCTGCTCGCGTCCTTTCACTCCTAGCTCACTTCCTTCAACTAGTATTAGAACCATCTTCTGTGAGAGCCCACTGAGCCTGACCCAACATTGCTTCTCAACTCCCATTAGAATACCTACAATAGTTCACAATAATGGGCAGCCACAGCTTCAATCTTCAAGGTATGCATTGAGCTCTATCCTCTCTCGGTTTCTTCCCTACTTGCTGTGGCATGTTCCACGAATTCATGTGGCCTACACCTAAGCACCTTAGAGTACTTTAAAAGCCTCACCATCACTAGCATAGGTAATAGTAAGAGGGGCTGTAGGCATAGCGTGTTTGCACCTACTATCCCTACTTCTCCTCTTGGCCCACTCAACCTCCTTCCCGACTCTCGAACACTCCTCGGAAGGCTCCCCATCAATGTTGACCACCCTTGGAACTAATACTTTGTATTTGGCATTATATTTGAGTTTCCCTCCACCCTATTTGCTATTATTCATAGCTGACCTTTTTTTACAGGTTTGTAATAAGGTCTCTTTCACAATTTGGAGCTCATATATCTCTTCATTCATGCCCCCATGCAATCACACCGATGGTGGGATATTGGGTCATGTTTTGTAATGCTACTAGCCTGATTTGAGCTTGTGCTTAGCTCAGTTTATCATATGTTTTCATTGCTAAAATATTTCAAGGCAATAAGCCTTTAACAATCAAAGCATTTGCCTCTTATCATTTGATGCTTTGGGGGCTTGGTATTGATGCCTGAATGCTAGCTTAACCCTTAGGGATGCTCCACACAAATTTGGGCTTTGATTGAGCTTGTATTGGCTAAGTTTTAATAGAGATTTCACTATTGTAATGCAATGGACAACAAGCTTTTCTTAGGGAACACTAAATGCCTATTGCTCTTGAATGTCATTCGATTGTTTCATATACATGTATTGATGTTTAACATTGCTCTATGCACTTGAGTATTCTATGGGATGCTCTTGAGCTTCGATTTTGAGATTAGCAATATTCATCTTAATTATGGTTCAAGCCTTGGTTGCTTCACTAGCTTATGTAGTTATGGGTTTGAAGAATATATTTGGTTTATGCTTTTGAATGTGTGCTCTATGGATCTTGGATATTTGGGTGTCATCACCATGATGTTTTAAGTTGTGCTTGCTTATTTGGCATTTGACTTTTGCTTCAATGGGGGAGCTATTTAGCTTTATGGATTGAGACACTTTGGCACTTGGATATACTATAGAGCATTTGGTTTATGTAGTTGAGCTTGAGCTTATCACGGTGAGACAATGGGACTCATTGTGACATGTACATGCTCTCTTGATATTCATCGGTTCTAGTTACCCTATCACAGGCCAATTTGATCTCTTAGCTTAGGCATGGTATTCATGTTTGTTAGGGTCTTGTTAGTAGTACTTATATGCTTCTAGGTTATGTATTAAGGTTTGTTCACTAGGTTATGCATTCGACATTTCTCTTTATTTACCCTTGAGACCTACCTTGTGTTTGTCATCTATGCCTATTGCACATATGGTTTTTGACACATCATAGTTGTGACAATCTTCAATGTTGGTTGTTCTTAGCTTTGTCCCTCTTGGTTGTTCACAGTTGGTTGTTGGCATATTATTGCAATCTATTACAGCAATCTATCATTTTAGTTTTATGCATTCTATTTGAGGGTAGTCACCTAGACTTGATAGTCCATTGCTTAAGATTATGGATAGCTCATTACATTGGCAGTATCTCTTGTCTCCTGCTTGATTTAGTAGTAGTTGTGGGACTAATTTGCAAGGTATTACAGTGAGCCCATTTTGCCCTTCTGTGTACTTGCTTAGTCTCATTATGGCTAGTGATTCTCACTACAATGTTATCTTCAATATTGAGAAACTTGATGAAACCAATTACAACTATTGACCTAGATTTGGCAGGTTTTAGTGTAGAAATTGTAGGTTTGATTGCTCAAAAAATGAAAGTAGCAAACTCAAAAATATTGCGGTTGAGGATTGGGATGAATTGGACAAGCTATGCAAGTCCACAGTCATTTTATCACTCTCTATGCAAGTTTACAACAATGTTGTAACTGGAAATCAGAATGCATATAAGCATTGGACATAGATTCAAAATCTTTATGACAACCAGAGTTGTGCCTCTCAAATATATTGGTTGAAATAGTTCATGGACCTTCACATGAAGGAACAGACTTCTATGTTTTCACACTTAAATTAGTTTCACTTCATCATCAATCATTTAGCTTTGCAAGAGATTGAGTTCAAGGATACTTTGCATCCTTTATTTCTACTTGGTACTCTCTTTGAGTCATGGGACACCTTTCATGCTATTCTCTATGCTAAGGATGGGCTGAAATTGTAAGATGTTGAGAGTGCCCTCTTGACAGAAGAGGTGAATAGAATGAATGTGGATGCTTTTGGTACATCGCATGTATTGATTGTGAGAGGGTGATATGATGAAAATGGCCATGGTAAAGACTCTAGTAGGTCTCAATCTAGTCTAATCTTACTCGTCATTACTGTGGAAAAGCAACTCATATTCAACCACAGTGTCATAAAATCCATGAAGACAAACGCAAGGAAAAGGGAAAGGGTAAAGTATAGGACAAGAATGATGGTTGCAGCATTGTGCCTAGCAAGTCTAGTGTCAAGATTGAGGAGATTAATATAGTGCAGCCTAATATATCTGATGATCTTATCTTTGCAATTTCTTCTTTGGATTCTTCACATTTGATTGATGCTTTGTTTGGATATACTCAATGTTGATAGATTTAGGGGCTTTCTTTCATGTGACTCCTCATAGAGAGTGGTTTCACTCCTATTGTAGTAAGATTGGATCTATCTATTTGGGTAATGACTTGGAGATAGTTAGTATTGGTGATGTCTAGCTACATTTTGGTTCAAGCAGCATATTCACTCTTCACGATCTACATCATGTACTAGCTCTCATGAAGAGTCTTATCTCTGTTGGCACCTTGGATGATGTAAGTTATGTTGTCTCTTTTGGTGACTCATCATGGAAGATTACTCATGGGAATCTTGTTATTGCACGTGGTGCTAAGTCTAGTATCCTCTATCCATTGCTTGTATCTAGGTCAATTGACTATGCTTTGGCTGTGGCCACAGTTCCATATGTATCTCTTTGGCATCATCGCCTTGGGCACATGTCTTTGAAAGGAATGAAAGCTTACCAATTTGCAGTATCTTTTATCCCTAGACTATAAGTGTTTTGAGTCTTGTGATTATTGTCTGTATGGTAGGTAGACACATAGTACACATAAGAAGTCTAGCATTAAGTGCATGGGTGAGCCTTTGGCTCTTGTTCATTTGTATGTATGTGATCCCATGGCTTGTCAGTCTTGCTATAGGTGGTGTGAAGTACTTTGTCACATTCATTGATGATTACTTACATAAGGTTTGGGCTTACCCTATTAAGCAGAATTTGGATGTCTTTTACACCTTTAAGCATTGGCTTGTTTTTTGGAGAACTAGTAGTCTAGGTATAGGCTAAAATACCTAAGGTTAGATAATGGGTTTGAGTATGTCTCAAAAGCTTTTGAACAATTTTGCAAAGAGTAGGGTATTAAGTGTCAGTTGACTACCTCTTGTACCCCTTCCTACACTGGTATTGATGTCGAACGCATGAACAAGATGATTCAAGAGAGACTTCATAGTATGATTAGCCAGGTAGGCTTACACCAACACTTTTGGATTGAGGCCGTTACTACTGCCATACACTTGATCAACCAGTCTCCTTACACTACTATTGATTGCCAGGTTGCAGAGGAGATCTAGAAGACTGGGAAACCTCCACCATATGCTCATTTATACACCTTTGGTTATGAGGTATTCTGCCATGTTGCCAAAGATAAGTATAATAAACTGGATCCTAAGTTTATGAAATGTATCTTTCTTGATTATGGGGATGCAGGTGAGATGGGCTATCACCTATGGGATCTGCAAGCTTGCAAGGCTATCTATAGCCATTATGTTGTTTTCCATGAGGAAAATATACATAAGTAGCCTGAGCAGGTGGTTGAGGTATGCAAAGTGATCTTTCAAGAGGAGCCTTCTATTCCCATACAACCGACTAGATAACTTGCAACAGTTCATGCTCTAGTGGCCCAACTATTGTGCAACATTAGCCTACTTTGAGATGTTCTACTAGAGCTAGATGTCAACCTTTGAGAGCTTTACACCCTCCATGGATTGTGTTATGGTGAGACAGATGCAAGTGACCCTCTCTCTTATGATGAGGCCATTCATAGAGATGATAGTCATTCATAGGACATGGCTATGCAATTGGAGTTTGACTCCTTACAGACTAACCATATGTGGGATTTGGTTCCTTTGTTTAGTGGGCAAGAAGGCATTGCCATGCAAGTGGATATATAAGTTAAAAAGTATCCTTGGATACCCCAAGCCCACTTATAAGGCCAGATTGGTAGCTAAGGGTTTCAAGCAAAAACATGATGTTGATTTTCGATGAAGTCTTTTCTCTTGTTGTCAAAATAAGGACCCTGTGCTTGATACTAGCATTGGTTGCTTAGCTAGATCTAGATCTTTATCAGTTGGATGTTAAGATAGCTTTTCTACATGAGAACTTGCATGATGAGATTTATATGCAGTTGCCTAGGGGATTTGAGGAAAAAGGCAAGGAACACCTAGTGTGCAAGTTAAGAAAGAGTCCTTACGGCCTTAAGTAGACACCTAGGGAATGGTACCACAAGTTTGATGCTTTTATGCATTCATAAGGATATAACTATAGTGATATGGTCCATGTTTCATTTTGGTACTCTATGTGGATGATATCCTTATTGTTGGGAGAGCTCATGATGACCTGGATGCCTTGATAGGTTAGCTCAAGAAGAGTTTTGAGATAAATAACATGGGATAGGCCTCACATCTTCTTGGGATACGCATCACACGAGATCGCTCTAAGGGGCTCCTTTATCTATCACCATAGAAGGAGTAGATCCAAAAAGTCCTTCAGGGGTTTCATATGCAATAAGGTAAGCCTATTGGTTGTCCTTTACTTTCTCATGTGAAAGTTAGTTAGGCTGATTATCCACGGTCTGATGAGCAAAAGGCCGAGATGGCTAAGATGCCTTATGCCTCCACCATGGGAAGTTTGATGTATGCCATGATAGCCGCTTGTCCTGATATAGCATTTGTAGTAGGAGTTGTGGCATGCTATATGGCTATACTTGGCAGATGACACTGGGATGCTGTCAAGGGTATCATGAGATACCTAGAGGACACAATAGCTATGTGCATATGTTATGGTGGCTAGGATACATGAGTCGTGGGATACATTGACTTTGATTATACAAGACATGTAGATAGTAGGAAGTCCACCTTTGGTTATGTCTTCACCTTTGCTAGAGGTGTTGTTCTTGGATGTCCAAGGTGCAGAAATGAATAGCTCTCTCTACTATCAAAGTCAAGTATATTACAACCACTAAGGCTTACAAGGAGGCTCTCTAGTGAGGCCATTTGGTGGCAAACCTTGGTATTATTGAAGTGGTCCCTACATTGCTTTTTGATTCTATGAGTGCTATCTAGTTAGCCAAGAATCCGATCTTCCATGTGAAGAAGAAACACATTGAGGTGCATTTCCATTTCATTAGAGAGGTCATTGAGGACAGTTCTATTGACCTTTTCAAGATCTCAATTGACCAAAATCTTGTCGATCTGCTCACAAAAGTCTCTCAATGGAGTGTTTTGCCTTCATTAGGAAGTTAATGGGCATTAGATGAGATGACGCCTTTCCTCATCTTGTTGTACTTATGTACATTTGTACTTTGTCGCTTTTTTCTTATTCTCTCCTCACTAGGGATATATTTGCCTTTAAATGGAAGGCTGTTGGGGATAAAGGCGCCTATGCCTAGCTGTCTATGTATCACTACACTGACAATATCTGTGCACATGTACACTACAGGTGGCGAGCGCTTATCACTGTCACTTCATTCTTTATTCTTTTAGTGATTTAAATAAAGGGAAGGCCGATTACACATTGTGACTATTGGAGTTCCCACATCTTACGTCTCTCTCTCTCTCTCTCTCTCTCTCTCTCTCTCTCTCTCTCTCCACCATAACTCTTACTTTTGCTTGTGTGCATCCACTTTGGGCTCACTCCCTTCACTAACACTTAGGAAGGAACTTGAGATCCCAAATACATCATAGGGTATGAACCTTTTGCACAAGTAAAGAGGCCTATGCTTCTTAGACCAAACTTAAGATACCCTGGGCGTCTCCAACTACACTTGTGTAACCCACCTTTCCTACATAACTATCATCTTATGTTTTATCTTGAGAATAGTTGGAAATTCAATTTTTGACTTCGAAAGTCCGAGATGCTTCTCCCTTTAGGCACGTACCCTTCCATTAAAGGTCTATCTTTAGCCATCATAGATCCTTAAAAACCTAACATAGGCATATACCATTAGACCTATTTCATCCACAAAAGCATTAGGATGTGCACATCTATCCTAGGTGAAATTCACCCATGATGCAATTAGGTGCATGCTTCATCAAGTCGACTTAGGCACAAAGTCCCACCTTACTAGGTACACTTAGTATTTGAGTCCTACATGAATATAGAGCTCTAGATCACTATCATGGCATTACATTGAGTAGGGCATCACCACACTTAAATCCAATCACCAAGGTATATTAGACCTTAGGGCAATTGCAATACATTCAATTAAGGCACTTTAGGAACCTCTGTATCCCAAGTTCAATTCTTAGGATCTTCTCCTAGGTCTAAAACAAAACCAACCACTCACTTCTTGTATAGAAGGTCATACACATCATTTGCACACTAGAATCGAATGTCATCTATCTCACATTAAGGGAAAATAAAAAAGGAACAACAAAGTCACTAAGGAACAAATAAGAAATAAACTAAAGCTAGTAATAAAGCCATTGAGAAACTTGAATCTATCATGATCCACTCAACTATTCAAGAGACTACAAACAACACAAGTACATGTGTTTGCAAAGTGGCCTTGAGATCCCAATTGCTAAGAATAATAAGTTCTAACCTTTAATTGACACAACTAGGAACATCAAACTATGAAAGTACCCCAAGTCTAGAATATATCAAATGACCTTTAAACTTCCTTGGATGCCTTACACAATACCACAGAGTAAAAGGTGGAGCAAGAGTGAAAGCACAATTTGAAGTAGGAGGACGCAAGAACTATGGAGGTTCAAGCAAGAGAGAGTAAGATGATATGTAGGAACTCCAATGGTCACAATATGTGACCTGCCTTCCCTTATTCTATTGTCATAGAAAGAATAAACAATAAAGTGATTGTGATGGGTGGCCGCCATCTACAGTGTACAAGTGTGTAAGCACTATGTACAAAGTAAATGTAGATAGCTAGACATAGGTAGCCTTTAACCCCCCACATCCTTCCACTTAAAGGAAAATGTGCGGAGTGAGGAGAGAATAAGAAGAAAGTGACAAAGTACTATATATATATATATATATATATATATAAGTATAATAGGAGGAGGAATAGACATCATCTCATTCTATAACCATCGTCTTTCTAAGGAAGGCATAATGTTCCATAGAGAGACTTTTAATGAGCATATATGCAAGATTCTCATATGTAGAGATCTCGACAAGCTCTATCTACTTGTCCTCAATCACCTCTCTAATGAAGTGATAACAAACCTCAATGTGCTTAGCCTTCACATGAAAGATTGGAACTGTGTGCCGACTGCATGGCACTCAGAGTCTAAATGTAATGTAGGAGTTATACCCATACCAAGGTCTACAACTAGATGACCTAACTATAGGGTCTCCTTGCAAGCCTCAATGGTTGCAATGTACTCAGCCTTGGTAGTAGACAAGATCGTGCATTTCTACACCATGGAAATCCAAGAAATAACACCTCCAGTAAGGTAAAGACATAGCTAGAGGTGGATTTCCTATTGTGTGGATATCTTGCACAATTAGAGTCTATGTAGCCCACGACTCTAGTATCCTACCCATCGTAACAAATACATGTATTTGTAGTGGCCTTAAGGTATCTAATGATACCCTTCATGGTGTCACAATATTCCTAGTTAGATGTCACCATATAATGATCCACAACTCCCATTGCAAATGCTATGTTAGGTCCAATGGCTATCATGGCATACATCAAGCTATCCACTGTAGATGCACACAATATCTTATCCATCTCGGCCTTCTCATCATCTGAATGGGGACATTTTGCCTAACTAACCTTCAATGAGAAGGTACGGGTAGGCAATAGGCTTATCATCCTCCATATAGAATCACTCAAGTACTTTATGGGTGTACTCTTCCTAGCATAAGTAAAGAACCCCTTAGAGTGATTGCACATAATGCACATACCAAGTATGTGAGAGGTATGACCCATGTCCTTCATCTCATATCTCTTCTTGAGTTGAGCCTTTAAAGCATTTATCTTAGCATGAATACTCCTAGCAAAATCAGCATATTATCAATATATAGCATCAAAATGATAAGGCTACCATTAGAGGCCTTCTTCGTGTAAAGACATGGATCCATAGCATTGCAGAAATAACCTTGTGAATGCATACAAGCATCAAACTTGTGATACCATTCCCTAGGTGTCTCCTTAAGTCCATGGAGACTCTTTCTCAACTTACACACTAGGTGTTCCTTGCCCTTTTCCGCAAAGCTCTTATGCTACTACCTATAAATGTCCTTGTGTAAATCCCCATGTAAGAAAGCAGTTTTCACATCCATATGATAAAACTCTAGATCTAACTATATAACCAAGGCCAAAACTAAGCACAGCGTAGCTATCTTAACCACATGGGAGAATATCTCATCTAAATCAACTTCCTTTTCCTATTTAAAACCCTTTGCAACCAAACATGCCTTGTAGGCTAGATTTGGGTAACTAAGGGTGCTCTTCAACTTATACACCCATTTTCATGGCAATGGATGTTTACCATATGACAAGGAAACCAAGTCTCACATATGGTTTTTTTGTAATGAATCAAACTCGGACTATATGGCTCTCTCCCAAGAGTGATTATCACCTCTATGCATAGCCTCCTCATAAAGTAATGGGCTCATTAGAAATTGTTAATACCAAAACATACTACATGAATGACTCGAAATGAGCACCTCAAAGAGAATTATGGGGCATGTACTACTAGTCCTATCTATTTGATATCATGATCTTGCATAATAGCCAGATCCTAGGCCACTATATTAGTAGCGATGACTATAGGTTGTCTAACAAGGATTGGCTAGAGTGTAATAGGAGGCTCCTCCTGAAAGATCACCTTATGTACCTCAACCATCTACTTTCATCTCGTATGTGTCTTTTCCTAATGAAACTCAACATTATGGTTGTGGATAACCTTTTGGGCCAGTGGATCCTAAAGGCGATAGCCCATCTCACCTACATCACCATATCCAAGAAAGATGCATTTGATTGACTTTAGATCCAATTTCTTGTGTTTATATTTGGGAAAATGGTAGAAAGCCTTACATCCAAAGACTTGAAAGTGTGCATATGAGGGATGTTTTCTAGACCATACCTCCTCTACAACTCAACCACCAAGAGCAGTACATAAAGATCTATTAATCAAATGAACTATAGTACTGATTGCCTTAACCCCAAAATGTTGTGGTAGGCTTGCCTAACTAAGCATATTGCAGACTCTTTCCTGAATAGTCCTATTCATGCACTCTACAACACCATTTTGGGGTGGGATGTAAGGGGCAATCAATTGATGCTTAACACATCTCTTGACACAAAACTGCTCGAATGACTTAGAGATATATTTACCCCTATTGTTAGATCATAGACATTTCAGCATATCCGTGGAGTGGTTCTCGACTATGGCAAGAAAGCATTAAAATGTAGACAAAATTTTGACTTCTACCTTGTGGAATAGGCCTAGACCTTATGTGAATAATCATTAATGAATGTAATGAAATACTTGGCACCACCTAATAACTGAGAGGGCATGGGACCACAAAAATTTGAATGCACAAGATCTAATGGATCATCCAGTTACATAGAATTGAAATTTTTATGCGAGTTACGTGTCTACTTGCCATATAAACAATGATCTTGTGAATCAAATATGAGTAGTTGAGAGGTGCTAATTACTGTAAATGAGTCAGGACTTTCATTCCTTTAAGGGATATATGCCCAAAATAGTAATGCTAAATAAATACATGTGGAAGATAGGATCACATGCAAAACATGATCAACACATCTAGATACAAGCAAGGAATATAGGCTACCTACCTTGGTACCTCTACAAATGAGGTTGCAATGTGTAATCTTCCATGTAAAATCACCAAAAGATACATGATACCTATCATCATCCTATTGTCCAACTGAGATAAGTCTTTTAGTCAAAACTGGGATATGACATATATCATGTAGCACAAATGGATCAAATTTCAATCTCACATCATTGATGCCAATAGCATCATATACATGATCATTACCCAGTTTAATCAAACCTCTAATAGTGCGATAGGTATAAAACCAATGTGATGCAAGGTTACATGAAATGAAGCCCTTGAATTAAGAAGCCAACACTAAGAGTAAGTGGACTAAACATTAGTCAATTGAGTACTGAAGAAGCAACAAGGATGTAATCATCTGATTTGTACTCCGAGGCATTTATGTCCTCATTGTTAATAGTGGACTTAGGATTAATGCAATCATCAAAAGACTTGGCATTATCATGAACTTTCTCATTACTTTTTCATGCCTATCATTGAGTATTTTATGGCACTATGGTTTTATGTGAGCCTACTACGTGCAATAATGATAAATAAGAGGACTTAGGACCATGGGATTTACTGTATGACCACCCACTTACTCCTATTGGGCTATGAGTCTCTACCATGGCGATCATTATTCCCTATACCATCATGTCTATCTCTAACTGTAAGTGCATGAGAAGTATGAGATGTATCAATGTTCTTCCTATTCACTTCTTCTATAAGCAAGGTGCTCTCTACATTGGAGCATTTAAAGCCATCTTCAAGGGAATTAACACTCACAACAATACCAAATGTATCCCAAGCCTCAAGTAGTCTAACAAGCAAGAATAATGATTTAATTTTATCCTCAAATAGAATACCTTGCGAGATAAGATGACTAAAGATGGAGTTAAACTCATTCAAATGAGTGGACATGGGAGTGCCCTCCTTCATATGAAGGTCCACAAGCTTCTTCAACTAATACAACTATGCAACAAGACTTTGCTTGTCATAAAGATCACATATCTATTTCCATAAATCATAAACACCACCTTCAATCACGATAACATTGAAGTAAACATCCTTCGATATAATGATGGACTCACATAGCTCATCAAGCTCTTCCCAATTATCTACATTTCAATCTTCTAGCTTTATGTCCTTAGTTTTTAGTGGCTTAACTTTTTTTTTTGGGCACCAATACTTGGCAAATCTAAGTCTTCCAATATTAAAAGTTATTGCTATCCAACATGCCTATGTTAAAGATAGCACTTGGTTGTTGTTTACTATCAATGTAGGCTTGATTGTGCTCGTAATTGTTGGTCTACTAAAATAACTAATCCGTCCTAGGGTGAGAGCTAGCTTAAACAAGAATTTGCAAGTGAGCCCCTCGAGGCTTGAGATGCATTAGACCCATGACTTGATTCTTGACACCCTTTCAAGTGTTTTTAGTTGATGAAGCTTTGTTGAGGATGCTATTGGCAGCATTTGAAACACCTACCATTATGTTTGTCAACCAAAGAGAGTATGGGCTACTATAATATTAGTAAATTAGCCCAAGATTGAGCCAAAAAGCATACAACTCGAGGAAGAATGAGCCAATATACTATCATCCACAAGCAAGAAGCACTAGAGTGCTAAACACAAGTATTTGCTCTCAAAGAAACTACTCAAAATTGAATTTTAGCATGTTTTCCATAAAACTGTAGTAAACGAGTGTATAATTGTAGGCAAAAGATCAAAATAAAGCTCCCATTGTCGAGGATATTCGGGTAGCAGTCGATATAAAATGTAACTAGCAATGCAAGATAGAGCATAAACCACTAGGGTACCAAATGCTATCAAATACCCAAAGATTTTATATACATAAATGTAATCCCAAACAAAGGGATAGCATGTACATGTGCCAATTGTGCATAAGACATCTCCAAAAGTAACAAAGATCCACCAATCTACAACCAACTCACTATATATGAGCAATGAAGCTCAAGTATATGAGCAAGAGTACATCCAAAGTTGACAAACTTGTCTAACTAGAGGAAGTACCATGTGTACAACCCAAAGCTAAATCAATGCATAATCATCATTGCCTGCAAAAACAAGGATAGTGTAAATATAAACTAATAAGAATGTAAGAGTCTTCCACTAACTCGCATGAGTCAAGCTCTACAATGAAAATATCAAAGTGCTCCCACAGAAGTAAATCCATAATGTCCAAGAGCGAATAAAAGTTCAATACATATGTCTCATAACATTTGGGTGCCTAAAGACATGAAGCAATACATCTAGGTTATACCAACAATAAGCCTTCAAGCCATAAGTGGGAAACCACTAAAGCAAATAGCCACTCCAAGTATGATTTCAATAGAGCTCAAATCCAAAGCTTAGAGCTCAATAGAAGCATATTCGAGCATAATAATCAATGCCAAACATAGTACATCCATGTAGCATCCCCAAAGAACCTATAAGCATTCAATACATAAGCATTCAATATGTATGCTTGCTACCCATAGGGTATCACAACAAAGAATCCTTCAATGATGGAGCTATTAGAGCTCTAACAGATCCAAAACCCTTTTTCGAGAATAAATACATCATCTAGATAATAAACTTGCCCCAAACACATCAATAAAGCATTAACCAATCAAATACTTATTATTAAATAGTAAATACCATGTTTGATCCTAAATAGTAGATCAATGGCTAACCTCAAATACTCAAAACGATGCTCAACATGGAAGTCTTCAATGTTGAGGAGGATGCCAAATGAGTGGCCAAGGTTGGAGTGGAAGTGGGACAGGAGATGTAAGAGTTGGAGTAGCCACGATAGTAGGTGTAATTCACATTGGCTATCCTAGGGGTGCTATAGGCTACTATTGAGCTTAATGATCACCTATTGGAGCTCCTAAATTAATCAATGTTGCACTAGGACTCCTTGGTGAAGCATGCTCATTTTCAAGATAGCTACACTACCAAGCATATCCAGTCCAGCAAAGGTTATCACTTCTAGGGAGTAGGGAAAAGCAAAAAGAAAAAAATACAAAGGGAGGAGCAAAGTCCACCCTCAAGTGGAGAACAATGTAGGAAGAGGAAGGAAAAAAGAATGAGAGAAGAGAACGACGAATCCAAGCTCTCATTGGAAGACATAAAGCTCAAAGAAGAGAAAAAGAGCAAAACAAGGACCATAAAAGGAGCACAGGCAAAACGGGAGCAAGCAACTATGAATGCAATGATAGAGATTTTCATAAAGGAAATACTATAAGAAAAAATGTGCAGAATAGAGGGGACCTTGGCATGGACAATAGAAGCGAAAGTGACTTCGCAATCTAAAAGCTCGAAGGAAAAGAGAAGATGGTAGCAGAATCATATTTAGGCATAGCTTAAGACAAATTTTAGCAACTACTAGACACATTAAAACTAATGCATACTCAAATCACCATGCTACAAAAAGAGAAAACATCATGCAAAGTCACGCTTACATTCCAAGGGGACCAACATAACAACCTGAAGAGTCGACCACTAACTCTCAAGAATGATTAAGATAACCTTTGTAGTACGAAGCTAATCCACCCTACAACTCTCACGGAAAGAACTTTGAAGAGATAATGTACACGTTGTTAGGGACATGCAAGATCTACAATGAAAATTGAACAAGGAGAAGGATGCACACCAAGGGTTCTTACGCCTATGTGTGTAGGAACCCTAGAACCTCCATGCTCAACTAGAGACATGACCTGGAAATGAGATCCAAAGTGTAGGAAGTAGGAGAAGTGTAGAAACGCTAGGAGGAAATTAGCGCCCAAATTGGGAGAAGGGCAAGAAGTGAGCTTTTTGAGTGAGCTTTTCTAGGCAACCCCTCTAATCTTGTTCCACATAGTTCAGTTATTCCACCCCTAGATATACCTCTATTTCCACTTCCATCACCACTACCTTTCTATATATATATATATATATATATATATATATATATATATATATATATCCTTGCTCTCTCCCTCCCTATTTGTCTACTACGTGGACACAACAACTCTACCCATCGTTCTCTCTCTTCCCCCTCTATCTCATACAATACGTACACATTTGTGTGTTAATTCTAGAATCATAGAGCTTGACTTACATTGGAGTATGATATATGTTGCATACAATTTAACATTTCTTTACTAGTAAGCTCTCTCTCTCTCTCTCTCTCTCTCTCTCTCTCTCTCTCTCTCTCTCTCTCTCTCTCTCTCTCTCTCTCTCTCTCTCTCTCTCTCTCTTGTTTGCAACATGGAAACATTCATGCGATCACTATAGACTGATAGACATGCTATATCAAATTTAGTAAGCTCTATCTCTCCCTTTCTCTCTGTCCCTCTTTCTCTCTGTCCCTCTCATCTATAACATGGAAACATTTGTGCAATCTCTCCCTTTGTCTCTCTAGCTGCCTTCTTCCCTCCCCCCTCTTACACACACACTCTCTCCCCCCAATGATTTCAATACAATAGAATTCATGCGAGCAACCCTGATCCACATTTATGTTGCTTTGACTTCTGGCAAGTGTGCTACTATTCCACAACTAAGAAAGAGGTCACCAAAAGCTTGTTAAAATGTTGACCCCAAGCTAATTAAGTGAGCTATGACTATAATTTTCTTAATGAAATAAAATGCATTTATGCTCAGAGTCAGCATAATTTTTGCTTTGCTGGTCACACTATGGGCATTGCTAAAAATGCTCTTCTAGTTCTAAACACAAGGTCCAAGTTTTCTTTTGTAAGAATGGGTTGGTGTATAAACATGTTTACATTTGCATCCATTCCAAACACTCAGAGATACACATAGAACAGGTGCTTGCAAGCCAACTATGCTTTTGCTTCTGCTACATGATCCATGAAATCTTGACAATTACATGTTGGGTTCTTTGCAATGTGCACATCATAACACTCTTGCAAGACACTTGAGTTAGGTGTCTCTAGTTTGAAAAGCAACTCTCCTAAAAAGGAAACTTTGAGAGAACTAACATATTTAGGGACAACTAAAGGCAACTTGTATAGTTCTATAATACATTATTGGAATGAGCTTGATGGGAGTTATCAATCAAGTGGAAGGAGAAGCTATGAAAGCTTATGAAGCAACACTACTAAAATTGCTGAGATGACTTGGCAATGTCCATACATAGAAAAAGTTAGTTCAAGACACATAAAAATATCGATAGATACGTAATTTCATTGTAAAAAGAACTCTATTAAAAGTTCATCTTGATAGCCTCCATGGACAATACTGAGAATATGGTGAAACTAAATACTCAATTAGATATTGTCGTTGCTATAATAGAAAGTCTAGAATCTAGATCATGGTCAAGAACTCGATCTCTTGATCCTTGAGCCAACAAAAGATGCACCAGTACACCACTTATGTAGCATTGGGCATGGTGGTCAAGAATTGGAAAGTAGTGGGACTTTGGAAACCAAGCCTCTTGAATAAGTGCAATCTATATTAATGGCTATGGAGTCACCAGAGATCATGGCACTACTTAGAGACTATGTAGATTCTATAGAGTTTTATGAGCCCAACGGAGGCATGCTAAGGGGTTTCAAAGTTCTCAACATGTAGCAAGATGGCACTACAGGTCCAAGAATGCTATCTAGGAATTTTCCAAGCATTTTAGGCCCCTACACAAAAGGTGCATGATCATCCTCTTAACTTCCTAAGAGAAGAAGAATAGCAAAAAGACCAAAAAGACCCTATAAGCGAATACTCAAAGAGAAGGGTGTATTTAGCCATTGAATTTGATTTCAACATTTATCAAAAAGATAGATTTTGAAAAGCTTTTTCATTGAATATAATGTAAATGCTTATTAGGTTAGGGAAAGGGGTAGTTAGAGGATGGAGGAACCAACTAAATGAAGACGTGCTAATTAAAGCGTAATAGGACAAGACCAAGAGAGAATATCTAACCTAGAAAGGGGTCCCTAGCCTGTACCTTGTAGCCATTTCCCAAAGAATGAGGATAAATTTTCAATTAAAAAACATAAACTTTCAATGCACCTAGGGGTCCTCAAATTAGATGCACATGGCGTCTTTTGTAGATTGGCTACATTTCTAATCCCCTAGCCTATTTGTCCCCCGCACTACTGTAGTCTTAGGCCATATCAAGGGTATGACATTTTAGGCTCGCTCGAATAACTTGCTATCTTAGGAATTACATTGCATAATAAAACATTATACGAATTGGTTCCTCAAGTGTGGAAGAACATTCCAAGCTTACTTGAAGTTCAATCCATCTCCCAATTTCACTTGCATGAGTATCACTTCACACTACACATCGAGGTAGTCACACCCCTAAGGAGTGTAACACTAATTATAGGTACACTAAAGACCATGAAGATATTCCAACAATATTTGTGGCCATGTATCCTCCATTTCCCTCATCCTTCACTTCTTCTATAGCAACAACATGCCTATGAAGTCATCTTTCACATTTTCAAGTCATTACCTTCTACAAAGCAATGAAGGCAATCCCAACCTCTTCATTAAAGACACTTGCCACTTCTCCAATAGGACCACTACACCATAACCATTCCTAACATAAACATCTTTCCTTAGTGTTGAGTGCCAAAAGATTGGCACTTGTCTAGGAGGGGAGTAATGTTAATCACATTCTTGAAAGGACATGTCAAAGGAAGTCAAAAAGCAAGTGCCAAAAGTTGATTTGAAGGTTTGTGATTATATTACTTTGAGAGTTGGCCACTTGCAAATTGTAAGACACTTTGGAGTTAGATTGGTGGAATTGCAATGATTATGAGGGTTGTTGCATGGAATTTATATTCATTTTAGTTAGAAGAGGTCAAACTAACCCCAGTATATATGCATAAATAAAAAAGGACCAATGAAAGGCCAAAAAGGTGGGTAGAGTGCCTAACTTAAGGAGGGAACCCTAAACTCAAAAGCCCTAGCTCATTCTTGTCTGTGCAACCTTGAGAGTTCCATTCTCTTGCTTCTACCTTATCCATTTGTGCATCTTGTTGTGAGAGAGAAAGAAAGAATGAAAGAAAGTTATATTAACGTCTTCTAAAGACCAAAACTAGCCTATGAGACAAACTGTGATACAATTGATGAGGTCCAGCTATCCAAAATAAAAGTGCTGAATGAAAAGCTAAAAACTGGAAACTGAAAATACGGTGCTATGAGTGTGATAAGTGTCGTGTATGTGTATGTGCATATGTAGAGAGAGAGAGAGAGAGAGAGAGAGAGAGTGTGTGTGTGTGTGTGTGTGAGCGAGCAAGTGAGTGAGAGGCCATTAAGGGAAGCTCTTTCCCACCTCTTACTTCTTTTTCCTCCTCCTCTCTACATTTATTCCTTTGTCTAGCATTCCTGGATTGGATTTAAGGCGATGGAATAGTGGATTTGAATCAAGGGATGTAGAGCCATTTCCAAGCCCAATGAGCATCAACTTAAATACAATAGTTAAATAGGCACTTTGTAAGACCTAGACGATGTGACACATACTATTTCATGTGCTCTCTACTTGTCATTGCATTGCGATCTCCTACCTCACACATATCCATGTTGAGGATGTTGAGAATCAGCAATCACACTCACTAAACAGCCTCTTTCTATGGAGCTTCAGGGTCAAGGATATGCAGGCTAACTTATCCCATATGCACAATAGTGCCTACTGCAGTTTCCTACTTTCCTATAAAGCATTGTACTTGCTTCCTTTTCAAAATGCAATGATAGTACTCTTTTCTTTTCAGTGAAGTGTCAATGTCATTGTCCACATACACAAGATTGTGTTTATGAGTCCAAGTCTCAATCTTGGAACCTAATTCACTTGTGTAACAAATAGTGTCCTTGTCTTCTCCATCATGAGTCCACACTTCTCATTTCATCCTCCATAGCTTCCGATTTTGCCATGCTCTAGATCCCGCATTTCTCACATGGTATCAGAGCCCAGTTGGGCATGGCATTGCTTGTCTAGCCTCTCTTGATTCCTTTCAACCTCAGTCTAGCTCAATGTCAGCTCATGACTTCATCTCCCAACTCTACTCTCACTGAAGCTTCCATGGCAGCCATAGCCAGCAGCACCCTGTCAGATTGAGCTGCTTATATCTCACTCCACAGGTCAAATCTCTTGGAGCTTCCTTCTGGAAAAGTATTCCCCAACTCACAAAGCTTCCCTGTATCACATCAATCTAGGAATTGGACCATCTGGAGCTCAGCATTGTGAAAATCCTCAATCTCTGCTCTGTGTCTGCCATAGCCAGACAGGACCTACCTTACTTGGAGCTTCCATAACTCTTCAACCAGGCCATTTCAGCCCACGATTTCTTCTAGGGAGTTGTTCCTCTGCTCAAGGCGCTTCATCCTGGCACAAAAATCGACTACATTACTGCGCCCTGGCTCCAGTATTGCAGAAATCGCGGAATCCTGTCAGAACTGCGCATGCTTCTGTTCGACATGTCTGTGTGCTTCATACAGGCCACAATCTTGACGATTATGATAGGGCTTTGGTAGCCCATGAAGTCAGCTTCCTAGGCATATAAAATTTTTTGAAAATGATCCACTGTAGCTCCTGCAATCAGCAAAAAACCAGGCCCCTGTCTCAGAAACCCTAATTCCACCATAGCCAAAGCTTCAAAATTCTGACATTTTTCATTGTTTCTCTCACTGAAGTTATCAACAGTGATTTTAATCACTGAGCAATACTCTCTGAAGTTCATTAAAGTACTGTCACTCAGATCTGAAGGCATCAGCATCAAATCAAGAAGGGGAAGATCACTTGGATTTTAAAAGAGTAAAAGACTTTTGCAGATTTGGTATTCATTGACACTCAGTTAGTGTTTTTTAGCACTTGTGTCTCTCAACCAATTCTTCTGTTGCTCAAATCTAATAAGTCTGAAGTTGATTTGCTACTGTTCCCGTAAATCTAACATGGGCAAAGACTCTCCAAATGCTCGATTCAAAGGAGTCGGCTTCCACACTTGGTAAACCCGCATCAAGCTCATCCTGATGAAGAAGGGTCTCTGGGCCATCACAAATGGCAAAGAGAAGAAACCTCGGGACGCGGACCTTGCAATTACTTGGCAAAAGAATGATGACAGAGCTCAGGCCATTATCAAACTGGAGCTAGACGACAGTTATATCCACCATGTGGATAACTGTGAGACCTCACAGGATACATGGAAAAGACTTGACACCCTGTTCGGTGCACAATCTAAATCATCAAAGTATGGTCTCCTAATTGAGTTCTTCAGGCTTGAAATGAAGTCCAGCACATCACTTGCCACACATCTTAATTACATGGAAGGACTCCTAACCCAACTTGCAGGAATCAACATTAAAATGGATGAAGATGTTTGCATCGGTGTTCTACTTAAGAGCTTGCCTCCTGAATATAATAATGTATCAACAACTTTAATCAACATGCCAAATCCTAAACTTGTTGATATCCAGGCATCACTGTTAGAAGAAGAAAAGAAGCTAAAAACTAAAGAAGAACCAAGTACCTCTAGAGATGAGCATGCATTATATGTTGGCAACAGGTACAAAGGCAAGAAGGATCAGCTCTTTTGTGACTTTTGCAAAAGGACCGGACACACCGAGAAGTTCTGCCACGCAAGAAAGAGATCCCAAAAGGCCTATCTAGTCGCAGTCAAAGAAGAAGAAGAAAATGGAGCAAAGGAAGAAGAAGATGAAGATAAAGACCACCAGGATCGGAAGGACAAGACTCATCAGTCCTTGTACTCTCATAATTCCGATAGACTGTTTTAAAAGCCTTGTATTTCCTTGCCCTAATGCTTCCTGCCATAAGCTTTGTAAACTCCTTATGTAACTTGGCATTACAGTCCCTGTACACTTTGTGAGGCCCCTGTTACAGCCTTTGGATGTCCACCATGTTTATGGTACCCACACTTAGCCTTTTCTGCGATAGCCTCTGGTGTTTTGCCATGTTTGTGGTATGCCCACACTTTGCAGGTGGTTCTCATTACAGCCTCTACACACTTTGTGCCTTTTCTAGTTGTGATTGAGGAGGGGTGTTGAGAATCAGCAATCACACTCACTAAACAGCCTCTTTGTATGGAGCTTCAGGGTCAAGGATATGCAGGCTAACTTATCCCATATGCACAATAGTGCCTACTGCAGTTTCCTACTTTCCTATAAAGCATTGTACTTGCTTCCTTTTCAAAATGCAATGATAGTACTCTTTTCTTTTCAGTGAAGTGTCAATGTCATTGTCCACATACACAAGATTGTGTTTATGAGTCCAAGTCTCAATCTTGGAACCTAATTCACTTGTGTAACAAACAGTGTCCTTGTCTTCTCCATCATGAGTCCACACTTCTCATTTCATCCTCCATAGCTTCCGATTTTGCCATGCTCTAGATCCCGCATTTCTCACAGAGGATATTTGCAACCTAACTTAATCGAGAGCCTACTGTATGACTAAGGACAACTTTTGAAACCCAAAGAAATCAATAGACAAAAGTTAGGAGAACTCATTTTGTGTAGTCTAAAGGTTATTGATGAGCTCCAATGCTCTACCAATCTTGATGAGTACTCCTCACTATAGCCTCACGTTGCTTGCTTTCCACGATCTCAAGTGTAAGAAGGTGTACTCCAAATGCTCATCCGTTTGATTAATGCAAGTTCTCTCTCTCTCTCTCTCTCTCTCTATATATATATATATATATATATATATATATATACACTTATATGTTGAATCCTACACACACACACACACCCTCTCTCTCCCCCCTTCTCTATTTCTCTATGTTGAATTTGAAAGACAACTACTCTCTCTCTCTCTCTCTCTCTCTCTCTCTCTCTCTCTCTCTCTCTCTCCACAAACAAGAGAAGGAAATATAAGTAGGTGAATAGAAGCTTAGATGGATTAAATAGAGGAGGGCTTCCCACTGCATGCAAGCTCTCAAATAGAGGAGGGCTTCCCAACGCATGCAAGCTCTCAAAACTCTAAACTCTCATGTTGATTGCTTGGGTGGTTCATAGACATGGTTAGATAGAAGGATAGAAGGGAAGAGATAAGCCATGATTAATTTTACACACACTAGAATGTTTTTTCATTGATCTTTCTACCTTAAATATGAGATGGATCTTTTATATGGATAGGGCCACTCTCCTATAACAAGCGAGATACATAGAAACTAGGGGTTAGACACCCAATCACACTAATGAGGGTATGTAAGGTGTAAGAGTCCCAGATTAGGGCAATCGATTATTATCAAGAACATACTCTCTTTTTCTCTCTCTTTAACTATTCTCCTCTCTCCTCTTAGCTTTATTCGTTACAAGTGGCATCAGAGCTTCAGGCTTTGGTCATTTTCTTCTTTCCCCTTTCTTCCTTTTCAAATCCCAAAAACCCTAGTTACTCAAGTTACAAGTACAGGTATAGCAAGAAGGACTACAGTTAACCTTGGCTTTTCGGAGCAAGTAGGAGGAGCTATGGTTGGAGACTCATACATATATGGAGGTAAAATGGTTAAAATAGTAGGTCGTCACTTCTTTTCATGCAAATTTTAGGGGTTCCAACCCAAGTTTAGAGTTCCAGGAGTTTGAAGAGGGCAAAAACCCCAATTACTTTTTTCCTTAGTCCTCCTTCTCTCTCTTCTCTTGCAAGCTGCCATGGCTACTTGACCCAAAAACCTTCAAGATCTTGCTTGAGGCTGCTCCCCAGCATCAACCAACCCTAGGACCTTGTTCCTGACCCCACTAGCTCCAGATCAAGGAATGGAGTGGGGGGGTTGCTGCCCGGAAGGCCTACAAGAGGACATCCCTTGCAAATTTCAACACATTTTGCGTTGTGGCTGCCCTACTTGCTCCAGCCCTCCTGCCTTCCCCCTTCTGTTGCAAATTGACACTTTTCCACTCCTGGTCACTAGCTTAGCACTCCTCTCTCTTTCTTCTTAACACGCTTGGCCCTGGGAATCAACCTTTGGATAGTTTGGGATAGTTTGGCTAGCCATGGACTCTTCAACTGAAGCTATCTCAGACCATTGGAACTCAACCCAATCCCCCCTATCTTTGAGAGCTCAACCCCCCACAAGCCCTTCAGCCCTTGAATCACCTCTCTTACTTGGATTGAAGACATGGAGCTTAACATGTAGAGACTTTTGTGGGCAGGCATGAAAGCTTCATTTGAAGCTTTCCTTCTTTGAAGTTCAAGCTTGGGAACAAGCACGGGAGCCCTCATCATCATTGGAAGCATTCGAATGCTGAAGTCTTCATCCATGGGAGTGCTCCAACCAACTGGGCTTGCTTGATGGAGCAAGTGGGCATCATCATAGGCTATGTTTCAACCATATTCTCCAAGCACTGAAGAGGTATGGAAATCTAACCTTAATCTCTCATATTATCCACTTACTGAGCTTAATCCCTTTATTGGAGAGATTAAAGATTACATAGGCTTAGTAGTTCAATCCCTTTTGTATGCATGCATCATAACTAATCCTAAATTAATTGTATTGGCTGACATTAGCAACCATCTTGACTTGTGTGCCTTGGATAAGCCTCAAACTGAATAATAGCCTTTGTAATTGGGTAAGTAGCAACTAGTGAGTCACTTAACTACCAAGGTAACCCCTGCCTAAGCCTTTGTTCATTCCTTACATCTCATGAAACAACCCAATCTCCCCTTTCCAATGCATCTCATGCTGATTGGTTAATAAAAATGTCTGCCATGTATACTCTGGTTGATGAAAAAGGCCGATGCCAGGTGAGGTGGTGAGACAAAAGAGAGGTGACCCTCCCTTACCACTTAAGATCCTAAAGGGGTGCATAACCTAGTCCCCTAGAGGAACTTTGCCCGCCTCTCGGTGATCGGGAGCCTGATACTTGTATGCATGTGTATATACTTTCCCATGATCACCACCTCCCCTAATGCAATGATCCCCCCTGGACACCCTTCCAATGCTGATGGCACCCATGTATGACACTTGAAGTGCATGCAGTTAGAAGAGATGTATGGTGGTAAACTCACTTATACATTGATGAAAGAGCAAATTGATATGCAATGATGCTTGGGATAATGCTCAATATGCTCACGATGCTATTGTTGATCACGCCTCTCAGCATATGACTCATACATATAATGCTTTTGCACTAAGAGATAGGCAGTGTTTTAGGTCACAGTCAAGCAGGACAGTCATAAAGATCCTATTTTAGAAAATTTTGGATCGCATTTGGGAGTAAATCCTATAGCTCATCTCAAAGAGGGCTTTATCCCCTCTAGCTTGAATTAAAAATCTTCCCAATCAGAGCTAGGGTTTGAAAGTTATACCCATTTTTGTACACTAGGGTCACTATGGATAGGGTGCAGAGACCGCTTTAGGATAGGCACAATAATTCCATTGCAGAAAATTTTGATCATTTTCTATCACAAAGATTAATAGCTCATCTTGAAGAGGACTTTGTCCCCTCTGATATAAATCAAAAACTCACCAATCTAAGTTTTTGACCAAAAGTTACGCCCCATTTACTAATAGTAGGTCCTGTGGACTGCATCCAGATGGCTGACTAGAAAGGCAAAAGTAAGGCCTATGAGGAACTCTAGAGGGAGATTAGCAACTCCAAGGCCTCCATGAATGATGAACCAAGCTCAACATGAGATTACCATGGTAATATGCAGGAGGAAATCCCTACATGGATCCATACAACCTACTCAACCACACACTATGTCAGCATAATCTTCGTCACATGGAATGACATAATGACATGGTCACCAACCATCGCCAAATGATGTCTAAGTTTGATGAAGCGATTGAGAACATGGCCCTCTCAAAGTCGAGGACTCAATAAACCTTGGAGCAACTCACTACTCTTGTTGCTTAGTTAGCTACAACTTCATCCTAAGAGAAGGCTAATGACTCTAGGCATGGATCTAGACATCCACTACCTCTCAAGAGCCATTGCATGGTCCACATGGCATACTTGGTGCTAAGGGAATCCCCTCATCTACCTATGAGATTGGTGAACCCTCTCATGTGCATGATGAGCCTCTGTTGAGCTCCCCCATTAACCATGTAGCCAACACCCCACTGAGGCCCTCTCCCACCCTTCGTAGAAATTCCCCCACTCTCCCTAGGAGCCCCCCATGCAACCTATATGAATCAGCCCCATCATGGATAGTATGCTACCAACGGCCAGCATGGCAATCATGGATAGCATGGCTATAATGGACAACATGGGATAAATGCACCACATGGTATGTATGGACATCAAGGGTTTCATGGGCAGCATGGCCCTCATGATCTACGTGATAAGATCACCCTCACTAAGTACAATGGGCAATCTCCCTCACCATTTGACTCGGAGAAATGGACATCCAAGTTGGAGTCCTACCTCAATATCTACCCTCATGCACTGATTCAGATGAGAAAACAATCTTTTCTTCTCTCCACTTGGAAGGATTTATCCACACATGGTGGCACTATATGAATCAAGAGAATCATCAGTTCATTGGCTGTGAAGATTTTAAAATGCATATGGTCCAAGTATTTGTGTCCCTTGTGGAAAAAGAGCAGTTGGCAAGATGGTGGTACACTTTTGACCAATGTAACCTCGCTATACGTGAGTACACAAATTAGTTTATGAACTTGGCCATGTATATGGAGAGCATTAGCGATGAAACTAAATTGCACAAGTATATCTATGGGTTGGAACTGAGCCTATTGGTAGATGTCATAGCCCAAAAGCCTACCACACTATTTGAAGCAATTGAACTAGCGGAGAGATATGCAAGGAAGTACCATAAGAATGAACATTTTCAGCAAGGTTCTGGACAACCCCACATCCCTTCAAGATCAACCCCATATGGAGGTGGTTTTCGAGGCACTTTTGTGCCTAATAATAGCCCCAAGATACCCACTTACCCCACCTTCGATGCTGTAAGAAAACATGATAGTTTTGGGACAACATTTGGCTCTAATGTTGAGAATAAGTATGCTAAAAATAAATAGTCCATTGCATTACCTTCCTATGGCTCTAGTGGGGCCAATGCTTCATTTCTCCGGATGTCGTGAAGGAATGGAAGAAAAAAGGCCTATGCTTTAAATGTGGGGATAAGTACACTATTGACCATGCCTCCAAATGCCCTTACTTGACAGCTAAGATCAAGGTCCATAGAATCTATGTCATGGAAGATTGCACAATGATGAGGATGACCTACCCACCGACCATGTTGAGCTTGCTAAGGATGTAAATCACGACCAGTTCTATGACTCGGAGGATGGGTTTCCTTTTGACCCGGGCGGCTGTCCATCATAGATACTTGATATGGCATCCCACTTGCCTACCACTTTCCTTTGCTCCATCTCCTTGGACGGGTTCTCGAAGCCCTAGCACCCTACACATTCAAGGAAGTATCCATTGAAAGCATGTCTTCATCCTTGTGGATAGTGGTAGCACTCACAATTTTGTCAATAAATTAGCCATTGATCAATTGAAATTCACCCCTACAGAATCACATCACCCCTTGAAGGTCCAAGTAGCAAATTGAGAAGAAGAAATCAGCACACATGTATGTCCCACAGTCCCCTTATTCTTGGTTAAAAATTATGTGGCATTGGTTGATCTAATTGTCCTAGATATGGGCCCCATTGATGTTGACTTGGGTTGTGATTGGCTGAAACAATCAGGAAAAATTGCTATGGAATTCTCTCAGCTCTACATGGAGTTTATGATGCATGGACATCCCATCCGTCTGGAAGGAGTTCAAGATCATGCTGATTTTTAGCTCATTATAGAAAAGAAACTCAAATCCAATACATTGCCTCTCAAGTGGCCCCTCAGTTTATGGAATATGTCTTCAAGTTTCATGGCTTACCACAAGTCATAGTACATGATCGGGATGCTAAGTTTATGAGCAACTTCTGGCAGACAGTTTTCACATCCATGGGTACCAAGCTTTCCATCCATTGCATGCCACCCTCAAACTAATGGCCAGACTGAAAGAGTGAACAAATGGCTTAAGACATATTTGAGGCACTTTTGCCATGATGTACAACACAGTTGGGATACGTGGCTCCACTTGGCTGAGTTTGCCTATAATAACTCCATCCAATCTAGCATTGGAGTTTCCCCTTTTGAGGTCTTATACGGGTATAAGGTTCCCCTCCCTATAGTCTTATTTAATGATAAGATAAATGCTCAGAGTCAGGCTAAGTTGGATAGCATGCAAGCCCTACTTCAGCAATGTAAAGTGAATCTTCAAAAGGTACAAACACACATGAAACTCTATGCTGATGAGAAAATAAGGCATTTGGAATTCTAGGAAGGGGAATTGGTCCTCTTAAAAGTGCATAAGTCCCACTACACCACTCTCAAAGAGGACAACAGTAACAAGCTTGCCCACCGGTTCTATGGCCCCTACCGGATCCTAAAGAGAGTTGGAGACTTGGCCTATCAATTAGAGCTTTCCCCTACCACCAAAATCCACAATGTGTTTAATGTTAGCCAGCTGAAACCCTTCATGGGCACCTCAATGTACTATGTGAAAGAACTTCCCTCCATAGATGAAGAAGGCATCACTCAGTATGTCCTATAGGCAATCATTGGGCAACAAGATAAGCACTTAAGGTCTCGACCCATCAAGGAATACCTCATCAAATGGCAAGGCCTACCCCTAGAAAAAGCCTCTTGGCGCCCAACCACCACTGTCAATGAATTTTCCCACCTCCAAGAGACCCAATGGACTGAAGACTAGCTGGCTATGCCCTCGTTTGACCACCCTCTGCCTACAGAGCGCACACTATTTAAAAACGATTTTGCACTTACCCAAATCTTAGGCATGTGCATCCTACCTAGACTAAAAGTACTCGTCATAAGCTCTATTTCGACACATGGCACACCCCATTTAGAGCAGCCTACCAAAAGTTATGACAATTTTACCTTATCATGCCGGTCATGGACAACATGTTGTCCCTAGTCTTTACCCACCCATTTTCATTGTAATATGGCTTAGAGTAGTACTCTGCACACACCCCTAAACCCACCCATCACTCCCCTCTAGTTCTCTTTGTTTTTGAGGGCAAAAACCTTCAGGGTGGAGATGGATTGTAACAAGTGGGATACATAGAAACTAGGGGTTAGACACCTAGTCACATTAACCGAGGTATATAAGGTGTAAGAGTCCTAGATTAGGGCAACCGGTTATTATCAATTTGTTTCTTAATTTCTAGTTGTGGGCTCTTTGGCATGGTGGAAAGGTATCTCTAGCGTGTTGTCATGACGCTGCGTGTCCACCACTGCAAACCTGAGGATGGAGTTTTTTGCCAAGAATTTGAACTCATTAGCCAACGTCATTAGGAATTTGTTTTCTGTTGTGTGTGTCTTTTTGTTTGCATTCTGTATGATGCACGAGCACATGTAGATAGGCTAGGCACATTTTCTTCAGTGCATTCATAGTTTTTGTATGGAGCATCAATTGATTGGTTGCATCACATGGATCTGACATTGCATATTTCTTAAATCATGAATGATTGGGCACGAAGTTCTATTTCATAGTATATTCTTGCTAGGGCACATTGCATGAAAAACAGGTTCATATGAAGAGAATGTTCATTTTGAAGACTCCAAGGATGTGTACTCCATAATAGAGTTTATGGAAGAAGGCATATGGAGAATTATGAATAAGTGGCAATACACAAGGGATGGCTTAATCCAATGTGATGGTAATTCTTGTATGAGAAATGGATGTTGTTTATAATGTTTAAAACACTCGCACTGAGATGAGAAGAGATATTCTTCATAGTGATGAAGGGAGTGGACCACGACATCTTGCTAGGCTGACCCTGGATGCAAAACGCATGAGTGATAAAGGACTAGGGCAATGGTCTAATATTCTTAGGCAACAAATTTGAAGCTGTAAGAGTTGAGATGGACACCTGGAAAACTACGTTCATCAACCTAGATGACATCTCTACTATTTTGAAAGGTGACTCACAAGTTATAATTCCTATTGGCCATTAACAAAGTATATTCCTTGCCCTAAGGATGAGCGGGATTGGGTGCATGTGCTAGCCACCATCGACTTGCTGTTCTCAGACGAGGAGGAGGATTATAAGGAAGGGTAGCTAGTGAATCCCACAAAGTCACACCATTTCAGCTCTACTGAAAAGTAGGATCCCACCATCAATACCACTCTGCATGATAGCAAGGAGCTCTGGCAAATGACTAGCACCCTATCCCCTTCCACATCCATCTGACAAACTTGAACTCTAGGGGATTCTTCAACACTTGACTAGAGGGCTAGCTAGGTAACCGAGCTATTGCCAATCTCAAACCCCTTAAGGACCTCATGGACGAGTTGAAGTGGAAATCGACCAAAGTGCATGACTTGAATCTATTGTACAAGCAGACACTAATCATGGACAAAAAGAAGGTTGAGAGCACAAACCTAGGAGAGGATGAGTAGTTAGGATGTGACCATTCGGATGACGAGTATGAAGACTTCTACTCTATGAGAAAGAGGAAAGTGAGGAAGAGGCTGATACTATATAGAGTATGATACTGATGGTCGAGCCGATACAAGTAGACTCTAAGCCACAAAAAACCAACATCTTTAGGATCGAAAGAGGAGTGATCGGGATGGAATGTGACTGTACTTGGTTGGACCACCCAGGTGTAATGGACTATGAACAAGCTGGATTAGTTCAACCAACCACTGCACTACTCTTTAGAATTGAATTGACCGTAAAGTTGTGACCACCGGGGAAACTCCTTCCTCTAGCAAGAGTTGTGAATTTAACTCTGAATCAGAAGTGAGCTCCAAGGGTGATCTAGAGATGCCCAGATCACCTAAGACCAAATTCACCAAAGGGGAGCTATTGGTCCACCTAAGATGCATGCAATTAAAGGAGGAAAAGAGGAGGCAGTCACAAAGGGGTCAGAAGTCGAAGAGCAGTGATCTTGCTAGGAGCTAAGAGATAGGGAAAAGTAAGCAAATCAATAGAGGGGCCTACTAAGGTCTAGAAAGTCAACTTAGTAAGGGAAGGTGAAAAGCCTTGACTCGTATTCATAGCCAAGGACCTAACTAAAAAAGAGGAGGCTAATCTCGTCACTCTCTTATAAGAGTACATAGATGTGTTTGCTTGGTCCTTAGATGAACTTAAAGGAGTAGATTGGAGGGTCGTGACTTATAACATCCCCATGATTCTTGATGCAACACCAGTCAAGCAGCAACAATATCCAATGAATCCTAAGCATACACATGCCATTAAGGAGGAGATAGATAAGTTGTTGAAGGTCGAATTCATCTACAAAATTGAGCACACGGATTGGTTGTTGCCTACAACAATTGTCTTGAAGAAGAATGGGAAGATTCGAGTGTGTGTGAATTATAAAAAGATGAATGCTGCAACTAAGAGGGACAACTATCTACTACCCTATACGAAGCACATGCTTGAAAGAGTAGCGGGGAAGGAAGCCTATAGTTTCCTAGATGGCTTCTCAGGCTACAACCATGTGCAAGTACACCTTGACAAACAAACATAAGGCAACATTTGTGATCGAATGGGATGTATTTTCCTACATAGTCATGCCATTTGGGCTAACAAATGCACCAACTACCTTTTAGCGTCTCATGTGCACTATCTTCAAAGACATGCTTAGGCAAGAATTGGAGGTATTTGTTGATGACCTATGTGCCCATCCAGTTGAAGGAACACCTAGATAAACTTCGCATAGTCTTTAAGCAATGTAGACTATACAATCTCTACTTGAATCCCCTGAAGTGCCAATTCTAGGTAAAGCGTGGATGTATCATTGCCATCGACTTCTCCAAAGTCAAGGTCATTGTTGATTTGCCACCGCCCATAAACTATAAGGGAGTTCAGTGCTTCTTGGGACACAAAGGGTACTATCGGCAATTTGTTCTAAACTATACATTGATTGCTAGACCTCTTTGCAAATTGTTGATTGTATTTGAGTGGATTGAGGAATGCCGGTATGCTTGTGAGGAACTAAAGAAGGCTCTTATGACCGCACAAATCCTACGAGCCCAGATTGGAACATGACATTCCACGTGCACATTGATGCATCAAAGCTCATAGTGGGAGCTATTTTGTGTCAACTTGGTGAACATAATCTTGATTATATTGTGAGCTTTGCTAGCAGACAACACATGGATATGGAGATGAAATACTCCACGATGAAGAGGGAAAGCCTAGCCATGGTGTTTGTTGTGTGAAAAAGTTCCATCATTATCTTTTAGCTACACCCTTCATCTTCTTCGTTGACCATATTGCTTTGCTTTATTTAGTAAACAAACCTTGTGCTATAGGATGCATAGCTAGATGGTTAATTCTTCGTTGACCATATTGCTTTGCTTTATTTAGTAAACAAACCTTGTGCTATAGGATGCATAGCTAGATGGCTAATTCTGGTTCTAGAGTTTGACTTCTCTTTGCCACAAGTCTAGCTTTATAGTGATCAATACTACCATTTAGCTTTCACTTTAAATTATAAATCCACTTGTATCAATTGCCTTCTTTGCCAAGAGGCAAATCACATAAGAACCAAATAACATTTTTCATAATAGCATCATGCTCATATTGCATAGTAGCCATCTAATTTTTTGAATTATGTGTCTCTTCAAAAGTCTCAAGTTCATCCCCAACACACAAACTAGAAACAACTAATGCATAACAATATGATGCATAAGAGGCACATTGAGAGCCTGAATGAGTACGACTAGCCAACAATGCATCCAACTTATTGTCACACAATGTAAGTAACACTACATGGTAGACCATATGTCTTGAATACCCACAGGAGAAGCTAGTGACCAGGGTATCGTAGACGACCTACCAGATGCATACCTTTTTGGCATGACTAGTGGGAGCGACCTATTCATGGCTAATTTAACACCATATTGGGTAGATGACATAGTCCAAATTCTAGATCATGGATTGGTTGAGTGACCTATAGAAAAGGCTAAGCTGAAGTGCCTTATCCTCAAGGTTCAACCCTATTAGCTGATAGAGCTGAGCAGCTCTATAGACTAGGGCATGATATGTTATTATGAAGATGTATGTGTGAGCATGAGATGCATGATGCATGTGCTAAAGTGCATGGTGGAATTGCTAGAGGACACTTTAACAGAGACACCACAACATGCAAGGTGCTACAATCTCAACTGCGGTGGCCCACCCTATTCCATGATGTAACTAAGTTGATGAAGCATTGCGACAAGTGCCAAAGAACCAAAGTCCCCATCTGTAAAGATGATATGGAGTCGACCCTAGTAATAGAACAACAACCCTTTGAAAAGTGGAGAATCAACTTCATTGGGCTGATCAGCCCCATAGTGTAGTACTCCTAGGCAAAGTACATAATTCTCACTACAGATTACCTCACGAAATGGGTTGAAGCTTGAGCCACTAGAAAGAATGATGCTAGAACCACAGTTATTCATTTGGGAGCATGTGATCTCACTATTTGACTGACCCATCGAACTAGTTAGTGATCAAGGCACACACTTTATTAATGAAGCAATTGCCCATTTGCTACCCATATTCTTGATCATCCATAGGAAATCCTCACCATATTACCCTCAAGCTAATGGTTAGGCAAAATCCACGAATAAGATCTTAGTAAATGTCTTGACTAAGGTAGTCTCCACCTTGCATAGCATTGACTGGGACAATAAGCTCATGGCAACATTATGGGCCTATATAGGACAACTTACAAGACGGCGGGGGCAAACACCATTCAAGCTAACCTATGGGGCTAAAGAAATATTGCTAGTGGAGTTCTTCATTGCAAGCTTGAGAGTGGCAGACAAGAGAGATGAGATGGAAAGGAAGAATGGATGGAACACCTGGTGGAGTTAGAATGCCTCTCTGAAACTTGACTCCTAGCAACTCATGCACTAATCTGCAAAAACGTGAGATGCAAGACCTGGTTTGACAAGCATGAAAAGATGAAGTTTAGAGGATTGGGACCCTGCAACATTAGTTGAACCAGCAAGGTAGAGCTCAGGACTCTAGAGGGAGAGAGCATATGCTTCTTTAATGGCACTCATCTCAAAAAAACTACCTCCAATGCACCCACTACATGAGCCTCCAATGTTGGACCTACCTGTGAAAGTAAGAGTAACCACCATCATTGAGATAGAGGATGAGGATGAGAAAGCAGTGGCACCTACATACTTTCACATATTAGTCACTGGCCACAAAATATATGCCTTTGATGCACTCATTGATGAGGGAGGTGATTTTAATATCCTTACACATGATCACTAGACCCTCATTATCAGCCCCAATTGCAACCTACTAACTCTAAACTCAACTTGTCGGAGGGGCAATCTTATTCACAGCTGGGAAAGAGCAAGGTAGTGGTCTCTATCGAGTCTAAAAGACTACCAATGATATTCTATGTAATGCCTAATACCAAGGGTGCTAGTAAGGAATCACTTCTAGGACCTACATTCAAGAAACAAGCACACTGCAATGCTGACTACAACTCACAATGCATTCATCTTACCATTGGCAATGTTCAAATAGTGCCAGTTTTCAGCAAGGGCATCATGGCTCCATCTAAGGCCGTAGTGCCACTAGTAGAGCAACTTAGTACCAAGCCTATGGAGGAGGGTCGTGACTTATCCCAATCCACCACAACAAATTGGTGGCAACCACCATTGAATGCACCCAAAAGCACTAAGTAGCACCTCAAATGGGTTCCCAAATGACAATCACAGTCACCTAGAAGCCAATCCACACGAACTTATAATCCTAGAGCCTCACACCCTAGGCCTAGGAGACATAGCTATTGCTACAGGAACCAATGAATGGTTCCTATTGTGTGCTCAAGCATACTACAAAGGCAACACTTGGATTTGGTTGCCTAGGACCCCGCATGGCATTGCGTGTCCCTCAACCACCACCTTCCAAGCCATCTCTACGAGACTGTAAGCCAGCTAGGTATGAGAATGGAACTGATCCAAAAGGAGCCAAACCCATTGAGCCTCAATAGGTCTATTGACCAAAACCGTGATCTATTGCATCTAAATTGACTCAACGTGACACTTCTACTATTATAGCTACTCCACAAGCAGAAAGTAGTACATCAACTAAGTCGCAAGACCAATCCATCGCACAAATGGCTACTAGATACCCCATTGACCAGCCCATGTAATAGATATCAGTAGTTAAGTTATCCAGTCCAACACTAACCTCCTGCAGGCCTTAGACCCTCCTGAAAGTGGAGATCCATCCTTACTTTGGCCTTAGATCTACTTGCAAACATGGGGGACAATCTAGTCAATTGCATCAGATGCTTGGACGCCACCTTCACCATGTTTGCTAAAAGCTACGAATAGTTGGATTTAAACCTCCTTGACGAGCCATTAGCAACAAAAGTACACTCCCTGACATGCATTTGGAAGGAATATGAATTCATGTTTGTCAAGTTTCCCCAAGGTAGTCGAGGACTTGATTGACAACGAGATTCCTCAAGAGCAAGCTCTTAAGGAGTGGTTTCTCACCTCTCCTATAGCAAGAGCAAAGTATCTGCAACAACCTGGGAACTAGCAGAGCTAAAACAGTTAGCCAACTTTGAATCTTCCTTTTTGCAAAAATGGTATTCTCTCTGTCTCCAATGGGAGCAAGAAGGTTGGCAAATTATGACCACTGTCCAGTAGAGACGTGCAATCAAAACCTCTGAGTACGATCCAACTTATGTGGCTCTTACCTCATTCAGAGTAGTGGCCATCACACACAATCAACCTTTAGAATAGCATGTTATGGCCCATCCCTATTTGGATTGACTCATGATCGAGGAAGAATTGCATGTCACTAGTAGGATGAACTCTGGTGATTTCCTAACTGATGTCCTAACCTACATTACACACATAGGCATTAGGCCTCAAACCATCGACTGTCACACCCACTTAGAGTATAACCCATAGTTTTATGCTTGGATCATGAAGAAATAAATCACAACAAGTAGGTGCTTCCCACCCTTAACCCTTCGTCCTCCAATCCTAGAAAAGATCTTCATCATTCCTAAGGGGAAGGGGGTCAAGTGGAAAAGAACTTGAACTTCAGAACTTCAAAAGAAAAAAAGGATGAATGAAGGGAACATGTGCTTGAAGAAAGCTTTTTTATAGAATTCGTGCTTGGAATGTGTGGATTGCTTGGAAGCACAGAAAATTTCCTTTCCATATTGGAACATTGCACAATTCCATAGTGGTTGTTCTTAATCTTTTTCCTTTTTTTACAAAAAAGGGTACTCTCAAATGAGCTAATTGTAAGTTGTTGCGCCATAACAGGAACTCGATAGGGAAAGACAACTTCCATTCTCAAAGGAAGAGCACAATAGGTACTGAGATTGTCCACTAAGACACAAGTCTACAACCAGCTAAAATACCACAATGTCAGCAAATTGGGAGAGCTTGTGAACAAGGTATAGTGAAGCAATTGGTCGATCAATGCACTCCACAAATATGTAGAGAAGGTTGGCCAGAAAATCATCAACCACCACAGATGCATAGAGTTCCTGAGAACTTTCAATGTAAGAAAGAATAGTGGTATGATGATCGTCAGGCAAGGAGAGTCATCCAAAAGGATAGAAGTTGTGCTTAGCCCTGAAATAGTAGAGAAGGCTTTAGGACTGGCAAACACACAGGGAAAGAGACCGAACATGGATGTTTTTACGGCATGCTAAAGATATTGAAGACCAAGATGCACACCAATTATGGGATCAATCTAGCAGACATCCCTGACCCTATCGTCCAGTTACAGGCAAAGATGGGCATGCCCTTTTCTCTAGTCATCGATACAACACCCTCATGGCCCGGATCCCAATGCTGATGCTTGAAAGCATCACAATAGGGACCCTATATGAAATAAATATGAATGCCTATGTTTGAAAAACGATTGAATCATCAGCCAAAGTATTGTCATCGAGCCAAAGACTTGTAGAAGGTGAGTCATTGGCCACCACGACTAAATCGGATAGGAAAACACACGCATCAAAAGCATCCATGATAGGGTTTGGAGGGGTGCTGATGGCCATCATCCAAGAAGCCGTGGGAGAGATGGAAAGGGAAGAGGAAGTAGGAAAGACTTGGGAGAGATCTCCTTTTCAAGAGGAGCAACACTCTCCTTGGTCACAAAAAGCTAGTCAATGTCTCCAAAGGTGAGAAATATGGGAGACGAAGAAGCTAGCAAGTCACAGAAAGAAAAGACAGAGTGATCTATAAGAAAGAAAGGAGCTCAACTCCAAGCATAGTGGCAACAGAAGGGGTCAAGTGAAGGGACCATTAGTGAGCAAGGTGGGGAGGGTTCAATCCCATAGAGCCAGGTGGAGCAGCAAAAAATCCTACTGAAAATCTGGTCAAGAATAAGGAGACCACAATAGGAGAGGACAAGGCCCTAGCAGTCGTGTGGAGGAAATCTAAGGAGCTAGAGGAGAAACGTAAGAAGAAGTAGGAAGAAGAGGAGGAACGCCTACAAAAGGTAGAAGAAGAGTCCTGAAGGACGGAGGAAGAATGAAGGAAGAAGTGACAAGAGGAGGAGGAAAGACTAAGGAGAGAAGAGGAGGAGCAGATGGCTCTTGCCATTAGGCTGTTAGTCGAGCAACTGTCCCGCGTGGAAGAGTTGGCTAGGAGGAGCCTAGAAGATGCACTTGGAATTAGTACCACAATGGTAGAAGTAAATCAAGGGTCCATAGTGGAAGGCAAATTGAAGGCCCCATTAGACTTGCTCCTTCCCGTCATGGTTGCCACCACTACCACCACCCAAGAAACCACATATGCAACGATGAAGCAAAGCAATGTGATGGCTTGGGTTCAATACCTGCTCACCACAGTGCAATAGCTTGGTCCAACACACCTAGTGGAGGAGCCCTAGTGCTAGGGATGAAGAGGCCTACCATGCTGTGGATGTAGAATCAAGAAAAGACCCAAAGAAGGCAAGGATAGAAGCCTTGACTATATCCATACCCTTGGCCATGCTGGCATAGTACGATGAATATGTCCAAGACTCTTGGGTCAACTGGAAAGAGTGAAATAGGAGAGGAGGGCAGCAGTTGCCAAAATTGAAAGTAGAAAGGGAAACATTCTTGGCTTACCAACTCAAAAAAAAAAAGCCACCCAGTAGAGATAGTTAAGTAACCTGAGGAAGGAGTCAAAAGCCAAACAAGTACTGGAAGGGATGACGAAGGAGAAGGGTGTAAAAGAGTCCCATGGCAAGGAAAGAGGAGAACAAATGATGCTGGAGGAGGAATTTTTGGTTCTCTTGTATCAGAGTGAGTAGATGCAAGAATATCTCGACTAATTGAAGAAGATTAGAGACGAGCTTGCTAAGGAGTTGGAAAGGGTTAGGATGACCCATGCTTATGCAGAGTGCCAAAAGGAGAAACAACAAAAGTAACAACTTCTTAAGAAACTACATGAGGCTAAGGCACATAGGGATGAAGTGTTTTCCAAAAAGTTGATAGAGGTGGAAAATCAACTCCAGGTGGCCCTCCTAGAGCAAGAACGATTGGCAGAGTAGCTAAACTGCCTTAGATAGCAGAAAGAGGAGATGCTTGAAATCTGGAAAGAGTAAGAGCAGATAGTCATGATGCTGCCTCAATGTTAGAATCAAGGCGTCAAAAGATTGGAGGAAAAGGCCAAGGCTTGGGAGGAAAAGACTACTAGAAGACTCAAAGACCTTGAGAAATGCCTTGCCTTGGTAGAGAACAAATGAATCATGGAACTGGTAAGGGCAAAAGCAATGGAGGTAGGTCTCGAAGTCCATCATCAGCAAGCCTTCCTCAACACGGTCCTACATGTGACCCAAGCTGAGGGTGAGGATACAATGGAAGGATCGAGGAGGAAGTTGGAACTTACAAGACGAGCCTTGAGATACATCCTTTAAGTAAAAGTATTGAAAGAGAGCACTAGCCTGAGCATGGAGCAACAACGATAATATTTGAGGCAAGCGGGGCTCTCGATGAGGGAGCTGGAAGAATTAGGATTTGGAGAGCCATAATAACAAGCTTAACCATCCACTGCATCCCCAACGAAATTGCTAAGAGAAGAAGGGCCAGAATTTGAGTGAGGCCAAGATGAAGAAGAGTAGCCATGGGAGTCTAGTCCATCACAATAGGTGCAAGCATGAATAGAAGAGTAGGGTAAGGAATCCGCCCCTCAGAGAGTCATAGAAAGGAAGCATAAGTAGAGAGACTAGGTGGAGCTGGCACAAAGGAGACTCCAAGTAAGGCCACAACAAGTTCCAGAGTCCAGATTCTGCAAAGAGAGAAATGCTATCATGTAAATTGAGCTCATGAACTGGCTATTTGGGAGCAATGGGAAAACCATGGCCAATCTTTTTAGTTCTTCTTCTACTATCCTCGTTCCTTAGATAGGGTTCTATCTCTAAGGATAGTGGAGCAGGTGATTTGGCTTGCGCAAAGACTCAAAAGTAGATGGACAAAGAAAAGAGCAAGACACCCTACAAGGTGGAAGAGAGAGCCCACGGATTGTTGGCAAGACTAGGTTTGGGAGATTTCAAAGACCGTTAGTGGATACGAAGCCCAACGTTCAAAAAACAAAAAGAAACAAACAATCTCGATGGCAGTGACACATCTGGGACTCCAACCTTGATGCTTGGATGGCCTTTTGCAGTACCATACTAAACGAGTGTAATTATCCCACCTACATGCTATATCTGCAGAGAATAGGGGTAGATTATAACCCAAATATGCATGGTAGGTATGATTTTCCAAGGATCTACAATGTGAATGCAAGGAGTCCAGAGGAGTGCCTCATCTTCACCAAGCGGGGACATCCTCCCATTCATCATACACTTTCTCGATGAGTTCTAAACTTGCATCGACTCTGCCTTTATTACTACATGTAATTATCTTAGGTTATTAAGGATTTTGCTCAAGCAAAAGCCCATAGCAGAAGAGGCCTAACTACCGCCACTCTTTTTTGATCTAAATGCAGGAATCTACTAGTAAGAGGAGATCCCCATGCATCAAAAAGTGGCCAAGGACACCAATCATTGAATATTGAGAGACTTGAATAGTCAAGCCGCTTAGGGAGCAACAATGACAGGCATGATTAGGGATGCAACTCTAACCAACTTGATCAATCTAATCGACACCCTAGTCACCCAAGAAATTGACAACATGTTAGGAACCAACACCAACATGAAAAATGATGAGCTTGACTTGGGAGAATTCATAGTCAATAGCTAGCCAACTGATGACCCGGTATGACTTGCAAACCAAGATGGAGCATCACGGTAGACCAGTCGAGGACATCATAGTCGATCTGGAGGAGAAGAGAAGGTTGGCAAGGAAAGCGTTGCTAAGCATAGCTGCCTATCACCAAGAGCAACGAGCTCAAAAGTTGAGGAAAGACATAGAAATGCGTGAAGACCAACGCGTTTTAGCACTCTCTAATCGAAATAGGACAGGACCAAATGCTGAGAGGGAGAGAGCACTAAAAGCCGACCTTATGTTGAGCAAGCTTCTCACCAAGTGACTCTTAGACATCATGACTGTAGAATGGTGTGAAGCAGCCTTGGTAACTTCATTGCTAACAAGACTACAAATCACCCCAAATTCTAGGAGCTAGACTAGGATCATGTAGTTGCTAAGCAACTCGACAAGTATCAGCCCATGACAATGACTTGTATAGCTTTGTGGTGTAGTTGGAGAAAGTATGCGAGGCTAATGGCCTCATGAACCTTTCTCAACACATACAAGCTTTTGGACTTTGCCTAGGAGACAAAGGACAGACATGGTACACTAGTCTAGACAATGACAAACACAATGACTTCAATAACCTCAAGATTCTTTTCATCAAGAGATTCTTTGAGGTGGGATTCTCTGACAACCTCATTGTTAGGTCGATGAACGTCAGTCAAAAGGACAAGGAGGATATTCAAGTCTACATCACCCACATACGGAGTTTCTTTAAGAGAATCCCAGCCATAGAGTGACCTAGTGAACGAGCAGTCTTCACTGTGTTCATAAGTGGGATCCGAAGCGAAGAGCTTTACAAGGCCTTGGTGAGCAACTCAACCCTGCAAATGGATGTGCTAGCTAGGGTCTTTGAAGAAGCCATACAAGTGGATGATCTACTCAAGGAGAGGAGCTCAAGACCCACAACTTGAGATAGTACTACCTCTAGAGCCTCAGAAAGAGTTGTGACCATTAGTGAAAGGTTCAACCAGAGCACCCAAGACAAGGGAAAGAGTATCAACTAGGACCAGGAGTTGGTGGATGTGAAGCTAAAGTTGGCTAGGTTGCATGAGATGATGAGAAGGCTCGCACGACCTCATGTGCAATGCGTGCATTGTGGAGCAAATCACCTTTTAGTCAAGTGCATGGATCTTGGATCCAGACCCTGTGCCAATTGCGATAGGTTTGGCCATGATGCGGCTACCGAGGTGATTGCTATACTCATAGCCATATAATCAGCCTTATTACCTAGGGAATAGACTGCAACCATTCAGAAAGGGGGTTCCACTAGCTCTCCCAACACCCAACGATTCAAAGCCAACTATCCCTAGGATGGACATTAACCCCATAGAGATACCTAGACCACTTGAACCCATTATGACCCATCCACTGAGCGATGCTCTGATACATTATGTAGAGGAGCCAAATGAGGATGAAGCATACATAAACCCTTACGTCTCATACGACAAAGAGGGTAATCCCATCTTAATAGATTTCAGACCAGTAGTATTGGTGATGGCGTTGGGTAGGGGAAGAGGTAGAGATCTAGGAGGACAGAACTAGGAACCCATAGCATGCTGGACTTGCGATCACCCAAAACACATCCCATCTCGATGCTCTAAAAGGGAGCAATCCAATCAAGAGAAGGCCGACCTGAGATGCCCTGAGTGTGGGATCATACAGTTGTATACCGAGTGTCCTAGGTGGAAACCTTCCACTAGTTTGGCTATCGTGCCAACTGTACCATTGGGATTGTTCGGAGTTAAAACACTTGATGGCAAAGCCATGCCAATTTCGTTGAATGTCACAACATGAGCATAGCAAAAGCAGGTTGGTATTTTATTACCCGAACCTAGCAACCTCGACATAGCTTCAATAGGGAAGAAAAGCTATAGAAGAAGGAGAAAGAAGGTTGAGATAAAGATTACGCTTAAGATAGACAATGCCACCATGTTACCAAAGGGGAAGCAAGGCACATATAGAGAAGTAGAGACATCTACTCCTAAGACAATAGAAAAGGAAAGTGCCAAGGTTGGAGAATATCCCAATTCGAGGCACCAATTGGAAGTAGTGGATAAGGTCAAGGAGTGGGTGAGAGAAGCCCAAGCATGCCTAAAGGATGCAGAACCCATTATCTAAGATGAGATCAATGAGCTCTCTAGTATGAGCACACCGGTCTTGCCTACTCAGTTCAAATCAAGAGACGCATCCACACCCCACATAACATTGCATAAACAGAGCCTAGATGCCACAGCTGGGTAGACTATCCAAGAGCATTGGAAAAAGAGTGTAGAGTCTAATGAAAAGCTGGCAGTTGGCAACTTGCTCATGACGTTGATATCACCCCCCATGACCCTTGGCCCTTGAAGACAGAGGGAGTCTAGTTCTTAATGATCTTCATACTCATGAAGGGAGTGGACTATGATGTCCTACTAGGCTGACCTTGGATGCAAAACACACAAGTGATAGAAGATTGGAAAAATGGTCTTATATTCTTAGACAACAAATCAGAAGCTATGAGAGTCGAGATGGATACTTGGAAAATCACTGTAGTCGACCTAGATGCCATCTCTACCATGTTGAAAGGAGATGCACAAGTCAGCAATTCCTATGAGGGGGGACTAACAAAGTATATCCCTTTCCTCGAGGACAAGCAGGATTGGATGTATGTGCTAGCCACCATCGATCTGCCATTCCTAGATGAAGAGGAGGATTATAAACAAGTTGCTAGGGCAATCGATGAGTCCCACAAAGTCCCACCATCATAGTTGCTAAAGAGTAGGGTCCCACCATTGGTACCACTATGCGCATGATGGCCAGGAGCTCTAGCAATCGACCAACACCAGTGCACCCGCCACACGAGCCTCCAATGATGAACCTAGCTATAAACATAAAAGTAGCCACCATCACTAAGATTGAAGAAGAGGGAGGAAGAAGTGGAACCTGCATACTTGTGCATATCGGCCACCACTGATTACACAACATATGCCTTTGATGCACTCATTGACGAGGGAACTGATTGTAATATCCTTACACATGATCATTGGACCCTCATTGGTCAACCCCAATTGCAATCTACTAACACAAAACTCAACCCATTTGGGGGGCATCCCTATTCACCATTGGGAAAGTGCAAAATAGTGGTCTCTATCAAGATTGAAAGCTTTCCTATGATCTTTTACGTGATGCCTAACACCAAGGCCATTGGTAAGGAATCACTAATAGGACATGCATTTAAGAAACAAGCACACTGTATTGTCGACTATGACTCACAACACATTCACCTTACCATGGGCAATGTTTGGATAGTGATAGCTTTCAGTAAGGGTAGTGCGGCTCCATCACAGCCTATAGTGCCATCACTAAAGGAACCAAGTGCAAGGTCTAAGGAGGGCCACCCTACCAAGACAAACCACCGCAATAACCCAAAGGAGACACATCAAAGACCACTAAGCGACAGCTCAAAGGAGACCTAAAGGAGGCAAAGTTGACACTACCAAAGTAGACGAATGGTCAAGTTGCGAGATGTGGGTGCCCAAAGACCTATTGCACGCTCAAGGCTACTACGAAGGCAACAATTGGATTTGGTTACCCAAGATAAGAAACACACATGCCCCTCCATGCCCTCTAGCCCATCTCCAAAAAATGGTAAGCCAGCTAGGAATGTGAAATAAATTGACTCCAAAAGCACCAAATCCATACACCCTAAATGTGTCTATTGACCAAAACCAGAATCAGCTGCCCCCCTAGACCAACTCAACTTGACACTCCTAGTATCCCAACTTTCCACGAGGAGAAGGCAACACATCATTTGAGCCACAAGACCAATCCATTGCACAAGTGGCTGACAAATACCCAATTGAACAGCCCTAGGAGGCAAGCATCAGTAGTGGACCCCCCTATGAGCATAGATCTATCCTTACCTTGGCCTTAGACCTAGCCCCGAACACGGGGGATGACCTGGTCACCTGCATGAGAAGACGCTTGGATGCCACCTTCACCATGCTAGCTAAAAGCTATAAATGCTTGGATTTAGGCCTCCTCGACGAGATATTAGCAATGGAAGTGCGCTCCTTACCATGCACTTGGGAGGAATATGAGTTTGTATTCGTTAAGATTCTTGAGGTGGCCAAAGCCTTGTTTGATACCGAGATTTCTCGGAGGAGCGAGCTCTCAAATAGAGGTTTCTCACATCCTATAACAGGAGCAAAGCCTCTACAACAAGCCAGGAGCTAGAAAAGATGGAGCAATTAGCTTTGCTAAGTATAAACCCAACCTATGTGATTTCTACCTTGTTTAGAGTCTTGGCCATAAAGTGCAAACGACCTTTAGAGGAACATGTCATGGCCCATCCCTATTTGGATTGACTCTTGACTAAGGAAGAACTACACGTTGATATAGTAGGATGAACTCTGGAGATTTCCTAACTAATGTCCTGACCTACATTACACAAATAGGCATTTAGGCCTCAAAACATGGACAGTCATGCCCACTTAGAGTATAACCCATAGTTCTATGCTTGGCTCATGAAGAAATAAGGCACCACAAGGAAGTGCTTCATGCCCTTAACCCTTCATCCTCCAATCCGAGGAAGGATTTTCATCATTCCCGAGGGGGGAGGGGGCAAGGTGGAAAAGAAAACATCACTTGAACTTTAGAGCTTCAAACCAAATGTCAAAAGCAAAAAAGGTTCAGAATAAAAAAAATGATGAATAAAGGAAACTTGTACTTGAAGAAAATCTTTTAAGGAATTCGTGCTTGGAATGTGTGGATTGCTTGAAGTATAAAAAGTTTCCATTCCTTATTGGAACATCACACCATTCCATAATGTTCGATCTTAAACTTTTTTCTTTTTTGCAAAAAGTACTCTTAAAGGAGCTAATTGTAAACTGTTGTGCCATAACAGGAGCTTGAGATGGCAAGCTAACTCCTATTCTTAGAGGAAGAGCACAACAAGCACCGATTGGCCACTAAAACACAAGTCTACAACTAGCTAAAGTACCGCAAAGTTAGCAATTTGAGAGAGCTAGTGAACAAGGAAGGCGCGGTGAGACAAATAGTTGTCTAGTGCAATCTCCATAGATACATGGAGAAGGTTGGCCAAAAAATCGAACACGGTAGATATACAAAGTTATTAAGAAATTTTAACGTAAGAAGGAACATTAGCAAAATGACCATCAGGCAAGGCAAAACCTCTAGAAAGGTGGAAGTTGCCCTTAATCCATAAATTGTGGAGAAGGCATTGGGATTAGTGAAGAAGCTGGAAAAGAGGTAAAAAAGGGATGTGTACGGGATGTTGGGGATGAACAAAAAGAAGGTTTGCACTAATGACCGAATTAGCTTAGTTGATATTCTCGATCCCATTGTTCACTTGTAGGCTAAAATAGACCAGACCCTTTTCTCAAGCCAGAGATATAATGCTCTCATGAACAAAATAGGTGTACTATTGTTGGAGAGTCTTGCAGTCAACACCTTGGACAAGGTAAATTGGAATGCCTACATTTGGAAGACAATACAAGCATCGACAAAGGTACTAGCCATAGCACCAAGGGTGGTGGAAGGGGAGTCTCCGGCTACCACAGTGAGTTTGAGAGGAAACAACTTGCCTCCAAGGCTTCGATTGTAGACTTTGGAGGAGTGTTAACTGGCATCATTCAGGAAGCTCTTGGGGAGGCGAAAAGAGAAGTAGCAGAGGAGACCCCCAAGCCATTACCAATTCAAGAGAAGCATCACTCTTCCACCCCAGCAAGCCCAACCATCTCACTTTCAGTAGGAGAATAGGGGGAAGACGAAGTCCATAAGGAACAATAGGACAACATAGAGAGAGTTGCTAATGAAAAGGAGAATGACCAACCATCTTAATTGCATGAAGCCTCGAGCGAGATAATAGTTCAGTGAGTAGCAAGGCTCAAAATTGTCGAGCCAAGAGGAGAGGAAAAAGATCAATCTCAAAATCCCCATAAGGAGAGCTCGATCCACCTCCAAGGAAAACAAAGAGCTGCATAGGGTGGAGGAGAAATTGAAGAGACTAGAAGAAGAGCGTTGTCAGAGCGTTTGGGTTGTTAAGGGACCATGTTGCAAGCTCTCCCAATTTCAGTGGACTGTGGGCTACCTTGTTTATGATAGTTTTGAATAGTCTAAAACAGCCCATAGACCAATAAAAATCAGTCCTTTGGCTTTTCCAAGTGGTACACTAGATCCCAGGAGTAAGAATCAAGCTCTAGGCATCAAGAAAAGCCATGAGAATGAAGATGAAACAAAAAGGGACGTTGCTGGTTATGGATTCCCTATTCTTTCCTATTTAGGATAGCACCATAGCTCTCTTCTTCTCCCCGAAAATGACTAGAAAGATACACTTTACCTCCCTCTCCCTTATTCTTAACCATTCCCCTTGAACTTCAGTTGCATGCTTTGGAGGCTCCTCCTGTGGTCCAACATGACTCTCCCTACAGCCCACGCTCGTGATTTGCAGCACATTTCACACTAATGGCCTTATGCTTCACCTACATAACTCTAAGTTGCATAAGGTATATTCAAGTTGCCTAAGTCACTAACAAAGGCATATATCATGTCCCGTGCTCAAACCTAGTAGACTTGATGAACTAAGTGACATCCAAGCAAAATGAACTTAAAGAGTTGGTGCGCAGATCGGACGCAGATAGCTCACGTAGTGAATCCCTGAAGGTCCCCAAGAACAATGAACTCTACCTTTTTGCACAAAAAACCATGTAAAAGCATGCACGACAAGAGGCAAGAGACAAATTGGGTTCAATCTCCCCCATGCCTTGTGTGAGCGCTTCACAAAGCATGTATTTTAATGTATATTTCCAATCTTCATGCTCAATAATAGCCCAATTACAAAAATATGACAAGCTTTTAGCTTTTGAGTTTGCTTTCTACAAAAATAGGAAAATAAAGCTAATGGACGGTGCCCATAGAGTCTGGCACGCCCAATCTCAATGTCCAAATAGAAATAACATATCCGGGCGCATAGGCGCATACAAAATAATAATCAATAATCGATGTCTCAATAGACATAACAAAATATAGGCGTGGCGCCTATCAAAATATAATCCAAAGGTCGAATACTCGCTAGACTCCAATGCTTTCCTCCGCCACTGCTGCTATCTCTACACATCAACTGAAGCATTCACAATCGTTAGTAAAATAATACAATTAAACTGACAAAAGTGAATACCTAGCAGTCTTCAGCTACATAAATAAATGAACTGGTTAGAAATAAATCCTAACCTTAATTTATTACGAGTGCGCACTCTAAACTCATAAACGTTTATTAATTTAATATGCATTTTGCGGAATCACCCGCTATGGAATCACCCATGTACACACTAAATTAATGAAACGCCCGAAAAGGACAGGCGTCCCCATCAACTTCTCGCACAAAGAATCCTCTTTGTGTATGAGCCCCGGTCATTTAAGTTTACGGAATCCACCATAAAACCTCACGGAATCCACCGTGGCACGGAATCCACCGTGGAATATGCCTCCTGGCATCATATCCCCAGGGTGGGATAGCAATTGTCCTCAATTGCTATTAGCTCAATGTGGAGCTAACAGAGTGGGGAAAGCATTTAAGTCTCTAGCGTGCATCCATTGTGCTTCCTCTACAGGATGGTTCTTGAATTTTACTAAATATCTAGAATACCTTCGGCCAGTTCTAGTGGTCATGTAGTCAGTGTCTATGATGGCTTCTGGTTCAAGTATTTCAGTCTCTTCTTCTAGTAAAGGTGGATTTTCATAAACAGGATGGATAGGTAATTGGCCTCTAAATGGTCTCAATAAACTAATATGAAATGTATTATGAATTTTCCAATGAGATGGCAATTCTAACTTGAATGCATTATCATTAATGTTATGAATGATTCTAAATGGTCCATAGAATCTAGGAGCTAATTTGACAACTGGATGTCTATCTACACTTTGTAGTCTACGTTTTTCTATTCTAAGCCAAACATAATCATCAACTTTGAAATTCATGGCTTGTCTTTTCTTGTTGGCTTGTTTGGTATATGATTGTTGGGCTTTAGCAATCATATCCTTAACCTCATCAAAAATACTGTTATGCATAGTAGCAATATCATCAGCACTCTGAATTCTATTAGACAAAGATGCAACAGGTGTAGATAATCTATATCCATAAATAACTTCAAAAGGTGCTTTCTTTGTAGATGTGTGCGGTGTATTGTTATATGCAAACTGTAATAAATGCAAATGAGTATCCCATGTCTGAGGTTTAGAGATAGTGTATGCACGTAAAAGATCTAGAATGGTACTATTTGTGGCTTCTGTTTGTCCATTTGTTTCTGGATGAAATGCAGATGAAAAATCCATCTTTGTGCCTAGATTTGCAAACAGTGTAATCCAAAAATTATTACAAAATCTAGAATCTCGATCTGAAATAATCACTTTTGGCAATCCATGGTTAGTAAAAACAGTTTTCAAAAATAACTGTGCTGCTTGTGATGCTATTAAAGTTTTCTTACATGCAATGAAATATGCTTGCTTACTAAATCTATCTACAATTGTCCAAATCATGTCATGGTTAGATTTAGTATTTAGTAAACCAGTAATGAAATCCATAGAAATATGTTCCCAAGGTTTAGATGGAATAGACAAAGGCATTAATAATCCATACTGTTTACCATGATGTCTCTTTATTCTTTGACAAATCAAACATTCAGAAACGAAATTAGATACATCTGCATCCATATGCGACCAATAAAAATCTTCAGTTAACACGCGTAATGTAGAAATGATACCTCTATGATCTTGATATGGGGGACAATGAATTTCATTCAAAACAAAAGATCGGAATGGAATAGTAACACACAGTCTCTTTTCAAAGAACATAAATCCATCATTATATGACAATGAATCAACAGGAATGAAATTATTTTGAACTAATTTTTGCCAATCAGAATGAAAAGTAATATCCTGGTGATATGTGTCTTTCATAGCAATCAAAGAATCAAAAGATATGATAGAAATATTATGAATTGCAGGTCTTCTACTCAATGCATCATCAACTACATTTTCTTTTCCAGGTTGGTATTGAATGATAGGATGAAAGCTTTGAATGAAGGAAGCCCATTTGATATGACGGTCAGAAATTTGGGGTTGGCTAAGTAGATGTTTAATGCTTTGCTGGTCAGTCTTTATCATGAATTCTGAACCCATTAAATAATGCTTCCATTGTTTTAATGCTTGTACAACTGCTAATAGTTCTTTATCATAAGTGGAATATTTGAGCTCAGAGGGTTTTAACTTAGAACTTGAATATGCTATTGGATGGTTGTCTTGCATTAGTACGGCTCCTATTCCTGATCTGCTAGCATCGGTCACAACTAGAAAGAATGGTCTGTTAAAGTCAGGCAATTGTAGAACAGGGGCATTAATTAATGCACGTTTCAGTAAATCAAAGGATTTCTGCTGAGTTTCAGTCCATTGATAAGCAATTCCTTTCTTAAGAAGTTTTGTTAATGGTAAAGCAAGTAATGAGAAATTACGTACAAACTTCCTATAGAAACTAGCAAGACCAAGGAATGAGCGTAATTCATGTACATTCTTAGGAACAGGCCAATGCAATATTGCATCAATTTTCTTAGGATCAACTTTAATTCCTTCTTTTGATACAATATGACCTAAATATTCTATTTCTGTCTTAAAGAATTCACTCTTGTCAGGATTTGCAAACAATTGATTTTCTTTCAGTAATTGAAAAACTAATGATAAATGCTCATAATGCTCTTTTTCACTTTGACTGAACACCAAAATATCATCAAAGAAAACAATCACACAATACTGATATTTCAGAAAGATACGGTTCATCATTCTACTGAAAGTAGTAGGTGCATTAGTTAATCCGAATGGCATGACTAAGAATTCGTAATGGCCAAACTGTGTTCTGAATGCAGTCTTAAATATGTCGGATCTATCTAACCTCACCTGATGATATCCAGACTTAAGGTCAATTTTACTAAATATAGAAGATCCTTGTAGTTTGTCCATAAGGTCATCAACTCTAGGTATAGGATACCTATTCTTTACAGTGATCTTATTTAATGCTCGGTAGTCAATACACATACGATAGGTATTATTCTTTTTCTTGACTAAGAGTACAGGTGCACCGAATGGAGAACTGCTAGGTTGAATTAGGCCTCTATTTAGTAATTCTTCAACTTGACTCTGGATTTCTTTTTGCTCTATTTGATTGTGCCTATATGGTGCTTTGCAAGGTGGTTGTGTGCCAGGAATTAAGTCAATCTTATGGTCTTCTGGTCGTGAAGGTGGTAAACCTGGTGGTAGGTCTTCTGCAAAACAGTCCTTAAAATATGCAAGAAATTCCTTATGCCTAGGGTGCATATGATTTTCCTTTGCGTGCAATTCATTCACCCAAATGAGATATGATTTAATATTCTTGCGTAGTGTACGTTTTGCTTGAGTATGCGAAAGCAGTGGAAAAATATGAGATGCATGCATACCATATAATGTAATAGATTTTCCTTGAAAATTAATATTCATTGTGTGCATAGAATAATCTATATTTGGATTATGCTGGTGTCTCCATGGCATTCCTAAAATAATGTCACTTGACTGTAGTGGGACAACTAAGAAATTTCTTCTTTCAATATATGAACCAATTTGAATTTCTAAATCTTGTACTTCTTGTGTGCCATTGTACCTAGTGCCTAAAAATGCAGCTTTTATGCGATAATGTGTAGGTACAGTATGCAATTTTAATTCCTTTACCAATTTTGCTGAAATAAAGTCATGGGTACTACCATCATCATGCAATATAGTTCTTTCTTTTTCATGCACCATACATTTCATAGTCAACAATGAATGTGGAGTAGGCATACCTGGTAAAGTGTCGGAAGTAGTAGTAGGATCATCCTCATCTTCAGTGAAATCCGGCATATCCTCATGCTTGTCTTCGTCCATGGCTCCAAGATAGTTGATATGTGCTGGTGGTTTCTTTGAATGGCAATTTGCTGTGAGATGCCCTGGCTGGTGACACTTATAGCATACTATTGGCTTGGCTTTGGTTACATTATTTGCAATGGCTGGAAGTCTGGGTACATTTGGATTTGCTTGTGGAATAGGCTTAGGATTTGGATTGACATTGGATGGTAATGCAGGTGGTTTAGGCCAATTCTTGCGGAAAGATGGTGATGAGAAACGACCTGGATTAAACCTTCTAAAATTGGAATTGAATTGTTTAGATCCATAATTACCGTTAGCTTGGAATTGCTGTGGTCGTCTATCTCTTCCGCGTAACTTATCTTCAGTGTCGTGAGCTAAGGAGATGGCGTCTTCAAGGGTAGCAGGCTTGAACATGTTCACTTCAGCGTAGTAATGTCCAAGAAGTCCAGACATATACTTCCGCTTATGTGTCGTCTCTGGTACATCTTCAAGCATGCGTAGCTGTAGGAGTGCATTCCAAAAACGCTCTGTATACTGTGGAATAGGCTCACGATCTCGTTGTTGAAGTAAATCCCATTGCTTGATAGCCTTCTCATGAAATTGCGGTGGAAGGAAATTCTGCATGAACTTCTTCTTGAAATCTTCCCAAGTAGCAGGACATTCTATGCTCTTGCGGACTACAGTCCACCAAAGTGATGCTCCGTCTATCAGATGATTAGTAACACACTTGATTTTATCTTTTTCGGGATAAGTTTCCTCATGGAAATAGTCATCAAACTGGCTAATGAATGATAAAACAGTCTTTCCTTCTCTTATGCCATTGAAAGTGCGAAACTTGAAACTTCGTTTACTTATCTTGGATTCCTTGCGAATGGTTTGTGCTTCAAGAGTGGCGTCGATGGTACGGCGAATCAAATCTTCAGCTTGAGGTTCTTCTTTGTCGGTGGACGCTCTTTGAAGTTTTGTCAATTGCGCTTGCAATGCTTGCCTAGCCCTTCGCTCTTCTTCCAATTGTAGCATGATTAGATCCAGCTTTTGTTCCATGGTAGGCTCAGGTAGGTCGTCTTCAGTCATAGGATCATCCATATGTGGGGTAGTCATCCTGTAAAACTCAATAAACCTTTCTCACTCAAAATCAGGTTAGTGGGATGAGCGTAGCTCAAATTCGGGGTTACAAGGCTATGTATTTTTGGGTATTTCTTTGTCTATTTTCAGAAAATCTGCAATATTTCTATATCCGTTTGCTGAAAGTACTTCAACGAACTTGTAGATAGGTAGAACAGCTTGCTGCGAACAACTTTCCAGTTCAGAGTTTTTGCATACGAACAAGTCTTCTAGGAGTTTTAAGCACTAGTCAGTTCTGATTTAATATGACTTGCAGAGTTGCAGGCTTAGCAGACTTGCAGAGTTGTTGACTTGCTGAACTTAGGCCGACTTGCTGAACTTGCAGAACTTGATTTCAATTGACTTGCTGAACTTGACTTTGGCAGCGCAAGACCTGAAGTTTGTGAACTTTCTTGTCCTGTGTGATTTGCAGAACTTGGCTTAACTTAAGGAAGTTAAGCTTAATAGCTTAATGGCAGCCGTCGTGAATTTCGTGGGGGGGGTCCGTTTTTTTCGCCGCGCGAAAAATTCGGACCTCCTCTGAGGCCACGATGAAAAAATAAGAAGCTTTTAAGCTTCTTAAGCTTTCTCTTAAGCTTTTGCAATGAAGTAATGATAAAATTAATGAAGCTTATCTCAGTAACTCCACGACTTGATGATGGAGATGTATGCGTGGTCCTCCGCCTGCAGAGCTTGGTCCTTCGCGATCTGACAGTGGAAACAGGGGTTCTTGATCGCCAGAAGTCTGCCTGTATCGACGGTTCGCGATGAGATTGACTGTAGAGCCCGTTTGTTCCTGGAGCTCCGCCTTCGCCCAAGATTGGTAGCGATTGGAAGCTCTTGATCTCTGCTCCGCTCTGATACCACTGGTGCGCAGATCGGACGCAGATAGCTCACATAGTGAATCCCTGAAGGTCCCCAAGAACAATGAACTCTACCTTTTTGCACAAAAAACCATGTAAAAGTATGCACGACAAGAGGCAAGAGACAAATTGGGTTCAATCTCCCCCATGCCTTGTGTGAGCGCTTCACAAAGCATGTATTTTAATGTATATTTCCAATCTTCATGCTCAATAATAGCCCAATTACAAAAATATGACAAGCTTTTAGCTTTTGAGTTTGCTTTCTACAAAAATAGGAAAATAAAGCTAATGGACGGTGCCCATAGAGTCTGGCACGCCCAATCTCAATGTCCAAATAGAAATAACATATCCGGGCGCATAGGCGCATACAAAATAATAATCAATAATCGATGTCTCAATAGACATAACAAAATATAGGCGTGGCGCCTATCAAAATATAATCCAAAGGTCGAATACTCGCTAGACTCCAATGCTTTCCTCCGCCACTGCTGCTATCTCTACACATCAACTGAAGCATTCACAATCGTTAGTAAAATAATACAATTAAACCGACAAAAGTGAATACCTAGCAGTCTTCAGCTACATAAATAAATGAACTGGTTAGAAATAAATCCTAACCTTAATTTATTACGAGTGCGCACTCTAAACTCATAAACGTTTATTAATTTAATATGCATTTTGCGGAATCACCCGCTATGGAATCACCCATGTACACACTAAATTAATGAAATGCCCGAAAAGGACAGGCGTCCCCATCAACTTCTCGCACAAAGAATCCTCTTTGTGTATGAGCCCCGGTCATCTAAGTTTACGGAATCCACCGTAAAACCTCACGGAATCCACCGTGGCACGGAATCCACCGTGGAATATGCCTCCTGGCATCAAGAGTCACTGCATTATGTCTTGTAACCTATCCTGAAGCTCCTATAGACCAAGTATGCAGACTTACATGGTCCATACCATCTCCATTTTTCACACTGTAAACATAAAATCCCATGACAGTTTAGGAAAAGGCAAGAAGAGGAGGAAGAATGACTAAGGCAACAGGAGGAGGAAAATATTGCTCTAGTGAAAACAGAATCAAAGATTTAGCCTACAAGCTAGCCCATTCCGAAAGTGAATGCCTCCTAGCAGAAAGGAAAGCCGCGGTTGTTGAGATAGGAATGTTGGAGCAATGATGTGTATTCTTGAGCACATCATTGAATATCACATAGTGGAGAAAAGAAGAGACATTGGAACAACTAAAAAGAAAACTAGAGCTAACAAGGAAGGTGCTACAACATGGACTCCATACCATGATACCCAAGTCTAGCACCAGGTTGGGAGTAGAGAATCAATGTCCTCACCTAATCTCAACTAGCTTAACCACACTAGGAACTCTCCTTGCTAGGGCTTGGGGAGCCAGAATAGAAAATTGTAGCCACCTCAATAGGAGCCATTAGAGCTAGTCTAGGAAGAAGGGTGTGATTTTGAATCAGATCAACAAGAGAAAGAAGGAGTGCAGGAACCAAGCCCCCCTCTATGGCCACAAGTATAGTCAGAAGAGCAAAGGGCTATATACCAAGCCATGCATTTCTTGGCAAATCTCTTAAGCCCCCTCGAAGTGTAACTACTAAAGAGCATCAGGATGATATCTAGTGTGCTCCCTCCCAATGTATCTCAAAAAAAAAGAAAAAAAAAAGAAAAAGAAAAGAGAAAACAAAGAAAATACCCATATGAGTCAAAAGGAAAGGAATAATGAGCTTTCTCATGTAATATCAGAGTGTCACAGACAATGCACCTAGGAGTTCTCAAGTTAGATGCCTCAAGTGGCCTTCGTCGATCGGCTCTATGCCTAACCCCCAAGCCCTCCTTGTTCCCCCACTTCACACTTTAGGGCACATCAAGGGCAGGACACACCTAGGGAGTTTGCACTTGCCTATGATTAGACATGTCTCCCTAAGTCACAACCATGATTACTCCCTTATACACAAACTAGATCCTCAAGTGTGGGACAACACCACAGGCTTCCCTGAGGTTTGACCCAACTCCTAGTTTCACTCGCATAGATACCCTGCAAGCATTGCACGGTAAGGTAGGCATATACCCCTAGGTAGTGCACTTTCTTTTTCTTTTTTAGGTACACTCAAAACTTGTTATCAACCACCAACATTGGAGGCCCCCATTACCCACTCAAATCTCTCATCCATCCCCGTCCAATCTCCACGAAGCCCCATCACCGACCCACATGGCAACCCTTCAATGACCCGAGCCCTCATCAACAACTTCCCATAAGTGCCATGGGACTGGTACTCAGCTAGGAGGGGGGTAATGTTAACCCTAGTGAAAAATAAGCAAAAAGAAAACTAAAAAGATGTAGGGCAAAGCGAAAAAAGGTGGCCCAATTGAAGAAATAGGAGGAAAAAATGCCAAAAGCATAAGGACAACCTTAAAAGTTCAGGGCAAGCACAAAAGAGGAAAGACAGATTTTAAATATAAAAGTGCACTCTAGATCCTTGTAAAAGAGCACTAGGCTCCCTCCTATGCAATTTGTAAATGTAGAGGGGCATGGGTAAAGGCACAATGCAAATAGGAAGGGAATATGGAAAGAGGACCTATGCTAAAATGGCCAGTCATGTATAAAAGGGATGGGGGCCCAAAAGAGATTAGGGCTTGTATAAAAGGCAAAAAGTGAATGAAGAAGCTCATTCTTATGTGTGGCCAAAACTAGCTCTCTTCTCTTCTTCTTCTTCTTGTTCTTACTTGCTTGAGCTTGTGCTTTGAGAGAGGGAGTGAGTGTGTGAGGGTGAGGGGCCGTGGTGGAAAAGCTCTCCATCTTCTCCTCTCTTCTTCTTGTTCTATTCTCTTCTCTTGTCTCACATGCGGCAATGGAGCATGGAGCTTGGAGCTTGAGGATTGAGCTTGCACCTTGGATCATGGAGCTACAGGAGTGCTTGAGGGAGGAGGTAACTCGATCGAGCATGGAGGCAAGCTCACTACACTCGTAGGTGTGAGAGCATGTACGGTCATGTTAGAGGTAGCCATTACACTTGGCTTGAAATGCTTGAAGCAATAAGCAGTTCATGGGTCTTGGTCGAGCGAGAAGCTCCCACAAAGGGATTGACTAAATAATGCCCACATGCTTTTATGTAAGTGGTCCTTGGTGCAATCCCTAAGGTTCATCACTAGACTGAGTATGTTTGGTCAAGTTCAATGGCTCGAGTTTTCAATTGGTCAAGAGATCTAATGTTCGAGTGGTGGTGTAAACATGTCTAAATTGGTGCCTCCTTGATACTCAAATCCTATGGTTAATGCAAGGCTTTTGAGTCATCCTATGGTTGATGGTCAAGGCAAGACTATCAACTTGAGTTGTTGAGGGCTCAAGTGACTTTGTATGTGAATGTCATGAGTGATCAAGCCCCTCAAGGTGGTGGTGTAAATGTGTCTAAATTGGTGCCTCCTCAACACTCAAATCCTATGGCTACTGCAAGGATTTTGAGTCATCCTATGGTTGGATAAGGCTTGACTATGAACCTCAGTTGTTGAGGTCTCAAGTGGCTTTGTACGTGAATGTCATGAGTGATCAAGCCCCTTGAGGGTCAAGTTTTGAGGTTGCAATTGAGGGATCATGAGGGTCCTCACATGTTGCTGAAGTCCTATCCTACCTAGCTTCTAACTCAAGGGTGTGTGCATCAATTAATCTAGGCATGCTAAGTTAGGGGCCTTGTGTACCTATTGAAGGTGTTGAGAAATCCCATTGGCGAGTTGAGATAGGTGGCCTATTTACTGTGGTGGAGCATGAGCTTGGTTTTGATTGAAGGGTGAATTTGTCTCATGCCTAAGTGATCCCAACCTATTTTTGTGGTATGTGGTGCAATAGCACAACCTAAAAAAAAGAGGCTTTGATGATTACGGTTAGATCTTGAAAGGAGCATGGCTAGGTAGTGTAGCAGTACTTGTGATTGAGGCTTGATGATGACTTAGGTAGTAATGATGGTGGTGGTGATGGCATGCATACTCCTAAAATCAATCCAATAATCCTCATGCTTCCTCTCCTTGCTATGGTGGTCCTTGAACTTGCACAAACCTCACTCTCATGAGCCATTCTCTCTCTCTCTCTCTCTCTCTCTCTCTCTCTCTCTCTCTCTCTCTCTCTCTCTCTTTCTCTCTCCATCCAAAACTTTACTGAGAGGGACTACTCTATTCTTATCTTAGCTTTTATATTGACACCCTTGAGTGCATGCATTTGAGTTGACTTTGATGTGGCACTTGACTACTCAGTCAATTAGATGTGGGCTTGACTCGATCGAGTCAGTGCATGGCTATACAAGTAATTAATGTGGTGTTATGATCCTCGAGTGAGGAGCTTGGCATAGGTGCATGACCATTTTGTGATTATTACTTGACATCTTTTAATAATGCATTTTAATGGCATTCAAATGCACTTTGACTTTTCTTTCTCTCAAGCTTTGACTCGAGTTAGTCCTTGTGTGGCTCTTGAGTGACATTTTGAGTCGCCTTCGATCCATTAATTAGAGGGAAGACATGCGCATGCAAATTTTCCCTACACAAGCCCATGAAGTGAAGTCCAAATGCATGTGGAGGATTGATTTGATTGCTTTTAATTAGGTTGTCATAACTCCAAGTAGTTGATGGAGTGCCTCCAGTTTTAGAGGTACTCAATGGACTTGCTAGAGTCAAAAGGAGTAGGTAGATAGTTCCTCTCCTCTAAGTGTGCTTTCTCTCTCTATGAAGGTCTCATAGCATAGTTTGCTGATGGTAGGGTCTAGCTTTACTTGACCTGCATGTGGATGTAGTCACCTAAAGTCTCACCAGCACACATAAAAAGTTCATTTACTTATGCGTGGCATGACCGTCAATCGTTTTTTGATATTCTCCTATCCTCTTTGGCACAAAAATCATGGGTCAAATCATTGCACTCATGCCTCTTTAATTAGCATTTTTAATAAATGTTTTCAATTCTACGTGCTTCCAATGCCCCTTTTCTTTTGTCCTCTTTCCCTTTTGTGGGTTCAAGGGATGCCTAGAAAGCCCGCCTCCCTTTTTCAATTTTCTTCTTTATCTCACCTTTTGAGGCTCGAACACTCAAATTGAATGGTCTTTGAGTGCTTCACTCGAGTGCAACCACAAGAAGGTCTGTCCAAAGTGTAGATTTATGCAAGAGCTTCATGCATCTCCAATGGTGGGCATAGTGGGCTCTTTGAAACATTTGAAAGGATTCAATAGGGATTTCATTGCCCAATATGTGGAACGACGTTAAGGAATGCATAATCATATGCTTGAAATGTTAGAGGGACAATAAATCCAATACCAAAATCATTAGGTTTATTGTTGCCATTGCCTATCATAAAAGGCAAGTAGGAATCACAATACCATGGCCTTGACTACTAGTTTACCACCCATCAAGAAAGGATGGGACTTGATTTATGTAATGGTGGATTGGATCACTAATATATGTCATCTCCACCAAGACCACTTATTTACTCCTCTTGATGGTAGAGTAAGATATAAAATGAATTGAGAGGCTATCTACATTCTTGGGACAACACATCAAGGACCTCAAACAAGCCCAAAGAGAAGATGATTGACAAAGATAGGAAACATTAGGATTTTGAGGTAAGTAACCTAGTTCTCTCGAGGATCCTCTCACATGTGTTTCCTTAGTGAAGGGCATCATTCCATCTCATAGATGTTCCCTTAGTGAAGGGGCATCATGCCAAATTAGCTCATCACTTTTACGGGTCCTATTTGATAATTCATAAGATTCAAGATGCAACCCATGAATTGTAATTCCCTCCTAATACATGCATGTGTCACATATTCCACATATATGGGGCCATGGAAGAGGCTAATTGGTCACCTTCCACCTTTTTGCTAGAGCACAAAGTATCCCTTGATTCTAACAGATGACACTCCTTTTACAAAGTGTATTCCAAATCTTGGGGGAAAATTGTTAATCAATAAGGTTGAATTATAATCATGTTCAACATGGGTGTAGGGATGTCTTGAGAACTCCTACTATATGAAGGGGTTTGGGAACTTAAGTCCATATATTATACAATTTGTATTTAGATATCTCATTGAGAGCTTAAGTAAATATATCATTGGGGCTTTAGGCTCTTGTGGGAGCCATCCTACACTTTCACTAGAGTTTAGTTAGACTCTAGATCTACCCACACATAGATTGAAGCCTTCTTTATTTGGATCCTACTCTATATATTTGGTTCAGGTACCTCAGACCATATATTGTACAATCTGTACATTTAGATCTCTCATTGAGAGCTTAGATAAATATATCATTGGGGCTTTAGGCTTTTGTGGGAGCCATCACTGTCACGAGTTTAGTTAGACTCTAGTTCTATCCACAATTTGATGTGGATCCAAAAGGCATGAAATATTCTATAGTATGTTAATCCCATTCAAGTGGTTTTTGTTCTCCTAGTGAATTCACCACATTGTTGCATTTTGATGAGGTGAAGGACTTTTTTGAAGCCACCAATTTCATATCATTTCATTCCTTTCCATGTGGACAATGGTTAGGGGGACTTTACCGAGCAAAGAATCATAGAATATGTTTTGAAATGTTCCAATTTATGTTTGATATAGGGATCACACACTTTTTCAACCCTTTTCATGCATTTTTTGAATCTAGAAGCATCCAAGTTTTGAAGAAATCCTTAGCCCATTGCTAGTGCTTTAGCTGTACAAATGAACTTTCGTACATACATTTATAAAAGAGAATGCTTTAGTTGTAGATTTTCATGAAGCCATATAACTTGATTCTGAACTCTTATTATTGCGATGCTTGGATTCAATCCATTCAAATTGACTTCTTTCCTTTATGTCCAAATCAAACAACTTTCTAATCTATTTATGGTTGCATTTCTTCCATACATGTTACCATCATATAAAAGTCACCATTCCCTTGGATCACCCTTATCTTTATGACTCAAGATCAATTAGGCAAGGCATTACTATGTTTGGCATATTAAAGAGTAGTGAATTCCATATGGGTAGAAGCTTTCCCCAAACAAAGGGACATGAAAAATACAATTGATGTAGAATGTTTCTATTGATGATTTAATCAAAATGAAAACAATTTCTCCGAGTACTTAGAGAAACCCTTTTCTTTGGTGATCATAATTTTGTAGTCTTCCTTGGCTTCATACTTTTTAACAAATCATACACAACCAACTAGATAATGATGCCTTTGTGGTGGAGACATTATGGTTTGAGATTCTAGCATATATGTATCTAAAGATTGTTATCAACATTGGATCAATAATGGCATCTTTTAGGCATTTGATATGCATAAGGTTTATCTACCTTGGAGATAAATTAAAACCTATTTTCAATACAATTGAAAGCAAGTAGTAGCTTTTACATTGCCACCAAAAGTTTGCTTGTTTTAACCGGATAATTTGTTCGAACCTTGTGATTGAGAAAATAAAACTTCTAAATTCATGATTTGATGCAAGCCATTAAGGAAAAACATGAAGCTCTTCACAATAGTGGCTAGTTGAAGTTGCCATTATGGAAGGGTATGTCCCAAAGGTTATAACCTAGCATTTTCAAGTCTAAGGATACTTATGTTCTTATGTTGTATTTGTGAAAGTTTTGACTATTGCACACTCAAACACTTGCTATTTGTTAGGCTAATGGAGGAGGAGGTTCTCGATAAGTTCGAGCTCCAATGCTCATTCAACTTAGACCTGCAACCTAACTTGTTGGTGCGTAGGAGCAGCATGTGGCACTTGCTCGCTCTCGCTATACTATACTTTGATAGGAGCTACCATTGGCCCCCCCTTCGCGCCGTTGAGGACAATGGTAGTTCCTTACAGATCACAAGACAATATTACCAATGGCCATGAATGATGAGCAGGTGAACGCTGAATGATTGCAATCTACACAGACGGGATTTGTGTGCAGTCAATATATAATGGGCGGCATTGGGCTTCCACTAATTTGCCCTTCACTGCATGTGGGTGGGGGTGGCAAGCCATAGACAAAAGGAGAGAGAGAGAGAGAGAGAGAGAGAGAGAGAGAGAGAGAGAGAGCAAGCAACTTGCAAGGCATCTTTTGGCTGGTTGTGGAAGAGGGTGACCTGACAAATCTTTGTTTCTTCCGCGCGTGTGCGTCTATTCAATCGAAGGACACAGACCCAGCGCGCGCGCGAGAGAGAGAGAGAGAGAGAGAGAGAGAGAGAGAGAGAGAGAGAGAGATTCTTTCAGCTCTTGCAGACGTTCGCGACAGCATCTCCCCCCTGGTCTCAAGGTAAGTCAATGGCATCCCCTTTCCCAAAGCTCAATTTGACTTGATCACCATCGCTGTACCCGATCCCTGCATCAACAGGAAAACACTCTATTTGTGAACCCATTTGCTTTGATCCCGAGCTAAGTTATGCATTTCCCTTCTCTGTGCATTCGTTGAAATACTGCCTTGTTTCTCGCCAAGTTCAAAGGCTGCGATGGATGAAATCATGCCTTTTTAAGTTATGCACTTCCAATCTCTGTGCATTCACTTGGAATATGTCTTGTCTCTCTCAAGATCAAAGGCTCTGCTGGATTAAAGTCATGTCTTTCCCCTCCCAAGATAAACAGCTGCATTAGATTAACTCAATTGTCGTCGATTTCCTCCCCCTTCCTCCCCCCCGGATACCCGATTGTCTAGTCTTTCCCCTTTTGATCACAAATGCTCGGGCATCTTTGCTGTTTGCATCTGCTGTCGTTGTTGAGTTCTATGCCTGTGCTTCTTCCAGTGAATCATGTCTTCAGACAAGGGTGGAAAGGAGGGAACCGTAGCTAAAGCGGCAGGCGTCGCAGTGGCCACCGGCATTGGATGGAGCATCATCAAAGCCCTGATAGGGAAAAAAGAACAGGTTGCCCTCTCCGAAGCTTCTTCCGATAGAGACCACAAGGAATTTGATGGCCCGCTTCCTATCAAGAAAGAGGAAGAAGATGATGCAATTCTCATAGTAGAGGAAGAGGAAATCATAATCGAAGAGCGACATCCCCCCTCTTATCTTGGAAAGGAAGCAGAGATTGACGTGAAGGTAGGGTTGAGGGCCTCGATTTACTGTGCATAAAACCCTTTCTCTGATCAATTTGATCATATGAGATTTGGTTCCTTGCAGGACAATGACAAGGCCCCAAAGCCTGAGCCACCCAAACCAGATGCACAGATGGTCGAGAAGCCATGGTTTTTGTTTGGAGGTGGCAAGAAGAATGAAAGGAAGAAGGAATGCAAACCTGAAACCCTACCAAACAAAAGCTATGATATACAGAAGGGGGATACCCTTTGGGGCATTTCACGAAAATACGGCGTAAGTTTTTATCTGACTATTTTCTGTAATCTTCTGATTTCGCACATGAATGTACACTCGAAAGTGTGATTTTCAGAGTCAATTTGCTCTCTACTGTTCCAAAGAGATTGGATTTTAAACACAGTCAATTGCACCATAACATTGGCTTGCATGACACCAAAATGAATGCAAATCTTAAAAAAGAAGTATCCAAAATAAATGGTTAGAGTAGATGAACCTGAAGCCTGGTGTCATAATTGTGAAGGGGAAATTCTGAGTAATGACCCACTGTGAAGGGGAAGACATGTGAGTATTGATCCTCTGCAAAAGCTAAGTCGTATCATGTCTCTATCTCACCACAAAGAGACTTACCATAATTTGACCATTGAAATCATTACAGGTTCTTCACAGAGACTATAAGCAGCAAAATTCCTGCAGAAATTTGTAACTCTTTCTTGCTGATTGAAAAGAGGCATGACCTGTGAAAATCACACTGCACTTAATTAACTGATTTATAGGAGTTGAGCTCTTATTATTTACTCCTGTGTTTCAGATTACACTGGAATCGTTGAAAGCTGCCAATAACTTGGCCAAGGATGAGATCTATGCAGGTGATAAGCTTGTTATACCTCCAAAGTGATGAACATCATGGAGTGTTATACTTGCAGGTTGTAAATAAAGGTAATGCGCACTTTTTGTCTGCCTACTTGGCCACTGCAGCATACCGCAGTACAGAATTTTTTAATCTTCTGCCTGGTGGGAAGATGTTTTAGCCTGTAATGCGAGTTTGTTCACATAATATATAGGCTATTCTCATTGAGTTACATGGATTTTCAGACTGATAATCTTTGGTAGATTTCTTGGCTTTCATATAGCAATGTCTTTTTAGATTGGATCTGCTACATTTGTGATAGAAGGGGTAGGAGCAAAATGGAATCCCATGTTTTAATTACTTCATTGTAGATGCTGTCTTCTACAGCTAGCAATCATAGTACTATCATAAACAACAGGACTGAGCACAAGGCTAAGGATATTGTAAGCTCAAAGAAGAGAGCAAGTTGGGAGGAAGAATGTTTGTCGTTTAATGGGAGGGAAGATCGACGGTGTTAATGATGGTCCTGAAACTAAATAGCAAGGAGTTCTCCTTTTGTATATATTGCTTCTCGTGCCAAGAGATTTGATCCTTCCCATATGTTAGAAGTGGATGCAGTGATGGAAGTGTGGAAAACTGTTGTAATAGACTGCTGAACACAAGGGACAAAGGAAAGAGAAACACTGCAAAGAAAAGAACACTGCACAAAGAACTCAAAAGCAAAGAGATGCTTGGGAAATGGGATCCATTTACCAAGATATGAGACAATACAGATCCAACGTGAGTCACTGGCTGTCAAGGCACCAGCACCGCCTCTCTCTCTCCTCAGAACCTGGAGAAGGTGAACGACAGATGATACAATGTGGAGGAGGGAGTGGCCAGAATAGACAGGTCAAATCTAAGCCATTAATGATGTCAGGTCAGCCAGCAATAAATGCTGGTTGACCAGCAATTAATGCTCCAAACATCATGAAAATGACACATGAAATGCCTAAAATATCTAAGATGTGCCCAGCCCTCTTTGGCATGCACAGACTCATGCATGAACTGACATGTCTATTAACACCACAATCTTGTTGGTTGTTGAGTTGCCAAAGATCCAACCATACAGTAATTTGTTGGTGGGAATGCATCTATACTCTTTTGCCAAAAGAGTACTATAATACATGTCTCTAATACGAGATAAGTATACTGCACAAGATAGGTGTACCAAGGTGTAGGTATAAAGATGTACATGTTTCACCATGAGTTGCAAGGTGCATTATGACACGTATTATCTGCAAACAACAAAGGTTCATTATAATTGCATGAGGAGATCTCTATGAGATTGGTCCATCCAATGAAAGGCTACAAGTAGACAAGCCAATTATAAGACCCAAAGATGAAGGGACATACCCTTAGATTCATGAAGTCCACTTTGTCAATAAGTTTGGATTTTGCATACTAGGCCATGGCATTTTTTAGTGCAGGTGTGTTAGCTTGCCCTATGCCATAGTGAAGAGTTTGTACAATATTTTCCTTAGCGTATAAAATTAAAACATGAGATAATGACTTTTGGTGGGTTTTGTAAACAATCAGATTGAGATCTTGGGTTTGAGATTTGAGATGAATATACGATTTGTATTTTGAAGATTCATATCTTCTCTGTGTGTGTGTGCGTCGCATTCGGCTCTTCCTCTTTGCATATACCAATATGTCAATATCCTTTTGTTTTCCAAATTTGAGCTCTTATTTTCAACATGATAATAGTTTAGGAACATTGCTGGTACACATTGAACTTGAGCCATAAAAATGTTGCACTATTATTGTACTGTGTTGCACAATGGTTGGAAGTTTGCAGTAAGATTAATATGTACAACTAAATGTGGAATGAATTATCTAGGCTTGGCATACTTTGAAATCTATACATCTAGAATCTCATTTAGGCTTGAGATGGTCTCTCACGAGTGTGGGCATTTCTCCATATAGATCTTTTGTTTTGAACTATGCCACATCTTTGGACATTATAGTGGTTTCATCACCATTTTTTAAAATACCACTCTTACATTTAGGGTGTTTGTTCTTGATGGGGAAGTTTTTAAAGTATCCGTAGGCTTGGATGCTTTTCAATCACCCCTTAACCTTAACATTTTGTTGTTGGGTGGGAAATTTTGGCTCTTTCTAAAGGGACCCCATGGATTCCAAAGAGTTTGACACATTCCTAGATTGGACTTTGCCTTTTTAGAAAGGGAGTTCTTGAATGCCATTAATGGCATTAGAATTGTTGTTTTTTCTTTAAAAAAATAGGAACGAGCGACCTTTAGTTTGAAAAACTAAATTGATAGTTGTTGATCGAAATATATCAAGTCTCTTTTCTTTTTTACTAATTATATTATGTTGTGCTTAGCAAAAAGATAACCTTAAAAAATTGTGTTTTAAAGCAAACTAAATGAGTTTTAGACTGAGAAAGGAGGAGATAGAAACAATAAGGAGAAAGAAAATGCAAGTGGAGAAATGACCAAGATTATTGCTAGTGGGCTTGAGAAAGAGGCAAGTTTGCACACATAAATAGTCTCTATAAGGGACAACTTTATATCGAAGCCTTGGATTAAAGAGGCAAGTTTGTGCACGTAAATAGTCTCTTAGAGAGAGTTGGATGGAAGACTTGGATTAAAGAGTGGGTTCATGTGCCTACATGCATGTGTGCTTGCTTGCTTGCTTGTATGTTGGTGTGTGTGTGCCATTGCTATGTAGTATGAAAAAAAAGTTTTGTTGACAATAATATATAATATATAATGTGAATATCTACACAAGTATGTGGTTCTAATTCAAAGGTACCTATAACATAGTTTGAATAATGTTAGATGTGTTGTATCCAATTATTGTATATAAGGTAAAATACTAAGATATACGAGTGTTTGTTACTAGAATGAGTATGAGACTTTTAAAGGAATGCTAATACTAGTCTATTAGTTTGTAAAATAATTTTCCAAGCATGTTACTCTTTATGGATAAATTGAAATGCATTGTGTGTGATTCAAAAATTAGCTGAGGATTGGAAGTTCATGTTTTGCTTGTAAGGTCAAGATGGTACCATTGGACATCCAAAGATCATATTAGTGGGGCTTCAAACACATCAATCCTTCAAGTGGTCGTTATGTCCAAGTGTGGCTTCAAAGACGTCAATCCTTAAAGTGGTCATTATGTCCATATAGAATCGCACAAACTATGCAAAGTTAGGGGAGTGGGTAACCTAACCTTCGTTTAAAGATCTCTCTCTCTCTCTCTCTCTCTCTCTATGTGGTCATGTAAGTGTTATAGATGAGGCTATGGAAAAGCATTTTTATAAAGAAGATATTATTGTAGTAAGTTGATTAGCAACCAAAAAGTACAAAGGTATTATTAAACACACATGGAAAAATGTGAATATCATATAAAGCAAAATGTAAATAGAAGTGCCAATCCACTTGAGGTACAAGGTGCTAGCAATATTTTGAAAAATTAATCCTTTTAGGCCATGCATATAATTCATATAATAAATTTTGATCAATATTTGTAGTTATATAATTATATGTAATATTATTTTGAAAGTTGAGCTCAACTCTAGTGTAAATTTTGATATTTTCTAGGATTGGAGAGGAAGAGCATGGAGGTAGGTAAGGTTGCGGGCACTAGCTCTTCTTTCACTATTGAGACATTGGTCTAAATTGATCTAAAGTTATATGCAAATAGAACAAGGACTAGTCCAGAGCCAAAGAGAAGGGTAGGGTGTGCAATTTAACTTATGTATAAGATAAAAAAAGTGAATGGATAAGATCATTCTTGTGGTATGCAAACTTGAGAGCTCTCTTATTCTCGTTCTTGCTTCTACTTTGCCTTCTTGTGTATCATCTTGAGAGTGGAGGAGAGTGAGAGTGTGAGAGTGAGGGAATAATTGAGGGACTTGGGGAGTGAAGATCTTCTTTTACTTCATACTTTTCTCTTCTTCCCCTTCTTCTTGGGTGAGAGACAAAGAGAGTGAGAGGTTGGGATTTTCTTCTATTCTCTAGATTTTGTTTTGGAGACAAAGTACTCATGGATCATATCAGAAGCCATGGAGTAGAGAGTTGGTTCAAGGAGCACTACTTGAATTGTGGAGCTGCTTGCGAGCCTTTGGTCACCGCATCAATGAAAAGGTAAGGGGGCAAGTTCAATATGTCTTTTGTTAGTTTACACATTCTTGCTTTTATGGAGATTGGAAGAGGAGTGAAGATCTATGGAATGAGAGATGTATCGATCATATGAGAGATGGTCATAGTCGGAATGATTGAAGCTAAGAAGAGATTCATTGAGTCCCAACTTGCCTATGTTGCACTTGCAAAGGAGGGGGCTACATTTTGGTTTCACTACCAAGACCCAATGGAATTGATCGTTAAGGCATACACTCTCTCCATTGTGCAACAAAATAGGAGTACATAATCCAAAATATTTTGGTTTCATTATCAATACCCAATGGAATCAATCGTTAAGGCATACACTCTCTCCATTATGTAGCATAATAGGAGCATATAATTTGTTGAGACTTCAAGCTCAAGTTGCATGTATGCTCGACATGACATGTATGTGTCCATCTATCTCTAGCATGTGTGCATCACTGAATAAGTTAGGTTATGACTTAGATGGAGTTATTAGAGCAATTTGGTTTGAACTACTTAGATCAAGGTGTATTAGGTTACTAAGTAAGTGTGAGACTACCTGAATAATAAAGGAGAAAATGAGAGCTACTAGCTTTGTGTTATCTGATCTCTCTCTCAGTCTCTGAACATGGTATCAGAGCAAGGTTTTGCTGAGCATAGGCATGACTAGGAGCTCAATAGGGATTGCAGTTAATGGCAATCTCAAGTAAGAAGTACCAACTAGTTGAGTGTTGACTAGTTAAGCACCAACTAGAGCAAACACGTGTGCTACTAGTACTTCAAATTTGTGTTAGCGACATCAATGTGGATCAGCGTGGACAATAGCGTGGACTGCAAATATTGCGCCTGGCTTCTTGGTTGACAGTCTAGACTCAGAGATTGCACCTTTTTCTCGTGCTTGCCAACGTGGACAACATCTAAGTTGTTGTAATACTTGATTGCATCACTCGAAGGTGATACCCTTGTGTTGAGGCCTTCTAAAGAGGAACTAATGGCAGAAGATAGAGCACTTGAGTGTGCCTATTGAAGTCAGGGTCAAGCAAGGACAGATCTGTGTGTGAGGTGCCCACCATGGGTTGTCCGGACACGCTTTTAGCTGTCTATCGAGAAACAAATCTAAGCGTCGCTGCTCGGCACTCCCATGGAATGTTTCGAGTTTTGTCGCCTAGGGTTTCCCAAATCCGCCTCACAACGGAACTTTCACGGCCGAACCCACTAGGATCGACCTGGAATTTGGATTCCTAGTTGTCAAGGTCTCCTGATAGCATTCTAGTGTCGGGTTTTGGACATCCTACTTTACGCAGAGATACCAAATCCGAAGCCGATCCATACCGCACTTGGTTCAAAGAGAATGGGAAACGAGAGGGATGCACGCTCAACCTCTCTACCCATAGGGCATAGTCCCATTCCGGTCCCTAAAATAGCATGAATCGAGGTTCTATCCTAACAATTCCTAAAGGCCAAATGACGGTAAACCTCTTGTGAGAAGCCTCCTAGTTCTCTGGGACCACTCTGTCGTAGGGCGGACCCGTCGGGGTTCCACCCACCCACTTCCCTTAATAGCTTTAGTTTTCTAATTAGGTCCTACCACATTTATATGTGACATTTTAAGTCAACTTCATTAATTAAGCCTTTTAGGGAACATGATTCATTCGCATAACTTATAGCACAGACACAAAAACAGAGCAAAGCAATCTATTGACAAACAAGTTCAAACAAGTTCCTTAACTTATCTTCAAGTTAATCTTTGTCTCTCGCCCATACAAGAGAAATTATGTATCCCTTCTGTCCAACAGAAGTATCTCTTCTGCCTTGCAGAAGTAATTGGTCCAAATCACATGGCACCACGAATTCAATCCTTTATCTAGAATAGGATCTCCCAACATACCCAAACATTGGGGGCCACGGAGGTCTTCAACTCCATTCTAGATCTAGCAAGGGGTGTCTAGAGCTCTAGCTGACCCGCAAGCTGTCTAGGAGCGAAACATCATTCCCGTGGTTGGCCTTTTTATCACTCGACCTTTGGCCCATGAATCGAGCAATGCCCTCTTTGGGTTAATCCGCGGTGCGATTATGGAAGTGATCCACACATGCAAAATATCATTCCTTAATTAAATCCTTTAAGAATCAAGCACAAACAAGGCATTCAACCCTAATATCATTTTCTAGGAAAACATTCATTTATTCCCATGGAAACTTGTCATCACAGACCCTTGCCATGCATTTACCATAAATCACAAGCACTTGGAACAATCATCCAAACAACAACTAATAACCAGTTGAATGTAAAAGCATTTAGATCAACCAACAAAACCAATTGCATTCTTCCCAAACAATGCAAGAATAGTCGCGATAACATTTCCATCGCATATATGCTCTCCCCCTTGGGTTCAATGAGCGATTCTATATAAAATTTACTTAATACTTGTATGCACAATTTTTAATGTCATGATTATGCCATTCATAACCCTTGACCAATTCTTCCTTGTAATTGCTCTATCAACGAATAAGCCACATGCAACTAGGTGCAATTAACTTTCCTTGATATATGCACTTCGCAAGCTCCATCTTACGAATATGTGAGATGAAATGATTTATACTCGTGCATCATAGTATGGGCCTAATGCATCTCATACGAGAATCAAAACAAGCATTTATCAATTTGGAAATACATTACTTACGATCAGAACCGCAGTTGGATTGACATTGATGTCTTCGCCCGAAGCTTCGTTTTTGGTTGTGGGATTGCCATCCACATGCAACATTCTTCACTTGGAGGCCATCGTCTGCAAGTAGACTCAACAGATTAAGAAGGTGGAATAGATTCGAGATGGGAGAGTGTAAGAGAAGATGGTTAAGTCGAGGATTGAAATAGAGGAAATCGAGCTAACTCTCTTCCTTGTAGCCTCTCGGGGTGACTCTTCTCTCTCTCTCTCTCTCTCTCTCTCTTTCAAGCTCTCCCTCACAATCTCTTGGAGAGGTATCCTTTTCTCTACCTCTCTCTCGCAGCCTCTCGGGGTCTCCTTATGCTCTCTTGTGCCTCCCCATGCCTTATATTTATAGTGAATTAGAGGAGAGGGCTTGTGGCTGAGAAGTGGAGCTCTTTGTGAAGGGGGATCTTGGAAAGATCAGTGATCTAATGCTCAGATCATAAATTTGATGGTTTCATTGGCTCTGAAAGGGGGGTAAAACGTCAAGACACTTGATTAGAAAGCTCTTAGTTCACTCCTTCTTTTCTATGTTTGAAGTGCCGTTTTTTGTCTGTAGACTGCGATCGCGGCGGGCACGATTTTGCAAGTCACTTTTCTTTATTTTTCTTTTTATAAAATCTCCAAAACTAACTAAAACATCACTTGTTTTTTCTTTTAAATGACATTCAGTTCTAGAAATCTCCATATCTTTTTTAGGATAATATCTAAAATATCTAAAATATACTAGTTTTTTTCAAAATCTAATATTTTTGGACTATCCAAACTATACACATTAATACTAGTGATTAATATAGCTCATAAGTCTAGTTTATGTTGTAACCTACGTGAAGGGTGGTTACGGTCCTTGTCAATCCGAGAAAAATATCAAATTTACGACTCTCGATTTTTTAACATATAATTTTAATTAAATAAAAATCCTTAATTATTAACGTTAGTTAGTTTTTTACTTTAGTTAGTAACCTTACTAACTTATTAATTGACTAACTAACTTTCGAACTAGCCAACTAACTTTTAATTGCATGGAAACATTACACTATGTTTTTTGAGCTGATTGGTACCTGGTTCAAAAGTGATCTAGATCTGCAATTTATTGCTTGTTTGATTCTTGGTGAGTAATGAAAGTATAATGCTTGTTAAGCAAAGAATGCTTCAGTGGTATGCCACTTGCATTGACCAAGGTCATGTGTTACCAAATTGATTGCTTATTACACATTCTCTATTTAGTAAATTTATGTCAATAAATTAATGACTCAATTTTCTTTAAGTATCCCAGAATCGGTCCTTGGCCCTCCTGTATTCGACCATTCAGCCCACTACCACTCGGACGCCCACCACTCGGCCCAACCGATTAAATCGACCATTCGGACCAACTTGGCATTCGGACCACCTGATTCAGCCCTTGGCCCTATCGACTTAGCCCAACCCCACTCAGACAAGTTGACATTTGGCCCACTCGAATTCACCATTTGGACTAACTTTGCACTCGGCTCACTTGACCCGACCCTTGGTCGTTCGGCCCAAACCCATTTGGACGAATCACTCGACCCTCAGCCCTGTCGATTCAGCCCACTACCGTTCGGCCATTCGGCCCTCGGACAACCACATTCGGACTGTTCGAATTTGACATTTGAACTAGTTGCATTCGGCCCTTTCTCATTCGGGGCCCTCGGCCATTTGGACAGGCCGAATCAAGCATTCGGCCCTTGCAATTTGGAGCGTTGGGCCGAATTTGGATTTTTTCAAAATTTTGACATATAGACCCTGAAACCGATCCAAAGACCTTATAGAGCCAAAAGCACATCATAGATCTATCACTAGATTGAAATCTAGAGCAAGTAGTCCCAAACTTGGCTAGAATGGTCCTTCAAATCGTGCATGGTATTTAGCATAACAGCCCTGCGGGTCGGGGGGGACTGTCCCCCCGGACCCTCGTAGAGGTAGACTGGAGAGAAAACGTACACTGTGATAGGTCCTCTGAAAATTAGATCCTAGTGTAGTAATGGCTCTACACAAGCATGGATTCTCACTTGCAAAACATCAACCAAAAGCCCATACCTAAACAAAGACAACAAACAAAGACCCTAGAACCTCAATGGGCCAATCTAGCCAATAAGGGCAAAAATGCCACACCGCAAAAACACGTATGTGTTGTATTTGGACTACATCTAGTCAAGGCAGAATGAAAACATCAAGCTACAACTGTGAGGATGACTAGACATGATAGTCCTAATGATACATGCACCTTGAATGAAACTACACAGATGACCCAAGACATCAGTGGAGAATCCACATCTGGTTGTGCAATTGGGGACTCAAGGGTATGTATCAGAAGGCTTGAATTTATAAGCCAAGACCCGGAAGATGAAGACATAACACAGCCTACTTATCTTAGGGTCAAACTCACCGCAAAAAGAGAGCATAGTGTTGATGCTCTCATCGATGAAGGAGCAGATTTTAATATCTTGACCTATGAAGCATGGACCCTACTAGGCCAACCAGAGCTCACACCAACTAATGCAACTCTTAGTCCTTTTACGAGGGACACCCACAAGCACTTATAGGAAAGTGTAAAATCCTTGTAACTATTGAAACTGAAAGCTTGCATATCCTATTTCATGTTCCTCCAAATAGTGCTAATTGTGGAAAGGAAACCCTCCTAGGACGACCCTTCAAAAGACGACGAAGTGTGAGGCCGATTATGTAGCATAGAGGATACACTTGACACTATTGAGTGTGAGAATAATCATAACCTTTAGTAAGGGTAACCTCATCAAACCTTGAGGGAAAGACAAGGAACATCTTGACATACCAGGCAAGCCTAGTAACGAGAGTAAGGACTCGTTGAAAGAGTTGATACAAGTGCATCTTGAATAGAGAGAACCAGTGAGCGAGGCATGCTTGAAACAAGAAGGTCAGGAGACAAAGCCAAGGATAGGATTTGGACTTACAAATATCGTAGAAGACCACAAAAGAAGCCCAAGCCTTATAGACAAAGGCATCGATGGAGAGCGAGCACAATGCCGCGATGGATACCCAAAGCGTTGCTATGTGCTCAAGGGTATTACGCAGGTAACTGATAGATTTGGGTACCAAAACCCCCTGCTAAACCATCTCTGTTAGCTGAAGGCCAAACTGTATCAAAGGCAAAGAAGCACATGAGTAAATCTAAACGGAAATCCAAGTCTTGGGTCAACAACATTGGAGTGACTGAGCCCCTCACGATTGAAATCAAGAAATCAAACAGGACTATTCGAAAGGTAGATCCTCAGCCTAGCATGCCTAACAAGCGGATGTCAAATATAACCGTCGGGTGTGCACAAAGACCACTAGTGCCCAAGGAGCCTTTGACTTCCCAAGAGGATAATGAGTACCACAGGCACAATGTTGCTCATGATAAGGCTGCTTGCACAATCACTGCACCTAGGGGTCCTCAAGTTAGAAATGCCCAATGGCTTTGCTCAACCGGCTCCGTCCCTAACCCCCTACCCATTTTCATTTCCCACTTCATGCTTAGGGAACCTCAAGTACAGAGCTTCCAAACCTATCTCCCTAAGCCACACACCGCACCTATAATAGACACACCCCTAGATAGTGCAAATACAAATACTACAACACGCCAACTTCAGAGGCCCAATTATCCCCTCAATTCACCCTCGGCCCCCACTACTTCAACCGGTTGATTAGTTTCTTCCAAAGACAATCCCCATGCAGACAACATAACGTACATTATCCAATTGTCTAGTTGAAAGTATGCTTTTAGTCAAAGTCAGAACATGGTGTACAGCATGCAAAGTAAATATACTACCCAAAGGAAACTACAATTGGACATCTCCAATACCAACAATACCCAATGCCAAGTCATTACCCAATTTGACAGATCATATCATGCTACGATAGGAGTTAGCTAACATTGTGTATAGGTAGAAAAGGCATTAGTCAATTGTAAAACATCAAGAAAAGAAGCTGCAAGTATGTAGTTATCATTAGAATTAGTTTGCATGACATTAATCTCTTCAATCTTGACACTAGACTTACTAGGAACAATATTGCGATCATCACTCTTTTCCTGCACTTTATTCTTTCCCTTTTCTTTGCACTTATCACATCGCATATTTTATGACACTATGTTTGAATATAACCATGCTTCCCATAATAGCGACAAGTCAATGCGGAGTTATGGTCACATGATTTACTATGAGATTTTCCACATGACTGAGAATGAGACTTCTGAGAGTTTCTTCCACGATGGTCATTACCGCTCCTAATATTATTGCCTCTGATTGTCAAAGCATAAGAGGTGCAAAAAACATCTACATTCTTTTCTATTAGCATCTTCATTTAAAAGTGTACCCTCTACATCCTACAATTTTAGCCCATCAACATGCATGTTTGCACACATAGTAGTCCAAAATGTATCCCATGACTCAAGCAGTGTAGCCAACAAGAAGAAGGGAAGAAGTTTATCCTTAAATTCAAGTCCCTATGAAGACAAGTATCTAAACATAGAATGCAACTCATTTAAGTGGGTAGACATGGAGGTTTCCTCCTTCATACAAAAGTCCATGAATTTCTTCAACCAATAAATTTGAGAGGTAGAACATTGCTTATCATAGAAATTATGAATCTTGTCCCATAATTGCCAGCTGGTCTACTTGTCATAGATAACATTATAAAATACCTACTTAGAGAGTGACAAAATGATTGTAGATTTACATGGCTCATCCAATTTAGCCCAATCCTTTGCATCAAATCGTTCAAGCTTAAAACCCTCACGTCTCAATGGCTTAATTTACAATTTTTGCACTAGAAACTATTAGATTAGTGCCTTCTAATGACTATAATTTGTACCATCCAACTTCACAATGTTAAAGATAACACTGTCATTTGATCCACTAGCTGTAATGCAAGTGATGAAAGGACAATCCAAGACAAATAGGCTGTTGTAAATGATAGCAAAATAGCCCCAAAGTGACTAGTTGATTGAATATCCAAAGTAGCACAAGTAACTACCACTAGAACAAAATCGAATGAAATGAGCAATGCAAGTTCAAAACATCAAGTACATGACAATTGAGTATCCAAGATGCATGAAGTATAAACCGAGAGCATAAAACCCAATAGATTCTGCAAGCCCATAACTACATAAGCCATGAAGTAACCAAGGCATGCAACCACAACCAAGACTAATGTAATGGAGCTCAAATCTCAACTCAAAAGCATGCCATATCATATCACAAAGTATACATAATAATAGAAGTAATAGTCCATCCATTGAGTATCCCATAAAGTACCAACAATGAGCATTAGGCATAAGATTTTCATTGATAAATGTTTGCTACCTTGTTATTACATCACTAAAATGACAATGAAATGTGAGCTATTTCAAGCTCAAATCAGCCCTAAGAGCATAACCATACCATCTGCGCACCAAAATAGCATTCCAGTGCATTATGAAATTTATTGTTTGCTATCCAAACCAAAATGACTTTGTTTTGTATGAAATAGAGAACACAAACCTATCTAGAATCAACTTTATGATGGCCTAATTTTTAGTTCTTGTTGCATTCGTCATTTCCAGCTATAGAATACCTAAATTCGATACAAAAGTTATGACTAAAATATAATAGTGCTATCTAACTACCATAGCTATCAATGACTTCTATGACATGCCTTGTATCCACTAAAAATGGATAAAATGACTGCTCCTTAGCTCAATAAGCACTCAACAAAGCTCAGTTAAGCCTCGGGAAGCTCCTTAACAAGCAAAAAGTAAGCTGGAACAAGCTAGAAGAAGGAAAGACTCAATGCATACCTCAAGAGAAAGAAATAATGACCGCTGTGAAACCTTAAGTTAAATCTTTGAATCTAGGCTAAAGCAAAGGATGAAGAAGCTCCTTGAATGGTTCGCTCTGATGCTAGTTGAAAGGTAGGGCCTAAAGGAGCACACAAGTAGTAGTAAGAGTAAAGCAAGAGCTATGGCAGATGGAGCAAGAGAGCAAGAGAGCAAGAGAGGGAGACATCGTATGTGGGAACTCTAGTCACAATGTGTGACCAACCTTCCCTTCTCCAAATGTCACTCAAAGAATAAAGGATGAAGTGATAGTGATGGGTGTCTACCACCTGCCATGTATAGGTGTGTAGGTACTGTCAATGTAATGAATACACTAGTAGATAGGCATAGGAACCTTTACTCGCAATACTATTCACTTGCTTGGTAAGCAATGCTCCCTCTACATCTGCGCATTTAGAACCATCCTCAGGAGTACTAGTGCTAATAGCAATATAGAAGGTATCCCAAGACTATGGAAGAGTGACAAGAAAAACATAGACTCTATAAGATCATCAAATATGATCTTCTGCAAAGTAAGTTGGCTACAAATAGAGTAAATCTCATTCAAATGAGTGGATATATATTTCTTCCTTCATAAGAAGATTCACAAGCTTCTCGAGCTAATACAATTGTGAACTAGGACTTTGCATAAAGATCACATATTTTCTCCTATAATTGCCATGCACTACCCTCAGTCTCAATGACATTAAATTATATTTGCTTGGACAAAAACAAAACAATAGTGGACTTGCATAGTTGATCAAGTTTATCCCAAATGTTAGTATGCATATTTTTGGGCTTTATTCATTTGCATTTTAATGGTCCACTTACTTCTTTTGCACCAAAACTTGCCATATCTGGGTCTTCCAATAGTTAAAGTTATTGCCATCCAACTTATCAATGTTAAAGATGGCACTATCCCCAAAGGCATTGGAAGCACTTGCTATTATGACTGCAAAATATAGAGATAATGGGCTATTATAATCATAGTAAATCAATCCTAAAACTAAGCAAAAAATGAATGCAATAGGAAAATAACAACCCAATGTATTATGTCTATAAAGTAGAAGCAGAGTGCTTGATACAAGTGCCTACTCATCCAAATATCTAAAAACTAAAATTTGGCAATGTTTTTAATGAAACTTTAGTAAATAATGAGGTAACTATAGGTAGATGTCTAAAATAGAGTGCTCCCATTGTCAAGGAAGTCTAGATAGAAACAAGACTTACAATGCAACTAGTGGTGTCCAAGAAAGAGCATGCAACTTCAAGTATCAAATACTTTAGAGAATCCAAAATTGTCAAATACAAATGCATCCCAACCACGAGGTAACCATACACATAAGCTAACTATGCATAAGAGATCTCCAAACAATGATGAAATCTACCAAACTAAAATCAGCTCACTACTCATGAATAGTGAAGCTCAATTACATAATAAAATATGTATCCATGACTGACAATCGTCATGATAGGAGAAAGTAATGGAGAACCAAATATGAAATAGAGATCAACCCATAATGATCAATGACTACAAGGACAAGCTCTACATAAACCAATGACTACAACAAAGAATAAGCTCTGCATAAAGTAATGAGCATGAAGAGAGATCCCATGCACTCCAAAGGCCATGTCCTACAATACAAAATTGAAGATACTCCCATTGGAAGAAAACCAAAGTGTTGGAGAGTAAAGCAAGCTCAATACATGTGCTTCATAACATCTTGAAGCCCAATAATGCCAAGTAATACATCTAGGAGCATACAAATGACATAAATATCCAAGCCCTAGTGGTAAAGCACTGACAGATGCAATCTTTATTGAATATGAGTGTAAAGGAGCTTAAAATCAAAGTTCAAAGCTCAAGCAAAAGCATATCCAATATAACTGGCAATGGTAAGCATGCATATGATCCAAGAGCATTCCCGAGTAGCATAAAAGTATGTATTTCACTGATATTCAATACATAAGCTTGTTATTCACTATTCATATTAGCAAATGAACCTTCCAATGGTTTAGCAAAGCAAGCCTATACCCTGATAATTAATTGGTGTATTAAATAGAATGATATCTAAATTATTGATATATATATATGTAACCATGTCTCATGCATCCTTGCAACATGTTGCTTGAATATCTCTACCAAGGGAGCCTTAAAGGCTGATAGAGAAACATGACAATATGTTATACTAGTCTTGAATACATCGGAAATTTGCCACCCACACCCCCCCTCCCCAAGTTGTATTAGTGTAGCACATTTTATTGGTATGGTTTTGTATTTGATATGTATTCCTAAATAAGAACTAAGAAGGTTGCAAAAAACATATAATATTTATAGATCGCTAGGTAGCAAAAGTTTGTGACAATTAAGAAAAGTTTTCACTTACTTTGGTAGTATTTTCCTCTTAAAAGGTTAATATGCTAAAATTATGAATTTTAAACTTTATTACATTTAAGAAAATAATATTTGTGAACTCTCATTTGTGATGACACTTTGATAGCAGATGTTAAGTCAACTCTCACATATGACGGCACTTTTATAGCACATGTTGCACCCAAAAAACCACTACATGTTAATAGTCGCTTATGATGGCTTATTCATTGCAGATATTGAGTTTTATTGTTTATAAATCTAAATTTTAGAGAAATAACGCACTACAACAAATCAAGAAAATTTTGTTGCTAGTTTTTGAAGTTTTTTTGAAAAATTTTTAGATGTCAATATAAGTGCTAGTATGAGCTTTGGAATATATATCAATATGATTACCAATATTTTTGCTTGTATATATTAGCACATATACTAACGGTTATACCAATACAATTAAAATTTCGTCACATATATTGACCACATATTTTGACATTGGTAAAATGTACCTACAACTAAGAGTTTCCTTGCTTTCTTCATGTAAGAACCATGAAGCTTGAGCATAACTCCATAACCCCTACTAGATCCCCCGCCAACCCCCACCCCCCCCGTCCCACCCTTCCTGTTCTTTGTGTCATTTGAGCTAGATTAATGCACTTGCATGCAATTTAGTTGTAGAGAGTAGATATTTTTTGTTTATTTGTGGCAAGCACACACCCGCACACACGCACGGAGTTAATGTCTTGATTAATGTTGGGTATATAATACAATGAGATTGTTGGAGTAAAGATGCTTGTGTTCATTGAGCATATACCAAATACCTACATTTGAAAAATGTTACTTGATTATAAAAATAGTTAATTAATTATTTAAAAAATTATAGAGGAAAAGAGAGTGTAGAGAAAGAGAAAAAAATATAATTAGTTATAAATTTATCGTTTAAAATTTATAAAATGAAATAGTTTTAATTACAAATTTAGCTAATTGTAGAGAGAGAGAGAGAGGAGAGAGAGTATAAAAAGACAAAAAAGAGTAAAGAGAGAGTAGAAAGAGACTAGAGAGAGAAAAAGAGAGTGGAGAGAAGGTATAAAAGGAGTGCATTGAAAGAGAATGGAGGGAATAAAGAGACGAGAGAGAGAAAGAGCATACAAAGAGAAAGGGAGTAGAGAGTAGAGAGTAGAGAGTAGAGAGTAGAGAGTAGAGAGTAGAGAGTAGAGAGTAGAGAGTAGAGAGTAGAGAAAGAGAAAGAGAAAGAGAGAGAGAAAGAGTAGAGAAAAAGAGAGAGGAGAGATTTGAGAGTTGAGATAAAGAGTAGAGAGAGTGGAGAGCAAAAGAGGAGCAAGAAAGAGTAGAGAGAGAAAGAGATTAGGAAAGAAAATGAGAGTAGAGAACACACATAGATATATATATAGTTTAAGAGGCTTGGGAGCTCAAGCAAGTGAGCATGACACAAACATTAAGCTCTTGCTTTGACAATCACATGATTTTTGTAGCTTCTTAACTTGAACATGCAATTAGTGACATAGTGCTCACCCTCATGGTTTTCTCATGCAAAACCACATGTTTCTTACTCTTTCTAGTCAATGAGATCAAAATTTGAAGAACAATAAGAATCCAACATGCGGAGGAGTTGACTATGATGACCTCCTCTAGCTCTATAGTCCATGAAATGCAAGTAGATGGCAACTCTCCACACATTGAGAAGGGGATCGGGGGGTTGACTTGATGAGCATGTACTGATTTCCTTGTGGGAATCTCCATAGTTGGGAGCTACAAGGGTTTTTAATTCATGCTACAAGTAAGTATTTTTGGTTTTTGATGATTAGTTGAGTAGGAGAAATCGTTTCAATACTTTGCTTTTGATTTTTGTTGCATTTAGAGTAGGATAAGATCGAGAAATCGGAGTGGAAAGCTTAGGGTTTGTTGCTATAAAACAGGCTCAAACAGGGCATGAACATGGAAAAAATGGAAAAAAGGAGTGCTTAGATGTGTTGGAATCGCAAGGGGAGTGATCTGAAAGATTTAGGTTGTGCCCAACAAGGGTTTAAGACCCTGGGAGGCAAGGGAAAGACTCATTTGTAGTCTTAGCTATGAGAGAGAGAGAGAGAGAGAGAGAGAGAGAGAGAGAGAGAGAGAGAGAGAGAGAGAGAGAGAGAGAGAGAGAGAGAGAGAGAGAGAGAGAGAGAGAGAGAGAGAGAGAGAGAGAGAGAGAGAGAGAGAGAGAGAGAGAGAGAGAGAGAGAGAGAGAGAGAGAGAGAGAGAGAGAGAGAGAGCCTGCAGGCCATGAGCTTGCATCAGATCGATCGGAGCGTGCTGGAGTTTTTTGCAAGATTCAGGTATATGAGACCCTTGGCCTACACCCTTATTTGAACTTTGGAAGGTATTGTAGGTGATCGTAGCTTGATGTGGAGATTTTCATCAAATCATAGTCGACACATGTTTTGGTTGGCGGAATTGGATGGGCTTCCCAGTGTCCGATTCTTGGAGTTGGACGTCCAATTCCACGGAATCGGATGCTCGGACCAAAGACCTTGTCTGATTTACAGAATCAGACACTTAGCATCGGACTTGCTACATTACCGCTCGGACAACCCACCCCTATCCGTGATTCCGAGAATCGGACAAGAGGAAATCAGACACATCACTGTGTCAGATCGGACAATCGACTCGTCCAATTGACTCATCCAATCGTGACAATCGGACCACAAAATCAGACTGAGTGTCCCTATCCAATTCCTTGAATCGAACTTATTTAAATTGAACCAACCCACGCTGTCTCATTAGACACACCTTGTCCGATCGTGATAATCGGACCTGAACTTGTTCGATTCCTAGAATCTAACACTGGTAAATTGGATGTTTGATTTTCAAAATCAAACTGTAGTAAATCGAGCAAGGTCTAAGAGAGAGAATCTAGAAATTTGACAACCCCGACCAACAAAGAGTGTGACCACATTGGAAGAACTCACCTGATGCCAGGAGGCATATTCCACGATGGATTCTGTGAGACCACGGTGGATTTCGTGAGGTTATGTGGTGGATTTCGTAAAACTAAATTTATTTGTCGGGGCTCGTACACAAGGTGGATTCCTTGTGCGAGAAGTTGATGAGGACGCCTGTTCTTTTTGGGCGTCATGTTAATTTAATGTGCATGTGGGTGATTCCGCAAAATACATATTTAAATTAATGGACATTTATGAGTTTAGAGTACACTCGTATTAAATTAAGGTTAGGATAGAGTTCCAACCTATTTATTTATTTTGTAGTTGAAGACTACTAGGTATTCACTTTTGTTGGTTTAATTTTATTATTTTCTAACAATTGTGAATGCTTCAATTGATATGTAGAGCATGCAACGGTGGCTTTGGGAAGCATTGGGCAATACTGCGTATTCAGATTATCTAGAAGAAATTATTATTTTGATGGGCGCATGCCTTATCATTAAAGGCGTGGTGCTAATATTTATTTAGGCGCCCTTATTTATTGAAGCACTTGACAAACATTTATTATTTTGTATGCGCATAGGTGCTCGATTTAAATATTTCATTATTGGACATTATATTTGGGCACAGCCCGACTTTTGGGACACCCAACCGCTTTATTCTTTATTTGGGCAAAAGCAAACACAAAAGCCAAAGCATGCTAATTGTAAATTGGGCTATTTTTGAGCTTGGAGATTAATAAATGTATAAATACATGCATTGTGGAGTGCTCACACAAGGCGTGGGGGGGGGGAGGAGATTGTACCCAATTTGTCTTTTTATCTCATGTCGTGCAAACTCTTTTCTTGCTTTTATGAAGTTTATGTAGAGTTCTTTGTTCTTGGGGACCTTTCGGCGCTCAATACACGCACATCTAGCATTCGATTTGCACACCAGTGGTATCAGAGCGAAGCTGAGATCAAGGGCTTTCAATCACTTACTATCTCGCGCGAAGGTGAAGCTCCTGGAATGAACGGGCTCTATAGATAGTCTCACGATGAACCGTCAATACCAATGTGTTCCTGGCAATGAAGAACACCTTGCTGTGTTGTCAAATTGTGAAGGACCACTCTCTGGCGGCGGAGGACCACTTTTGAAGCCTCTTTGTCAAGTTTTTTCTTATCAGAGAAAAAGTGCTTTAGTTTATGTTAATTACTAAGCTTGATGCTTAAGCTTATAAAGCTTAAGCTTGAAAACTCCTTGATCTGGTAACGTGACATGTCCTCACTACATTCATCGCCATCGAAAAGCTGCCGCCGTTCTATCGATCAACGATTAACTTAAGCTTTTAAATCTAAAGCGTAAAGCCTTTAAGCCTTAATAAGGCTCAAAACTCAATCTACAATCTTTTCCCACAGTGGGTGTTCACATCAAGCTTATCTCAAACCCACTTTGTAACTTCAGCAAGCCCCTATTCACACCTACACTATGATAGAGTTAATTTCTAGCAAGTAGATTGTCATACATAGAATATATGGAAGACGTATACGCTTGGAAGAAGACCAACATCAATTGCCGTACCTGCAAAAGAAGCAAGATCGTAAAAAAGCCATATTTAAAAAAAAATTAAGCCTTGTAAACCCTATTGGAAGAGAGGGAGAGAGACAGAGTGGAGCAGAAGATGAGCCTCAGCTCATTGTTGTTCTTCTTCCATTATTCTTCCATCATACTAATTGAAAGAGACTTACACACATAGGTATGACTAACCACGTCTAACGGTGGTTAAGTCACTAGCTACACCGACTTATTGAATGTCACACACATGTATAGCTGTATCCAGCTAATGTCGGTCACACACATAAAGATAGACTGACTGAAGAGTAACGGGAGCTTGATATTCTAACACTCCCCCTCAAGCTCAAACCATTTGATAAACTCCAAGTAACTGTCTGAAGTATATGAACTTTTATTTACCAAGAGACTTAGTAAATATGTCTGCTACTACTTGGTCTTCAATCTTCACATGAATCGAGTCAATCTGCCTTGTAAGAAGCATTTCTATGATAAGATGGTAGTGAACCTCAATATGTTTGGGCCTAGCATGGTAGACAGGATTGCTAGCCAACATAACACTGCTGAGGTTATCACAATGCAATCTCACTTTGCTTTCCAGCTGTATTCCCAAATCTTTCAACAGTTTCATCAACCAAACTGCTTTGTAAGGTGCTAAGGTAGCTCCTTTGTACTCAACTTCTATACTAGACAATGCAATAATAGGCTGTTTCTTACTCTACCAACTAATCATACTATTGCCCAATCCAAATGCATAACCATTGGTTGACCTTCTATCATAGGCACAGCCAGCCCAATCAGCATCAATGAACCCTGTTAAGTCAAGGGATTTTCCATATGCATAAAACATCCCATAATCTATAGTACCCTTTATATATCTCATGATCCTCGTGACTGCATCTAAATGTGATTTGCGAGGTTTTTGCATGAACTAACTAATTAGCCCCACTACATAACATAAGTCAGGATGAGTAATAGTCTAGTATATCAAGCTGTCCACCATATGTCGATACATGGTTACATTCTCTATGTCATTCCCAACATCAATCTGCAGCTTGACATTCTGATCAAGAGGTGTCTCCATAGGCTTGCATTCAGCCAAACCATACTTCTGTAACATGTCATGAGCATACTGCTTCTGTAGTAGCCATATACCTTGAGACGTAGAGAACATGTAAACATGATTTAATTTTAGCAATGCCCTCTTCATCATCTCCAGTGATGATAAGATTATCTACATAAACCACTAGAAACACATATCCATGATTTGTCTTCTTCGTGAACAAACTATGATTTGCATCACCCAATCTAAATCCATGTTGCTGTAAATAATTGCTGATCCGAGCACTCCATGCTCTAGGTGCCTGTTTCAGTCCAGATAAAGCCTTTTTTTCAGCTTACATACATGTGTAGGAAATTCTGGGTGAACATAGCCTTCAGGTTGCTCCATATATACTTTCTCAACTAAATCACCGTTCAAGAAAGCATTCTTGATGTCCATTTGCCATAATTTCTAGCCTTTCATGCTGCCAAAGCAATGACAGTTCTGACTATTGCCATTTTAGCCACCGAACTGAAAGTCTCCTCATAGTCAAGGCCATACTGCTGCATATACCCTTTTGCAACCAGCCTGTCCTTATAGCATTCTAACGAACCATCTGACTTGCACTTAACCTTATACACCCATTTGCAGCCAATAGAGACTTTGCCTTCAGAAAACTCAACCAATTCCCATGTTTTATATTCAGCCAGGGCTGCATACTCCTCATCCATGGTAGCACACCGGTTATCATCTGTAACTACATCATCAAACTTTTAGGTTCTTTGTAACCTGTCACACTAGCCATATATGCATAATGATGGGCTGAATAACCAGTGTATGTAAACCTATCAAGACTCTGCCTTGCTCCAGGCATCATAACAGACGGAATGCCCAACTCACTATCCAAGCTATCACTGTTGGACGACTCATAACCTGCTGTAATTGGTCGTGAGCTATTCCATACATGTCTCATAAATGGAAACCTTGTCTGCTTTTCAAACCGACATGCATCACATACAGGTCCAAAGTCATGATACTTGAACTTTGGTAGTCCAAGCACAATCCCCTTATGCTGTATAGATTTCAGCTTTTGTACATTGACATGGCAAATCCGCTTATGCCATATCTCAACATCTCGTATAGCACCATCATCATGTGCAAACATTGCTGCTCAATTCTGGAATTGACGCATCAAGAGTAAACATTCTGCCATCTCTTCGGCCTCTAGTAATCAATTTGCAGTCATTACCATATTCTTCAACAAAGCATCCATCTTTATTAAATCTCACCTACAGATTTTGTTATGCCATCTGTCCAATTGACAAAATATTCTTGGTTATTGTAGGTACATGTAGTACATCATGCATGCTCTTTTTCTTGCCATCAGGCATCAACAATGGAATAATTCTTGTATGTTGAATGTCATGTTGGGTGTCATCCCCAGTGTACACATAACCATGTGAACCTACAACCATCTCATCAAACCATTCTCCATGGGTTATCATATGATTTGAAGCCCCTAAATCAATGTACCATCCCTCATCTTTGTTCTACCTAGATGCATTCTTAAACACATGCTGCATGGCAAACAATCTGTCAACCTGCTCCTCATGAGCACTGCTAGAAGATGCATAGTGCTCATGCTGTTTTCCCTTTGCCTTCATATCTCCCTGCTTCTTGTAACAATCCTTTGCAATGTGTCCATATCTGCCGCAGTAATGACAGTCCTTATCTCTGTTTGACTGATCATTTTACTACCATGAACTAGATCCAGCACCTCTACCATGGGATGATCTCCCCCTGCCTCTAAAGCCGCTAGATTCACGCTGGCTCTGTGTATTTGTGCCGTACTAGGCATTCTGTTGATGCTGTCCATAAGTGTTTTGAGTGTCTCCTCGACCTCGAAAAGAGCCACGGCCTCTACTGCCTCTACCATGCTGGCTAGAGTAAAGAACAATGTCTCTACTTTGAGACGTACTAGAACCTGTATTCATCCCAATCTTAGCTTCCTCATACACTAGCAAAGCATTCAACTGATCTCAATATGGGGATTCAACTCTCACAGAAATAAACGTATCAAATGCTTTATACTCTTTGCCAAATCCATTCAATGTCACTACAATCATATCATCCTCAGACACTAAGATCCAATGGTGGCAAGCTAATCCGCTATGTTCTTGATCTCTGTAGTGTAGGCCTGAATGCTTCTGCCATTCCTAGATATGTTATTAAACTATTGCTTTAGCTGAATCTTTCTTGCATGTGTTACATTTCCATAATTCTTCATGAGTATGTCCCATGTATCCTTTGGAGAACTGCATCCAGTAATCTATATAACTGTAGCATCTGATATACATAAGAAAAACCAATGCAATACCTCGCATTCTCTCTCAGTCCATAGCTTATGAGCCCTTTTCTGATCATGTGTCGGATTCCTTTCATGCATTTCAGGTTCAGCCTCATCACCTGTACATAAGTCCCAATAACCTCTACCAACCAAAAAATTCTTCATACGAAATTTCCATAAAGCAAAATTTTTGTTATCCAGCTTTTCTCCCACAATTTGAGTGATATTGTCAATGCCTTGAGCATTTGCTATAGTTTCAGCTTAGGTATTTAGTGATGTATACAACTTGTAAGTATCAGACCCCTTTTCCTACAATTTAGGACCAGTTTCCTGCTACTGCAATTCAGGACAATTTTCCTCACAACTTGCTTGCTATAAACTGTATTCCAACAATGAAAAAACATAGTCAACTGAGCATAAACCAAGCTCAAATCAGTTCAAAACATTCTATGGTAGTGGCAACATCCCAACAACAAACTATGTCCATACAAGTATCAATGTTTGTACTATATGCAAGTAGTAGTATCAAATACAACCAGCCTACTGCTATAACCAGCAGTATTTTCTATGTTAAAAAAAGAGTATTCAGACCTCAAAATAGTCCCAAAACATCTCATTCAGTTGCTACTCTATGCAGGAGTTGATACATGTCCAATCGATCAGAATATATTGCATGTATGTCAAGTGAAGATGATAGGTATCCTTCTTGCAAACAATAACCAATCAGTACCTTGGTATAACCAGCAACAAATCAGTCCAAGCTTTGGACTTTCAGCCCTCACAATATCCCAAAAAGCATCTAGCACTCAAGTGGTATGATCCAAGCATTTGTCACTAGCAAGTAAGCATCACAGATACTTCAACCCTGTAGGTATATTGTTTCCAAATTCAAGACAGCAACCAATTCACTGTTTCTAGCTTGCAAATAAGCTCCAAAACTGAGTATTTAACACTCCAATATCATGCTCAAATGCATGATAATAAGGGCATATACATTGTTACGATGAAAGCCACCAGTGCCCTGGAATCACTTGCTGTTTACTGTAGTAAACAACCAGTCTGCACATGTCTATGCTGAATATCTCAAAATCTATGAGGAATTTGAAAAAACTTTCTTCTACAAAGTTGTAGATCACGTCAAAATGGTTAGGATGCTAGGGCCGTTTCTCCAACAACCATTTCTGTAGCAAGATATAGCTTCTGAAAAAAAACGGGCACTGTAGGCACAATCTCCTTTGATGACGTTTTCTTCAGATTTGATGTCTTGATGTCAAATGGCCACTGCCAAGCCTTCAGGCTTCAGGCATTCAAGCCCTCAGCTCATTGTTGTTCTTCTTCCATTATTCTTCCATCATAGTAACTGAAAGAGACTTACACACATAGGTATGACTAACCAAGACTAACTGTGGTTAAGTCATTGACTACACCGACTTATTGAATGTTGCACACATGTACAACTGTATCCAACTAATGTCTATCACACACATAAAGATAGACTGACTAAAGAGTAATGGGAGCTTGATATTCGAACAAATCCAAACTTCAGCTATGCTCATTCCTCTAACAAGATTTCGAGTGTGCGAGGTTGTTTGAGATTTTGCAAGATGTCCGATCAATCGGAACCAACGATGGAGCAAAAATTGGATCTAATCATGATGCAACTTCAAGAAGAACGAAGAGCACGTCAAACTTTGCAAGCACAACTGGCTACACTTCAACGATCCATTGTCGATCAAGATGTAGCACAACCTAAAGATGTTATTCGACGTATGATCAATGCGACACTGAAGCACAATCTCTTAGCCAAGATAAGTAAAAGAAATATCAAATTTCGTACTTTTAATGGGCAACATGACGGAAAAAATATTCTCACTTTTATCAGTTAGTTTGATGATTATTTTCATGAAGAGTAGTATGCTGAGAAAGATAAACTCAAATGTGTCACTAACCATTTAGTGGACAAAGCATCGTTATGGTGGACTATTGTCTACAAGAGTATTGATTGTTCTAACTCTTGGGAGGCCTTTCAAAAGAAATTTTTGCAGAATTTTCTTTCACCTCAATTCCATGAAAAAGTAATCAAACAGTGGGATCTTCTGCAACAAAGAGATCATGAGTCTATTCCGCAATACACTGAGCATTTCTGGAGTGCCTTACTGCAACTTTGAATTCTTGAAGAAGTTCTTGAGGCGATCCACAAGCGCAAGTATATGTCTGGTTTGCTTGGTCACTTCTATGCGGAAGTGAATATATTCAAGCCAAAGACTTTGGGGGATGCGATTTCCTTGGTCCATGATGCTGAAGACAAAAGTCGTGGACGAGAAAAGCGACCACAACAATTTTCAACTAATGGTAACTTCGGTACAAAGCAATTCAATTCTAACTTTCGAAGTTTCAATCAAAATTGCTTTGTTCCTTTTTATTTCCGTAAATCTTGGACACGACCCCCTGTTTTACCATCAAACACAAATTCAAATCCTAAGCCTTCTCTCCAGCCGAATCCGAACATACCCAAACTTCCATCCATTACCAATAATGTTTCCAAAGCAAAATCTGTAGTTTGCTACAAGTGTCATCAACCTGGACACTTAGCAGTAAACTGTACATCCAAGAAGCCAATTGTTTACATCAACTACTTGGGAGCAACTGAAGACAAAGACCATGAAGAAATGCCAAATTTCACGGAAGATGATGAATAAGTCAGTGTAGTTAGTGACTTAATCACAGTTAGTCTTGGTTAGTCATACCTATGTGTGTAAGTCTCTTTTAGTTAGTATGATGGAAGAATAATGGAAGAAGAACAACAATGAGCTTAGGCTCATCTTCCACTCCACTCTGTCTCTCTCCCTCTCTTCCAACATGGTATCAGAGCTTGAATGCCTGAAGCCTGAAGGCTTGGCAATGGCCGTTTGACATCAAGACATCAGATCTCAAGAAAACGTCATCAAAGGGAACTGTGCCTACAGCCCACTTTTTTGCAAAAGCTATATCTTGCTACAAAAATGGTTGTTGAAGAAACGGCCCTACTCTCCTAACCATTTTGACGTGATCTACAACTTTGCAAAAGAAATTTTTTTCAAATTCCTCACAGATTTTGAGATATTCAGTACATTTCACACTTGAAGGTATTTGGCAGCATTGCATATGTGTATGTTCCTGATGAAAAGAGGAAGAAATTGGATCCTAAAGCTGTCAAGAGTGTGTTCCTTAGTTATGCACAAGACTGGAAAGCTTACAAGTGTTATGTACTATCTACACATGAGACATTGATTAGCAAAGATATTGTTTTTGATGAGCTGGCATCGTGGTATGGTAATCCTGTTGCAGTGGCTATTGATGGATCAGCCACCCAACACTAGTAATGCTAAAAATACACCTACAGTGAGTATATCTATGAGTGGTCCTATAGGTGATGGGTCACCTACAGTAAGTCCTTGGTCAGGAAAAGATACTTGAGGATGTGACAAGTCCACTTACAGTAGGTTATGAGTCATCTAACAATGACTGTTCGGATAGTGAGTTGGGCATTCTGTCTATTATGACGCTTGGAGCAAGTCATAGTCGTTATGTACCGCCTCATGAGAAGCAAGCTCAGAGTGGGCCACAGCTACGGAGATCTGAGAGTCAGAAAACCAATTAACAGGTTTATATACAATGGTTATTCAGCCTGCCATTATGCATATATGGCTAGTGTGACAGGTTACAAAGAACCTACAAAGTTTGATGATGCAGTTACAGATGATAATTGGTGTGCTGCCATGGATGAGGTGTATGCAGCCCTGGCTGAAAATGAGACATGGAAATTGGTTGAGTTGCCTGAAGGCAAAGTCCCCATTGGCTGCAAATGGGTGTACAAGATTAAGTGCAAGTCAGATGGTTCATTAGAACGCTATAAGGCCAGGCTGGTTGCAAAAGGGTATGCAGAACAATATAGCATTGACTATGAGGAGACTTTCAGTCCGGTGGCTAAAATGGCAATAGTCAGAAATGTCATTGCTTTGGCAACATATAAAGGCTAGAAATTACAGAAAATGGATGTCAGGAATGCTTTCTTAAACGGTGATTTGGTTAAGTATATATTGAGCAACCTAGAGGCTATGTTCACCCGGACTTTCCTACACATGTATGTAAGCTGAAAAAGATTTTATATGGATTGAAACAGGCACCTAAAGAATGGAATGCTTGGATCAACAGTTATTTACAGCAACATGGATTTAGATTGGGTGATGCAGACCACAGTCTGTTCACGAAGAAGACAGATCATGGATATGTGTTTCTAGTTTTTTATGTAGATGATCTTATCATCACTGGAGATGATAAAGAAGGCATTGTCATGTTTACAGGTTGAATTCAGAGTCAAAGACCTTGGTGAACTAAAGTATTTTCTTTGGATTGAGGTAGTCTCTATGTCTCAAGGTATATATATGGCTGCTACAGAAGCAGTATGCTCATGACATGTTACAGAAGTATGGTATGGATGAATGCAAGCCTATGGAGACACCTCATGATGATCAGAATGTCAAGTTGCAGATTGATGTTGGGAATGACATAGAGAATGTGACCATGTATCGACAGATGGTGGGCAGCTTGATATACTTGACTGTTACCTGTCCTGACTTATGTTATGTAGTGGGACTGCTTAGTCAGTTCATGCAAAAGCCTCGCAAACCATATTTAGATGCAGTCAGGAGGATCATGAGATATGTAAGGGTAATATAGATTATGGGTTGTTTTATGCATATGGAAAATCTCTTGACTTTACAGGGTTTACTAATGCTGATTGGTCTGGTTGTGCCTATGATAGAAGGTCAACCAGTGATTATGCATTTGGATTGGGCAGCAGTATGATTAGTTGGCAGAGTAAGACACAACCTATTGTTGCATTGTCTAGTACAGAAGCTGAGTGCAGAGGAGCTGCCTTAGCAGCTTGCGAAGCAGTTTGGTTGATGAAACTACTGAAAGACTTGAGAATAAAGCTGGAAAGCAGAGTGAGATTGCATTGTGATAACCTCAGTGGTGTTATGTTGGCTAGCAATCCTGTCTACCATGCTAGGTCCAAAATTATTGAGGTTCACTACCATTTTATCAGAGAAATGCTTCTTACAGGGCAAATTGACTTGATTCATGTGAAGACTGAAGACCAGATAGCAGACATATTTACCAAGTTTCTTGATAAAGAAAAGTTCATATACTTCAGACAGCTACTTGGAGTTTCTCACATGGTTTGAGCTTGAGAGAGAGTGTTAGAATATCAGGCTCCTATTACTCTTGAGTCAGTCTATCTTTATATGTTTGACATACATTAGCTGGATACAATTGTATAAGTGTGTGGCATTCAATAAGTCGGTGTATTCAGTGACTTAACCATAATTAGTCTTGGTTAGTCATACCTATGTGTGTAAGTCTCTTTCAATTAGTATGATGGAAGAATAATGGAAGAAGAACAACATTAAGCTTAGACTCATCTTCCACTCTACTCTATCTCTCTCCCTCTCTTCCAACAATTTCCATCGCATATCCACTCTCCCCCTTGGGATCAAAGAGCGATTCTATTTAAAATTTACTTAATACTTGTATTCACAATTTTTAGTGTCATGATTATGCCATTCATAACCCCTAACCAATTCTTCCTTGTAATTGCTCCATCAACGAATAAGCCATATGCAAGTAGGTACAATTAACTTCCCTTGATACATGCACTTTGCAAGCTTGATATTTTGAATACGTGAGCTGACATTTATCCCTTCCGATGACTCATACTCATGCATCATAGTATGGGGCCTAATGTATCTCATACGAGGATCAAAACAACCATCTATCAATTTGAAAATACATTACTTACGACTAGTATTGCAATTGGATTAAGGGTGATGCCTTTGTCTAAAGCTTCGTTGTTGGTTATGGGATTGCCATCCGCACGTGACAATCTTCGCTTGTTGGTGGCCATCGTCCGCAATGTAAGAGAAGATGGCTTAGTGTCGAAGATCGAGATAGGGAAAATTTGAGCTAACTCTCTACTTCACAGACTCTCGAGGATAACTCCTCTCTCTCTCTCTCTCTCTTTCTTTCTCTCTCTCTCTCTCAAGCTCCTTGTCATAATCTCTTGGAGGGGTATCCTTCTCTCTACCTCTCTCTTGCAGCCTCTCGGGGTCTCCTTATCCTTCTTGTGCCTTCCCATGCCTCTTATTTATAGTGAATTAGAGAAGAGGCTTGTGGCTGAGAAGAGAAACTCTTTATGGAGAGGAAAGATCAGTGATTTGATGCTCAAATCATAATTTTGATGGTTCCATTAGCTCCGAAAGGGGGGTAAAACCCCAAAACACTTGATTAAAAGTTCTCCGTTCTCTCCTTCTTTTCTCTGTTCGAAGTGTTGTTTTCTGTCTCTAGACTGCGATCGCGACGCACACGATTTCGCAAATCCCTCTCTTTATTTTTTTCTTTTTATAAAATCTCCAAAACTAACTAAAACATCACTTGTCTTTTCTTTTAAATGATATCAAGTTCTAAAAATCTCCATATCTTTTTAGGATAATATCTAAAATATCTAGAATATGCTAGTTTTGCCCAAATTCTAATATTTTTGGACCATCCAAACTATAGATATTAATACTAGTGAATAATATAGCTCATAAGTCTCGTTCACGTTGTAACTTCCGTGAAGGGTGGCTACGGTTCTTGTCAATCTAAGAAAAATATCAGATTTACGACTCTCGATTTTTTAAACATATATTTTGTAAAAATATCAGATTTACGACTCTCGATTTTTAAATATATATTTTTAATTAAATAAAAATCCTTAATTATTAACATTAGTTATTTTTTTACTTTAGTTAGTAATCTTACTAACTTATTAATTGACTAACTAACTTTCGAACTAACCAACTAACTTTTATTATGTGGAAATATTACACTAATTGATCTAGAATCTGATCAATAAATGGTAATGGATAGTAATCTTTAACCGTTTGTGTATTGAGCTCCTTAAAATCTAAGCAAAGTTGGATTTTAAAAAAATAATTACTAGCAAACACCACTCGTGTGTTGTATAGGAAATATTAGGCCACTCTTACGTAATTTTTATAGCTTCTCAAATAGTCAATCCCTTAGCTCAAAAGGTATATACCTCACTTTTTGTTGAACAGAACAACTACCCTCCTTTAGGGGAATAGTGTGCACAACTAGAGTAGGAGGAATACCCCTTAGCTCATCATAGCTCTAGGCAAAAATACCACAAAATTCTTGGATCAAGGACATGTAGTCCTTCTTCTTTTCTAGACTAAGCATAGATCCTAATTTAATTAGTCATGGCTCATTCAATGTATCGAGATCCAGTTTAATCACGTTTGCTCTGATTTTGTCTTGAGCTTATATCAGCTAATTCAAAATCACTTAGTAAACATCTTCTATAGTGGATCCCTCTCTTGATTCATCACTTGACAAAGTCTCATTGCTAGAAGGATCCTCTAATTCATCTAATTCTGCCAAAAGGTACTCTCTTGCTTTGAGGAGATTCAGGATATGCATCCACTATCACACATTTGACACCTCTACCACAGACAATCAACGAGTATAGGGATTAATCGGACATGTTTGCCATTACAAGAGAATACAAGGTTAAAGAAGGCAATAGGGATAATGTAAAACCTATTGAAACAAACCCTAAATAGGATGATAAAAAGAACACAAGTCCCTTACAAGAGATATGCCATTACAAACACAAGTAAAAGGGACATGTTTGCCTACTCCCTTTTACTAAAGAGAGCTGTTCTTACACCATCAAGTACTAGTTAGATGACTGGACTTTCCACATATATTGCATTTGACATTGGGGCAGTTTCTCAAAAAATGCTGACTACCATACCACTTACAACCAAATCTTGATGGACCGCCCTCTTCAAGATGTCGAGTTTGTATCAAATTTTGCTGCTTCTTTAGGAAATTAACATGTATGGCTATTTGTCTATATTACTCCATTATCATATCGGTATAATGCTTCATCATGTCCTTGACTGTACCAAAAACATTTGACACACTAAACTCATAACCTTTGTTATGCGAGCGGTGATCGAGAGCAAGCCTCACTCACAACCTAATAATGAGATGTTAAGGAGTGCTGGTTAGAATTATTGACTTTGTCAGATGCACAACACAACACCAAATCTTTATATGTTTCTACAAACACCACACGAATACACACAAAACCAAACGACACACAATGCCTCTCGTAGTTCGAAAACAACAAAGAACTCAATCCGAGTAGAGCATCACACACACCTTACAATGTTTGAAAACACAAACTTCAAAGACAAAACCAATTGTATAAAATTTTCATACCTTCAAATAACCTTGAGCCGACACTTGGCAGTTCAACTTTCAAGTTCCAAATCCTCTCACTAGCACGACATGAGTCCAATCTCTTGCATGCGACCCTCCACTCTCCTCAGTCCAATCTCTCGCATGCAACCCTCCACTCTCCTCACAAGATACAAGTTTATCCAAGGAGTAGGGTAAGCCAATGCTCTTCTCACATCTCCTCCTTATATAGTCTTTCTCTTAATACACACCTCCACAGGAGCTTGCCTTTCAAAAAGCATTAAGCTTTTATGGCTTTGCTTTCTCTAAGGCTAAAAGTTACAACGTTAAGGAAAAACAATAAAAGCTTAAAAGGCTAAATTTAACCTTTTGATTAGCCTTAAAGCTTTTCAATCAAACATTGTCAATTTTTGGCGCCCTACGTGTATGTATCGCCATCATCTTGCCCATGAGTAAGGTCATCATGACATTCATGCCTTCAAAAATTCGTTTGTGCTCATGACTAATGAGCCCATGATTAATGGCAGCCATCATTTCCTGCGATCTGATTCATGCCATCAAAGCCATTTTAGGAACGGTGTTTTGTTTGTGCTCAATAGAATACGCTACCGACATTGCCAGTATTACCATGCCAGAACTATTGCCAAGTTCTTATGGGAGTAAGTGATCTCATGATTTAGTTGCCCCATCAAACTTGTTAGCGACCAAGGCACACACTTCATCAATGAAGTAATCGCTTATCTCTTATCCACCTTCCTAATCATCCATCGAAAATATTTGCCTTATTACTCTTAGGCAAACAGCCAAGCTAAATCCACACACAAAATTTTGATGAATGTCTTGACCAAGGTAGTCTCTGCTTCATGCAATGACTGGGATAACAAGTTGATGGCAGTCTTGTGGGCCTACCACACAGCTTATAAAATGGCTATGGGTAAGACTACCTTTAGGTTGACCTATGGAACTAAGGCAATTCTACCCTTAGAGTTCTTCATTCCTAGCCTGAGGATAGCCCTTTAAGATGGGAATGAGGCATGGATGAAATGCATGGTAAAGATCAAACACTTATCGAAAACTTGGCTTCTAGCCACTCATGTGCTAATATGCAAGAAGGCAAGACGCAAAAGCTGGTTTGACAAGCATGTTAAGCAACGAGACTTTGAACAGGGTGACTTGGTACTGTTGTACTCAGTCAATGGATATAAATAGAAATGAAGTTTTGGGGACTAGGTCCTTTCAGAGTTCGAACCATCAGTCGAACTAGCAACATAGAATATAAAATCCTAGAAGGCAAGGGCATAGACTTCTTTAATGGCAGCCGCATAAAGAAGTACTTCCCTCCCATGCACCCACTACATGAGCCTCCAATGCTAGCATCCCCTATCAGAATATGAGTAGCCACTATTGTTGAGATGGACGATGAGGATGAGGAAGCTGTAGAACCAACTTACCTAAGCATAACAATCATCGCCAAGCACACATGCACCATCAATGCATTGATCGATGAAGGAGCTGACTTCAATGTCTTAACTCATGACCATTGGACCCAAATTGGCAAACCGCAGTTACAGCTCACTAACATTAAGCTCAGCCCATATGGGGACTGATCATACGCACTCTTGGAAAAATGCAAGGCTGGAGTTTCTATAGAGTCTGAAAGCATGCCGATGATCTTCTATGTGTTGCCCAACACTAAAAATGCATGCACAGAGTCACTGTTAGGATGAACCTTTAAGAATTAAGCTTGTTGCAATGTCGACTACGAGTCGCAGTGTATCCACCTAGCCATGGGCAAGGTTTGCATAGTTACAGCTTTCAGCAAGGGCAGCCTGACTCCTTCCAAGTTCGCAAAGACATAAGTAGAGAACCCCACCGTCAAGTCTAAAGAGGGGGGTTGTAACTCATCACAACCCGCTAAGCCTCAATGCTAGCAACCCGCTAATCCCAAGGCTAAAGCTCTTGAACCCCAATTCAAATGGCTACCTAAACATCAAGGACTGCCACCTAAAAGTAGACACCCACGCCCTTGCAAAGCTAAGGGCCCACACTCGAAACCTAGGAGGCATAGAAGAAGCTACCAATTTCAACAAGTTAAGCCGCGATGGATCCCAAATACCTTATTGCAAGTTCAAGGCTACTATGAGGGTAACACCCATGTCTGGGTATCTAAAGCCAAGATGGCCATAGGCACTTCTCAAAAGCCACGCTCAAACTTGACCACATGAACTATCCCGGCAAGTCCGGCACTCAGGCCATAAGAGAATCGGGCCACTAAGTCCATACAACCTCCAAAGCCTGAATCAACAAGGCCTAAATCAATCTATCGCCCAAAACTGTAGCCTGTTACTAACAAACTACCCAAATCTAGCCCTGCTAGTGCTTCTCAGACCTCAAAAGCAACTAGTAGTGTGACAACCACAGCTACAACCAAAACCATCGAACATGCGGCCAAGCTACAACCTTAGGAGCAAACCAAGTAGCAACCATTAGTTGCTAAACTCTCTACTTCTGTCAAACCTCAACCACCTGCCGGCCTTAGACCCTCTTATGAGTGGCGATCAATTCTAACCTTGGCCGCATACTTAGCTGAAAATATGGGGGATGACTTGGTTGCTTGCCTTAGATGCTTGGACGCTACTTTCATGACACTGGCCAGAAGTACGTGAACTCCCTTGCTCTTGGGAGGAGTCAAAATTTGTATTTATTAAGGCTTTCGAAGCAGCTGAGGAGTTAATTGCAACTGAGATATCTAGAGAATAGGCAATCAAGTGGTGTCTCATTATGTCGTATAACAAGAACACAATCATAGCCATAGACCAAGAAATCGAGAAGTTGAATCATCTTGCTAACAACGACTCCTCTTTCTTGTGAAAATGGTACACTCTTTGATTGCAACGGGATCTATAGGGATGCCACAAATAGGAGAAGTTGATCTCAAGTTGGGGGGAGAGAGAGAGAGAGAGAGAGAGAGAGAGAGAGTGTGTGTGTGTGTGTGTGTAAAGATCCAAGGCTATGAATGTAGGAAAGGGTCTAAGTTAGTATTACAGGAGAGAGTGCTAGAAATTTTTGAAGCCAAAGAAGGGGGTGCCAATGCCCCCTTCTTTGGCTTCAAAAATTTCTAGCACTCTCTCCTATAATGCTTCCATATACTTTTGGGCCTCTCCTACATTAATTTGAAAAAGGTACCTCTCTATTCAAACTACTTTTCACATTTCTTTCTTTTCTCTCTTATCAATGATTTTTGAAAAGACTAACTTTCTTATCTCTCATTAATAATTGTTTTCATCTCCTCTCTCTCTCTCTCATCCAAAAGTTATATTTATCTCTCTCTCCTTTCTCTCTTCTCCATTGAGTCCTAATACCCATCCAATTGAAATTCCTTACATTCAAAGTATTTAGAATGTATTTTTGATTTTAAAGACTAGGCAAAACATTGATGAATTACTTAGCCAAGGTGGATTAGAGTTTGTATGAGCAATAATATTTAAAGATATGTCTTTAGTTCTGTAATATATACTAGACAAGCCTGTCTTGATTTGTCTCTCTATGTGTATGTGCGTGTACATGCATGCATGCACATGTGTGTCTCATTAAGAACTTGTTTCTATATCTCTCACTTATTCAAATACCTTGATTTGTCTCTCTCTATGTGTATGTGCATGTGCATGCATGCATGCATGCATGTATGTGTCTCTCATTAAGAACTTGTTTCCATATCTCTCTTATTAAAAAAATATCATCACTAAAAATCTCTCTTTCTCTCTCTCTCTGTCTCTCATTAATATATATACATATATGTGTGTGCATGCATTTATGTGTGTACATTGGAGGTCCTAATAACACACATACACATGTACACACATATGATTAGTTCAAAGAAGTATAACTATATTTTATAGCTTGTGAATATTAATATTACAACAACATGATGTCAAGTTAGCAAAGACATGCACAATGAGAGATCAAGATGATGGTCTCTCTCTCTCTCTCTCTCTCTCTCTCTCTCTCTCTCTCTCTCTCATCAAGCATATTGATTGAGCATCAAATTTATATTTATTTTCACCAATCAATATCCCTTCTTGCCACCACAACAAATAATTCACAAATGTGCAAGCTTTAATAATAGGTTTTTATTTTTATTTTTTAAGTAATGCTCAATGAGGTTGCTAGAGCCATGTATAAAGAAAAAAAAATAGTGAGTATTTGGAATGGATGCAAATATATACATATTTACACACCAATCCATGCTTACTGAAGATAACTTACATCTCATATTTGGAAAGAGAAAAACTATTTCAATGTAACCTATAGTGTAACTAGCAAAGCAATGACTCTACTAATGCTTATAGTAAATGCATTTTATTTTATTGAGAAAATACAAACATACATTGCTTGGTTAGCTACGATCAAATTTATGATAATCTTTTACTATCATTGTTTATTAGTTTGTGGAACAATAGTACACTTGCAAAAGATCAATGTAATATAAATCTAGATCCGGGATTGCTTGTAGAAATGATTTTGTATTGTAATAGAGAGAGAGAGAGAGAGAGAGAGAGAGAGAGAGAGAGAGAGAGAGAGAGAGAGAGAGAGAGAGAGAGAGAGATCTATTTACAAGTAAAGAGCGAACTATTTGTTGTGACACATGTTATAATCCAATGTAAAATAAGTTTTATCAAACCTAGAGTACTCGCACAAATACTTTTGTCTTGCAAACGAGAGAGAGAGAGAGAGAGAGAGAGAGAGAGAGAGAGAGAGAGAGAGAGAGAGAGAGAGAGAGAGAGAGAGAGAGAGAGAACTATTTACAAGTAAAGAGCAAACTATTTGTTGTGACACATGTTATAATCCAATGTAAAATAAGTTTTATCAAACCTAGAGTACTCGCACAAATACTTTTGTCTTGCAAACGAGAGAGAGAGAGAGAGAGAGAGAGAGAGAGAGAGAGAGAGAGAATTGTTCATTGCAACACATATCACAATCCAATGTAATACAAGCTCTATTGATTTGGAGTGCTTGTACAAATGTTTTCATATTGCAAACATGAGAGAGAGAGAGAGAGAGAAGGTGGTGGTGCAGGTAATGACTGCGGCGGTGGTGGTAGAGCTAGCGGTGACGGCAGTGGTGGTGGTAGAAGTGAAAGTGGAGGTGGATTGCAAAAAAAAAACTATATGGAATAAGAATAGAGGGGTTGCAAAAAAAAACTTGCTTCTTGCCCTTCCATATTTTTCATAACACATTAGCGATAAACATCATCAACCCCTTTGCCGATATAGTGTTCTTACAATCAAGGACAATTTTAAGGCTTGATGCCTAATTTTTCTCTTTTTAGCCTTCAACAAAGCGGTTCTAGCCTCTCCTGTATGGATAGACAATTCATTATGGACGCATAGCAAGATGGAATGGAGGCCATATGGATTTTGAATAGACCCTCGAGGTCATTACCTTTACCCAAGACTTCCTTCGGATCCTTGAAATCCACAAAATATTCAATGATGCCCTATAACTTTGGCAGCTTACTCCTAATTTCATAGTCAAACTCTTGCAAAGTGATCAACAACTTCCCTAGGCTATTAGGTGGCTACAACTTATTCATCAATAGCCTCATCCCCTCTGCCTTTGTATAAAGTACTACCTTTTCATATAGGATGTAGTACCTGAATTTCTTTGTTACAAAGAGCATCCCAAGGCATAGTTTCTCCATGTATATATAAGTAATCTCGAACATCCCCAATTTGCAAACTAGCAAATGCAATCAAATGGTGCCACTTTTCCTCCCAAATCTGGGCTAAACAATTTTGCTGATACTATATATCATAGCCACTGAAAATATATAAAATATCTCACTCCTTTTAGGTGCATATCTAATTGGCAATAAAAAGCTATGCACTTCTTTAGGAGTACATGGCGAACTCATAGCAATGATAACCTTTGTCTTTTTAGGATTGGTTGCAATTCCAACCGAGAAAACAACATGGCCCAACAACAAACCATAGGGCACTCCAAAAACACACTTTCTTGGATTGAGAGCAATGCAAAACTACCGGCACTATTGAAACATTTTCTCCAAATAATCACATGTTTCTCCCTTGTGGTGGCTGCCCTAAGGTCATCAATAAAGGCTTTCAACTTCTCTGGGAAAATATCACATAAAGTTTTATTAGTCGTACATTGCCAAGACCCTGGTGCATTGCATAATCCAAAAGCTATAACATGATATACAAAGCTACTAGATATAGTGATAAATTTTATTTTCAACTTATCTTCCTCTACAATAGCCATTTGGTTATAATTGGCAAAGCAGTCCATAAACAAATAGATATCCCTGCCCACTAATTGATCTTGAATCTGATCAATAAATGGTAATGGATAGTAATCTTCAACCGTTTGCATATCGAGCTCGTTAAAATCTATGTAAAGTCGGATTTATTTGTTTATTTCTTAATAATTACTAGCGAACACCACTCTGTGTGTTGTATAGGAAATATTAGGCCACTCTTACATAATTTTTATAGTTTCTCAAATAGTCAATCCCTTAGCTCAAAAGGCATATACCTCACTTTTTGTTGAACAAACCAACTACCCTCCTTTAGGGGAATAGTGTGCACAACCAGAGTAGGAGGAATACCCCTTAGCTCATCATAGCTCTAGCCAAAAATACCACGAAATTCTTGGATCAAGGACACGTAGTCCTTCTTCTCTTCCAGACTAAGCATAGATCCTAATTTAATTATTCATGGCTCATTCAACGTATCGAGATCCAGTTTAATCACGCCTGCTCTGATTTTGTCTTGAGCTTCTATCAGCTTATTCAAAATCACTTAGCAAACATCTTCTATAGTGGATCCCTCTCTTGATTCATCGTTTGACAAAGTCTCATTGCTAGAAGGATCCTCTAATTCATCTAATTCTGCCAAAGGGTACTCTCTTGCTTTGAGGAGATTCAGGGTATACATCCACTATTACACATTTGACACCTCTACCATAGACAATCAATGAGTATATCAACTCGACAATTGGATTGCAAGATCCATGGCCTTCCCTAATAATATTTGATAGCTTAGACACCCTGTAAACCTAATAACCCTAAGGTCCAAAATGTATTCCACATTAACAACAGTCTTATGGACTTTGGTAATGCAATCTTCCAATTAACTTAGATTGTCATCAACCCATCATTCGGAGAATTGTGGAGGCATTCTTTCGGATTTCTAGTCCCAGACTTTTCATCAATTTTGAATTCTTGTCAATAGAGGATCCCGTATCCACAATGGCATGATCCACTAATATGATGTTAGCATATATTGCCACCCTTGGACAATGCTTTTCAGCATATTCAAACTAGTTATCTCCCACATGTGTTGTTCCCAAGGGTTCGATGATATACCCAGTGTGAAAGATCTTCTTAAACTCTTTACACACTCTTGGAGATAACTTAAACACTTGGAGGTTCACATCAAGATTTATCTCGCAAAGAGAATTGGTTAAGTCAAATGCATGATAATTAGCAATTGTTCTCTTCTCCCACCAGACCATTCTTTCTCTTAGTTTTGCTGAACCTGCTTAGGTGCCTCTTTCTTGGCTTTTACCTTTTTCTTTGGCAGCTCCTTATTGGAACAAGCTTTGCCATCAACTGCTTTTAGAGGACTGACTTCCACATCAAGATTAAGGACCTGTGTATGCTTATCATCCTATTTAGGGTTTGTCTCAATGGGTTTTACACTATCCCTATCGCCATCTTTAACCTTCTATTCTCTTGTAATGGTTCACAAATTGGAAGACTCAGTTGTGTTGACACATATAGCTTCAATAAGGCTAATACTACTACCACTAGGCAACTCTTCTATGATAGCTTTTCATCTTTGCAATATTTTCTTTGGTCCCTCATCCTGCTGAAGGTTATTCCCTTGTGCTCGATGATTAATCGGACATATCTGCCTATTCCCTTTTACTAAAGAGAGCTAATCTTACTCCATCAAGTACTAGTTAGATGGTCGCGGACTTTCCACATATATCGCATTTGACATTGGGGCAGTTTCTCAACTACCATACCCCTTACAACCAAATCTTGATGGACCACCCTCTTCAAGATTTGATGTCGAGTTTGTATCAAATTTTGCTGCTTCTTTAGGAAATTAACATGTATGGCTATTTGTCTATATTGCTCCATTATCATATCAGTTTAATGCTTCATTATGTCCTTGACTGCACCAAAAACATTTGACGCACTAAACTCATGACCTTTGTTACGTGAGTGGTAATTGAGAGCAAGCATCACTCACAACTTGATAATGAGATGTTAAGGAGTGATGGTTCGAATTATTGACTTTGTCAGATGTACAACACAACACAAAATCTTTATATGTTTCTACAAACACCACACGAACCACACACAAAACCAAACGACACACAATGTCTCTCGTAGCTTGAAAATAACAAAGAACTCAATCCGAGTAGAGCATCACACACACCTTACAATGTTCGAAAACACAAACTTCAAAGACAAAACCAATTGTATGAAATTTCCATGCCTTAAAATAACCTTGAGCCGACACTCGGCACTTCAACTTTCAAGTTCCAAATCCTCTCACTAGCACGACAGGAGTTCAATCTCTCGCATGCGACCCTCCACTCTCCTCACAAGATACAAGTTTATCCAAGGAGTAGGGTAAGCCAAGGCTCTTCTCACATCTCCTCGTGATATAGTCTTTCTCTTAATACACCCCTCCACACGAGCTTGCCTTTCAAAAAGCATTAAGCTGTTATGGCTTTACTTTCTCTAAGGCTAAAAGTTATAACGTTAAGGCAAGACACTAAAAGCCTAGAAGGCTAGATTTAACCTTTTGATTAGCCGTAAAGCTTTTCAATCAAAGATGGTCAGTTTTGGGCGCCCTGCGTGTATGTATCGCCATGATCTTGCCCATGAGTAAGGTCAGCATGGCATTCGTGCCTTCAAAAAATCGTTTGTGCTCATGATTGATGAGCCCACGATTAACGGCACTGCGATCTGATTCATGCCACCAAAGGCGTCTTAGGAACGGTATTTTGTTTAATGATTTCATCATACTAGTGCTCCACAAATTGCTATATGCCTTCTCAATAAGTTCATCCCCTCCAACAGACTCATCCTCGTGTTGTCCTAAATACGAAAATGATGCATACATGTTCATACCCATACCACCCCATGTCAATCGAGAAGAAAAAACTTATCTAAAATCCCTTGGGTAGTAATAGCAAATCTTCCAAGCTCCTCTCCATCTTGCTCTTTGTAATCAAGATCGACACACTTTTTGTAGGTAACCACAAGATACTTTGTTGATACAACACCCTTTTTCTCAAGTAAGAGGCTTCCAATAATCTCAAAATTTACCCACCGATCACTCTCAGATGGAATTGATGCTAAAACAATTGATCCAAACCTGTTGTTCCCATCCTTTGTTTCTTAGCATTTGTTCAGAGCAGCTGGAAGGTACCCCTTCACAAAATGCATGAGAGCCCCAGCAATGCTCTCTCGTTTAATACCTCTAGGATGATGATAAATATTATTCAAAGTCTGTTAACCCCAACACGAAGAAAGCAAAAGGAAGTGGAAAAGACACAGGGCAAAGGCGGAAAAAAAGTAGCCCGACTGAAGAAAGAAAAGGAGAAAAGGCCAAAAGTGCAAGGGCAACCTTAAAAGTCCAAGGCAAAGGCAAAAGGGAAAAGGCGCATTTTAAAATAAAAAGGCGCACCCTGAAATCTTGTAAAAGAGCGCCGGGCTCTCACCCGTGCAATTTGTAAATGTAGACGGGCGGTGGAAAGGAAGCTAGGAAGATAGAAGGACAATGGGAAAAAGGGCCTAGGCTGCGGCGGCTGGCCATGTAAAAAGGGGAAAAGGGGATGACCGCCCAAAAGGGATTTAGGGTTTTGTATATAAAGTTGAAAAGTGAATGAGAAGCTCATTCTTGTGTGTGGCCAAAAGTAGCTCTCCTCTTCTTCTTCTTCTTCTTCTTCTTGCTTGCTTGAGCTTGTGCTTGAGAGAGGGAGTGTGAGAGTGTGAGGGAGTGAGTGTGTGAGGGTGAGGGACCGAGGAGGATAAGCTCTCCATCTTCTCCTCTCTTCTTCTCTTCTCTTGTCTTGCTCGCGGCAATGGAGCTTGAAGCTTGGAGCTTGAGGATGGAGCTTGCTTGAAGCTTGCACTTGGATCGTGGAGCTACCGGAGTGCGCGGGAGAGGAGGTAACTCGAACGGCATCAAGGCAAGCTCACTACACCCGTAGATATGGATGGCGCATCGACTATGTGAGAGGTAGCCATTAGTGCTCAGCTTGGAACGCTTGAAACAATAAGCGGTCCGTGGGTCTTGGCGGTTGAGTAAAAGCTCCCACATTTTGGTTCCGTTGCCGGGACAAACAGATTCAAGCCTTGAGCGCTTGCGCGCTTTGAATCGAGCATTGGAATAGGGTTTTCCCCGAACCGGTGCTTGAGATAGATAGGTAGGAAGCGAGGGGGTTGAAGATGGTATTCGATCTCCTTGGCAAGTAGGTGTTTTGCTTTCTTGAGATTTATGCTGTGGAATGGAGTAGTGTAGGTATTTAGTTTGTGATTTGGATGCATTTAGGATAGGAAAAAACAAAGAAAAAAACAAGCAAACAGTAGGGTTCTCTGTTGCTGTATAACAGGCTAAAACAGGGAAACAGGGGACCAGATTCAAGTTTCTGGGTGAGACAGGGACAGGGAACTAGCTGTAAGGTTCTGCAGTGCTGGGAAAGGACCTTAAGAGGCCTGGGAGGCCAGGACAGACCTCAGTTCCTTGGTTTGCCTTGTGAGAGAGAGAGAGAGAGAGAGAGCTTCTGGTTCACAGGACGAGGAAGTGCTACCCCGATTTCTAGGCGCCGGCGATTCGTGCTGCTCCAGGTGAGTCTGGTGTTTTCCAACAAGTGCCCTAATCAGATCTAGAAAGTCTGTGGTGATTGTGTGCAGCAGACAGTGAGGAGGGGTCAAACGCGCGGGAATCGCGCCCGCCGCCAACGCAGTCGGACCAACTCGCAGTGGTCTGATTACCTGAGTTCTGGAGTCGGACCATCCGATTCCCAGAATCGGACTGTCCGACTGAGAGTGAGTCGGACCAGTCTGGTCCGATTCCCAGAATCGGACTAGCCCAATCGGACGTGCCATGTGGCACTCGCACCACCCCGTCCGATCGGACCAACCACTCCGGCTCGGACCACTCGGACCAGCCCGTCCGATTTTGGAAATCGGACCAATCGGACTACCCCGTCCAATCGGACCAGTTAGAATCGGACCAGGACCACCCTATCCGATCCGATTCTCAGAATCAGACGTGAGCAAAATCGGACCACTGGGCCGATCGGACCAACCCAAAATCCGACGTCCGATTTTGATAATCGGACTCCTGAAAATTGGACATCTGAGAATCGAACAAAAAAGTGTCAAAATCGGACAGGTATCTAGAACACAAATTTTGACACATCTAAACCCTGAGATTGACCCCAAAGGCTACGTAGAGCTAAAGGCACATCACAGATCCATCACTGGGCTAAATTTTAGAGTACGTAGTTCAAAATTTGGCTATAAACGGTCCTCCAAATTGTGCAGGATTTTATCGTAACGGCCCTGCGGGCCGGGGGGGACTGCTCCCCCCGGACCCCCGCAAAGGGGGCTCTACCCCTCCGCACCTCCCCCGAGTAGGTTGGAGAGAAAACGCGCACCGTGACAGGTCTTCCAAATTGGACCCTAGTGAAGTAATGGCTCTACACCAGCATGGAGTCTCACTTGCAATAGAACAACCAAAAGCCCATACCCGAACACAGAGAAACAGAGACCCTAGAACATCAATGGGCCAATCTAGCCATCAAGGGCAAAAAGGCCACACCACGAGAACACAAAGACATTGTGTTCAAATCGTGTCTAGTCAGAGCAAAATGCAACTTCAGCAAGCTACAAATGCGAAGATGACTAGACATGACATTCTTGACGAGAGATGTACCTTGAATAGCACTGCACTGACGATCCAAGACAGTAGTGGAGAATCCACATCTGGTCGTGCAGTCGAGAACTCAAGGGCATCTGTCAGAAGGCTTAAATTTACAGGCCAAGACCTGGAAGAAGGAGACATAGTACCACCTGCTTATCTTAGGGTCAAACTCACCGCGAAAAGAGAGCATACTACTGATGCTCTAATTGATAAAGGAGCAGATTTTAACATCTTGACCTATGAATCATGGACCCTACTAGGCCAACCAGAGCTCACACCGACTGATGCAACTCTTAATCCTTACGAGGAACACCCACAAGCACTTCTAGGGAAGTGCAGAATCCTTGTAACAATTGAAACAGAAAGCTTGCCACTCCTGTTCTATGTTCCTCCCAATAGCGAGAATGGTGGAAAGGAAATCCTCCTAGGAAGGCCCTTCAAAAAGGCTACCAAGTGTGAGGCTGACTATATAGCACAGAGGATACACCTAACACTACCAAGTGTGAGGATAATCACAATGTTTAGCAAGGGTGACCTCACCAAACCTCGAAGGAAGGGAAAGGAGCATTCTGACATACCAAGCAAGCCTAGTAATGAGAGCAAGGACTTGTTGGAAGAGTTGATACAAGCACAGGTCGAACAACGAGAACCAGTGAGTGAGGCCATGCCCGAAATAAGAAGGTCAGGAGACAATGCCAAGGACAGGCTTTGGACTTACAAATATCGTAGAAGACCCCAAAAGAAGCCCAAGCCTTATAGACAAAGGCATCGATGGAGAGTCAGCACAACGCCGTGATGGATATCCAAGGCGTTGCTACGTGCTCAAGGATACTACGCAGGTAACCAATGGATTTGGGTACCAAAATCCCCTGCTAAACCGCCTCTATCAGCTGAAGGCCAGAGTGCCTCAAAAGCATGGCACATGAGGAAATCTAAGAGAAACTCTAGGTCTTAAGACAAGAAACCAGACATGATTGTTCTAAGGAAAGACCCCCAGCCTAGCATGCTAAATAGACATATGTCATACGTAGCCATTGAGCAGGCACAAAAATCGTTAGTGCCCAAGGAGCCTTTGATTTCCCAAGGGGAGAACAAGCATCATAGGCACAACATTGCTCAAGGCAAGGCTGATCGCTCAACAAAGCAAATGGCACAATCGCCTAATAGCCTCGAGCAAATCATTCAGCCAGTGCCAAGCCCACCTATGAGTCCTAGGTCTCCTATATCCTCTTTTTCCAAACGAACACAGGAAGCACAGTAGCGGTTGTCAAGGGAAACTACTCAATACCAATCTTTATCTCCATCTAAGCTTCCAAATATCCAAGAGGTGGGACATGACGCCATCTGTAGCTCTCGACCCAAGGATATGCATGAGCAACCGAATGTGACTAGATCAACTCATGCTCGATCTACACAGATGAGTGCTCAAAGGGCAACAAAAGACACGACCACTTCTGATCGCCCTAGGGACTTGACACCGCAATCCACCAAGGGTAGCCAGCCCACTAAACTAGCTGCTACTACTTCCAATCAGGGATCACAGCAATCACAGCCCTTGGCTGTGACAATACCCTATGTGGAACGTGTCCTTAGAAGTTCACCTATGGAAGAGGTGTCGCAACCAACTCCCTCGAAAACTCCAGCACTTTCAAAGGGCCTAAAGCCTAGGCTGGAGGAGTTAAACTCAAGGGAGCTGGCAGAAGAGCTAAACCCTCTGAAACGGGAGGTGAAGGGGCTCTCACAACCTAGCGAGGCTATTCAGCAGGCCACGGCCATGTCCCGTAAGGACACACTAGAGAAGGGAAATGCTGAGGCCCGACCAAGCACATCAACGGTCAATATAGCCCAGGGTCCTGAGTCGTTGAGAGAGGCACCTTCATTGACCAAGAAAAAGAGGAGAAAGCAGAGAAAACAGCAACAGATGCAGGTGGTTGTGGACCCCAAGAACATTGAGACGAAGGGCACTGGAGAGCAGATGAATAAAGCATCGAGTCCATCCACCAATGAACCCACTGATGCCTCTCCTAATAGCGGTGAAATCTCAGACACACCTGTGTGCTCTGACAAACCAAAGCAACAGTTGCCATCAACAGTTGCTTGCAGCACTCTATCCACTGAGAATAGAACTCACATTGATCAATCAAGAGTGGATACAACGCTGTCACAACAGGGTGACAAATCTATACCAGTCACATCCGAGAAGAACCATGACGAAATAGCAGCAAAACCTCAGGAGAAACGTGAGAACCCCAAGAGCATAAGAAATCCTAGCGTTGACCAATCTTGCTCATCTAGGCCTGAGCCCCCAGCCATGCTAAAGCCTAAGGAAACTCTTAGAACTTTGCATGAGATAGTAACTGAGTAAGCCCTCATTGAACATAGAAGTGTCGCAGAATGCTTAATGGAGTTGGAGGCTAAGCTCAAAGTGGTCGCGCGTGTCTACGTCCTTGCGGACATGGGCACGATCCCCAAGGAGTAGCTTGGAGATTACTTGACCTTTCCTATGTCATGGGAAGAACAAGAACATCTTAACGGGCACTACGACAGGCTCCTGCATGAATATATGCGACTCATCCCTGACGAGGAAGCTGACGAACTACGCTTAACCGTCACGTTCAATGAAGTGCTCTGTCGACCGAATCTCGTAGACATAGAGCTACTAAAGCAACTGTCAGCAGGCCAGAGTCAATTTGAGCAGCGTTGGTGCGAAAGCCGCGTTGTAATGGCCGAACTAGGGGCCCAGATCATGACGGTCTCAGAAGAGCGATTGGCCAAATGGCGGTCTCAAAGAGACCCAACCTACGTGGCACCAACTTCCCTTCGAGTGCTCACTGACATTCGGGGTATGGACTTAGCTGGGACTAGGCTACAGGGCCCTTTGATTGATAAGGTTCTCACTGAGGAGGAGTTACATATTGCCAGTAGACTCGGTCAAGGTTCCATGCTACTCAACGTGGCAAAATATCTATCAGTATTAAGTCAGCTGCCACAACCCCGAGTTCTACACTTGGTTCTTATCCTCGTGAAGTGACATGGATTCATAAATATGTATATAAATAAACACTGATTCTTGTGTCACCTTGTATAAACAATATCGACACACACAAGCAATGATAGTCAAGCGCAGGCAGAAGAGTTGGGTCTGACAGGCTAAGCTCCTCAAGTCCTCTTCTCATCACACATTTAAAAGCTGTGTGACCATTCCCACCTCCAAGTGAAGGGCATGCAACCCACATTACCGCCATAGGAGGCCTTGACCAACAACACTGATGTTGTAGACAGGGTGCAGTCCCTTTCTATACACCTTCTTCCCGTTTTGGTCTACCCTTCCGAGGATGTGCCCTATCCCACTCCATGATAACCAGTCCACACAACTTTGCATAAGCCAATATCGGCTAATGGCTGGAGGCAAACCGAACATCATCATGGGGGCCATCCCTTTACGACGAAACACTGCATGCCTCACCCCTCCCCTTCTTGTCACAGGCGCTTGATAAACCACACTAAAATCCCTTCCATGCGAACAGTTGTATCCTGTATCAAGGTCTAACCCTTGGATTGCATCTTGCAGGCTTCCAGACGGAACGCATGGAGAATCATGGAGATCTAGCATGCAAAGACGCTCTTCTTGCAGAAGGCGGGAGCATGTGGCACGCGCCCCTCCACCGGAGCGCTATGTGCCCCACCATCAAGAGGTATGCCAAGAAGCGAGGCCCTAAGCGACACTGCCCAGGGCGAAGGCCGAAGAATCCTCGAGTCAAGAAAGTCGAGACTCGAAACGCGCAACATGTGGCAGCACTAGTGGCACGAACTCCCAGCTCCCGCTCGGGCCCCAGATGCTCAAACACAGAAAGGGCAGCTCGAGAAAGAGAAGAATTTAATGAATTATTTAAAGACATTCTGGAGACGGTAGCGGGCCGGGATTACACCATTCATGTCCCGGCCGACATGTTTCCTGCTCACCCCCACGGGAGCCCCACACCAGCAGAGCCCCAATCACCCGGCCACCCAAACTCGCCCCGCCTCGTACAAATCGAGTAGCCCATGATGCATAAAGGACTTATCAAATGATAACTGGCCATAACTTTTTGTTTTTAAATGGTTAAGTGTTCCCGACTTGTTAAGTGTTGACATGTTCCCGACTTGTATGAACTTTTCATATCTGCGTTTAATATATTTTACGCCTTTAGCAAAAGAAAAAGCTAATCAAGCGCAGGTGATAAATGTCTAAGTCAACACCATAGAATTCAGATCAGTGATGTCTCCTTGCATTGCACTGGCTTATTATAGTTGCGGCATATGCCATGCTTGTACTCTCATGAAGCGACAAGTGGATACAGGATGGGACAGATCTTTGGGCGAAAGTGTTCAATGCTCGATCACCGCAAGACCATCGACCCTCCAAGGAGCCGCGGCAAAGCCACCCTGCCGAAATCACGAATCACCCTTGCCAACCGCCCACATTGCATGGCCCAAAACACATTCCTGGGCCACGCCCCCTTTTTGGGTCAAGCTCTATAGTTGGCTCATGGCAGTCGTTACCTCAATTGTACCCACATCGCATGTGCCGCAAGGAGGGTTGCAATATCTCAAGTGTATCTCCCCCTTTTTCCAACTGCTTCTCTAACAACGAGGCTAGGGCATAATCATCATTGTACTATCCATTTTCTGAGCCTTCGAAGCTTGACATTTTCCAACCCATTGAAGGGTTGATAGCCTCAACATATTGTAATGGTTGTACTCAGGCAAATCAAAAAAAAAAAGAAAGAAAGAAAAGAAAAGAAAAGAAAAGAAAAGAAAAAGAAATGAATGGAAAGATAAGAAGCACCCACGATCACAGCACAGCACCTAGGGGTCCTCAAATTAGGTACATCTGGTGAACTTGGTCGACCGGCTTCGTCCCTAGTCCCCTAGCCCCTTACAATCACCCACAATTGTTCAAGGCACATCAAGGGCAGGACATACCTAGGGAGCTTGTCTCGCCTAGGGTTAGACCTGTCACCCTGACCCTCTTGCACAATTTTCTTTTGCACTCTACCTTAGTACCATTGCAATCAATGGTGATAAGCACCGCACGATTGGCCATGAAAAGTACACCATACTCATCAAGCAAGTCCAATAGTTTCCAGCTATTACTGAAAGTGCGGTGTCCTTGTATTCAATTATGTTACATCGTGCAGTCACAATGCAAAGGATGTCTCATATGCCTTCATGCGTACTCCTTCTCCACATGGACAACTTTGCTTCATCCACGAATTGTTATGAGAAACTAGCCCACGGTCTTCTAACTATGTAATATCTAAGTATGCACGAGCACTCACATAATATTTGCACCGAAGTATATCCACAGTTTGGGTCCTCAAGTGCAGGACAATACTCTAGGCTTGCTTAGAGTTCGACCTGTCTTCCAAACTAATCAAAATATGTCTTGTGCACGATGAGAAGCCTAGCAATACCCCTTAAGGAGAGACCACATGTGAGGTTTTCCAATTGCAAGTATAAGGTGTTGTTCGCTCTTCATCAACACTCAACTTAGATACTTGTCCCTTACTATCGACAAGCCCGAAAAGAATCATCATGTGCAGAATCCCCAACAAACCAACACTTGTGCTGGCCATCAATGCAATCCCCAACACAGCATAGCCCTACCACCAACTCCAACAACCTTCCACCAGCCACCTTGGCCACCAATAGGCCCCCAGGACCTTCTGTCACACCACCACCAACACTCCTCCACGGAAACCACAGGCGTCCTTGTCACCCACGTCTTCGGTGCATGCTACAGCCTGCTACCTACGACGGTGAGTGCTATGGGACTGGCACTCGTCTAGGAGGGGGGTAATGTTAACCCCAACACGAAGAAAGCAAAAGGAAGTGGAAAAGACACAGGGCAAAGGCAGAAAAAAAGTAGCCCGACTGAAGAAAGAAAATGAGAAAAGGCCAAAAGCGCAAGGGCAACCTTAAAAGTCCAAGGCAAAGGCAAAAGGGGAAAGGCGCATTTTAAAATAAAAAGGCGCACCCTGAAATCTTGTAAAAGAGCGCCGGGCTCTCACCCGTGCAATTTGTAAATGTAGACGGGCGGTGGAAAGGAAGCTAGGAAGATAGAAGGACAACGGGAAAAAGGGCTTAGGGGAAAAGGGGATGACCGCCCAAAAGGGATTTAGGGTTTTGTATATAAAGTTGAAAAGTGAATGAGAAGCTCATTCTTGTGTGTGGCCAAAAGTAGCTCTCCTCTTCTTCTTCTTCTTCTTGTTCTTGCTTGCTTGAGCTTGTGCTTGAGAGAGGGAGTGTGAGAGTGTGAGGGAGTGAGTGTGTGAGGGTGAGGGACCGAGGAGGAGAAGCTCTCCATCTTCTCCTCTCTTCTTCTCTTCTCTTCTCTTCTCTTGTCTTGCTCGCGGCAATGGAGCTTGGAGCTTGGAGCTTGAGGATGGAGCTTGCTTGAAGCTTGCACTTGGATCGTGGAGCTACTGGAGTGCGCGGGAGAGGAGGTAACTCGAACGGCATCAACGCAAGCTCACTACACCCGTAGATATGGATGGCGCGTCGGCTATGTGAGAGGTAGCCATTAGTGCTCGGCTTGGAACGCTTGAAACAATAAGCGGTCTGTGGGTCTTGGCGGTTGAGTGAAAGCTCCCACAAGGTCCAATTTAGTCTATTCACAAGTTCCTCAATGTCTTCAACCTTCCCGTGTTCGGATAGCATTCTGACATTTCAAGTAGCTTCACTTTCAAAATTTTCTTTTACAACTTTCTAATCTACTCATATGACTTCACTATGTTGTGCCATCACTGAATCACACCATCCCTTGTGTATTCTTACTTATCCATAATTCTTCGTGTCCCTTCCTCTATAAACTCCATTATGGAGTACACACCCATGGAGTCTCCAAAATGGACATTCTCTTCATATGAACCTATTTTTATATGCAATGTGCCCTAGAAGGAATATGCTATGAAATAGAACTTTATGCCCATCCGAACATGATTTGAGAAATATGCAATATTAAATCCATGATATACAACCAATCAATCAATGCTTCACAAAAAATAATATATGCACTGAAAAAATTGTGTCTAACCTATCTAAATGTGCTTGTGCGTCATGCAAAATGCAAACAAAGGTCCTTAATTAGATAAATCCTTAACCTCACCTCTCAATGCTCATTAGGAAGAAATATCGTACTCCACTCCACCCACCCAAATTCTCACTGTTGCTCAAGAAAATAATGGTCCTCAAGATGTTGACTGGAAAACAATCCATCTGACAACTGGTGGTGACCTTCACGACCTTAAACTCATCCAAACACCTTACCTACTCATCCAAAGATTCCTAACTTGGTGATAAACATCCCAACTCTTGTGTGTGTAAAAAAACAATCCATGCTCAATGAAAGGTGTTCTCTCAAGTGTGCGTGCATCTAAAATTTAATGCATATAGCTACAACAGGCCTTATGCCATGCTAGCTCTCAATGATGGCGCAAAACGTGCATAAACCCAACCCATGGCATGGAAGTATTTTGATAAAAACAGGAGACATCCCCCGAGTGCAGTGTAATCAAACAAGTGTAATGTGAAGTGCTCGTGAACCCATTATTCCTGTGAAGTGCAAGAGTCTCGACAAGAAAACATACACATTCCACGATGTTCAATAACTATTGGCAAACTCTAGCTCCAACCTGTCCAAAAGATACCTAACTCAACCAAGGTCATCAAGTTCTCACACTCAAAAATCAAATTACAAAACGACAAAGCAAACAGTCTTACAACCATCTAAGCTACAAAAAATCAAAACACACAATTTGACTAGGGTTCTTCAATTTTTTTTTATAAAAACGCTTGACATTGTTACCATCCGCTTGTCATTCAGTTGGCCTAATTATTTGGCTTAATTAGAGTTCATCATTTGGCTTCCATTATTTAGTGGAACCATTTGGCTAGCCATTGGCATAACAACATTAAGAGGAGCGGATAGCATGGGCACATTCTACATTACGTTTTCTCTTCCATTCAAATTGGTTATAGGTATACTAGTCACACCTTGACTTCCACTGATCAGTGCAAAATTATTTCCAAGACCTAGACTCTCGAATTTAGGTTAACCCTAGATGGGTAGGTCATTTGTAAGTGCGACTCTACCTCCTCTGCTCATGTAATAGCAATGTCTATATCAGCAAGAGCAACACTACTCAAATTCACCTGGATATTAAAGTATAATCCATGTAAAAAGTATTGTAGTTAAGCAACAGATGGAATAGGAATAGAGGTTTGCAATTTGTGAACATCTCTTTTAGTTTCTTAGCATATGTTGCTCGAGCATTCTCATGGGGCTCTTAACGTGTCACATTCAGAACATACAACCACAATATTGACCACCTCTCTGAAGGGCAAACTCTGTTTAGAAGGCCATAAAGAATAAGTTGATCATGGTTATGGTCTCGACTTCCAAGCCATGATACCGCATTGCAGCTCTTCCTTTTACAATCATGTTGAAAAACATCATGAGATGTCCTTTGTTTTGAATTCGGCAATTAGACATTAATTTTTGAAACTCACTAATGTGGAGCTCTGCATATTTCTATGCGAATCCATTAAAAATAGGTAGAGGGAAACTTGGGGCTTGTAAATCTGGCATTATTATAGGTATTGCAATGGGTTACATCATCATGATAACTATGTTTGATCTAGGGGTTTGTACTGGGGGATTACACTCCCACTCGAAATAGATTGACTTTTTGGGAGTAGGGAAATGCTAGAGTTTCCTCCTCCCCCCTTGATGGAATGATCGGGATATTAATTGGGTCAACAAGGCCTCTCTTTCTCAAGGATATCAGACTATACTCGTAGGAGAATACCTTCTAAAAATAATCTTAGCTTGTCGTCTAGCCCTTGCATCCCTTTCTTGATGTTGGATCTCTGCTTACCGATGTCTATTAGAAAATAACGAATCTATAATGCTCTTTGGCATACACTAAACGATTAGTTTCTATTAACCAAGATTCAGAAACCACCACTTGTCGGTGGCTCCCGACAAATGCACCAGTTGTCGGGACCTAAAATGAGCCTGACATTGGCTCTAGGGATCTAGTTGGGTCTCCTATGCTCACTAAACCGCCCTCACAACCTCACATCCAAGAGCGTCTAGAGGCTACACACTACTCTAAATAAATCACGAGTTTGTGTCAATTTGTAGTCCAATGATTTTGCCCCTTCCAACTCCAATAGAGGGAGTATCCCACACATATAGACAATTAACATCTCAATTTACATACATATAGAGCACCCTCCAACTGATCATTGTGGCTCCTACAACTCTCCTACGCTCTATAAGGATTGGCCCCAGGATGTGTTGTCTAAACATAAAACACAAGCATAACATTGTCCACTCTTTTGATAAAGCATTCTAGGAGATAATTTTGTTTTCTCACATAAGAGTCCCCAAAGAAAAATGTACTATCCTATAGCTTAGGAATCCTCACACTCATCAAATTAGTTAATAATTTTAACAACCAATTGCAATGCATCCAGGAGACTTCCTCTTTCTTGATACCATGTGTAAGAATGAAAATGCAAGGTGTAATGCCATATAATGCTCAAACAAATTAACCACAAATCAGTCAACATATCATGTGAAAATTATTCTTTCAATGATTTTCTTTCTAATGTATTGCTTTGTTGCTTAGAAACAACACTGGACTAATCCATGCTATTGTCCCTTTAAACTTAAATAAAGTGAGTCCTAAATATCTTATATGCATAGAAATCGGAATTAAATTGATACTTAACTCTTCACAATCTCTTTCCCCCTGTCGTTTAGGTTTCACAATCATGCACCGGTTTAAGAGGGTGTTTCATGTCATTTTTCATTGTAGAAAGGTGATATAAACACACACTTTCACATAAAGATGAAGGTAGGCTAAGGCAAATCCCCATATCCTTCCTTCACTATACATTCACACACATATACATAATTTATTGCAATTTTTAACGCATGAAAACTAATTTTTTCTATTAAAAACTATTTTAATGATTTTTTAAATTATTCATTTAAATAATATTTTTTTACCTTTTCAAATTTATGAAGCTTAAGTGGATTATGATTTAGCATCATCTTCAATATAACTCCATAGAAACACCATTTGAACCACAAAAGCCCATAAAATTATCATTTTCCTATTAAATTTTGCCTTGTGGATTTTATGCTTTTGACTTCCAATACATGAGTTGCTGAAATTTATTGATTATTTTATAATTTCAGGCATATTCAAGCATATTCAATCATTTTCCATCATAAAAATGAAAGTTTCATAATAAAAGTTCAATAAAAGACACTTATATTATAATCCGTATATATGCGCATTGCATTTCGAAAAAAAGGAGCTACTCATGTTCTTTTATAGCCGTTGATGCCTCTTTTGCGCTTCCTTGTTCCATTCTTCACATCTCATCCACAAACCAGTACCCATTCCCCCTCATCCTCTTAGCCCATATGAACCACGTTTATGGTGAGAGAGAAAGAGGAGAGAGAAAGGCGGAATTTCTATCTTTCCATAGAATGCACCAAATTACTTGTTGTTTTTCACAATAGAGATCAAAGAAATCAAGGATCTCAGTCTTAGAAGCATAAAGCTTGATGCCAATGGTTGCAAAATCCAAATTTCATAGATTGGAGAGGTGCTGAAAAATGGCACCCCTCCCCATTTGTCATGTTTTTTGGATTAGTTCTTCCTCTAATCAACATTAACCATTTAAAGCTTTAAAAAACCAGTTCAACCCTTCGTATTCTTACTACCCCATAAGTGGTTTCAAACCAGATAGAGGAGCAAACAACCCTTGAATTTGTAATTCGATTGGACAGGTGACTTTTTGGCATCAAAATCTATTACCTTGGCTTCTGTCACTTGGTTTCGGCTTCCAGATCATGTAGCATCTTCATAACATTAAACCTTGCAGCCATTGAATGGGTGGTCAAACAAAATTTGATCGATGAACGGACACTTGCATTGGATTCTCAGCGTTGAGATGCATCTAGGAAAACTCTCGGCCCTTAATATGTAATCGACACATTTTTCGCCAAAAATTTGCACTTTAAATTCGGCTCTAAAATTCAGCTCTTAGAACTTATTAGAGAAGAAAAAATATTATTTTTGTAAAGCTATTAGAATAGAGTGTATTTTGATTTATTTTTAGAAGAGTAATTTATGCAAGGTGAGGAAAAGCAAGAAATATAAAAATGATGCTTTTAATGTATTTTGGGTACAAAAACTTATTCTAATATTATAAATACATGCATGAGAGAGGTGCTCACCCATGCATGGGGTGAGGAGATTGTATATGATTTCTCAATTTCTCTTCTCTCTTGTCTTTATTTTCTTTCTTCTTCAATTTGTGTTTCTTTCAATTTTTGTTAATAATTGTTTGTTCTATGGTGAAGGTCCTAAGCATTGATATCATTACAAGGTGATTGATTTTTAAAAACTATTGCCATGTGAGGACCACTGTCAACAGCCCACGATGACCATCTTGAGCTGCCACACTTTCTGCTACTTGTTACCATCTTCCATCATCCTGCCCACACTCATGCAATAAGATTAGTGTAAGGATGTTAAATTTGCCTTCCATCTGGTACAACATCAGACAATGATGCCAAAACATTTGCTCATAAATGTCGAAGCTTTAAGCTTTAAAACTTAAGCCAAAGTTATTTATTTTCTTAAAGCATGCATGTATTTGGAGGCAAGCCACAACCCCACCTACTAGTGTAAGACTTATGCGAATTTTGCAATTTGAGGAGCTATCAATCTATGCACAAGGTAACTAATGAGGACAAGCCATCGTCATGTATGCTCTTTTTATATGTATTTCCACATGGAAAGTTCTTCTTAATTATTCTAAAGATAATATATTGCATAACAATGGTTTTTCAAACATTCAAGAGATATCTCTATGAGTATTATACTATTAGAATCATCTTAGAATCCACCTTATCTAAATTGAAATTCTTATTTGGACCTCATAAAATAAAACATTGCAACTTTGATTTCTCAAAAGTCTGAAAATTTTGCATAAACTTAGGGTCTAGAAATCACATTGTGATTGAGTGATCATCTTGTTCTTAAGGGCACTTTTTGTCTTATTTTCTTTTATAAAAAAGTTAGGACATGTAGTCTATTAAACATAATATGGATTCTTATCTTTATAGTCTTTGATCCTATATCGCATTATATTTCTTCAATATAATCTAAAATTTATACATATCTATAGTAGATTTTCATTTTTTTAACATCTTTGGACTTTATTATAGCTTCATAAGAAAGAATGCCCCTTAGCTATTAGCTATATTTGATTTTATGATATTTATGACCCTAAAAATTGTCTAGTACTAAAACCTGGTTTCTTACAGCAAACTTGTTGTGTTAGAAAAAATTCACCCTAAGTTTAGGAAATGTTGATACCAACTATTAAATGCACAAAAGTGCTCAACTAAAAAGATTAATCTATTAAAGAAATTTGATAATAATAATTATTATTCAAAAATTGTGATTGAGCCTCAATGGTTGTTTTAGTCCCAAAGGGGGTCTTATAATTGTTTTACTCTCTTTCTTTCTTTGATAGTGTGCAAAAGTTATGTAGTTTGTGGTTACATCGCATCTCTTTCTATGTAATTTGTTGCTTTGAGCAATTTAATCATTTATTTAGGTGGTTGCTCGTAAATTATTGTTGTGATCTAACATTGATACATTGCTAAAAGAGTGTATAGGTTATTTGTATTTAAGGAATTGAGTTTATTGAATTGGGATTCAGAGGGTAGTTTTTTAATTCGATCGACATCTAGGTTATTGAGTATCTACATGTCTTAATATCTTAGTATCTAATTATCATTATATACCTATTGAGATCTTCATATATGACTTGTTGAGAATGTCCATGGTAAGAAATTTCCCACCCATTGTTATCCCAATAATTGATACCCTAGCCAGTAACCTTGTCAAAATTTTACAAGAGAACATTAATAAAAACCAGTGATTCTTAGTGACCTGAATATCTAGAAATAGTTTGAGACTATAGTCCACTTATAAAAGTAGTATGATGAAAATAGTTGCATTATAATTGAAAAGAGGAGAGTACAAAACATTGAAAGGCATCCATGGTTCGATTTAGCTTCAAAAGTTATATTCATATTAAGTGTTTCTCCCCATTGGAAAATACATAATTCTTTTCACATCAATTGGGTGAAACTATTCAAGGGAACACCTCCAATTACTCATGTAGTTAATGATCCACCTACTTTAGAGGCCAATACTAAAATTTTAGATCCTGAAATAATCCTTGACCACCACAACCACACAACTACTAGAATAAGAAATCAATACCACATGTATTTACTCAAATATAGAAATCATTCTGTAGAAGAATCACAATGGATATATAAATCAAAGCTAATTCTCTAATATGACAATCTAATCAATGCCTACCACTCACAATCATATTAAATATCCCACGAGCACAAATTCATCACAGTAAATAGTGCTTTGTGTAAAATCCAAGGAAATTAATAGTGTATATTCATTACAGTAATAAGTAGCATCAGTATGGGTGCATATTCGTCGATCGTAAGCAGCACCTGCATGTGGTTGCCCAACCTTGCCTTTTCCTTTGAGTTATCAATTGGAGACACTTGTTTTTCAACCCCAAAAAATGTTATGGATTTATATTTATTCATTTATTTGTATTGTGGATTTTGTCTATTTATCACATAATTTGTAACTTATCATACAAATACATGTGTACGGTATTGATCGTATTATGCCTAGTAGATAGACATAAGGATACTAATGCATGTTGTATTGTGGTGAGTGGATAATTAGGTGGAGTTAAGCGAAATTATTATATTGGAGTGTGTATTTTAATGCATGGAATTTATGCAGTTTACAACATGGAAAAATATTACCAAAAGCATTATATTTTGCATATGCCTATTAGCACAAGGACTTTATGTGCACACATGCATAATAGATTTATTTTGATATATTTATTGGATAAAAAATATGATTTTTTAAAGCTATTAGAATAGAGCATGTTTTGATTTATTTACACAAAAGCAAGTCATGCAAAGTGAGAAAAAGCAAGTAATACAAAATATATATTTTAAATGTATTTTGGTACAAAAGCTTATTCTAATATTATAAATGCATGCATGGGGGAGGTGCTCACCTATGCATGGGGAGAAAGTGTACCCATTCTTGTGTCATGCATGCTTTCTCAATTTCTCTTCTCTCTTGTCTTTATTTCCTTTCTTCTTCAATTTGTGTTTCTTTCAATTTTGACTAATAATTTTTTGTTCTATGGTGAAGGTCCTTAACAAGCACATCATAGAATGTGGAGATAAAAGTACTGTTCTTTGGCTTCTTCATTAGAGATGTGTCTCGTGAGGTAATCCAGAAACTCACCATAGTATTCACCAATGTGTTCTTTCTCCTTCTATGTTAATGGCCATGTTAGGTATTCCTCATGCTCCTTTGGTAATGTATCCATGTAGGTATGGATATAGACATGTGCAAATAACCTCAGCCTAGCATTCAATTTTTTAAGACACTTTGTGATATCCCTATTTTCATTGTGAGCTTGCTCCATTGCCATTTTCCCAAGGGTTCTAAGCATTGATTTAGGCTTCTATTTAGATTGGCATTTTGGTTGAGATGGGCACGCCATGTTCAACGCTAGCTTGCCTTTCGGGATTGACATTCATATCATGATGCATCATAACTACTAATACTTGTTCCTTGTCAAGTGTGACACATGTAGTAGATGTAACTACTTTGGCTCCATGTCTTCTTTACATGTTATTAGCTTTGTTTCCAATAAACTTGCCATTATCAACATGAAGCAACTCCTTTGCATTGTGATCAGAAACACCACAAGACTACAATGGTTTGCTTCTTCTATTGGAAAAGTATATATTTTGCCTATTTCATTGTTGTTAGATGACCCAACAATTAGGTCTATCTATAACTCTTTTTTAGTTGTAGTGTCTATAGAGGTTTCTCTCAATTGATCAAGGTTTTATTCTCCTTCAAGGTTTTGATGGCTCTTCCTACCCTTCGTGGTCCGTCTGTGAGAGTGCATTGTGGAAGAGAATCACGAACTTGGAGAGAAAAGGAGAGAAGAAGAGAAAGCATGAAGAGGAGAAAAAATCTACATCAACCAATGAAGGAAAACTAATTATGATGAGGGATGATCAATCTCTTTACATAGCCCATGTGTTAGTGAGGGCATAAGATCAAGTTGAATAATGATAACAATACATGTGACAATGGTGGAGATGGTGACAGTAATGAAGAGGGAGAGTTTGTGGCTTGTAGTCCACGATGGATACGGAGAAGAGACTACAGATGACTATGAGAGCACATGCAAGAGACATAGAAGAATGATTTACCCCCTTCCTAGCTTGCTATAAATAGCAAAAAAAATGAAAAATTGTGAGACTGCACCTTGTTGATTGCATTAAATGCAATGGCAAATGATGACATGATAGATTGTGAAGTGCACACTAAACTAAGAAGAAAACACACTCAAAGCTCCAAATGTCCCTATCAGCCTTTGACGATAGCTCACAACTAGGAGATGACAAGTTGACAAAATAAGGTAGTAGGTTAATGCCCCCTCTCTGATCATGGGTGTTGTTTGAAGACCCTATAAACCTCACGTGATGGAAGCCTTGGGCAAAGGCTTTACGAATAGTTCCATTGCATTTTCCACCCTAGGATAGTAGACCATCACTTACTTGAAATCCACAATCTGCTCATGTACATAATGATATTGAACCTCTATGTGCTTCAATTGAGCATGAAATATAGGGGTGGAGCTAGACTATCTTCATAGTTGTAGAACAAAGGGCATGATACTTTGCCTCTAGAGAAGAAACTGCCATAGTAGGATGCTTCTTACTACTCCAGGAGATAGCTCCTAGTCCAAAGGAGAAAACATAACCTGTAGTTGATTATCTCAAATCTACATCACCTGCCCAATCTGAGTCACTCCATCTAGAAAGAGTGGCCCCCTCTTCATACATGATCATGTAAGATCAAGTCCCCTATAAATAGCATAGAATATGCAAAGCGGCTTTCCAATGAGCACAAGTAGGAGTCTTTATAAAGGAAGAAAACAATGCCACCACAAAGAAAATGTCCTAACCAAGTGCAAATAAGCCAAATCAATGAATTGGTAAGGCACTAATAATGGGCAGCATCTGGAAGGGGGTCTCCTATAGCCAAATGCTTAGACTTGGAGTCCATGGGGCAACAAACACTCAACCATACCAAACTCTGAAAGTAACTTGGGGATGTACTTGTGCTGGGATAGGAAGATGCCCTATGTCATCTAATAGATCTCCCACCAACCAAGGAAGAACTATAGGATTCCCAGATTTTTCATACTGAATTCTTATCTCAAGATCTTTGGAGTTCAATCAACCTCTTGTGAGTCACTCCCTATAATAATCAAGTCATCGATATATAAGATGACTAGTATACACCTATCACCCTCAACCTTATAATAAAGGTTGGGTCCATGATCTAATCCACAAAAGCCATATTATAAGAAGAATCAATCAATCCTCTTGTACCAAGCTCAAGGAGCTTGCTTAGTGACATTACCCCACATTGTATGGAACTTGTGAACTGAACTTATCAAACATATGGGTGTTTTGCTTACTATTCATTTTGTCTATGTTGCCTATTTAGGTATGTTCTATTTGATATGCTATGAGTGATGTGTTTGCAATGGTAGCATATCTCTATGTTGAGTCCGAGTATATTAAGGCTTTGTCGCCTCACAGAGAGGGTACAAACCAATTGAACTTGGTGATCATGATTTGGCCTCGAACTTGATTACAACTTGTCATAGAAGGAGTACATTCATAAAGTACTTGAGTGGTTTCATATAAAAGGTGGTAAGCCAATTAGCACCCCTTTGCCTTCCCATGTGAATGTTGGTTAGACCGATTATCCCCAATCAGATGATAAGAGGGCTAAGATGGCCAAGATCTTGTATGCATTTGTAATGAGTAGCTTGATGTATGCCATGATAGCCACTAGACCTAACATAGCATTTGCAATGGGAGTTGTGGCACATTGTATAGCGACACCTAATAAGCAACATCGGGATGCCATAAAGGGTATCCTTAGATACCTTAAAGGCACTATAGACTTGTGCCTTTGCTATGGTAGCTAAGACATAGAGTCATGGGTTACACAAACTCTAATTATGGAGGATATGTAGATAGTAGAAAGTCCACCTCTAGCTATATGTTCACCTTTGCTAGAGGTGTTGTTTCTTAGATGTCTAGGGTGCAAAAATGCACTACATGTCTACTCTCGAAATTGAGTACATTGCATCCGTTGAGGCTTGCAAGAAGTCCCTATGGTTAGATCGATTGGTTGCTGACCTTGGTATCACAAATATGACTCACATTGCATTCAGACTCTATGAGTGCCATCCAATTAGCACATAATGATATCTTTCATGTGAAGACCAAGCACATTGAGGTCCATTATCACTTTATCTAAGAAGTGGTTGAGGATAAGAAGTTGGAGCTTGTCAAGATCTCTATATATGAGAAGTCTACTAATTTTCTTACTAAAAGTCTCACAATGGAATGTTATGGCTTCCTTAGGAAGGTGATGGGCATAAGATGAGATGACATCTATTCTTCATCCCGTTGTACTTCTATGTGCACTTTGTACTTTGTCATTTTTTTCTTATTTTCTTCTCACTCAAGTACATTCTCCTTTAAGTGGGAGGTTGTTGGGGTGTAAAGGCCACCTGTGCCTAATGGCCTACATATATCTTGTGCTTAGTGGCCACACACTTGTATACTGCAGGTGGTGATAATCCATCATTATCACTTTATTCTTTATTCTTACTATGACAATAGAATAAGGGGAAGACATGCCACATATTACAACTATTGGAGTTCCCATATACAATCTTACTCTCTCTTGTTGTAGCCTCCACAGATTCTTGCTTCTGCTTGTGCTCTCACGCTTGCTTAGCCCTTACACCATTCACATACTTTTGGAGTTGGTCCACACTAACCTTTTGGTCCCATGGCATGGCCTACATTGGAAAGGCCAAGTATTTGATGTTGATCATTGATGACTTTATCCATTATATGTGGCCTTATTTTTTTGAGGAAAAAAGCAAGGTGTGCTCTAACTTCTATGCTTGTGGAAGGTGTTTTCAGTAATGCAAATGTCTTTTAAGGTTCAAGGTATACAAGTAGACTATAGCGACAAGTTTTCTTCTAACCTCTTTTCTAAGTTTTGCAAGGATAACAACATTCGGATGGAGTACTTCCATTTGAACACATTATTTGAGAATAAGAGAAGGAGAAAGGAAAAAATGGGTTGGAAAGGAACATGGAGAAGAGATGAAAGCATATGAACACACTTTTTTTAAATATATTTTTGTGTAAAATTGGAATCGAGGTTTAAAGAGCTAAAGATTGCAGATTCTAAAGGTATTTTGTATGATTCTAGTGCCTAGACTTAAGTGTGCAATGGGTGAATCTAATGCAAAGTAACCTTAAGAGTGTGTACCCATGGGCATAAACATTGTGTGCAAGTTCCAAGCATTACGTATTTGAGTGCCCCAAGGGGTGACCATGTATATGCCCAAATGTTTCAGAATTCATTCCATTGTGCATAAGTACTATGACAATATGTCCAAGTGCCCCAATTCATGTACCACCTAAATCCTATTCTATTGCCATGTAATCAGCTAAAACATGGAAAGCAACAAATCAATCTCTTCATAATCCATTCTTCCTAAACTATACTATACTTTAATTGGATCAATCTCTTCATAATCCATTCTTCCTAAATTGTACCATACCCTATTTCAGAGTTCATGTACCGAGTACTTATGTCATTTTAGAGTATAAGCTCTTGGTCTATTTTGGATTATGTTTAGAGATTGAGAGAGAGATCAGATAACGTAGAGCTAGCAGCTCTCATTTTCTCCTTTATTATTCAAGTGGTCTCACACTTACTTAGTAACCTAATACATCTTGATCTAAGTAGTTCAAACCATAATGCTCTAATAACTCCATCTAAGACATAACCCGACTTATTTAGTGATGCACACATGCTAGAGATAGCTAGACACATAAATGTCATGTTGGGCATACAAGCAACTTGAGCTTGAAGTCTCAACACTCCCCCTCAAGCTCAAGACAGTAGTTGTACACCAAGTAGCTGTCTAAAGTGAGTGAACTTATCTTTACCTAAGGACTTGGTAAAGATATCTATTACTTGCTGATCTATCTTCAAGTGCAGGAGTTCCACCTTTCTTGCAAGTACCATCTCACGAATGAAATGATAGTGTACCTCTATATGTTTCGTTCTAGCATGATAAACAGGATTTGTTGCTAGAAGTACACTACTAATATTATCACAATATGGTGTCACTGAAGCCTCCACCTCTATATCTAGATCTGCCATCAGTTTCAGCAACGAAGCAATCTCACATGCAGCCAAAGCAGCACCTCTGTATTCCACTTCAGTACTTGACAGTGCAACAATCAATTACTTCTTATATGCCACCTGATCATCCCACTGCCAAGACTAAATGCATAGCCACTAGTAGACATGCGATCATAAGGACATCCTGCTAGTCTGCATCAGTGTAGCCAGTGAGCTTCAGGGCCTTAGCTTTCTCATAAAATAGCCCATGGTCTCCACTTGACATACCGCATAATCCTTCTTATAGCATTGAGATGTGGTTTCTTGGGCTTTTGCATAAACTGAATTATAAGCCCAACTACATAACTCAGATCAAGTCGCCTAGTGATAGTCAAGTAAATCGAACTTCTGACCGTCTACATGTACATAGTGACGTCTACAATCTCAGCTCCAATATCTATGTCTAGTTTGATATTCTGATCCGATGGTGTACTAAGTGGTTTACACTTTGTCATCCCATGTTTTTTCAATGTTTCCAAAGCATAATGTTTCTGCATCAGCCACAGTCCATTGACTCAATTTATCACTTCAATGCCCAAGAAAAGTTTCAACTCACCTAAATATTTCATGTCAAATTCAGATTTTAGCATACTTATCACATTCTGTATTCCAATGTCATCAGAACCTATAATGATGACATCATCCATGTAGATGACTAAAGCAACCAATCCTCTATCTGTCTTTTTAGCAAACAAATTGTGATCAACCCTTCCAACCATAAAACCAAGACTTTGCAAGTAACTGCTAATTCATGCATGCCATGCTCTTGGTGCATGTTTCAGTTGATACAAGGCTTTCTTCAGCTTGCAAACATAATGAGGAAACTGTGGGTGTATATACCCTTTAGGTTGATCCATGAATACATCCTCTTCCAGGTCACCATTCAAGAATGCATTCTTTACATCCATCTGCTGCAATTTCCAACCCTTTGCTATAGCCAAAGCAATTACAATTCTAATGGGTGCCATCTTGGCCACATGGCTGAAAGTTTCTTTATAATCTAAGCCATATTGATGAGCATACCCTTTTGCAACCAACCTAGCTTTATATCTCTCTATGCTGCCATCAAACGTGCATTTGATTTTATATACCCATTTGCAGCCTATGGTCTTCTTACCATCAGGTAATAAAACAAGATCCCAAGTTTGATTTTCAGTCAATGCAGCCATTTCTTCATCCATGGCTTTGCACCAATTCTTATCCATTGTTGCCTCAGCAAACATAGGAGGTTCTTTATACTCCATAACCTTCATCATGTATGCATAGTGCTTTGCAGAACATCCACTATATGTGAGTCTATCCACTAGGTATTTGACCCTCTGCGAACGTCTCAACTCCAGTGCACTGCTTGATTTCCCTCTTTCATGAGGCGGAACATACCTACTCTACTGAGCACCAGGTGTAAAAACAAATGGAATAACAAGTTCACTATCAAGATTGTCAGTCGAATCATAACCAAAATTCATCATACCAGGAGTCATCATGCCAAAAATATCATCCGTAACTTTATCTTTTACTCTGCTTTCTACCTCATTTCTCCCCCTCACTGACAGAGTGGTGTGAATGGATGGTGATGTAGAACTTCTTAGTCCGCCCATCCATGAAGAGACATGAGAAGACACACCACTTGTAGCCTCGGACACAAAAGCACTCTGTTGCGATATAATAGGAGAACCAGTGTCTAAAGGCATATCAGTAGCAAGCGCGGTAGTGTATGATGCATACCATGAAGCCATTTCATCAAATATGATATCTCTACTAAAGAGTATCTCTCTAATAGATGGATCATAACATTTATATGCCTTCCTCTCCTGTGCATAACTAATGAACACACACTTATGTCATTTAGGATCCAATTTCTTACATTTCTCATCAGGGATATGAACATAGACAATACAACCACAAACTTTCATGTGACTTATGTTTGGCTTGTGCCCATAGAGTTTCTGGTATGGAGTCATATCATGTATATCTACAATGGGGGTTCGATTCAACACATACATGGCTGTCATTACACCCTCAACCCAATAGTACATTGGCATGTTTTTTTCATTCAGCATCACACAATCAGTCTCCATAAGCACTCTATTCTTTCTTTCAGCCACACCATTCTATTGTGGGGTGTAACTACATGTGAGTTGCCTGTGAATGTCATTTATAGCTAAGTATCTATCAAACTCATTAGATACATATTCCCCACCACTGTTAGATCTCAAGCATGAGATGTAGCAATCAAATTGCCTCTTAAACTCTTTAAAAAAAGCACACTTCATCCTTTTGTTTCAAGATATATACCCAAGTATATCGGTTAAAATCATATATAAAAGTCACATAATATTTAGATCCTCCCAGAGAGGCATTATGGGCTAGTCCCCACATATCAGAGTGTATCAACTGTAATGGTCTTGTATTATTCCAAACATGCTTTACAAAAGAAAGCGCAATTGTTTGCCAAAATGGCATGCATCACAGACATGATTGATCTCACTATATGCAAACTTTGGCAAACTTGTCATGAGCTCCTTTATCTACATAGGTTGAAGTCGCTGAATATTTACATGACCAACCCTTTTGTGCCATATTTCCAAATCTCTAATAGTGCCCTGGCCTTGTGCAAACATGGTTGATTTCAACTGAGGTAATGTTGCATCCAATGTGAACATTCTACCATGTTTGTGACCTCAAGCAATGAGCTTACAGCCATTACCAAACTCTTCTATGAAGCAGCCATGTTTATTAAATCGAACTGTAAGTTTTGTTCAGTCATCTAACCAACTGATAACAAGTTTTTGTAATGGAGGCAACATGCAATACATCATGCAAACTTTTCTTCTGCCCATCATGAGTATAACTAATGGTACTACGCCCTTATTCTCAATGGTGTGCTGAGTGTCATCCCCTATACACACATATACATTCTTTTCAAGAACCATATTTGTAAACCAATCACCATGAGGTGTCATGTGATTTTAAGCTCCAAAATCAATGTACCAAACATTATATGTTTTAGCATCCTTAGGTGCACGGTTTTGAACATATGTTATCCCAAACAATCTGTTGATGGGACGCTCCTCTGTGCTACGTAATGAGCCTTGCACTTCGTCACCCTTTTGAAGGGTCATCCTAGGAGGATTTCCTTTCCACAACTAGCACTATTTGGAAAAACATGAAAAATGATAGACAAGCTTTCAATTTCAATAGTTACAAGGATTTTGCACTTTCCTATGAGTGCTTGTGGGTGTCCCCCGTATGGACTAAGAGTTGCATTAGTCGGTGTGAGCTCTGGTTGGCCTAGCAAAGTCCATGCTTCATAGGTCAATATATTAAAATCTCCCCTTCATCGATGAGAGCATCGACACTATGCTCTCTTTTTTCAGTGAGTTTGACCCTCAGATAAGCAGGCGGTACTATGTCTTCATCTTCTGGGTCTTGGCTTGTAAATTTAAGCCATCTGATGCATGCCCTTGAGTCCCTGACTAAAAAGCTAGATTTGGGTTCTCTACTGATATCTTGGGTCGTATATGCAGTGCCATTCAAGGTGCATCTATTCTTAGGACTGTCATGTCTAGCCATCCTCGCAGTTGTAGCTTGAGGTTGTTGCATTCTACTTTGACTAGATGCAGTCCGAATGCAACCTATACATGTCTTTGTGGTGTGGCCTTTTTGTACATGTTGGCTAGATTGGCCCATTGATGTTCTAGGGCTTCTTTTACGCGTCATCTTACTCGTTTTAGGTTCGTTTCGGGATCTATGACTCCACTAGCTGTCGTTAAGGCGTTGACTCTCTCAACAACCTACTCAAGCTACTAAGTAGTTGTGTCTTGCGAATTCGCCTATTCCTTGCGCCAGAATCGAGTTTTGGGCGTCGAGATGACTCACAAAGTTTGCGTGGCTCAGATCTAGCTGGGTCTAGTGCAATTTTTCAAAAAATTTACAAAAATATGACTTGATCCAACTCATCCGAATTGTAGGGGCCGAGTGGTGGACTTGAATGGGCCGAGTCAAAAAGGGTTGAGTGAAAATGGCCAAGTGGTTTGGGCCAAATCAAGTTGGCTGAGGGCCGAATGGTTGACTCGGATGGGCGGAGCGATGACTGTCTGAATCAAGTGGGCCGAGTGGGGGATGTCTGAGTTAGATGGGTCGAGGGCCGATTCTGAGACTCGGCCTAGAATCGCCGTCATTAGGGCCGAGCGTGATGCGTTTTTTATTGGACTCCACAGAATTCGTCACGTCGAGCAATCAAGGCCCTTCTACCGGTCGAGCACCTCCATATCCTAGCTACTCATACATGAGAAGATGTGAAATTACCTGTAGTGGGAAAAGAACTCCTCAATGGCAAGATCGAAGCAGGTCCACTCAATGAAGCTCTCTCTCCCTTTCTCAGCTCTCCTAAAACCCTGCAATGCAAAATGTGGTCTTTCTTGCCACTCATGGCTTCTTATTATCCTGCCCAGACCTGCATGCACCTTAGTCTTGCTCCCCTTGCAAATATTTAACCCCAAAAAAAAAAAATGTCCTTTTTCCTATTTCAGCCTGTTATATAGCAACAGAAAAACCTACTGCATGGTCCAATGTTTTGCTCCTATCCTACCTAATTGTAAGCAAAAATCATAAAGGAAATACCTTCACTACTCCAACATGCTTTTCCAAATCCAAAAAACCAAAAACCTACTTGCTACGGAGATCAAATACCTCTTCAAACTCCCTCGCTTCCTATCTATCTACCTCAAGCACCGGTTCGGGGAAAACCCTACTTTAATGCTCAATTCAAAGTGCGCAAGCATTCAAGGCTTGAATCTGTAGGTCCCGGCCAACGGAACCAAAATGTAGAGGCGACCCATGAACCACTTATTGTTTCAAGCGTTCCAAGCCGAGCACCTATGGCTACCTCTCACATAGCCAATGCGCTATCCATCTCTACGGGTGTAGTGAGCTTACCTCCTTGCCCGATCAAGTTGCCTCCTCTCCCAAGCACTCCAGTAGCTCTATGATCCAAGTGCAAGCTTCAAGTGAGCTCCATCCTCAAGCTCCAAGCTCTATTGCCACGAGCGAGACAAGAGAAGAGAAGAGAAGAGAAGAGAAAAAGAAAGGAGAATATGAAGAGCTTCTCCTCCACGGTCCCTCACCCTCACACATTCACTCCCTCACACTCCCTCTCTCAAGCACATGCTCAAGCAAGCAAGAAGAATAAGAAGAATAAGAATAAGAATAAGAATAAGAGAAGAGCCACTTTTGGCCACACACAAGAATGAGCTTCACATTCACTTTTCAACTTTATATACAAAACCCTAAATCCCTTTTGGGCAGTCATCCCCTTATTCTCCTTTTTTTTTTTCATGGCCAGTCGTGGCCTAGGCCCTTTTTCCCATTGTCCTCCTATCTTCCTAGCTTCCTTCCTACCGCCCATCTACTTTTACAAATTGCACGCGTGAGAGCCCGGCGCTCTTAAAATAAATCATGATGCACCTTATGCTCTTTTACAAAAGTATTAACTTGCGCTTTTCTTTTGCACCTTTTTCCTTAATTTAAGACTTTTCTACATTTATTGTGTTTCCATATTTTTCTTGGCGTGCCTTCATATTCCATTTTACTTTTGCCTTGGCCTTTGTCTTCTGCTTTAGATTTTCCAGATTTTCCACCTTGTTCGTCTGAGGGTTAACATTACCCTCCACAACGAAACCAAAATGTAGAGGCAATCAACCGTTGAAACCCACGGACCGCTTATTGTTTCAAGCGTTCCAAGCTGAGCACCTATGGCTACCTCTCACATAGCCGACGCGCTATCCATCTCTACGGGTGTAGTGAGCTTACCTCCATGCCCAATCGAGTTACCTCCTCTCCCAATCACTCCGGTAACTCCATGATCCAAGTGCAAGCTTTAAGCGAGCTCCATCCTCAAGCTCCACGCTCCAAGCTCCATAGCTGTGAGCGAGACAAGAGAAGAGAAGAATAGAGAAGGAGATGAAAAGCTTCTTCTCCATAGTCCCTCACCCTCACACACTCACTCCCTCACACTCTCACACTCCCTCTCTCAAGCACAAGCTCAAGCAAGAAAGAAGAAGAAAAAAAAGAAAAAGAAGAAGAAAAAGAAGAAGAGGAGGAGGAGGAGGAGAGCCAGTTTTGGCCACACACAAGAATGAGCTTCTCATTCACTTTTCAACTTTATATATAAAACCCTAAATTCCTTTTGGGCTGTCATCCCCTTATCCCCTTTTTTTTACATGGTCAGGCCATTTTTCCCATTATTCTCCTATCTTCCTAACTTCCTTCCTACTGCCCATCTGCTTTTACAAATTGCACGGGTGAGAGCCCAGCACTCTTAAATAAATCATGATGCGCCTTGCGTTCTTTTACAAAAGTATTGACTTGCACTTTTCTTGTGCGTCTTTTTCCTTGATTTAGGACTTTTCTGCACTTCTTGTGTTTTCATATTTTTCTTGTCGCACCTTTGTCTTCGGTTTCACTTTTTCATTGGCCTTTGTCTTCTGCTTTAGATTTTTCGGATTTTCCACCTTGTTCATCTAAGGGTTAACATGAGCCGTCACCGATCTAAGAACAAGAGGGAGACAAAGTCCACAAGGATAGCTGGACAACATGGAGAGAGTTACTAATAAAAAGGAGAATGACCAACCATCTCAACAGTAAGAGAGCAAGAGGACAATCTGTGAGTGACAAGGCTAAAAATTTGTCAAGTCAAGCGGAAAGGAAAGATCACACTCTCAAAATCCCCATAAAAAGAACTCGATCCATCTCCAAAGAAAATAGAGTATTGCAAAGGTTGGAGGAGGAATCGAAGAGATTAGAAGAAGAGCGCAAGCAAACACCAGAAGAGGAGAAAGAACAACTAAGGCAAAAAAAGGGAGGAGGATATTACTCTAATGAAGAGGAAATCAAAGATTTAGCCTACAAGCTAGCACATTGCTACAACATGGACTCCATGCCATAACATCTAAGCCATCGGGGGCTTAGATAGCCAAAATAACAAATGCAGCTGCCTCAACAGGAGTTAGTGGAGTTGGATCACGAAGAAGGGCATGACTCTAAATTAAATCAATGAAAGAAAGAACGAGTGCAGAAAACAAGTCCCCTCCGTGGCCACAACAAGTATAGTCAGAAGAGAAAAGGGATCCATGCCAAGCCATGCATTCCTTGGTAAATCTCTTAGGCCCCCTCGAAATGTAACTATTGTAGAGCATCAGGATGATGTCTAGGGTGCCCCCTCCCAATGCATGGCCAAAAAGAGAGAGAGAGTAAACAAACAGACTCACACAAAGAAAAAGGAAAGAAACAGTGAGTGTTTCCATATATATTAGAGTGTCACAAACACTGCATCTAGGGGTCCTCAGGTTAGGCATGTTCGGTGGCCTTGGTTAGTCAGCTCCGTGCCTAACCCCCTAGCCCTTTCTATCCCCCCACTTCACACTTAGGGCACATCAAGGGCATGACACACTTAGGGAGTTTGTGTTCGTATATGGTTAGATCTGTCTCTCTAAGTGACACCCACAGTACCTCCCCTGTACACAAACTGGGTCCTCAAGTGTGAGACAACACCACAGGCTTCCTTGAGGTTCGTAAATGAGCTAATCAAATCTAATCTCGACATCCACAATCTAATCTCGGTGTCAATGAGCTTAATTATGGTACATCGTGTGGTCAAAAGCACAAATAATGTCTCAAGAAGCTTTCGAGTGTACTTCTCAACATCGATAATTTTTTCCACCCCATTGAACCCTTGATTCATCCACACATTGCTATAAGGAACTAAACCAATAGTCTTCTAACTACGTAATATCTAAGTATGCACATGCACTCACATAATATATGCATCACAATCTATACACAGTTTGGATCCTCAAGTGCAAGACAACACTCTCAGCTTGCTCAGAGTCACATGTCTCCCAAAGTAATCAAAGTACGTCTTGTGCACGATAAGAAGACTAGCACTACCCTCAGGGAGAGACAACATATGAGAGGTTTTTCAATTGCAGGTATTGAAGACTCCAATGACAGTCCAGTCAACTCTTTATCAACAGTCAACTCTGAATTCTTATCCTTTATCATCCTACAAGCCCACCATAGAATCATTGCCTACAGAATCCCCAGAACATCAACACTTGTGCCAACCTATGAGTGCACCTCCCAACCAAAACCAGCCCTATCACCGACTTCAACAACCCTATCACCAACCAATCAGGCTAACAACATGCCCCCAATGACCTTCATTTGCACTACCACCAAAACTTCTCCCCGGCAAACCACACATATCCCTTCAACCCATGTCTTCAGTGCATGCTAAAGCCTGTGACCTACAACGGTGAATGCCATGGGATTGACACTCATGTAGGAGGGGGGTAATGTTAACACTTAGACAAACAAGGTGGAAACTCCAAAAAATCTAAAGCAGAAGATTTTATTTGGGCCTATCGACCATGTCTTGGTAGTGGTTGCAATATCACATGTATCGTTATAGAATCGTTGCCTTGGGTACATATCATTAAAGGAAATGAAAATGCTTACCCATTTGCAATATCTTTCACTTCTTGACTATAAGTCTTTTGATTCTTATGATCATTTTCTTTACGGATGGCAGACTCATAACTCACATGAGAAGTCTAGCATTCTGTGCATGGGTGAGCCTTTGGCTCTTGTTCATTCTAATGTTTGTGGTTCTATGCCCTGTAAGTCTTTAGATGGTGTGAAGTATTTGTTACTTTCATTCATGTTTAGATACATAAAGTCTAGGCATATCCCATAGGCATTTTGTTGAGAACCAATCTATGTATAGGCCAAAATGCCTATGATCTAAAAATGGGGGCGAGTATATATCTAAAGACTTTGAGCAGTTTTGTGATGAGAGAGGTATTAAGCATTAGTTGACTGCCTCATATACCCCACCCCAGAATGGTATGGCCAAGTACATGAATAGGACAATTTAGGAGCAAGTTTGTAGTACACTTAGCTAGCATGCTTATTGCAACACTTTTGGGCTAAGGCTATTATTGCTATCATATATTTGATTAATCAATTCCCATGCATTGCTCTTGACCTTCAGGTTGTAGAGGAGATATGGTCTGGAAAACGTCCATCATATGATCATTTGCATGTCTTTGGTTGTGAGGCTTGCCATTTCCCAAGGACAAGAGTAATAAGCTACATCCTAAGTCCATTAAATACATATTTCTTAGTTATGGGGATGTGGGTGAGATGGGCTATCACCTATGAGATCCACAGGCTCAGAAGGTCATTTGTAGCCATGTTGTTATTTTCCATGAGAAGAAAATGCATAATTAGCCTTGAGATACACATAGTGATATTTCAAGAGGAGCTTACTATATAGCATGCTAGATAGCCTACAATAGATTGATACTCAATGGCATAGATCCATGATGTTAAACAAGAGGTACATGTCCCACTGCCTATTTTGTGGTGTTCTACTAGAGGTAGATGTCAACTTGATCGATTTGCACCCTTTATGGATTATGTTATAGTGATAGATGCTAATGAGCCTCTTATCTATGATGAGGTCATCTATAGAGGTGATAGTCACTCCCTATAGAGAGACAGCCATGCAGTTAGAGTATGACTCACTGCAGAAAAATCATACATGGGATTTGGTTCCTTTACCTAATGAAAAAAGTGGGCGTACAAGTTAAAGAGTATCCCTAGATGCCCCAAGACATTCTATAAGGCTAGATTGGTTGCTAAGGGTTTTAAGCAAGAGCATGGTGTTGAATTTGATAAATTCTTTGATCTTGTTGTCAAGATGACTATCCTATGCTTGTTTTTGGCTTTGGTTGCACAACTTGATTTGGACCTCTATCAAATGGATGTTAAGATGGCTTTCTTGCATGGGGACTTGCATGATGACATTTATATGCAACAACCTAAGGGTTTTGAGGAAAAAGGCAAGGAACACCTAGTGTGTAAGTTGAGAAAGAGCCTTTATGGCCTTAAATAGGCATCTAGGGAGTGGTACCACAAGCTTGATGCCTTCATGCACTCACAGAGACCCGTGGTGATATAGACCTATGGTTATATATGAAGAAGGCTCATGATGGCAACCTTATGCTTTTGGTACTCTATGTGGATGATATGCTATTTGCTAAAAGTGCTCATGATGAGTTCGATGCAGCTTAACAAGAGCTTTGACATGAAGGACATGGCAAAAGCCTCGCATATTCTTGGGATATGCATTATGTGCAATGACTCTAAGGAAATCCTTTACTTGTCAAAGAAGAAGTGCCAATTATCTGCAATCTGATGAGTAGACGGCTAAGATGGCCAAGATCCCTTATGCATCAGTAGTGGGAAGTTTGATATATGCCATGATAGCCACTCATCTTAACATAGAATTTGTAGTGGGGATTGTGGCATGCCATATAGCTATACCTGGCAAGTGGCATTAGGATGTTGTGAAGGGTATCATGAGGTACCTTAAGGGCACTGCAAATATGTGAATATGTTATGGTGGCTAGGATATAAGAATCATGGGGTACATTGACTCTGATTATGTAGGATATATAGACATTAGAAAGGTCACCTTTATCTATGTCTTTAACTTTGCCTCTAGGTGATGTTTCTTAGATGTCCAAGGTGTAGAAATGCATGGCCCTTTCCATTACAGAGGCAAAGTATGTTGCAGCCACTAAGGCTGACAAGGAGGTTCTCTACTTAGGCCAAACTTGGTATTACTAATATGGTCCCTACCCTACATTCAAATTCTATAAGTGCCATCTAGTTGGGGCCAAATGTATAAGCTTTTGCTCAATCACCAAGACCTACAGACCACTTATTCTTTCAAGTGTTTCAAGCCGAGCACTAATGGCTACCTCTCACATAGCTGACACACTATCCCTCTCTACGAGTGTAGTGATCTTACCTCCATGCTCAATCGAGTTGCCTCCCTCTCAAGCACTCTAGTAGCTCCATGATCCAAGGTGTAAGCTCAAACAAGCTTGATCCTCAAGCTCCAAGCTCCGTTCCTGCACATAAGGCAAGAAAAAAGAAGAGAAGAAGAAGAAGAGAGGAGAAGATGGAAAGCTTCTCCACCACGGGCCCTCACCCTTACTCCCTCACTCTCCCTCTCTCAAGCACAAGCTCAAGCAAGCAAGAACAAGAAGAACAAGAAGAAGAAGAAGAAGAAGAAGAAGAAGAAGAAGAAGAGAAGAGGAGAGCTAGTTTTGGCCACACACAAGAATGAGCTTCTTCATTCACTTTTTGTATTTTATACAAAACCCTAACCCTAATCCCCTTTGGGCGCCCATCCCTTTTTACATGACCGGCCTTCTTAGCCTAGGTCCTATTTTCCTATTTCCTTTCTATTTGCATTATGCCATCATCCATGCCCCTCTACATTTACAAATTCCACATGAGGGAGCTCGGTACTCTTTTACAAGGATTTAGAGTGTGCTTTTATATTTAAAATGCACCTTTCCTCTTTTGCACTTTCCTTGAACTTTTAAGGTTGTCCTTACTCTTTTGGCCCTTTTTTCTCCCATTTCTTCAACTGGGGCCACCTTTTTCCGGTTTGCCCTATGTCTTTTAAATTTTCTTTTTGCTTTCTTTGCATTGGGGTTAACACCAAGAATCCAGTCTTCTATATGAAGACAAAGCATATTGAGGTGTGTTACCACTTTATCAGAGAGGTTGTTGAGGACAAGTCCATTGAGCTTGTCAAAATCTCAACTTACCAAAATTCTACAAATCTCCTCACTAAAAGTCTCTCAACATATGGTTTTTCCTTAGGAAGTTGATGGGCATTGAATGGGATGACGTCTTTCCTCATCCTATTGTACTTTATGTACATCTGTACTTGTTACTTTTTTCTTGTTTTCTCCTTTACTAGGGGCACATTTGCCTCTACGTGATGGGAGGTTGTTGGGGGTAAAGACATTTATACCTAACCACCCATAAGTTCATTCCACTAACAGTACCTGTACACTGTACACTACAGATGACAACCATACATCACTATCACTTCATTCTTTATTCTTTTAGTGACATTTGAATAAGGGAAGGCCAGTCACACATTGTGACAATTGGAGTTCCCACATATGGTGTCTCTCCCTCTTGCTCTCTTTCTTTATTCACCATAGCTCTTGTTTTGCTCTTGCTTCCACTTGTGTGCTTCTACTTGGGCTCTACCTTTCAAATAGGAAAAATGTTGATACAACCCCTGCCTCTTATGCTCTTAGAGTTAGAGGTAGATTGATAGTAGAGATAGTTATGACTTTCATAGTAGAGACCCACAAATAGACTATGTCTAAGTCTAGGCCTCATGGGCAAGGTTGTAGTAAATTCCACAATCTTGTCTTCTCTTACTTGTCTTTATTGTGGGCAATAGGGATATATATGGCCATAATACCATGAAAAGTGCCAGGATAGGTGTGAGAAAGACAAAGAGAAAGTGATGGATAATGCTAAGACATCTGACTATCAACATATTACTAAGTCCACTATCAAGGTTGAGGAAATCAGTACATTAGGATATAGTTCAGATGATTATATTTTGGTTGCTTCTTCACTTGCTGCCACACACTTGACCAACGGTTCTTTCTCTTAATGCTAGTTACTTGATTCAGGTGCTTCCTTTCATGTGACCCTACATCACATTTGGTTCTATATTTACTATACTATGTCTCATTTAGTATGCTTGGAAGATGATCATATATCTGATTTTGTTGGCATCAGTGATGTACAATTGAACCTCTCTACTAGTACTTCCTTTGTTTTCCATTATGTATGTCAAGTATTTGATCAAAAGTCTTATCTTTGTAGAATAGTTAGATGATGTTGGGTATCATATTACTTTTGGTGATTTTGCATGGAATATTACCTGTGGCAACCTCATTTTTGGTAGACGTGCCAAGATTAGTCGTCTTTATCATTTGCCTATCTTTGACTCTACTAGTCATGTATTGGCTACTAATCTCCCTCGTGTATTTGCTTGTTTCTAGCTCCAATAATCATGTATTGGACATTATACTGATCTCACTCATGTATCTCTATGACATCACTGCCTTGGGCATATGTCACTCAATGGAATGAAAGTCTTGACCCCTTTGTAGTATCTCCCACCCTTGGATTATTCATGTTTTGGCTCTTGTGATCATTATTTATATGGCAAATAGACACATAACACTCATCATAAGAAGTTTGGTTCTATGCACATGGGTGAGCTCGTGACTCTTATTTATTTGGATATTTGTAAGCCCATGTCCTATCAATCTTGGGTGGTGCTAAGTACTTGTTACGTTTATGGATGACTTTTTGTAGCCGCTTTGGTTAAGAACCGATTTGGGTATAGACTAAAGTACGTAAGGTTTGATAATGAGGGTGAGTATATCTCACATGCTTTTGAGTAGTTTTGTGATGATTAGGGTATCAAACATCTATTGATTCCCCCTTACACCCCACTCTAGAATGGTGTTGCAAAGTACATGAATATGACCATTCAAGAGAGGATCTACAGTCATTGAGTTTTACCTCATATATTTTGGGTTGAGATAGTTACTACTGTAGTTTACTTGAGTAATATATCATCAATCATTGCTCTTGGTGATAGGGTTTCTTAGGAAGTTTGGTCTGGTAAACCTCCTTCATACACTTGTGAATCTTCACATGTGAGGCATTCTATCATATTTCCTAGGAGAAGTATACCAAGTTGGATCCAAAGTCTGTTCAATGTGTCTTTCTCAAATATGGTGACACAGGTGAGATGGGATATCACCTTTGGGATCCACATGCTAGAAAACTCATCCATAGGCATGATATTGCGTCTCATGAGAAAAAGATACATAAGAAACCTAAGCATGTGATTGAGGTGTGTAGGGTAAACTTTCAAACTCCTATTACTATACAACCAACTCCACTTAGACAACTTGCAACTAATGTTAATGCTCCTTTGGCCCAAGATCTACTTGTTGTATGGAAACGTATTGATGATGAATAGAGAGGACATGATATACCGACTCCATAGCCAATGTTGTGACACTCTAATAGTGCCTCACATCCCCTTGGTCACTATGAGCCTACTATGCATTATGTCATGGTGACAGAATGTGATGAGCCCCTTATCTATGAGAAGGCTATGTGCAAATGTGATTGTTCATCTTAGGAGAGGGCTATGCAATTTGAGTTTGACTCATTATAGAAGAATCATACTTGGGATTTGGTTTCCTTGCCTAATGGAAAATATGCATTGCCATGCAAGTGGATGTATAAGTTGAAAAGTATCATTGGTCACCCTATGTCAACATATAAGGCCTGATTAGTTACAAAGGGTTTTAAATAACAAAAGGGAGTTGACTTTGATGAGATTTTCTCTCTTTTGGTTGAGATGACTACCTTTCTCTTGGTTTTGGCCTTAGTTGCATAATTGGATCCAGGCTTGTGCCAAATGGATATTAAGATGACTTTTCTATATGGGGATCTACATGAGGACATCTATATACATTCACTTAAGGACTTGTGAAAAAGGGCAAGGAATACCTAATGTGCAAGTTAAGGAAGAGTTCCTATAGACTTAAGTAGGCACATGGGGAATGATATCATAAGTTTGATGTTCTTATGCATTCATAGTCCTATATCTGCAACACTATAGATCTATGTGCTTGTATGAGCTAGATGCTTCGAAGACTCAACTCAAGAGGAGCTTTGAGATTAAGGATGTGGGACATGATTCTCACAAACTTGGCACGCACATGATGCATAACAACTCTAAGAGACTCCTCTAGTTGTCTTAGAAGAAGCACAAGTATAGTGTACTTGAGCATTTCCATATGCAAGGTGGTAAGCCCATTAATACCCCTTTACCTTTCAACGTGAAGGTTAGTCATATAGATCATCTTGAGTCAAATGATGAGAGGGTGAAGATGGCTGAGATTCCATATGCATCCATCATGAGTAGCTTGATGTATGCCATGATGGCCACTAGACCTGACATAGCATTTGCAATGGGAGTTATCGCTCCCTATAAAATGACACTTGGTAGGTGATATCAGGATGTCATGAAGGGTATCATGAGATATTTTAAGGGTGCTATAGACTTGTGCCTTCGCTATGGAAACCAAGATACTAAACTCATGGGTGACGCTGACTCCAATATGTAGGACATGTAGATAGTAAGAAGTCCACCTCTACCTATGTCTTTGTATTTGCTCGAGGTGTTGTCTCTTGGATGTCTAGGATACAGAAAAGCATTACCTTGTCTACTATCAAGGATGAGTACATCGCATACACATTGAGGCTTGCAAGGAGACCCTATAGTTAGGCCATCTAGTTGCAAACCTTGGTCTCCTTTCTATAACCTACACTGCATTTGGAGTCTATGAATACTATCCAGTTGGTATGTAATCCAATATTTCATGCAAAGACAAAGAATATTAAGATTTGTTATCACTTCTTTAGAGAGATAAATGAGGAAAACATATAGAGCTTGTCAAGATATCTACATATAGTAATCCTATTGATCTACTCACTAAAAGTTTCCCAATGGAATGTTATGCCTTCCTTAGGAAAATAATGGGCATAGGATGAAATGATATATTTCCTCATCTAGTTGTACCCAAACATACATTTTATATTCTTTCTCCTTACTCTAGGAGCATTCACCTTTAAGTGGGAGGTTATTAATGGTTAAAAGCTACTTATGCCTAACTACCTACGTTTACCTTGTACTCAATGTCTGCTCACATGTACATTACAGACGGTGGCCACCCATCACTATCATCTTTTTTCTTTTTTCTTTAGTATGGAATAATAAAGGGAAGGTATGTCACACATTGTGACTATTGGAGTTTCCACAGCCTGGTCTTGCTCTCTTGAGTTTAAACCTCCATAGCCATTGCTCTATTACTTTTTCTTGTACTTCTCTCTTACTCTCGCTCCTACTCACCCCTTTCAAAATCATTTTATTTACTTTCACCATTGACCAGTATATCATATGGTTACGTCTAATTGCCAACCAAAAAATATGAAAAGGCACACCCCTTATTTACATGACCCATCCAATTACATGACATATTGGACCATCCAACATTTAGCATCCAACATATATCTAATTTAATGCATGTTCTTCTATATGTACTTCCTTGCTTACTACAACAGGCACAAGGATAATGCCTTGTCTCTCTTTGCTTGCATCATCATTCTTGTTCTTACCAACCTTCTTGATGTTTAGAACTTGGATGGCTCTAATATGCATTTTGGAAGGACAAGGCCAACTACATTCTTGGACTTATGAGATGTGGAATTTCATCTCTCTATCTATTTCTTTTCCAACACCAATTCTTGATATTAGAGATTCACAGGATCAATATGATTTGTGAGAAAGGGTCAATGCTAGAGCCTTGAGACTCTTCTTTCTTTTTTTTTTGATAATGTCTTGGTTCATGTGAAGAGGTTACATATTGCAACACATTTGTGGACCAAGTTAAAGAACCTTTATGAGGCTTGCACTTATCTTATATGCTCACATTGGAAAAGTAGCTTCAATCGATGTCACCATTGAGTCTCCTAACTATTGAGATATTGGCAATCACACTCAGCTTAGTCTCTTTGTATGGAACAATGTGGGTTGAAGATGCAAAATCCCATACGCAGAGTGGTGGAAAGTGCAATCCAGTCTATTTCTATAAAGCATTATACTTGCTCTCATTTTGAATGCAGTGTCATAGTACTTTTGTACTTCCAACAAAGTGTTCGTGTCATTGTCAGTCCACTACACAAGATTGTATTTATGAGTCCAAGCTTCCATCTTGGAACCTAATTCACTTGTGTGACATTTGGTTTTGATGTCTATTATCTCATGAGCTCACTCTTCCTCTTTCAACCTCCATAGCCATGCTCTAGATCCAACATTCTTTACACTACCATGAGGGATCACATCAACTAGAGAGAGAAGATTCAATCTAAGTTAGCTTCTTGTGGATGAGTGGTGGGAACTTAAGGTTTTGATAGTCATGCTATTTACCCATCTTCCCTCCCCCAAGTATAATATCTTCTATACCATTTTTCTATCTCATGGACATGTGAAACTTTGACATGGGAGTTGTTTCATTTAGTTCTTGAACAAGAGGCTCATCACATAAAAACTTCCAATAGATCATGAGCGATCACCTAGGCTTGAATGCAAGCTACAATGGTGGAGGGGAGCAAAATGGGAAGGGTAAGAGAAAAAAATAGTAAAACAAGGATAAGAAAGAGAATCATGGATCTGCCCTGAATTTATCTTATTATAGAATGGTTAACTTAAACAAAAAGTTATGGCTAGCAAAAGTATCCTCACTTCTATCCTTTGAAGCACATGAAGGCATCTATTACAATAATGAAGGATTCTTCCTCCAAAACACTAGCTATAGAGTTTATGTTTGTCAGTATTTGTGATGAAGAGGCCGATATGGCTTTGGCATCTTTTGAGTTGAGGCCCTAATTGGTGGATAATGGAGCCACTAGCCACATGAATCCATAAATAATGGCTATAGGAAGGGGCATGTAGTTTGTTTACATTTTGTTGTGGATATCCCATTATTATCCCTTTTTCCTTCTTACATGCTACATTTATATAGTATTTTCTTCACCTAATTGCTCTTACCCTTTTAGTTACTATTAAACGATATAGTGCCAATTTGTGGCATGGGCACCATTTCTTTATAACCAAACCAACAAGGCCACATGCTAGTTTTTGAGGTCCTTTATATCCTCGATTTGGATTTTAACCTTATTTTTTATGCTATTGCACAACCTCTCACAAAGATTCTCTTCATCAATTGAGATGAAAGGGCTAGAGATGAGGATACCATTGGTGAGCCTATTAGGTTTGGTTTACAAGAGGGTGGACTGTATAAGCTCATGGCCCTTGTAGCGAGGACATCCCTCTAAGTTGGGTCTTCAACAACATGGTCAATATGGCCATTAGCATTATGAGGCCTTAGGATAGGCCATTTACATACATCTATTTGAGGGGTTACCAAATTTTAGGGTATGTTTTAGTAGTTTAAAATCAATACTAGAGAGATGAATACCAAAGATATTGTTATTCTCATGGCATTTAGGTGGAGTATGCCAATATTCAAACACCAAGAATACTATTGTGGAGTGATAAAAAATGACATTGCTAGAGATGTGTTCAATGCTCAAGAATCATGCACTACTACCTTTTGGATGAGGTTGTGGCCATTGCAATTCATGTCTAAAAACCACTCTCCTAGATCGATTTTTCTATAGAGATAACTTTTTATAAGTATGTATTTTGGAGAAATCTTCTAGTTTGTTAGACTACTCATGGTTATTGGCTCTATGATCCTACAATTGGGCAAGTCACTATTGGTAGGGATGTTGTCTTCCTTAAGGATATTCTTCAACATACTACTCTACCATGTAGTCTGTCTATTTCAGTAGTAGTCCTTCTATAGAGACATAGCCTTTATTTCTCAAGAACCACCTCTTTAGACTCACTTCCACCAATGCTTCTAAAGAGGCCCCCAACCCTAGTCCCAGCTTCGCCCTAGGTTTCCTACAAGTTAGCCAACACAAATCCCCACTCTTTTCACCACCATCTCTAATGAGGCCCTTTCTGCTTTACTAAGGCCTTACCTCTCAATTAAACCTAATTAAAGAGTTGTTAGTGATAGAGGGGGATGATGAGGAGAATGAGATGGAACTACAAGATTTAGGTGCCTCAAAGGAGCTAAAGGCTTCATGTCAATTGGTATCTCAAGATCCATGATGGTTTAGGACTCTTTGATAGGATTCTAAAGTTTAATTTTTCCTAATACCATTTGTGATGGATCTTAAGAGGTCACAAAGGATACAACATTTCTAGGAATAGTAGTAGCATGTTGGTTCACTTAGTGTGGACTACAGCCTTATGCACATGATTGTGGATGATAGAGAGCCTAATTTAGTTGAGGAGGAATTGACATAGGATACTTGGCACCACATCATGTAGGATGAGTTAGATTCCATTGACCAAAATCAAACTTGATCTTTGGTTCCACATCTTCTACAAAAGAAGGATATTTATGTGGGCTAGCCACTAAAGTTCTATGTCCCAAGATAAGAGGATTTTGTTTATTGCCTGTGGAAGGCCCTTTGTGGCATGAAATAAGTGCCTCAAGCTTTTATCATTGTTTATCTAAATGACTTGATAATTACATGAGTCACATTGGGCATATTGCTTGTTGGGTAGAAAGTTTGAGTAGAAAAATAAATAGAAGGGTATAGAACACAACATTGAGGGCCAATCACTAGGGTAAAAGAGCCTATTTGGTCAAAAATAACTTATATTCTATCAATATATGCTATCAAGTCCAAATTTGATCACAACCATGGAGTTTCTTTGTTGCAAAGATGGTAGTTATCATATGGCAACTAGATTGTGCATGATTGGGAAATATACGCAAAGATCAAAGGAAATTCGAACATTGTCTTAGGGAAAAAAGGAGGTATTGGGAAGCTTTAGGATAGTGAACCTTTCATGTTCCACACTCGTGGACTGCATGAATTCTACAAGTGTAACCTATGTCATTTAAGTGGATCCTCATGTTTTTATGAAGGGCCCATTGAGTTATTGCCCCCTTACCCTAGTGTTTTACACTTGCTTATCATTTAGAGTATAATAGAATTGTGGTCTTCCTCTAAGCAAAGGAGCCCTTAGCCAAAAATAATTCAAAGATTAGTATTTAGGCTTAATACAATGAAATAGACTTCTAAAAACTAAGCCTTCTAAAAAGTAGATCATAAATTCTAATGTGCCCCAAAATATGTATCCTCTTAAAAGAAAATTAATTGTTGTAAAATATGAAGCATCCCCAACATGACAACCATGAATAAAGTGTTAATGTGCTCAATTGAAACAATGCATCTCCACTCGCAACTCAACATGAACTAAGATATATGCGGCATGCCCAATGTGTCCACCATTAATAAACCAATCCATGATAAGACTTCAATACCACTCATAACTTAGTATCGAATCAGTAATAAATAATTGTCTTAAAACTCTAAAATAAATTCATAAGTAGAGAGATCAACATTGATCTACCAACCTTTCATGCCAAGGTTTCTTCATAAAGTGAGTAATGCTAACTATTTTACTCTTTGTTACATTTACTCTTTATAAACATTTGTAATGCTAATTGCTATTACTTTTTAACAACATTAACCATTATTACTCTAGGGGATCACAACAATCATCAATATTTACATGAAGAGCCAAGGCATCAAATCCTTCTTTTTACTAAAATAATTTGATTAATCTTTCTAATGGTATCTTAGGGTTCCATTTGAACTTGTACATAATAGAAGCACAATTTATAATATAGTAATCGTATTTCAAATCTATTTGTCAACCATAGATTCTTCTAAAAAAGTTTGGAAGTAAAACAAATGAGTTATAAATCATTATTGGGTTTGATACAAAACTCTCACACATAGTAGATACACATAGTTGTGTGTGTGCGTGCATGCATGCGCCACATATGCACATGTGCCAGAAGTTTTATGAGAGCGTGGAAGTTTCTCTTATTTTTATGAGAGCATGGAAATTGAGCATGCTACAATGATGACTAGATTCATCCACTCAAACCGTTTGAAGCACTGGCATGATCAATGCAACATCTAAAAGGTTGCCATGCATTTGACATTGTGCACCTCTAGTGTGGGAAACTAGTGGTTCAACTTACTTGTTGCCCCTAAGTTATGTAACAACCCCCTAGAAACTCTTTTATGTTGTCTAATGACATCCCTTTCCTTAATAATCACTTGCTCAATAGCAATATCAATAGTTTGAGGCAAATCGAATTGAGCATGCATACTAATATGAGGCTATAAATCGATTAAAGTTGAAGGATTTAAAGTCCCAATTGTTAATCAAAATTTTCTCAATAGCAATATCATTACTTTAAAGCAAATCAGATTGAGCATGTGTATTAATATGAGACTGAGAATCGATTAAAGTTAAAGGATTTAAAATCCCAAATGCTTGTCATGAGGAAGGAAGTTGCTATTGGAACTGTTTTGGGTAAATTTTGGAGCACTTTTAGCTCTTGAAATTTTTCATTTTTCCTCGATCATATTTTTGAAACTTTGTCCCTATTTTGAAGCATAATTCCCACCCTATGTAGAAGCATAAACAATGGGAGAAGTTAGCACTTGGTTGTAATTACTATTATGACTATTGAAACCCTTATTTTCTTGCTTGAAACCCTCTTAGAGTTAGCTGAAAACTTGTCCATGTCTTGCAGTTTGATTGGAGGAATTACTCTCCAAACTTCTTTGTTGAAAATTCCCTACATCTCTCTCATATTTCTGAGAATATCTTTCAACCAATTAAATTGCTTCATGTAAAGTTTTGGGTTACTGAGCTCCCACTTCCAATGGCAAGGCTAAGTCAATAGTAAAGATATACTTATTCAAATTTGCAAAATCTAAAATGCCCTTAACATACATAGAGAGATTCAAATAGATATTTGAATAATCTCTAACGAATACTCCTCTTTGAGCCCATGTATACTATCTTCTTTGAAGTCTTTTCTTCTGTAAAGGGGAAACAAAAACATCAAGCATGGCTTGCTTGAACTCTTCTTATGTAGAAAAGTGTTGGACAATCTTGTACATATATTGCCACCAAGTATGAGTGTAGCCTTCAAGGTAAAGAGCCATAAAATAATTTTTCACTTCCTCACTTCAAGGATAGAGAGTGAAATACATCTCAAGTTTGTTTATCCACTCCGAAGGTGAAGAATTTTCTCCCTTGAAGTTGGTGATATTGATCTTTTCTTTGTACTCCTTCTCATTGTAAGATGGTTGTAAATTGTTATTTGGTTGTCTATAAGAGCGTTGTCTCCATGAGTCCTTATTCCAAGAATGTTGCCTAGGGCAAGCTGAAGAATTTTCTCCCTTGAAGTTGGTGATATTGATCTTTTCTTTATACTCCTTCTCATTGTAAGATGGTTGTAAATTGTTATTTGGTTATCTATAAGAGTGTTGTCTCCATGAATCCTTATTCCAAGAATGTTGCTTAGAATAGGGTTGTCCAAAACCAAGTGATGTGGACTCACCATTTGAAATGTGCTCTTTACTTGAGTGATCTTGGGCTAATATTCTTCTGTTATTTTTCCCTTCAACATGAGCTTGGTCTTTTACTGCATTCTCTTTAGGCACATTAATGGGGTGATGGTGAGAGGATTTATAAAGGGTTTCACATCCATGATAATCTTCATCCACCCTAATGTCATCTTGTTCATCTATATATCTATCATCATCCTTTGGGCTGTTGAGGATTGAGGTCTTGAAGTATAATTGCAATGAGCTTATGATCAAAAGAAATTACTCTTCATTTTTTATGGTTCACCTCTTTCAAAAGTAAGCAAAACAAGCTAAGTACTTTCCTTATTAGGGTGGGCTAGATTGGAATCACAAAAGACCTTATAAAGGTCACCAATAGGTTGGGATTCTATTTGTGATTCGTTGTCCATCGAGCTGTCCATATTTCTTATGGCTGAAATAATCTCTTCAAATAGAGATTCGTTGCTTTGTTGTAGTTCAGTAATCTCCTTATTCATTTGTGCTGATCCTTGAATCAACCCATCATTCATTTGTGTCAAATCTTCATTTAATTTTTTCAAGTCATTAGAAATCCCTTCACTAATGTGGCCCGGCTCTCTGTATAATAACAAGTAGTCATTAATTGTATGTGGCTCATGGGTAGCTTCAATCCTTTGATGCATGTTGTAGGTAGCTCCTATACTAATGTCTTCATCCACTTGCTCATGATTTTGAGCCTCATTGGTATAGTTTTGATCTGCATGAAACTCTCTAACATCATCATTCATTGCTTCTAAAACAAGATCCTTCTTCTTGTTCCTCGCCATTGAAAGAAGAGTACTATAATGGCGGATTGCGTGTTAATAAATCCTTTGTATCTTCCCAAGTATAGCTCCAATCCAAGTGTTATATAGCTCCATAGGAAGCTTATGAGGTCTGGATACAGTACATTTAAAGAGGTTTTAACTTGGGATAAAGTTCTAGGTGAAATAATGTCAAATAGTGTTATCCTATTAGGTTGTTATCCCATTGTACCTCTTGTTAGTAAAACTGAAATATCTTGAGCTCCCAATATTGGATCAATGAGAATTTTTATGAAAAATGGAGCTGAATATCCCCTCTATGCATTGAGCTATCAAGCTCTAATTATGGATCAATACAGAAATTTCTATAATAAGATCTTCACTATTGTACTAAAGTTTCCTGCACCATGTCTACTACTTGTAAATGCCTTGTTTGGACCTATAAGAACTCCCTGGGTATAACAAACCTTGTAAACACCTGTGGGTGCTTGAAAAGGATTGTGGCACACCTGTGGGGATCAAAGTTAACCTATAAAATGATGGATACCTGTGGGGATCAAAGTTAACCAACACCACATTGGGGAATATGGACACATGGTCAAATCTTTGGATTTGTCATAACTTGAATACTATAACTCCAAATTGAGTGCTCTATAGCTCAATAGATTCCATTTTTCAAGTGCTTTCCAATGATAGGTCACATCATATGGTTTTGAGAAACTTATGGGCATGTTATTTGGGAGCCACCTTTTTAGTATTCAAAAAATGGGTATTGGGAGATTCCCAAACTCACTAATATTATGTTAACCTATAAAATGATGGATCAATGACTAGCCAACAAGTCAAGTTCCATGTTAGGTATAAAATGTAGGTAATGAATCAATGCTTGCAACCAATTTTGACATTGATCTTGAATGGACATGATGAAAAAATATATAATAGCCACAATCAGCCCTATGTTAGGCTCTATATTCCTCTTCAATACCAAGCTTGATGATTGATTACTCTTAATCTCCCTTTTCCAATAATAGGATCATCTCAACAATGGGATAATCAAAGAGATTAAAAGTATTAAGTAGTAGGAATACCTCTTGATGATGAAGAGTATTAAATGGGCTTCAACTAATGAATCCTCCACACAATCCATCCCCAAAATGATCAAGGTTGAGTGCCATAGGTTCACAGCTTCAACCAACATTTTGTCCCATAATGCTTGCCCAAATACGTCTTCATCTTGTAGTAATGAAGAGTGCTCCGATGGATTATTTGAAATCCATGCTTAAGTAAAATACTTCAATCACTATAGTAGAAAAGCCTTTGAGTAATGAAGAAGCACTAATTCTTGATGGGGATTAAGAATTGATGAAGATACTATACATTTAAGTATCCAAGGAAGTGAAAATACCTTCAATCTTGATTATATGCCTCAATGTTGGCAAAATCTTTGTAGTGTGCTTAACTCTCACCTTCCTTGAGTTGAATAAACTATAAATCCCATGGTTGGAGCTCATTCACACAAAAAGTTAAAAAATTTCATGGCTGCCCTATTTTCCCCCAAATTGAAATGAAGAAATTGCTTCAAATCTTGCCAAAAAGCTCCAATGTCAGCTCAATGGTGAATGTAGATGCTTGTCTTCAACTTTCTGAGGCCGAGCATAAAAGCCCTCTCAAATCTTCAAGAAATGGTAAAAATATAATTGTTGTCCTAAATCTGCAATAGCTAGGGTTTCCATAAAGCTTCAAGAAGGTTCAATAAGAGAAATAGCTAATGCTTCAAGGAAGAGAGTAAAGAGCTGGAATAGAGGCTTGTTCAAGCTTGATGAAAGATTGTATGGATAAATGGCTTGTTGTCCCAACATATTCAGCTTGAATACATAGCTTGAATAATGAAAATGAAGCTTACTTCATTGTTTGTACTCCTCTTTGATACCATTAGAGGTTATAGAGCTTCATGAGGAAGAGGTTATGATGAGTACTACCATGGGAGAGATGATTTGTCACTGTCATGATCATCTTCATGCCTAAAAATATGGTGTAATTTGCACTGATCTCTTGGTTGTCCACGTGTCAAGGATCCCATCCAACATGGTGCTTTTTGAGCTTGTAGAGAGGTCAAGAGTCAAACTAGCACGCTCTGATGTTAGAAGCTAGGGGAAGTTGATATGATCAAGATTGATCCATCAAGCTTGAGAACAAGTTGAGAGAAAGTAGAGAAATCCTTGTTTAACAAAAGTAATCCCTATTCAATCTTTTTCGTAATCTTCATTAATCCCACTTATACCCAAAACCTCCAAAATGGGCCTCTTATTGACCACAAGCCGCTAAAATTTCCAAGAACCTACCATTTCCACTTTAGAACTTCTCCTAGAGCTCTAAAATTGGTCAAGGCTAACTGTAGGAAACCTCAACTAGTCACAACTTGAACTATACCAAGTCCTATAACCAAATCTTAAACCCTGGTTACTCAAAGTGGTGTTAATAACCTGATTTGGACTTGAAAACAACCTTAAAAAGAATCAAATTCAAGGCTCTGGCACACCATTGTAAAGAAGCAAATTCCCATAGCAAGTTAAAAATAGTGAAAATTAAAAAAATATACTAAAATGCCAAGAAAGCCATAGCCAAGCTAGCTAGGCTGCCATGAATCATGCTACCACTTGAATTACAAAGATTGAGAATCGTTGATGAGAGGCTGTAGCATGATATCCTCCTCATGCTATGAAGGAGCATGGAATCCACCCCAATGCCATGGTGGCCAAAGAGTATGCACCCTCAATGGATGGGGGGAGGTGGAAATCTCAAACAAGAAATATTTACAATTGGCAAAAGATGCTTGGCAAGTTACAACATAGCCTTTTATATCTAGCCCTAGACCTAAGGCTAAATATTGGTTAAGGTATTAATTTTACTTTATTACAAAGAAGAATAACAAAAGAGAATAGTCGGATCAGGAAACTCACCACATTGTAGTCTAGATAATCATTGTGAGCTTTGATGCTCTAACAACTCTGCCAATGTTTGCATTTGAGCTGTATACTTCTTGATCTACTGTCCCTCATCATGCATGAGTAGTTGATCCCCCTCTCTTGTTCATCCAGGCCGATATGAGTCTGCCTTTTATTTATATATATATATATATATATATATATATATATATATATATATATCTCTCTCTCTCTCTCTCTCTCTCTCTCTCTCTCTCTCTCTCTCTCTCTCTCTCTCTCTCTCTCTCTCTCTCTCTCTCTCTCTCTCTCTCTCTCTCTCTCTCTCTCTCTCTCTCTCTCTCTCTCTCTCTCTCTCTCTCTCTCTCTCTCTCTCTCTCTCTCTCTCTCTCTCTCTCTCTCCAAGCCCTCTACTCCTCCTAAGGCAAAAACTTAATCTCTCTACTTCTCAATCTTGGGAAGCATTCGAAGAAGGTTTGCAGAAAGGATGGGGAGTAGGTGACAGAGCAAAGAACCAACACACAAGCCCTTAATAAGACTTCTCTCTCCCTACCTCATAGAGAGCTTGCATGCACAAATTGTTCAGCGAAGAAGAAACAAAATAGGGGTAGAGAAGTGGATAAGCTCTTGTTGCATTAGTCATGGAATTTTTTACAACAAGGTTTTTGAACCTTATATATGAGATTTAAAATTTTGGGCCTTGGGTAGGGCCTAAGTTCTTATTAATGCCTACTGCCCTTCCTTTAATACCTATCTTAAGGGTCATGTGACTCATCAAACCCTCTATTATTCAAAAGAATAAATTAACTTGCACACGTGTGCTATTACTTTTGTTTAGATTTTATAATTTGCATGGGAGTGGTGCTCAGAGAAATTTAATTTTACATTTCTCACCCTTAGGCAACATGATTCTTAATGTCAGTGCATTTTTCGCCACACAATCCTTGTCTTTTTCTCGTCACCTATGCTTCCTTAAAATTTTCCTAATTTTGAATTAATTTTCTCTTTTCTTTGTTTTTTCTTGCTTCTTGGCCATTTCTCGCTTGCTATGTTTCATTGTCTCTTGCAGTTCTACTCTGTTTTGCTTCTTGTAATAGATTAACATTACCCCCCTCACTATTGAAGTGCTAGTCCCATGGCACTCGTGAAAGTGCGTGGAACATGTATCATGTTATGATCAAAGGGAGGGTGAGAGGTTGTGTGATGATAGGGGGAGACAATTAATGGGTCTTCATTGCTTCTCAAGTACTTGCAAAGCAAGAATTGGTATGTAGTGGGTGAATGGTAAGATTAGGAGATGGGTATGCATTAGATAAGCCAAGGCTTTCTAGGTCTGTCCCACACTTGAGGACCCAATTAGTGTGTGGAGCAAGGTTCAAAGAGATAGGTCTGCCAATTTTGGGGTGTGCTGCCATTAAGGACCCTAAACATGTTGTGGGGAAGAATTGGACTAGGGGGTTGAGACTGGAGCCAACCAACCAAGGTCACTGAGTACTCTCAGGCTTGAGACCCCTAGATGCTATGCAAGTGCGGGTATGTATGTATATATATATACATGTGCGCGCATGCACACACACACACACACTCTCTCTCTCTCTCTCTCTCTCTCTCTCTCTCTCTCTCTCTCTCTCTCTCTCTCTCTCTCTCTCTCTCTCTCTCTCTCTCTCTCTCTCTCTCTCTCTCTCTCTCTCTCTCTCTCTCTCTCTCTCTCTCTCTCTCTCTCTCTCTCTCTCTCTCTCTCTCTCTCTCTCTCTCTCTCTCTCTCTCTCTCTCTCTCTCTAGACTCTCTTTTTTTCTTTTTTCTCTTTCAACTATTCCTTTTGTTTTCTCTTTTCCTAAGATAAAGGAGGAGGCAAAGGTTTTAGGGAGTGTTCAAGACAAGGTCTGCTCATGAGGTAGGTCTTCACAACCATGCAAACTATCAAGGGGGTTGTGGGTAGGAAAGGGTGACTACAACTTATGAAGCATGTGGTGTTCATCTCTTCTAACAAGTTTATACAGTATGTCAGCAGCATGGTGGCACGAAGAATGTTGTTGGCCATAGCATACTTGTCAATCCTTATGTTGGCATATAAAAGAACAAGGGGTGAAGCCCTTCCTCCTCTGTAGCTCTTTTCTAGTTTAGCAAGACTATTGGAAGCTTAAGGTAGTTACATGTGATGATGCAGTTTGGACTCAAACAATTCTAGAATGTAGCCACAAATTGTCTAAATGTTGATACCAAGTCTCTCTCTTGGAATTTGAGGCAATCATTTGACCCTATGACTCTAACATTGTAGATAAGTCGAAAGTGGTATTTTGCATGGTTTTTAGGGTCATAGTCATATCCATGCCTCCTAGGATAAGGTAGGAAGAAGGGGTTTCCTTTCTCTACCAATGTAGTGTTGTAGAAGGCTACCCATGTTGTTTTTGGTCTCTAAGATGAATCTCCACTAGGTTGGTTGTCCTTCAAATCCCCAAACTCTTCTAGGTACTTCTCCAACCTTGTCAGTCCAATAGTCCTCTTCTTTGAAGCACCACAACCTTGGGTCTTGTAGTTTCTGATCAATCCAACCCTTTATGTAACGTGCCTAGGTCGCGACACGTTTTAGTAGTCCATCGGGAGTCTCTGATCTAAAAGATGTTGCCTGGCACTCCCACAGAATGTCACAGGGTTTGTCAGTTAGTGAATCCCGAGTCTACTCCGCAATGAAACATATCGGCCAATCCGATTAAGATCAACCTGAATCTTCCCCGGTTTCTAATGGTCAAGTCATTCTACAACCTTCTAGTGTCGGGATCTACTTTGTGCAAAGCATCTAAACCAGACACATATCGCATTTGGTTCAAAGAGAATGGGAAACGAGAGGGATGCATCGCTCGACCTCTCTACCCGTAAGGTAAAGTCCCATTCCGGTCCCCTAAAACGATATGAGCCAAGGTTCTACCCTAGATTATCTAAGGTCAATATGTCATCACAATTTGAATGTTGAGAAGCCTCCCAATTCTCCGGGACCACCCATCGGGGGTTCGGCCCACCTACTTCCCTTGAAAGCTTTAGTTTAATATATAAGGGCACATTACTGGTAACACATACAAGCAGCTTCCTTAATTAACCCATTAGTCACATGTTCCTTTAAGTAATTTTATACACTTACACGAAAACAAATTAGACAAATTCTTTCAAAGTAGACTTTATATTAAAATTTCAATTGAGATATAAATCTCGTCCGTGGGACGATTCCAACAATCCGTAAGGATGCGTCTTATTTTCCTCCAAGTTTTCACCCTTGCACTAGTAATGGGGCCTTGAGATTCCTTCTCGAGTCACATAGACCATCTAAGTAGGACCCGGAAGCAAGGGATTTATAGCCAAAGCCCCCCTGGCACCCGAACATCCTCCACACAGAGTGTAGCGTTAGACTCAGTATTTGTGTTTCTGCGTCCTAATCCTGCAGATCCGATGCCTGTTCTCGTGATTCCTCGACCCACAGCTTGAGGTTTTGCCATAGGGTGGGGTGCTGCTTAAGCAGGTCTCCTAGGCTTAACGTCACTGGGGTGGTCACTAGCATGGTAAGGAGGCTGTCGGCTACTCGTCCCTCTCCTACGCCGGATTGTCCTGGCCAATGGCCGTACTGATTTGTGGGCCTGCAGCATCAAGGCTTGCCCTAAGGGGTACTGTCTATGGTGCGGTTGCATCTCCAGACTTTGGTCGAGGGGGTGAGACTGCCATGCTCATGCTGATGAGATCCTTGCTCTCGTCCTCTAGGATGGTCTCAGTGCTCCTTAAGTGCTCTTGGGCCTCTTTTACCCAGTCCTTCACTTTCTTTATGGCCTCGAGTTGGCGCTTCGGATGCGGGTACTCCCCTACCTTGGCACTTCCCTTTTTGACCGTCTTGGGGGCTGAAGTTTCCGTCTATGCATCCTCGACTTTCTTTCCAACAGGCAGAGTTGTAGCACTCTCAGCTTTTAGTGCGATCTTAGCCTCTGGCATCCTCTTCCTTCGCCTGTGGCTCTTTTTTCCCATCGAGGCTGCATTGAGGTTGCTGGGTCCTGGTAGTGATATGCTGGCCTGCTTTGTCTGGGCACGGTCATGACCCGCAATGGGATGGGTGTGGCCTCCCCATCAAGGTTCTCGACGCCAAACAGCCGTAGTGGGACAAATGGTACTTCAGCTGAATTTGCAGAAGGTTTCCGCTTTGGGCAATTGATGAAGAGATGGGTGATTCCACACTCAACACACCTTAGGTCAGCTTTGTCTCTGTTCTGCTGCTCCCTCTCGGGGCAACGTGATGAGACATGGCATGGGTGACCACAGGTCCAACAGATGATTGGATCCTGCATCTGCCCTCCTAGGCCTCTACCTCATTCTCTCCCTAACGCCATCACTGGTACTGGTCGATAGTCCATAAGGATGGCGTTGCCCTCGTCGTCGTGAGAGACATAAGGGTATAAGTAAGTCTCTTCCTCATTTGGCTCTTCCACATAGTGGATTGGAGCGTCACTCGGTGGATGGGTCACATAGGGACTGGGCGGCCTAGGTATACCTGTAGGGTTTATGTCCATCCTGGGGACAGCTGGCCTAATGTCATTAGGTGCAGGAAGGGCCAATGGGGCTCCCCTTTCGAAAAGTGGCTGCGGTCTGTTTGCTAGGTAAGGCTGACCATATGGTTGGGAGTATAGAAGTCTGCTGGGCAATCTACAGTGCATAATGTTGTGACTGAACCTGTCGCAGTTAGCGCAAGGTCTCGACCTAGGGTCTTGATACTCGATTGGCAAATGATTTCTGCCACAGTACACACATTGGAGGTGTGGCCGCGTTGGTCATCTCCACAGGTCTTGCAGCTTGACTATCTCCATCTTGATATCAGCCAAGTCGTGGTTCGTCTCGGTGGCCTTCCCCTTATCTTGGGATGATGGGGCCGGTCGCTTACCAGAGGTCGGTGCTCTTTCTAGACCTCGCGAGATGGTTTCTTCTGAGTTGGAGCTCCTCTCTTTCAGTTGATCGTCGACTCTGATAGCTTCCTCAAAAACCCTAGCTAGCGTGTCTCGCTGCAAGCTCGAGTTGGCTACCAAAGCCTTATATAGTTCCTCGTTTCGAATTTCGCTGATGAACACAGTTGAAACTGCTCTTTTAGTCGGTTGTTCACCTGTAGGGATTCTCTTGAAGAGGCTTCTTACGTGGGTTACATAATCGTGAATGTCCTCCTTCTCTTTCTACTTGACATTCATCAGTCGTACTAGCAGATTGTCGAAGTATCTAGGCTTGGCAAATCTCTTAATGAAGAGATTCTTGAGGCTATTGAAGTTTGCTCGCTCTGCAGCATCTAAGCTTGTATACCAGGTCCTGCCCTTGTCACCTAAACAAAGCCCAAACGCTTGAGAACGCTGAGTCAGGTCACTGAGGCCGTTGGCTTCGCAGACTTGCTCAAACTGCTCTACAAAGTTGTATGGGTCGTCATGGGATTGGTACTTGTTGAGCTGCTTTGCGACTATTGGGGTTTTAGATTGGCTCTTAGAGCCTTGGGCGGCTCCTAATCCTGCCAGCAGTGAGGTCGCCAATGCTGCAGCACTTTGCTATGCTACGGTATTGTTTAACAATCGCTTCATAAGAAGTTTGATCAGCGTTAAGTCTCCTTCTAGGGCTCTCTTGTGATCTGTTCGATTTCTGCCGGCCAAGTTCAGCACTCACTGTACCTCATGCAACTCCGTGCTTTGCCTGTGACTCCTAGCCTGCTGGTCTCTATTGTACGCGGCTATGCCTTGCAATGCCTTATGGGCTAGCTTACTCTCTTCTTCTAAGTCTGCGATGATAGCATCTGCTATCCGACCGCGGTGCTCATACCAAGTGTGTGCACCATAGTTGCTGACCAGTTGCTAAATAGCCTCTGGGAAGACGCCCAAGTCGAGTTCCTTGTTAGACCTGTGGTCTGAGCTTTCCTCTACCATAATAGAGTTCTCGTGCTTCGCCAAGCTATCGATCAGGTTGAGTGGGTTTGTCAAATCCCCTTCGTTTGCGCCGCTTGCTTGGTCCTACTTTGCACATTGATGGGTTGTCTTTGTCTGTGAGTTCTCTCCTATTCGTGGGTTCCTTGAGTGGCTTATTTGAGTGAGTTCCTTGACTTATTAAATACAGTCCTCAAGTTATCTCCACTATGTGCATGTGTTCTTCCTGGTACACTTGTGTTCAATCAGGCTTTCAGTTTTTCTTAAGTGCACTTCAAGTGCAAAAATTCAAGGTGAGTGCGGCAACCAGCCTCTAGCATCTCATGCACCCTTGGGCCTGATAGGCTTTGTAGATCAATCCTTTGGACGTCTAGACGGGATTTAGGGCCTTTCGATTACATTGCCTTGCCGTTTTTTGGGCTCGATCAGGGTTTTATGGCTCAGCAGGTTGCCTCTAGGTCTCTGGGTTTCTAGGTATCGTAATAGTCCACTCAAGCTGTTAAGCGGCTATGCCTTACGATTTTGTCTACTCGGTGCGCCAGAATCAGGCTCTGAATGTCAGGAGGGCTTACGACAAGTTGCACTGCTGAGCTCCAGCCGGGTCAGGTCAAATTTCTGAGACTGAGTTAGACACACACTCGGCCCAACTGGTCCGAATTGCAGGGGCCGAGTGAGTGACTCGTACGGGCCGAATTGTACTTGTCCGAGTGTAAAAAGTTTTTCGCAGGCCGAGGTCCGAGTGGAGTAACTCGAATGGGCCGAGTCAAATGTTGGGCAGAGGGCTAAGTCGGGTCTTGGGCCGAGTGGACCTCGGGCCGAGTGGACTTTGGGCTGAGTATCGGTTTGGTCAAAGGGCCGAGTGGAGTAACTCGGACGGGCCGAGTTGAATGTTGGGTTGAGGGTCAATTAGGGTTTTCGGGTCGAGTGTTGGTTTGGGCGGGTCCGAGGCCTAGTCTGGGACTCTGCCTAACAAGGGCCGTTCGGATGGGCCGAACGCGGCGCGACGAATGCTGCGCGATGACGATTTCGATGAATCTCCCTAGTCAGGCAATCATCCCAAGCACAAACTTCCAGATCCTGGCTAAGGCACCAAGGGAAGTGATTGGTATACCTGGGGTGAGCGGTAGGCTCTCCGATGACGCGATCGAATCGAATCTTTGCGAGGGCTCTCTCTCTCTCTCTCTCTCATTGCAACAGTTGCAAATGAGCTCTCCCTTGGCCTCCTGGCTCATAAACCCCTTCCCGGGCAGGGCTTTGACACTCTCAATCACTCACTTGCCAACATTAAGCATCCCAAGCCAGCTTTTTGCCATTTTTTTGCATGTTTTATGCCCTGTTTTGCTCTGTTTGCAATAGTAAACCCTACCCTTTCTCGGTTTGATTTCCTAATCCTATCCTATACTAAATGCAACGAGAATCGGAAGCAACAAACCGAATGATTTCTCCCTATTTTCCAATCATCAAACAAACGAACTAACCCAAAATACTTACTTGTTTCGAAGATCAAAACACCCAACCTTTCTACCTACCTCAAGCTCTGTTTCGAGGGAGAATCCCTTACTTCGACGCTCGATATGGGGCATGCAAGCGCTCAAGCTTGAATCCGTTGGTCCCGGCAATGGAACCAAAATGTGGGAGCTTTCGCTCAACCGCCAAGTCCCACGGACCGCTTATTGTTTCAAGCGTTCCAAGCGAGCTCTAATGGCTACCTCTCACATAGTCGACACACCATCGATCCTAGTGAGCTTACCTTGATGCCGATATGAGTTGCCTTCTCTCTAATGCACTCTGGTAGCTCCACGATCCTAGATGCTAGCTCAAGAATCCTCAAGCCTCCTCTATCTCCAAGCTCCATCCACCATAGCCACGCGCGCAAGGGAAGAAAAGAGAAGAGAAGAGGAGAGGAGATGGTGAAGAGCTTCACCCTCTTGATCCCTCACTCCCACTCACTCACTCCCTCACACTCTCACACTCCCTCTCTCAAGATCACACACAAGCAAGCAGAGGAGAAGAAGAGAAGAGCTCTTGTTGGGCACACACCAAAGAATGACATTCCATTCACTTTTTGAACTTTATATATACAAACCCTAAAACCTCATGGGCACCCATCCCTTTTTACATGACCGGCCATTGTGGCAAGGTCCTTCTTTCTAATTTCCTCTTTTTGCTTCATGCCCTAGGCCTATATTCGGCTATTCTTTTACAAGTGGCACAGGAGGGAGCCTGGCGCTCTTTTACAAGAGTTTTTGGAGTTTTTGAGGTGCCTTTTATTTAAAACTATGCTTTTGGCCCCGGCTTAGCTTTAGAGGCTGCCTGCGTGTCTTTGCTCCTTTTCCATCTTCTTTTCGCTTTTTCATTCATCCTTTCGCCTTCTCGGCTTGGGGTTAATAGAATCAAAGAAGGTATTTGCTCTAATTCACTATGTATTTTTAGTAAAAATCTATGAACTTGGGCTAAGAATTAAATCATTGGACAAAGAATCAAATGGGACTAACAAATTGTACAACTAGCTAGTAGTATCACCATTTTTTAGTCTAACTAGTGGGAGATAAATCAAAGCTATGAGAGTGACTAACATTCTCATTACGATTAGCTATAGTAGGAAAAAAACCTATTACTCATTAATTTCTTGGACATTTTGATATGTTGGAACCATGTGTTTTGTAGTACCAAGAAATAAGGCTGTCTTGAACACGGACTAGCTCTATTGAGCGCATAGTTTGGTAAGCATAGTGTGATTGTGTGGAGGATTCAACATGTGGCTGAGGTTCAATATTTCTCCTAAGATTTTTTGATATTAATGGATTTTTGAGTCCATTAGACACTTCTCATCAATTGCAAGCTTGATCAGAGCACTCTGATGCATCGATGGGATAGTAGAGGCTATTCATGACACATAGTTTGCATTCACATGAGCATCCACTCTCATGAATTGCTAAAATCTTTAAATTTTAGGTATTTTGGGCTGAATTGCAAGTTTTGTACTAGCCATGAACCTCTCATACACGCATATTCATTGTGAGTTGATTAGCATTTAGGGAGTGGATGATTAGACATAGTCTAGTGGAAAGCTTGCCTTTTCAGGTCTAGAGGGGATGACTTGCATATGGTTTGGTGATCTACCTCTTTATGTTGAAGATTGCTAATTCATTTGTAGGGATTCTGATCCGAAGTCAAAGGGGGTATCTTGCTACATTGCAAAATTGTAGGGAGACTGTGACCTCAAGCTATATCACACTATGGACCACTATGAGTGGTTAGGAAATCTCCTTGATAGCTGGCCGATCTCATGAGATAGGTTAAGCAAAACTTGGGTAAGTATTGAGTGCCTCTTGGCCCTCACAAATGTAGGGTTTACACCTATTGTCTTGGAGCTTATAGCACCTAGCTTGACCCCATCTTCTCAAGTCACACTTGGGCCTTGACTTGTAGCCAATACAAAACCCCATTGAGGTCATCCATCACTGCTGCATGTCATTCATCACCATAGATCCTACTTTTAGACAGAGTGCTTGCCCTTTTTGTCCTTCAAGAGTCACCCTTTTGAGGTGAATTAGAGCACCTTGGATCCAATTTCAAACACATCCTTGCTAGAAATCCTCACGATCCTATGAGGCATTAAGCAACCATCCCAGCTAAGGTGGATATGGACACATGAAGTATTGCCTCAAATTACCCCCGTAGAGGCAATCCTTGCTCTTAGCAAATAATGCCCTTTTGTATTTAGTGGAGACATTGTCTTCTTACCTTAGCAAGTAATGCCCTTTTGTATTTAGTGGAGACATTGTCTTCTTACCTTGACAAGAGACAACACCACCCTCACCACCATCATCATTGGCTCTACTATAATTATGGTGGGAGATAAATCTTCTCAAACTAGCATCATCTCAATTGCATTGGATCTTAGGCATCTAGTGTAGCCACCTTGGGCATAGTTCTTGACTTGAGCTGATGCTTGAAGAAGTACCACACACCCCCTTCTAGAGGATGAGAGAGACAACCACAATACATTGGGAGGAGATTGCTACCTTGGGGAGGGTTGAGTCAAAGGATACACCCATACAATTTGAGTTTAATATGATGGTAGGGAAGCTCAAGGTAACACTTCCTATCAACATAATGAAATAGGTAATACAAATAGGGGAAGCCATGGGAAAGTGTAATACTTCCACGCAATTAAAAATTAGTTGGTTAGTTTGAAAGTTACTTAGTCCATTAATAAGTTAGTAAGCTTACTAACTAGAGACTAATTAAAGTAAAAACTAACGAACATTAATAACTAATAAATTTTATTTAATTAAAAATATTAAAGAAAAATCGAGAATCGTAATCTGACATTTTTCTCGGTTCGACAAGGACTGTAGCCACCCTTCACAGAAGTTACAACGTGAACGAGAGTTATGAGCCATATTAATCACTAGTGTTAATGTGTATAGTATGGATGGTCCAAAAATATTAGATTTTTGGGTAAAACTAGCATATTTTTAGATATTACTTATTGTAAATATCTAAAAAGCTATGGAGATTTCTAGAACAAGATGTCATGTAAAAAAAGAAAGTGGTTTTTTAAGCTTGTTTTGGAGATTTAATACAAAAAAAGAAGGATAGGCAAACTTGCGCACGCCGCAATCGTAGTTTACAGGTAGTAAATAGCACTTCGAATAGGAAAAACAAGAGTGAGTGATCTGGAAAATTTCTAAGCAAGTGTCTTGGAGTTTTACCCCCCTTTCAAAGCCAACGGAACTATGAGATTTGTGATTTGAGCATCAGATTACTGATTTTTCTAAGATCCCCTCCATAAAGAGCTCTTCTTCTTAGCCACAACCCTTCTTCTCTTGTTTAGCTATAAATATGAGGCATGGGGAGTAGTTAGGGAGGCACAAGGAGACCCCGAGAGGCTGCGAGAGAGAGGTAGAGAGAGGGAGGTAGAAGGATACCCCTCCAAGAGGCTGCGAGAAGGAGCGAGAGAGAGAGAGAGAGAGAGAGAGAGAGAGAGAGAGAGAGAGAGAGAGAGAGAGAGAGAGAGAGAGAGAGAGAGAGAGAGAGAGTTACCCCAAGAGGTTGCTAGGGAGAGAGTTAGCTCAATTCTCCCTATCTCGGTCTTCGACTAAGCCATATTCTCTTACGCTCTCCCATCTCAAATCCATTCCTCCTTTATCTCTCGAATCCACTTGTGGATGATGGCCCCCAAGTGAAAGATCTCTCCAAATGCTGAAACTCCCACCACAACCAATGGTACCGTGAACCAAGGGATTGCAACTACGAAAAACACATCTCTTATGAATCAGGTGCACCCTATTGTATTAGGGAAAGGAAATTGGGAGAAAAGAATGCTTGTATTAATTATCGCAACTTAATTGAGCATGTTTTGAGATAATGAGCATACTAGGAAAATTTTGTTCATCACATTCATCTTAGGTGATCAATTAAAATTGAACTTTAGAAGTCGTTAAATTGCACATAAATTGCATGGAAATTTTAAGCTAATATATATATGAAAAGTTTCAAGAATAAAAATTAAACTGCAATTAAGCCAAATAGATTTTATGCATCCGCATTTGTTTGCTTGGTTGAAATAATAGGAAATCCTATTATATCTCAACAAACATAGATTGAACTTGTGATAGAATATGTAGGGTTCCTAGGAAGTTGAAAGAATTTCAAACCCTAAAGAGTTGAAGGACTCTTCTCAAGGCCCATCTTGCTTGAAGCTGAAAGGAATTCAAAGTTCTTAAGTAACTATATGAAATACGTGACAAACCCTAGTTCAAATGAGTACGTAGGGTTTCATTGTAGGGAAGCCAATGTCCCAAATTGCAATAAACATTGCAAGGATACTCCTTCATTCAAAAGAATGAGGAAATTAAATTAGGTTATCTTTGGAAATCATAGACGATAACGGGCATAAAGCCGAGACTAGATGCTACCGCATCAAATCAAAATTTCCTTCGGCAGAGAGAACAAAGAATTGTCTAGTACATATTGTGCATTTTTGCTTGTGTTTGTACTTATAGGAACACCTGTTTGAAAAAAGAGTCATCTAACAAAGGAATTGATAAGAAGAAAATGTTTCAAATTGGATTCGGGTTGAAACACCTGGGAAAGGCGTGTTGAGCACCCCTAGCTAGCCGCCAACCCTATCCAAGGGGGTTTTTGATAACCACGTGGGGAATGTGGACCGAACCCATTGTGAGAAGTCTCTTCGTAGAAACATCTATTCATAGGAGGATGCTCCGGTGCCAGGGGAAGCTCTGGCTGTAAATCCCCTACCTCCAAGTCCTAGTTAGATGGTCTACATGACTTGGGAAGGAATCTTGAGGCCCTGTTACTAGTGCAAGGAGGGCGAAAAGTTGGAGGAAAATAAGACGCATCCTTACAGATTGCAGGAATGGTCCCACGGACGAGATTGGTATCTCAGTTGAAATTTTAATATAAAGTTTACTTTCAAGGAATTTATCTAATCTGTTTTTGTGTCAGTGCATAAAATTACGTAAAGGAACATGTGACTAACAGGTTAATTAAGGAAGCTGCTTGTATATGTTACCACTAATGTGCCCTTAGGTAATTAGGAAACTAAAGCTATGAAGGGAAGCGGGTGGGTGAAACCCCGACAGGTCCATCCTATGGCAGGGTGGTCCCAAAGAAATGGGAGGCTTCTTAACATTCAAATCATGATGACGTATTGACCTTAGATAATGTAGGGTAAAGCCATGGCTCATATTGTTTTAGGGGACCAGAATGGGACTTTACCATATGAGTAGAGAGGTTGAGTGATGCATTCCTCTTGTTTCCCATTCTCTTTGAACCAAGTGCGATATGAGTTTGCCTCAGTTTAGATGCTCTGTGCAAAGTAGATCGTCGACGCTAGAAGGCTGGAGAATCACTTGACCATTAGAAACCCATGAAGATTCAGGTCGATCCTAATAGGGTTGGTTGATACGTTTCTTGCACGTTAATGCTTTCTGGGAAGGCACAGAGATGCATGCAGTGTTACCAGTCCTAGCCTTAGGAGATACAACAAGAAAGGGGATTGTAGACACGGGAGCCGGGGTTAGTGTGCTAAGCCACACAGTACTGCAGACCTGGGGAAACCCACCTGTTGAAACCGCTTGGTTTAATGTCACATTAGCAAACGGCATGAGGGTGAGGCCATTCGGGGTACTTAAAAGCTGGCCAGTAAAAATCGCAGGTGTCCAGTTCTCTGTCGACTTTATAGTCATGAAGGGGGTGGACTACGATGTTCTATTAGGCCGGCCCTGGATGCGCAATGCCAAAGTTATTGAAGATTGGGGTAACGGCTTAATATTCTTAGGCAACAGGATGGAAGTTGTGAGGGTAGAGATAGACACTTAGAAGACCTCACCAGTCAACTTGGATGCCATCTCCTCGATGCTCAAGGGTGACAGTCAGGTCAAGAAGTCTTATGGGCCCTTGACCAAGTGCATCCCATGCCTAGAGGATGAGCAGGATTGGATGCATGTCCTTGCTATAGTCGACCTGCCATTCTCGGATCAAGAGGCGCATGAGCAAGCCATCAAGATGATGGGCACGACTGATGGCACGCCCTCTATTCCAGTGTGCATGATGGAAGGAACCCTTCTTGGGAGACCTAAGCCCATCACCTTCCAAGTGCCAGGCAACAAGAGAGAACTCCAGGAGGCCCTGGAATACTTAACAGACAAGCTGGCAGACAATTTAGCAGCAAACCTCAAACCACTCCAGGATCTCTTAGGCGAATCCAAGTGGCAATGGACCAGGGTGCATGACTTGAACCTTATGTACAACTGGGCCTTAGTCCTGGATCAACGACAAGAGATGTATTAAGCCCTACGGGAAATGAACAGTCTGGCACGCAGAGGACTCTAATGATGAGTATGAAGACTGTCAACCCTTCAGTGATGGAAGTGAAGGTGAGGTGGATTCGGTAGATTACAACATGGTGGGACATGAAATAGAACAAATACAGACGGATTCCAAGCCACAAAAAAGAAGTGCCTACAAGACAGAGAGAGGACTCATGCACATAAATTGTGACCGCGCCTAGTTAGAACACATAGGAGCCATAGACCTTGAGCAAACAGGCCTAGCTCAACCAGGAGCGACACCAGTGCTTAAGGCAGAATCACCATCTGAACTGCGACCACCAAGGGAGACCCCCTCTTCTAGCAAAGACGGCGAGCTCTTCGACTCTGAGTCGATGGTTAGCTCGAATAGCGACCCATAAATACCTAGGCTGCCCACGACCCAATGCACAACCGGGACTTACCTGTCCACCTGAGGCGCAGACGATTGAAGCAAGGAAGGGCGAACCAACCTAGGGATACCCAAATAGACGAACAACGAAAACCACGAGACCTTCCTAAACGATTTACGAAATTCAAGAAAGGAGATAGGGTAGTGATCTTGATGGGTGCCAAATGACAAGGGAAAACGAGTGAACCAATTGAGGGACCAGCCCGCTAGGGTCAAAGAGGTGAACTTAGCCCGGGAAGGGGAGACACCCCGACGAGTCTTCATTGCCGATGACTTGGCTGAGAAAGAGGAAGCGAGTCATGTCGCTCTCTTGCGAGAGTATGTAGACGTATTCGCATGGTCCTTGGAAGAGCTTAAAGGGATAGATCCAAGTGTAGTGACTCATAACATACCCATGACACTAGACGTAGCGCCGGTGAAGCAGCGACCATACCCAATGAATCCTAAGCACGCTCATGCTATCAATGAAGAAATTGATAAGCTGATGAAAGCAGGATTCATTTACAAAATTGAGCACACAGACTGGGTATCACCCATAGTCATTGTGATGAAGAAAAATGGAAAAATTAGAGTGTGTGTCAATTATAAGAATGTGAACATTGCTACTAAAAGGGATAATTATCCATTGCCATACACCGAGCACATGCTTGAAAGAGTGGCAGGCAAGGAGGCCTACAATTTTCTGGACGGCTTCTCAGGATACAATCAGGTGCAAGTGCATCCTGCCGATAGACATAAGATGGCCTTCGCCACGCAGTGGGGCGTCTTTGCATACATAGTCATGCCTTTCGGGTTGACTAATGCCCCTGCCACCTTTCAACGTCTCATGTGCACCATATATTAAGACATGCTTCACAAGGAGTTAGAAAGTCTTTGTCGATGACCTCTGCGTTCACTCAACCTGGATGGAACACTTGAACAAACTCCAAGCAGTCTTCGACCGGTGTCGCCTATATCGTCTCTCCTTGAACCTCTTGAAATGCCAGTTTTGGGTGAAGCATGGATGCATCCTCGGCCATGTGGTGTCAAAGAACAGCATCGCCACTGACTTCTCGAAGGTCAAGGCTATTGTCGACCTTCCACCCCCAACCAACTACAAGGGAGTTCAATGCTTCTTAGGCCATACAGGATACTATCGACGGTTTTTGTTGAATTACGCATTGATTATGCACGACCTGCTCTCGGAGGCACACAGTGGGATTGCTGGTGGACACTTTAGCGGAGACACAACGGCCCGCAAGGTGTTGCAGTCTCAATTATGGTGGCCAACGCTATTCCATGATGCCGCACGATTTGTTAAGCATTGTGACGAATGTCAACGGGATGAAGGTCCCGATTTGTAAGGATCAAATGGAGTTGATCCCAATCATTGCACGACAACCCTTTGAAAAATGGAGAATCAACTTCATGGGACCCATCAACCCCGCTACACAGTATTCTCAGGCCAAATACATCATTGTGGCCGCCGTAGACTACCTAACGAAGTGGGCAGAGGCGAGAGCAACCCGAAAGAATGATGCTCGAACAACTGCCAAGTTCTTGTGGGAGTAGGTGATCTCATGATTCGGATGCCCCATCGAACTAGTCAGTGACCAGGGGACACACTTCATCAATGAAGTGATAACTCATCTCCGATCCACTTTCCTAATTATCCATCGGAAATCCTCTCCATACTACCCTCAAGCAAACAGCCAGGTAGAATCCACAAATAAGATTCTTGTCAGTGTCCTAATCAAAGTAGTCTCGGCCTCACGCAGCGACTGGGATAACAAGTTGATGGCGGCCTTGTGGGCTTACCACACAGCTTACAAAACGGCCGTCGGATAGACCCCCTTTAGGTTGACCTATGGAACCGAAGCAATTCTCCCTGTAGAATTCTTCATGCCTAGCCTACGAATTGCACTTCAGGAGCGATGGGAAGGAAAGGAGGCATGGATGCAATGCCTAGAAGAGCTCAAATGCCTCTCGGAGACTCATCTTCTAGCCAGTCATGCACTTATATGTAAAAAGGCACGACGCAAGAGAGTTGGTTTGACAAGCATGTCAAGCAACGCAACTTCGAACAAGGCAACCTAGTGCTCCTATACTCAGTCAAGGGGCACAAGCAAAAAATGAAGTTTCGAGGTCTTGGACCTTTCAGAGTCCGTGCGATCAGCCGAACGGGCAATGTCGAGCTCGAGACTCTAGCCGGCGAAGGAATAGGCTTCTTTTATGGCAGCCATGTCAAGAAATATTTTCCCCCCATGCATCCTTTGCATGAACCACCAATGTTGGAACCACCAGTCAACGTCCGAGTAGCCACCATCACCGAAATTGATGACGAGGATGAGGAAATCGTGGAACCTGCATACCTGCACATCACGATCACTACCAAGCGAACATGCATCTTCAATGCCTTAATTAACGAGGGAGCGGACTTCAATGTCTTGACTCATGATCATTGGATTCAACTTAGCAAACCGCCACTACAACCCACTAACGCTAGATTAAATCCATATGGGGGCCGCTCCTATGCACTCCTTGGTAAGTGCAGGGCCGTCGTTTCTATCGGGACTGAAACTGTACCGATGATCTTCTACGTGCTGCCAAACACCAAGGACGCAGGCATGGAGACGTTGCTAGGGCAAACCTTCAAGAAGAAAACTCGTTGCCACGTCAATTATGAGTTGCAGCACATTCACCTCGCCATAGGCAATATCCGCATTGTTGGCCAAGGAGGAAGCGGCCAGGAGAGTCGTTGAAAAATGCAACTTCACCAAATACCTTGAAATTTTTGCGCAAGAACCTGACCACACAAAGTGTGTGGAGTTTCTCAGGTCTTACGACCCCGACAATGAGTGCGGCACTGTCACAGTAGGAAGGGGACAAAACGCCAAACAGGTGCAAGTTTGCTTAAACCCTGCCTTGGTGGAGAAGGCGTTGGGATTGGAGCCAAAAATAGAAAAGAAGCAGAAGAGGGATATGTATGCCATGCTAAAGATGAGAAAGGAGGATGTACTAACAAATGACGACATCAGCATCTAGGACATCCCTGATGCGAAAACCAGATTGCAGGCAAAACTAGTACATGTGCTCTTCTCCAGCCCAGTGCTACAACGCCTTGATGCACCGAACAAGTGTACCTATGCTAGAGAACGTAGAGGCTCATACCCTACATGAAGTCGATTAGAACGGCTATGTGTGCAAAACTATCGACCAGGTGGCTAAAGCACTGGCTTTAGGAAGCACACCCACAGGAGGAGAGTCTCCAGCTTCTAGGGCAACAAAAAGAAAGAAGGCTTCATCCAAGGCCTCATTCATTGCCTATGGAAGCATTTTGATTGCGCTCATCTAGGAGGCAGTGAAAAAGACACAGGATGCAGAAGAAGGGGAAGGAGAAACACCCGACAGGTCAACCCCCTCATCAGGACCAAGAGAGGTCCAGTGACAGGACCGAGTCTGATAAGGAAGGGCAGGGGCAAGAAGAGCAATCAAGCAAAAAGCAGGTCAAGGAACCCAAGAAGAAGATAGCATGGAAGAAAAAGAAGCCGGATGAAGGCCGCAAGAAGGAGAAAGAGGATTTGGAAAAAGCAAAAAGATAATCCCTCAAGGAGGCTGAGGAGAGGGAGAAGAAGAAGAAACAGGAAGAAGAAGAAACAACAGAACAAGTCAAGAGGGATAAAAAGGTGTCAAAACAAGAGGCTGAGAAGAGAAAAAGAGAATAGCAGGAAGAAAAGGAGAAACTGGAGGAAGGGTACACGAAAGCCGAAAAAGAAAGGCAAAGAAGAGCTGCGGAGGAAGAAGAGGAACTAAGAAGGAAGGAGGAGGACTTGGCCGAAGCCACATGCTGGTCCATTGAGCAACAGTGCAGGGCTGATGATCCAGGAGCCTGGAGCCAGCTGAGGGAAGAAGGGCCTAGCTCTAGCACGCAGGTACCAAAAGTCGCGCTGCCCACTATCCTGGAAGGCAAAGGCAAGGCCCTCCTCCATCCTATCCCCACCCTCATGGCACCCTCCACCGAACCAACCATCCTCACCCCTAGCATCCCCACCAGCATGGAGGTTTCCAACTTTGTGGCTTGGATGCAATATTTTATCAGTAAAGAAATGGCCCAGGGAAAGAGCACAAAAACCACGGCCACGGGGCAAAAGAGACCAACCGCAGATGTTGAGTCGAGACAGGACCAGAAGCATCCGAGAGTGGAAGCCTCGACCACCCCAACCCACACAACAATGACGCCACCATCCAATTATGACAAGTACGTGCCGAGTTGCTCTCCCAATTGGAGAGGGTGAAGGAGGAAAAGGGAATGGCTGTGTGTGGCTGAGTTGGTGACGGAAAAGGAGTCAGTAGCAGCCTTCCAGCTTGAGAAAACCCGCACAATAGCCATGCAGCAATGACAGATCTTTGACCTCAAGCAAGAATTAAAGGCCAAGGAAGACATGGAAGAAAGCTACAAACAGCGGCTCGAGGATGAAAATCAAGAACTGGTGCAGATGCAGCGAGAATACAAGCTCCTCTTGATGTAACATGGGGAATTGAAGGTGAAAAACACCAACATCGAGCAAATGATGGAGGGACTAAATGCCAAAGAGGAGGAGAGACGACAAGAGAGGGAGCAGCAGCAAAAGGAGATCGAGTCTATGACCGATCAACTGCACCTGGGAAGGAAAGAGCATGAGAATATGAGCAAAGAACTCAAAGCCCAGGAGCAGAAGCTCGTAACCCTAGCACAGAAGCAGGGGGAGAGCATGGAAGGAATGAACAAAAGAGTAGAGGAATGGGCCGCACAGAACGAGAAACGGGTGAAGACACTAGCACGGTGCCTCGCTTTGGTGGAGAAAGAAAAAATCCTTGCAGAAAGTAAAGCAGACACCGCCCATATAGCCTTCAATGCCCAGCAACAAGCCTTTCTCAACACATTACTGGACACGACCCAGCCAGAGGGAAAGGAGTCGTTGGAGGTGGTGCAGAAGAAACTGAGCATCGCACGCAGGGCCCTGCATGCGGGGCTACAGATGCCACCCCAACCTGCAGAGGTCAGGCTAATCTTACAAGAGCAACGGAAGTACCTACTATTGGCCGGCCTAACCCCCCAGGAGTTGGACGCACTGGGCTTTGAGGAAGGAGCGCAACTACAAGACCGGAAGGGGGAGGAGACTGACCTTGAATTCGTCATGAGGAGAACTAGTGAATAGATAATCCCATAACCCCCCTCGTCGCATGTCCAAGAACAACAATAGATTGATCCGCCCTCGGAAAAACAAACCGCGCTCAGGGAGAGATGGAGAAAATTAGTTGAAGAAACCAGGAGGCAGTTAAGAGCCAAACTAGTCATGCGGCCGTCGGCACTCCTCCCACTGTGCCCCAATGACCTCCCTGCTGGATTCCACGCGCAGCTAGTGATTTGGGAACGGCAAGAAAACAAAAAGGACCCTTTCACCTTCAGTTTCCTCATGCCTAATAGCCTGCGCAGGGTCCTACCGATCAAGGTGATGGAGGAGGTGACTGCGACTGGCGGCCAACTGGGACAAAAATGGCTGGAAGAAAGAGAGAAGATCCCCACTCTGTGGGGCACAAAGGAAGCAGAGTTTTGGCAAGACAAGGTGTTCGAAATACCACATACTGTACAGGGCTACAACTGCCAACCCATATTGAGGAGGCGAGTGTGCGATATTAGCATGCTCGCCTAGATGGCGTTTTGCAACACCCTACCCTATGAGAGGAACGACCCCACATTCATGGCGTATCCTCGTAGGGTAGGTGTGGATTTTGTTGCCACCCTCCATGGGCGTCATGATTTCCCCATCATCTACAACTCCAATGCCGCCTCCTTCGAGCATGCCCTCCTGTTTTACATAGGAAGCCTAAATAATTCCATGACGCGCTTTCTCATGGACTTCTCTTCATGCCGTGATCCAGCCTTTATAACTACCTGTAATTATCTTAGGCTACTTAAGCTACTACTCAAGCAAGACCCAATCCCACAAGAGCGTGGCTTGCCTCCCCTCTTTTTTAACCCCAACACCATTGATAGCTGTGCCATGGCGTGCCTAATGATGAGAGCTAGCCTTCTTCCCTCCTTTCTAGCTCTCCTAGAGGATATGAACGACAGCCAATTTACTAGGTGCAACCACCCCTTCCTCTCCAACACCTCCCTCCACGTCCGCATGAACCTTAAAGGGTACATGCAATGCCATCAATTTTTGAGCAAATCCATCCGACCCCCTTCTCCGCTACAATCAGACAAGGAAGATTAGGTACAGGCTATCGTTCTACTAGTGAAAAAAAAAACTCACTTACACAAGCACTCAGCACCACATAAAGCACGATCACTGCACCTAGGGGTCCTCAAGTTAGGCGTGCCCGGTGGCTTCAATCGGCCGGCTCTGCTCCTAACCCCCTAGCCATTTTTGCTCCCCCACTTCACACTTAGGGCCCATCAAGGGCAGGACATACCTAGGGAGGTCCACTCGCCTATGGTTAGACATGTCACCCTAACCTACTCACACTGCACTTTTGGCGCGAATGGGGCTCCCAAGCGTGGGATATCACCCAGGCTACCCTGTGGTGGATAGACCCAACTCCCCATTCCACCAGCACAAGCACAATGCACTACACAATATGATAGACACCCCCTCCTTAGGCAGAGCACTGCACCATGTCCTTCCAAGAATCACCAACGTGACCAACCACTAACTTCAGAGACCCCTGTCAGCCACTCACTATCCGTTTGACTTCTCCAACCAACCTTACTACCACGCTTCCTCGAGCACCCGAGTTTACACGTTGCCCTGCCCTCACACGACTATTTCGCCAGCTGCCTCTTAAACACCAATAGTTGACAAGAGTGCCATGGGACTAGCACCCGTCTCGAAGGGGGTAATGTTAATCCCAAGCCGAGAAGGCGGAAGGATGAATGAAAAAGCGGAAAGAAGATGGAAAAGGAGCAAAGACACATAAGCAGCCTCTAAAGCTAAGTTGGGGCCAAAAGCGTAGTTTTAAATAAAAGGCACCTCAAAAACTCCAAAAACTCTTGTAAAAGAGTGCCAGGCTCCCTCCTGTGCCACTTGTAAAAGAATAGTCGAATATAGGCCTAGGGCATGAAGCAAAAAGAGGGAATTAGAAAGAGGGACCTTGCCACAACGGCCGGTCATGTAAAAAGGGATGGGTGCCCATGGGGTTTTAGGGTTTGTATATATAAAGTTCAAAAAGTGAATGGAAGGTCATTCTTTGGTGTGTGCCCAACAAGAGCTCTTCTCTTCTTCTCCTCTCCTTGCTTGTGTGTGCTCTTGAGAGAGGGAGTGTGAGAGTGTGAGGGAGTGAGTGAGTGGAAGTGAGGGATCGAGGGTAAAGCTCTTCACCATCTTCTCTTCTCTTCTCTTCTCTTTTCTTCTCTTGCGCCTGCGGCTATGGTGGATGGAGCTTGGAGATGGAAGAGGCTTGAGGATGCTTGAGCTAGCATCTAGGATCGTGGAGCTACCAGAGTGCGCTAGAGAGAAGGCAACTCATATCGGCATCAAGGTAAGCTCACTACACTCGTAGGATCGATGGCACATCAGCTATGTGAGAGGTAGCCATTAGAGCTCTCTTGGAATGCTTGAAACAATAAGCGGTCCATGGGTCTTGGCGGTTGAGTGAAAGCTCCCACAGATTCATTCATCATCAAAACATATACAAACAAGCAACTGGGGGGCATTATTGACTAGCTAATCGACAATATCCAAGCACTTTATCCAAATCATTACAAATTCAAATATTTCAACTTTTTTCAAGAAATTTGACAATAAATCTCCAGAAAACCATGTCATGCAAGTGGTTCAAATCAACAATCACAAGTACACCCCTATGTTCACACTATGTCCACCACACCCAATAATTAGTAACCATTCAATATGGGCCTAACAAGTATCATGAATTATTGATTCCTCGTAAAAATTTAGCATTCAAAACTACAATTTTTTATTTAATTTCTAATGCAAACAACTAGCCCCTTTCATTTTAGTCATGCACTCTCGCATGTGTTTTCATCATGTTGCAACTATCCTTTCGATATTTTCCCAAGCCTCAACTCCCATGAATATTTAGAAACAAACAACAACGCATCTAGTCGTTTTATGGGTGCCACTACTTCTATGGGCCTCTTTTGTAAATCTTCAAAACCAACAAATCCAAAATTTTGAAACTTGTCCTATGAAAATAAAAATACACATGCAATCCACAGATTGGTACCCTCCCAATCCATGCATCCTAACTAAGGTATGCAAGGTTTTTGCATCAAGTCCATCGTGGTGAGAAAACCCATCTCTCTTGGACTCTGTGTATTTTTCTTGCCATCTATGTGGTCCGAGACTCAACAAGAGAGATTTCATCTAGTCTTAGCAACAATAGAATCAAAATGTAGGTTCAAGTCCCTACTTGTCGCATCTAGATAGGAAGTGCACATTGATCATGCACTTCTCAAACCGAGTTTACTCACAGTCTCTCACCCCACAAGTTCTCCTCCCATCGAATCTCACTCACTCAGCTAGCTACATATTACTACATGCTACCTACCAAGTAAGAATAATAACAAAAGAGAATAGTCTGATCAAGAAACTCACCGCATTGGAGTTTAGATAATCCTTGTGAGCTTCAATACTCGGCTCTACTGATGTCCACACTCAAGCTTTACACTTCTCAATCTGCCATCCCTTGTGCGCAAGTAGCTGAACCCCCCCCCCCCCCCCCCCCGGGCTCATTTGTCCAAGCGAAGAAAAGAGGGCCGAGTTCTAGAGGAAGTCTAGATCATACACTTTGGTCCACTTCCATTGTCGAGCTTCCAAGAGCTCTTCAAGTGGTTTTAATGTTGCATTAGGACTTTGATGCAGTACCTTTTTCAAAAAGTCTAAGATCTAAATCAACTCCAACTTGTTTAGCACTTGGTAGTGCATAATCGGAGTTGTTTTAGTGCTTCTTGCCATCCATGAGGGATTCACTAGTATTAATAAGGAGATGTCACCTGCGTGCAAGAAATATATGAAAATGCCCCTTATCTACCCCTATTTATGGGACCTTACCTTATAAAATGTACCTTCCTTCCCTTAAATAACTCCCCTCCCTTACACTCATGTGGTACCATACGGTAAACCCTAGTGGACCCCCCGAGTTGCCATCATACACATCAGAATTAATTGCAAGTGTTGGTTTAAGACGTTACTTATTTGTTTTCTCTCTTTGATGTGAGTAACTATGGGGTCACTTGCTTATATGCATCCAATCCCGCTCATCATTAGGGAAGAGGATGCATTTTTTGATCGGTTTGATGTGGACTTGGTGTTGCCCTCTAACAAGGTAGAGATGGTGTCTAAGTTGATGGGTGAGGTTTTCCAAGTGTCCATCTTGATCCTAATAGCCTACATACGGTTTTCAAAAAATAATAGGGCATTGATTCAATGCTCAATTGCTTGCACATTCCTCATTCAGGGTCAACCAAGTAGGATCTCATAGTCGACTCTCTTCATGATGATAAAGTTGACTGAAAATTTTATGCATGTAGTAATCTTAATAGGCCAATCCGTGGCCTTTGGGGACAAATACAAGGCCTTTTACTTGGCATTGGGTATAATATAAGGCTACCTTTTACTTGGCATAATAAGCACATTGGGGATACTTGGAGGGTGGCCCTCTTGGATAGATTTGATCTCAAAAATGGGACTTGGTGGGTGCATCTAGATGTAAGATGGAGGACCCTCACTGAGATGACATGTTTTTATCAAATACCTATATTGTGTACCATCTGGGTTCATGGGGATAAGTCTAATGAGATTGTATCTCCAATTAGATGAGCTATGTGTTAGCTGCAACATAGGTTGCAAAGAAGCATGGTGAGGGAAATAGGCTAGAAATAGGAGAAATATGCTCTCATATGCCCAAGGAGCTTGAGAGCAACTTTTTGTGGCTCTCTCTCTTTCTCCTAGTGACTATTATACGCATAAGCTACTCAAAGGAGTGGAGCATTCCCTTAACAATTTGCAAAAGTCTAATTGAAGCTATGAAAGTACAAATGAAGGGTCATTGGTGCTTGACTATGGATGGGCCTAGCTCATTCTTCATCAAGTCACTTAGAATCAAACATGCTCCTGAAACTATCTCAAGTATTGATGATGGAAATGGTAATACACTAAGAGATGAAGTTGACATTGCTATAGTATTCACTATTCACTTCTCTGCTATGCTTGATGCCTCCCCCCTAGTTACTCTAGATTAGAGGTTGAGAGGAATGATGTCAAAGGTGAAGAAGGCCTCCTCCTTGATCGACCCTTTTCTAAGGAGGAATTGGATTTCATGGAAGATGAAGAAAGGAAAATCACTAGGGATTGATGGCATCCTAGTATTACCAAAGCTTATGGGAAGTGTGCACTAGATATTTGTGCAAATTGATTAATCAAATTAGAGACAACGACTCATTCCCCAAAGCTTTGAACATTGGCCTCATTAATCTTATCCTTAAATCACTTAATAGGGCTAAGATCTTAGCACGGAGATCCCTAACCATGTTGAATGTAGCTTACAAAATTATGGCTAAGGCATTGGAAAATAGGATTTAAATTCTTACTAGGGAGGCTTATTCACCCATAGCAATATGGCTTTGTTCAAGGAAGGAAAATTCACAATACAGTGCTTAACCTAGCTTTGTCAATTAGCATTTTCCTTGCCATTATTTCTACACGATTTCATATAACAATGAACCTGGTTGGTCACCTAATTGCTAAAATTCAAGACTACATCTACCTACCTACATCAAGAGCGTAATATAAGGAGCTATAACCATAATCTCATGTTGTACTATGAAGAAGAGTTGTTTTTTGCTTTATGAGCATCCACTTACCAAAGGGAAACTTGAGATTCACTCATAGGGGAAATTTATATAATTTGTTCTAATAAGCAGCCTAGAGTTTTGTGCAGACAATAGACACCATAGAGTACTATTGAGTATAATTCAATGTAGCCCACACTATGCATCGTTCCTTTCTCCTTTGTCCTAGTTTTGGGTTTGGGGACTAGTCAATCACTTGTACTAGATAGCCATATTTGCCCCTCTATTATGAATAAAGAGTTCAATTCTATTATCAATCTTATGTTCGATTAAGGCTTGTGTTAGTGCCTTTTATCATCTTGATACATTTTAGTATTAATATTGACTAAACAGTTGATTGTTTCAAATTTACATTTCTATCTAGAAAATTAATATTATATTTGGTAAAACATTTTTTTGGGTGTAATTGTCTCTATGAAAAAGCACGTTTGTCCATGTAAAAAGTACTTTTTCATAGTGTTGTTATGACTATTTTGCTAATTGATTGAGGGTCAACTCTTCTCCTATTCCTCATCCCCTTTTTTATAGTTAATCGAGAAAGCTATGACTTCGCTTATTAAGTATTATAGAGAAACAAAAAAAATGTAAAGAAATAGTGGGCCACTTAAGATCTGGTTTGCAAGGCAGCCAAGGTCACTTATTGAAGGAAGCAACTAAAGGATGTCAATGTGGATGAGGGGGATAGCATTGATGAATACTTGATACACACCAAAGTTTGAAAGAACAACTTGCAAATGTTGCTAAAAGTGTTTTAGATATGTAGCATGTATCCAAGGATTGTGACAACCTTGAGATTACATACCTACTACTAGTGGCACTACTAGTCATGTCACAACCATTGACTTAGCATCTTTTAATATGATTCTTGCTTTAAACCCCTACTACTAGATAGACTAGATGGGCTAGAAAATATTCCCAAGTCCCTTGTTAGATGAGAAAGCTATCACTCATCACATTAGGTCTTATGGAACAACCAAATATGAAAAGGAATATTGGGCCACTTTGTCCCAAGTTTGCAAGGTAGCCAAGGTTGCTTATCAAAGGAAGAAACTAGAGGATATTGATGTGGATGAGGGGATAGCATTAATGAATACTTGATATATGCCAAAGATTTGAAATAACAACTTCCACATATTGATAAAATTATTCTAGATGTGTGTTAACTTGTTATATGAAGCAAAGTAGAGTGGAACAAGAAAGGATGAAGTAAAGCAAGCAAGAAATGGCCAAGAAGAAAGAAAAAGCACAGAAAAGAGAAAAGTAGATCAAAATCAGAAAAAATCAAGGAAGGGTAGGTGAGGAGACAAATATAAGGATTTTGTGGCACAAAATGTATTGACATTAAGAATCATGCTGCTGAAGGGCAAGAAATATAAAATTAAATTTCTCTAAGCATTGGGCTCACTTCCATGCAAATTGTAAAATCCAAGTAAAATTAATAGCATGTGAGTGTGTGTGTCAATTTCTTCTTTTGAACAATAGATTGTCTAATGGGTCACATGACCCTTAAGATGGGTATTAGAGGAAGAGCGATGAGCACTAATGAGAACTTAGGCCTTGCCCCAAGGCCCAAAAGTTTAAATCTCCTATATAAGGTTCAAAAACCTTATTGTGAAACATTCCATGACCAATGCAACAAGAGCTTGTTTGCTTCTCTACCACTACTTTGTTTCTTTTTCTCTAGGCAATTTGTTGATGTGAACTCTCTTTGAGGTAGGGAGAGAGAAGTCTTGTGAGGTCTTGTGTATTGGTTCTTTTCTCTGTCACCTACTCCCCATCCTTTCTCTTGACCTTCTTAGGATTGTTCCTAGATTGAGAGGTAGAGAGATTGAGTTGTTACCTTAGGAGTAGAGAGCATGAAGGGGGTTGAGAGAGAGAGAGAGAGAGAGAGAGAGAGAGAGAGAGAGAGAGAAGAGAAACCCAAGGACTCAAAACTATCGACTATGATATGGACAAGTATATGATTGAATAAACTGTAGTGGACTCCAAGCCTAAGGAGATGTATGCATTGCTTGTCGATGGGGTAGTTAGAATGGATTGTGATAGAATGTGGTTAGAGTCCTTTGGAAGTATTGGATTATGAGCAAGGACTCAATCAAACACCTAGTAACCTTATAAGAAATTAGGACTGCTTTTGAGCTACAATTGCCAAGAGAAAAACCCTCATCCAATAAATGCTGTGAATTTGAGTTGGAAGTCAACTAAATAGTGACCCAAATTTTCCTATGCTACCTAAAACCCAATGCACCAAGGGGGACCTTTCGGTCCATGTGTGGTGCAAAAGGTTGAAGGAGGAAATGAGGGGGATTGTAAAAAATATAGATGCTGAGAAATAAAAGAAGCCTCACTTTCTCCCTAGAAACTTTATGAAATTCAAAAAAGGTGATCATGTACTGGTGATGCTTGGGCCTAAATGAGAAGGACAAATGTGTGAACCTATAGAATGTCCAACCAAGGCCAAATAAATCAATTTGGCTATGCAGAGGGGGGTTGACAAGCCTAGACATGTTTTCATTGCCCAATGACCTTACCGAGGACAAGGTAGCTAGCTAAGTTTGCCTAGTCACTTAAGGAACTTAAGGGAATAGACCCTAGCATCATCACTTATAATCTTCCCATGGTGCCAGACAGAGTGCCAATTAAACAACATCCTTATGCAATGAATCCTACAAATGCCAATGTAGTCAAGGAGAAAATAGACAAGCTTCTTTGAAATCGAGGACAAAAATTAGGTCTCCCCCTCATCATTGTGTTGAAGAAAATTTGCAAAATTAGAGTGTGCAACAACTCATTTTCTTATAATGAGCACATGTTGAAAAGGGTAACTGGAAAGAAGGCCTATAGCTTCCTAAACATTTTCAAGCTACAAGCAAGTGCAAATTCATTAGAACGATCATCACAAAATAGCTTTTGCTATGGAATGAAGCATGTTTGCATACATCGTATGCCCTTCAAACTAACCAATGCACCTACCACTTTTCTATTTGTAATGTTTGTCATGCCTTGTCATCTCCTACCTAGGAGCCTCAGTCTTAGTCACGAATAAGGACTTTAGGGGCTCTGACCTATATGTCACATGTTTTGACAAATTAGATAGCTCAATTTAGAGCACTTAGTTAATTGCATTTTCAATGTGATTTCTCCTCCAATTAGGATTTTGTGTGCATTTCTCGGGCAATAACTACTTTACACAGTTTGCCTACACTTGCTGGACATTGTCACTATCATCTGGGATTTTTCTAGGGTTACCTTTTTTTTGGCATTTTATTCGTCATTGACCAAAATTTATTGTTGGTTCGTTAGCAGTTATGGCCTCCCTTGATGCAAGTTGGCCATATTTGGACATTTTTTGCTATATATAGCATGCCCCTCCCATCATTCATTCATCTTCCTCCTTCCCTGGTAGGTGCACACTCTAACTCCATCGTCTTCCTCTATCTCAGGTGTGGTTGTCATCTCATTAGCTTGATCTAGTGCTCTCGTTGACGATATGGGCTACATGCAGAGACTGATCGGTCTCCTTTTGCTTTCATATATTTATCAACATTCTTTCTTGTTTACTACATATTTCATTCTTTTCTTACAATCTCTCTCTCTTCCCTTGTCTCTATATTTCCATTTCTTTCCACTTTTGTGCACTCTCACATGGTATCAAAGCATGGTATCATTGTCTAGAGAGACATAGAGTCCCTAATTCTTGCAAAGGAGGCCATCCACATCAGTGTTTTATTGAAAATGTAGCTTTCTTGTTGAAGGCAAGAGCTTATTTGTGTAGGTGATAGTATTTCTCCCCTAGGCGGACCTCTACATCGACTTCCTTTTGATCCTATAGCCATTTCCTCCTGTCTCAGGGCTATCTATAATCAAAATGCACATTTCTTCTGGGTGTCTTGTAGGATTACCAATAGTTTTGCAACTTTGATGATACAAATGAGGAGCTTTCTCAACACTCCTCTGAATGGCGATGAGATTATCATGTAGATTATGAAGAAGGGAGGTCACCTAGCCCATTTGTTTGGGAACCCTCTCCTACCCATTCTTTCCATGTGTCACAAAAGGCCTATTCTACTAGCCTTCATATGCCATTCATGGCACCCTCTATATAGGTCCATGTAATCCCTTCTTTATCCAAAGAGGACTACTTGATGGTTTAAACTACTTGCTTTGGTCGTGTAAGGTGGAGTGTATTCTCGATACCTTTGATCTTTGGGAGCTTGTTACCCACTCTATTTCACATCTAGTGGAGAATCCCACCATTGTATCATCGATGGATCATGCAGCCTTATGGGATTGGTTCAACTCTAAAGCCTGATCTTTCCTCTTTATGAGCTTACAAGATTCTTTCCTAGTGTATGTGCAGCACAGGTTGTGAAAAGTGATGGAAGTATGGACAAAGCTTGCTTCTTTGTACCATCAAAAGACATTTGCCCACCGAATTACTCTTGAGAAGAAATTATAGATGCTCGTTGTTGATGATTCTCCTTCCATGAAGGATCATATTAACAAGTTGAAGGATATGAGTTATGAGCTTCCATTCCTTGGTAGGATGATCTCTTCAAAGGATATGGCTATGATTCTTTTGACTCACCTACCATCTCCCTAGTTTGATGTCTTCTACACTAACCTTCTTACATCAAGGACCCGTGAAAAGTTTCTATGGGAGGAGCTTGCCTCGGAGCATGACAAGCACACCAAAGAGGTTGCCAATGGATCCACCTCCACTAAAGCTTTTGTTGCATGTTCAAGAGAGGGGAAGAAGAAGAAAGGGAAGTCAAAGACTCAAAGACAAGAGAGTTCTTCAAGCTCTAACTCTAATTTGAATAAGCCTAAATGCCCATATTGTGGGAAGGGGACACATCCAGAGGAGAATGTTAGAAGAAGTACCCTCATCTTTGTCTGGAAATGAAGGATTGAGCTAAAAATTTTGAACCTTCTACCTCTACTCCAGCAATTATCCATGAGTTTGTGTTCCTTCATATTGTTGAGTTAGAGGAGCCTTCTTCAGTGGTTGCCTTGTCTTCTAAGAGGCTTTGGTTGGTTGATACTGGAGCTTCTAGTCATATGAATCCATGAGGTGATTTATTGTAGGATCTATGCCCTTTTGAAGGTTCAGTCATTTTTGGTGACATTGTATGAGTGCCTATTTGTGGTGTTGACACTTAGACTTTGTTTCCCGAGACTGTGCTTCATGCCCCCTTCCACACAGACCCTTTATATTCTCGACTTGGGCTTTCCACTCCTCTCAGTTTATGGCCTTACTAGGCTTGGTACTGGAGTTGTCTTCATCAAGCAGGTTGTTTGCCTTGAGGACTTTTCTGTAGGGGTTGTTATTGTGACAAGTTGGCATGAGAGCAAGCTTTAGAGGCTCCATTTCCCTTTTCTTATGTAGGGTCCTCTCAGGCAATTGTCTATTGCTACACCTATTCCCGCTTGTGCACCACCTATTCCACAGGTTCCTTCCCATCCCCACCCTCTCCTCTAGTAGCTACCTCATATCCCCCATCCCTTTTAGAGGGGGCAATCTTGATGATGCAACTATGGATTTCCTAGCCCCTAGTGTTTCAGGGGGGTTTCCCAAGATTGTGAGGAGCTTCTTCATCGGCAATCAACAATGACAAACTTAATCAATATTGACATTTCTCTTGCCACCCTAAGATTTGTTTCTTTCTTGGCCTTCTGCCACATCCATGATCTGAGCAGGGGTATTACAATCATGTTTGCCATACCTTGTCATCTCTTGCCTATGAGCCTCACAGACGAGGACTTTAGGAGCATTGACTTGTTTGTCACTTGTTTTGATGAATGAGGTATCTCATTCCAAAGCACTTAGTTTATTGCCTTTCAATGCATTTTCTACTCCAATTAGGATTTTATGTGCATTTCCTGAGCAAATATTGCTTTTCACAATTTGCCTACACCAGCTGTCGGATATTGTCATTTTCATCTAGGATTTTTGCATGGTGACCCCTATTTTTTTGGCATTTTATTCGTCATTGATTAGCTTTTATTGCTGATTGACCAACATTTATGGCCTCTCTTGATGCAAGTTGGTCATATTTGGGCATTTTTTGTTATATATAGCCTACCCCTCCCATCATTTATTCATCTTCCTCCTTCCTTGGTATGTACATACTCTAACTCTATCATCTTCCTCCGTCTCCGATGTTGTCACCATCATCAACCTGATATGGTTCCCTCACAAACACTACGGGCTACGTGTAGAGACTGATCAATCTCCTTCTGCTTTCTCGTTTTTATCAACATTCTTTCTTGTTTAATGTAGATTTCATTTATCTTTTCTTGCAGTCTCTCTTTGTTCCTTTGTCTTTGTGTTTCCATTCCTTTCCATTGCACACTCTCACAATTTCAATAGTTAATGTGCACAATTTCTAATGACATGCTCTGCAAATGGTTGGAAGTATTCATGGATGACCTCTATGTATATATCCGACTAGGTAGAACATCTTGAAAAGCTCATAGCAATCTTTGAATTGTGTAGGTAATATGGTCTCTCTTTGAATAGTGGATGACCTCCACGTGCACATCAATTGGGTATAACATCACAAAAAGCTTAGAGAAATCTTTGAATAGTGTAAGAAATATGGCCTGTCTTTGAACCCCTTAAAGTGCTAATTCTAGGTCAACCATGGATGCATTCCTCGAACAGCTTAGAGTAGTCTTTGAATGGTATAGGGTATATGGTCTCTCTTTGAATGGTGGATGACCTCTGTGTACACATCAACTAGGTAGAACATCTTGAAAAGCTTAGAGCAATCTTTGAATGGTGTAGGTAATATGGTCTCTCTTTGAACCCCTTAAAGTGCTAGTTTTGGGCCAAACGTGGATGCATTCACGGACATGCGATATCAAAGAATGGCATTGCAACTGATTTCTCGAAAGTTAGAGTCATTGTTGAGTTGCCACCTTCAATAAACTATAAGGGAGTTGAATGATTTCTTGGCCACACGAGATATTACTGATGGTTTGTGCTGAACTATGCACTGATCTCTCAACCCTTGTATAGGTTGTTGATTGTTTTCAAGTGGATTGAGAAATGCTAATGTGCATATGTAACACTGAAAAAGGCTGAAAGGACTAAATGTAGCTCCCTTTTTTGTATCATGGATCAAATTCATAATTTCCACTTAACCAAAATGTCTTCATACTTGTTAGGGGTAAAGGCGCTTCTGCCTAGTCACCCGTGTATTATTACACTGACAGTACCCACCACTGCACATTGCAGGTGGCGGGTGCCCGTCTGTCACTTTATTCTTTATTCTTTTAGTGACAGTTTGAATAAAGGAAGGCTTGGTCACACATTGTAACTGATGGAGTTCCCATTTGATCTCTCTCTCTTTCTTGCTCTTTCTTGCTCTTGCTCTTCCGCCATAGCTCTTCCAAGCAAGCTTCGATCCTTCTCACCTTTCAACTGGTATCAGAGCATGGTTTCTTGAGCATTCCGACTTGGTTCGTGACTCCTTCAGCTTCCTATTGATTACCCACACTCATTAGTTCTCCTTCTCGGCAGCCATAGTCGACTCTCTTGAGCTCCCGTCACTCCCTAGCTTCTTGAGTACCTACATGGCCCCTTTGGGCACCCTCAAGGCATTCCAACAAAGGTATTCATTCACTTGCTTCAGGGTTTCATTGAAGTTTACAAGTACAATAGAGTTTGCAAGATCAAGGGCAGTCATAGCTCCCACCATTGGAGCTTGTTTACATCGTATCTTACTTGAAGCCTTTGTAGGCTATCTTGGGCTTGCACTAGGCTTCATTGGCTCAAGGTTGAGCCCTCTTTCACCTTGTATAGTCTCAGCAGGAGCAACTAAAGCCATCAACAAATTAGCGTGAATTTGCGCCTATTCCTGCAACCCCTGGACAGGTCCTCTTCAACTTGTTGATGACCATGGCATACCTCTACTCATTGTGGCACCCTTAACAATGATGCTTGACATGTTTTGAAGTCTCTCAAGCCTTTAACATTGATTTGAGGCCTCATAGCACTTTTTTGAACCAGTTTACAATAGCTTATAGACATTAAATGTCAATGCTACACTAGCAGTTGATGCCTATGCTTGTTTGGAGCTTTCTAGTTAAGTGGTTTGATGCCTATTGATGACTGATTGTTTGGGGATGCATTCATTTTGCCTACTGTTTGCTCTCATTGTACCTGGCTGTAATTTATTATAGCAAGCATTTATGCATGGACTGACATGGAATTTTCATGTTGAATCATCCTGATTTTATGTACTCTTGATGGTATTTGGTGGGCAGCATCATTAGCTATCAATTCGTGGTCATTTTGCCTTGGTTTTGGTGGTATTTTGCCTATTTACAGCAGAAAATAGCATGCAATTTTTGAACTGTCTACATTGTTTCAGCTTGCAGTATGGCATCTTCTTCCATTGACAGTGCTATCTTCAACATCATAACCTTGATGGTACGAATTATGCCTATTGGAAGAGCCAAGTTTGGCAGGTATTGGTGTAAAAATCGCAGATAAAACCACTAAGGTTACATAGAGAGCAACTTGAAACCATGATTGATTATGAATGGATGGAGCTTGATGAGTTATGCAAGTCCACCCTCATCTTATCTCTCACTGAATAGGTGCATTACAATATGGTTAAGGAAGCATAGAGTGCTTGGCAACTTTGGGATAAGATCAAGAATCTCTATGACAAGAAAAGTTTAGCAAGTCAGATGTATTGGCTGAAGCAACTTATGGATCTGCACATGAAGGAGAATATGACGATGTCTACTCATTTGAGCTAGTTCCATGCTATCCTCAAGAACTTGACTTCATAGGGCATTACTTTCAATTATGAGGTTACTCCATTGTTTTTGCTTGGGACTCTGAGTGAGTCATGGGATGTATTCCGCACTGCCTTATGTGCTCCTACTACTATTTTGAACTTGCGTGATGTAGAGAGTGCTCTTTGCAGGAAAAGATCGACTGTAAGAACTTGGATGCCTCTCATGTGTCACATGCTTTGATTGTTAGAGGCAGAGATGGTATTGGAAAGAATGACCATGGGTATGGACATGGCAGAGACTCGCAGAAGTCTAGGTCTAAGTCACATGGTAAGTTGCGCAACAAGTCTCGTGGAAGAAATGCTAATGTGATATGTCATCATTGTGGCAAAAAGGGTCATATACGCCCACAATGTCATGAGTTGCGCAATGAGAAGCGCAAAGAGAAGGAGAAAGACAAAGTACAAGAAAAGTCCTCTGATCGCAGCATTATGCTATCCAGTGTAAAATTTGATGAGATTAATGTCATACAGATTGATGACTCCGATGGGAAGTACATACTTGTAGCTAGTTCTTGTGATACTACGCCATTGACCTAGGTTTACTCTATGTATGCGCAGTGCTGGCTTTTGGATTTTGGTGCTTAATTTCATGTTACACTATGTCGTGAGTGGTTTTATTCCTATCACACTGTTTCTTGTTCAGTTCATTTGGGTGCTGATAGGTCACTTACTATTGTTGGCATTGGGGATGTACGACTGCAGCTCACTACTAGCAGTACTTTTTTAGTATAGGATGTACATCACTTGCTATTGTTGGCATTGGGGATGTACGGCTGCAGTTCACTACTAGCAGTACTTTTCTATTACATGATGTATGTCATGTACATGCGCTTATACGCATTCTTATGTCTACAATGTAGCTTGATGATGTTGGGTTTCATGTCTCTTTTGGGGATTTTGCCTGAAAGATCACATGTGGCAGACTTGTGATTTGCTAGAGGTGCCAAGGCTGGCAGCCTCTATGCTCTTGTAGTTGATGGGTCCCCTATTGACTATGTTTTGTTAGTGGGTTCCATTCCACATGTATCTCTTTGGCATGCCCGTTTAGGCCATATGTCTTTGAAGGAAATGGAAATGCTTTCTAGTTTGTAGTACTTACCGCCCCTTGACTATTTATGTTTTGATTCATGTGAGCATTGTCTTTATGGGGCAGATAGACTAGGAATGTGCATAAGAAGCCTAGTAGGATACGCATGGGTGAGCCCTTGTCATTGATACATTCGGATGTCTGGGGCCCATGCCCTATCAGTCTATGGGTGATGCAAAGTATTTTGTGACATTTATTGATGATTTTTTGCGTAAAGTTTGGGCTTATCCCATTAAGCTTAAGTCAGATGTCTTGGCTATGTTTCAGAGATGGCTTGCATTGGTTGAGAACCAGACTGGACATAGGCTAAAATGCCTTAGGACTGACAATGGGGGAGAATATGTGTCACGTGCCTTTGAGCAGCTATGTGACGAGAGGGGTATTAAGCATCCGTTGACCGCCCCCTATTCCCCACCCCAGAATGGTTTGGTTAAGCAGATGAATAGAACCATCCAAGAGCGTATACGTAGTATACTTAGCCATGCAGGTCTACCACAGAGCTTTTGGGATGAGGCAGTCATTACAGCTATGCATATCATAAATAGATCACCTTCCAGTGGTTTGGATTTCTAGGTTGCAAAGGACATATGGACTAGGAAACCTCTGTCTTATGCATATCTACGTGTCTTTAGATGTGAGGCATTCTACCATGTACCCAAGGACAAGCGTAGTAAGTTGGATCCTAAGAGTGTCAAATGCATTTTCCTTGGCTATGGAGATGCAGGCGAGATGGGTTACCACCTCTAGGATTCGCAGGCACAGAAAGTCATCCGCAGTCGTGATGTAGTCTTCCATGAAGACAAGATGCATAGGCAGCCTGAGAAGGTAGTAGAGAAACGCAAGGTTATATTCCAGGAGGAGCCCCATGCTCTATTATAGCTTGCATAGCCAAATGGTCAGTCTGCAACAGCAGTTGGTACACATGGCCAAGGTGTTGGACAAGCAACAGAGCCCTACCATGAGACGGTCTACTAGAGATAGATGTCCACCTGATAGATTTGAGCCCTCTATGCATTATGTCTTGGTTACAGATGCAGGAGAGTCTCTCACTTATGATGAGGCTATGCGCAAGGGCTTGGGAGAGGGCTATGCAGTCTGAGTTGGACTCCCTGCATAAGAATATGACTTGGGATTTGGTTTCCTTGCCTATTGGCAAGAAGACTATTCCATGCAAATGGATGTACAAGCTAAAAAGTACCCCTAGACACCCCAAGCTAGCTTATAAGGCAAGACTTGTTGTTAAGGGTTTTAAATAGGAGCATGGAGTTGACTTTGATGAAGTCTTTTCTCCTGTGGTCAAGATGACCACCCTACGCTTAGTTTTGGTCTTAGTCGCGCAGCTTGACTTGAACCTGTATCAGATGGATGTCTAGACTGCATTCTTGAATGGGGATTTGCATGATAAGATTTACATGGAGCAGCCTAAGGGCTTCGCAGAACCTGGCAGGGAGCACCTAGTGTGCAAGTTGAGGAAAAGTATTTATGGCTTAAAGGAGGCACCTAGGGAGCGGTATCATAAGTTTGATGCCTTTATGCAATCACAGGGACATCAGGAGTGCTATGGATTCGTGCCTTTACACGAAGAAAGCATGTCATGGCTCATTACTTATTTTGGTACTTTATGTGGATGATATGTTGATAGCAGGGAAAGCTCATGATGAGCTGGATGCTCTTAAATCTCAACCGAATAAGAGCTTTGAGATGAAGGATTTGGGATAGGCCTCTCACATTCTTGGCATGCGCATTAAGCACAACATGCATCAAGGACTACTCTACCTCTCACAGAGGGAGTATATTCATAAAGTCCTCGAGTGTTTCCGCATACAGGACATGAAGCCTATTGGCTATCCATTACCTTCTTATGTGAAGATTTCACATGCCAATTATCCGCAGACACATGAGCAGAGAGCCGAGATGACCAAGATCCCTTATGCATCAGCTGTGGGCAGTTTGATGTATGCCATGATAGCCACTTGTCCAGATATTGCCTTTGCAGTTGGTGTTGCAGCACGCTATATGGCTACACTTGGCAAGAAGCATTGGGATGCTGTGAAGGGTATCATGAGATACCTGAAGGGCATAGTAGATATATGTATTTGCTATGGCAGCCATGATACAGGAGTTGTGGGGTACACAAACTCCGATTGTGCAGGACATGCAGATAGTAGGAAGTCCACTTCTGGCTATGTATTCACCTATGCTGGAGGTGCTGTCTCTTGGATGTCCAGGGTTCAGAAGTGTATGGCTCTATCTACCACCACTGAGGCCGAGTATGTTGCAGCCAACTGAGGCCTGCAAGGAGGCCATATGGTTAGGCTATTTGGTTCATGACCTTGGGATTGATGCTATAGCTACACTGCATTTGGATTCTATGAGTGATATTCAGCTAGCCAAGAATCCAGTCTTCCATGCAAAGACGAAACACATTGAGGTGAGGTATCGCTTCATATGTGGGGTCGTGGAGTACAGGTCTGTTGACCTTGTCAAGATCTCCATTGATGAAAATCCTATAGATCTACTCACGAAAAGCCTCACTACTAAGCACATTGCCTTCCTTAGGAGGTTGATGGACGTTGGATGAGATGATGTTTTTCCTCATCCTGTTGTACATGTGTACATTGTATTGTCTTTTTTTTTTCTTTTCACTCCTCACTAGGGCAAATTCACCTTTAAGTGGGAGGTTGTTGGGGGTAAAGGCACCTCCGCCTAGCTGCACATGTATTATTACATTGACAGTACTCGCCACTACACACTGCAAGTGGCGGACGCCCATCACCATCACTTTATTCTTTATTCTTTTAGTGATAGTTTGAATAAAGGAAGGCACGGTCACACATTATGACTGTTGGAGTTCCCATTTGGTCTCTCTCTCTTTCTTGCTCTTGCTCTCCTGCCATAGCTCTTCCAAGCAAGCTTTGATCCTTCTCAGCTTTCAACACTAAGTGGGTTTGCTATGTATATGGCAACTCATGCTACACTGTAGCAAGGAGTCAAGGCAATTAGGGGTGCCAACATGATGAAAACAATAGTGTCTTCACCTTGAAGCAACAAAAACAGTTTGCTTGTCACTTGCAACAACGGAAAGTGGGGGAGCTAAAGTTTTTTCTTTTGGGAAATTTAGATAAAGTGATCAAAAGTAGCAACATGACCAAGAAACTCATAGTAAAGTATAGGCTTTTCACTTATGTCAAAGCAATGCGTGAACTAGTGTAATTATTAGGATACTTTATCTTCATTTAGACGTTCACACCAGAAGCCAAGATAGAAGCGATTAGTATTGGAGAAGAAGCTAGAAGAAAACTTTGTCCTATAGCCCTTGCATCTTTATGGAGCTTGCTCTAGTTCTACAAAAAAGAGAAGAAAAATATGAACCAACTAAAAAGACAATGTTGGTGTGACCACTAGGTGGAATGAACACACAAGGTTGAATAATGACAGCTTATTATTTAGCGCTATTCAGGATGAAGATTTAAAGTCACATCCCAATATTCCATTCCATGCTCACTTATTGTAAACTTGGTACATTAGCTAGTAGAATTCCAAAAGGACTATTGGAAGACATATTGTTCTAGAGCACCATTAAGCAAAACTTGAATCATTTTTGGATTGATAATGTGGTGGAGTCACCTGCAAGGGCTAGGCACTACAAAAGACCCTACAAACACTAACAAATGCAAAGACCAAGTTTTGCACAAAAACCTATGGGTTTGCACTCACTTGGTTGGTGTATGTTGCCATGGGAGCTTCTATTACATGGATATTCACAACAAGCTTGACCATGAGTGTAGAGTTCAATCCCCCTGAAGGAAGTATAACCATCACAACCACCACAACCACTACCACACAAGATAGAGAGCAAGCCACAAGAGGTCAAGGCACAATAGGGACACACAAAACAAAACGAGGAAAAAGGAGAAGGGAAATGGAGGAGGAGGCTGATACGGTAATAGAAGACATGACAAAAGAGGCAAGGAAAGAGAAAAGGATAAAAGCACAGTGGTCAAGGTAAGAAAAATACAATTTCACTCTAACTATAACATAAGGTTTGATGAATTTGCAATTAGAGCAAGCAACACACTTAATGGAACATGAACATTTCCTCATAGGCACACATTTATCTTATCAAGAAGATCTATGTAAGAGAGAAGAAGAGCTACATAGAAAGGAGGAAGATTTGCATTGGAGGGAAGAAGAGTTGGCAAGAAAGAGAAGAAAGTTAGTGAAGGACAACTAGAGCTATACAATTAACGTAGACTACCCTTCAAACAATGCAAGTAGAGTTCTTGGAGCTAAAGAAAGGGTGATTTGTAAAGGGGGTTGCCTCTTAAAAAAAAGGGCAACAATCGGATGACTCCACAATTGGCTCTCATGAGCAAGGTGGTCAACTAGTATATGTAGGAGGGACCCACATGAGAGCACCTAGAGGCTTTGTTGCTGTGCATACAAATAGTGCAATTGCTCATCTTTTTTAAGTCATACTATGTGTTGTCATTGTATGTAAAAGGATATTTGAGTCACATTCATGCATAATCATCTTACATTAGGGCCATCTTTAGTCAACTTCAATAATTGAGGGTGGTTCATTCTAGCGAATGCCATTACTTATATGATCTTCACAGCTTTATGATCCTTTTCCAAAGAATGCACTTTTTGCACTCTTTGAGGACAATATAGAATGCACTTTAATTGAGGATTTGCTAGTATTTTGTGAGAGAGACCCAATTGATAGTTCTAGTGCTTTGTGAGAGACATCCATCCAATACATAGTTTTAGTTATACTTATAAATAAAGGTCAAGGTTCTAGGTCCTAGGATCATGTATAGCTCCTTCATTATTAAGTCAACATTGGTCGGCCATTACACCTTGGGGATGAAGATGCTTACCCTATCTTTTTCTATGCCAACTTCTATTTATTTGAATTCAACAACATATCTAGAGATATAATTTGGTGTATTCTTCACTTGTTTGTCATTGTACTTTTGAGCCGACTTTAAATGTATCCCTTTCAACACATATTGTGGGCTTCAATCTTCAGCACTTAGCATGGATCTATTACAACATTTTGTTTGGGTCGCCTCCATTTTGTGCAAATCATTTTGTCATCTGATTTGAGAGCTTCTCTACACCTAGAGTAGCATAACATGTGATTATTGCCTTCAAAATAGATGTGTTGCATCAAATTCTTGAATATCTCAGTCAAGTGAAAGGATTAGATGGCACACTATTGCCCCATCATGTTGTGCTAGAGTCATTCATACAAGTGCATAATGGATGGCTTAGACAACTAATTGATTGGGCATGTCAATGGAAGTGGATGTAGAGGACTTGAAGAACATAAAGATTCATAACATGGGAGGTAATATGAAAGGATATGCACCTATATTGGGACATGAAGTGAATTTGATGCATGGACCGATAAAATTTTCCCCTTTTTTCATGCCAGCATTGGAAGAAGGAAAAAGATCACAAGTAGTATTGAGGTCTATGTAGTTACAAATTGAACTTGGGTGAATATAGAACATAGTTTGAGAAGTAAGAGTTTGTGTTCGTGTATATACAAATTTCCTCAAGTTTCTAATACTAAGAGAATTGCAAGAAAATCAAGCATCATGGCTCTCACAAATGGAAGCATTGAGGCTTAGGGGACTATATTTCAAGCAAATGGAATGATGGATGAATGAATTCAACCATACAATTGTTGCCTTATGGACCAATGGAATGCACATAGTGCTTTTCTTTTGCAATGTGATTTTACGATGATGATATTATGTGGCACCCATATGGTTAGACCAGCCTTGAGTTGCCCTTAAGCCTTAAACTAAAGTCCTCGTCGTATTGCTACTGCAATGACCTTGTGTAGATGACTGATCGTTCGTTAGGTATAATTGTTTTAGGATGGAATTCCATGAAGCGACTGATAATCCATTTAGTGATGACCAATTGGTCTTCTCATTGTCAAGCATTTTTTTGAAAACTAAAAACCCCTAGTCAAACTGTAGTTAGGTTTGATTTTTGCTAGCTTAGTTGTTTGCGTGACTGATTGTTTTGTCGTTTCTTAGTTTGATTTTTTGTGTTTGTCTAGCTTATGATTTGTTTTTGTCATCTTGTTTGATTTTTGGAGTGTAGAAACTTGATAGCCTTGGTCGAGTTTGGTATTTTATTGGACAGGTTGGATTTAAAGTTTGCTAGTAGCTGCCATACATTGTGGAACATGTATGTTTTCTTATCAAGACTCTTGCACATCATGGGGATTATGGGTTCACAAGCACTTCACGTTGCACTTGTTAATTGCACTACACTCGGGGATTGTCTCTTATTATTATCAAATACTTCCATGCCATGGGTTGACTTTGATACACATTTTGCACCATCGTTGAGCACTAGCATGACATAAGGTCTGATGCAGCTATATGCAGTAAATCTTAGTTGCACATGCACTTGAGAGAGCACCTTCATTGAGCACGCATTGTTTCATGTACACACGCTATTTGGAATGTTTATCACTAAGTTAGGAATCTTTGGTTGAGTGGGAAAGGTGGTTGGGTGAGTTTGAGGGTCGTGAAGAACGCTGTCAATTGTGAGATGGATTGTTTCTTGATCAACATCTTGAGGCCCATAAGTTTTTTGAGCAACAGTGAGATTTTGGGTGGGTGGGGTGGAGTATGATATTTCTCCTTGTGCTAAGTGTTGAGAGGTGAGGATAAGGATCTTAAATAAACAAGAAACTGTGTTTGCATTTTGCACGACACACGAGCACATGTAGATAGGTTAGGCACAATTTCTTCAGTGCATCCATATTTTTGTGTAAAGCATCGATTGATTGGTTGCATATCATGGATCCGACATTGCACATTTATCAAATCATGTATGGTTGAGCACGATGTACATTTTTTCGTAGCATATTCTTGTCAAGACACATTGCTTGCATGAACAAAGCGTGGTACATATGAAGGAAATATCAGCCATTGAAGACGTGAGGGGGTGTGAAGACAAATTGAAGAAATTCTACAGCATTGATTGCATAGACTTTCTTGAATACATCATTAGTAAAGGGATTGATGTTGTTTCTCCTAGCAAGTCATGGCAAATTTTTAATGGTGAAAAAAGGGGGATCAAGTGATATGGATTGCAAGTGATGAATGTGGAATGGGACGTGTTTTAGAGATCCATACTAGTCTTTAGCTTATTGGCCTTGGATATTATCAAGATATCACAAGGAACCATGACATTTGCCTTCATTGTATGGACTAGTGCACGTGACAATATGGTGGAGTTTATACTCAGAATGCACTAGCTTTAGGCAAAAAAACTTAGATGACATGGTAGCTATTAAAGAGTATGAGGACCTTTATGAAGATGTCAATGCATGCTATTTTCAAGCCCCTTTGGAATTGGAAAACTAGAGAGGCAATGGCTTAAGGCTAGGTTATGAGCAAGAGCAAGGGTACAATGGAATGGAGGGAGAGGATGCTTATACCACCAACTATTGGCTTGGATAAGGAGATCGATTCAATTTGGAGTCAAAACGAGATTGGATGTGATTAGAGTTAGTCAAAATGCCAGAGGTGCAGCCAATGAAACATATAGGTTTACGTAGTTTGGGAAATGAGAGTGACAATTTGATGCAGATTGGCAAAAAAGAGACGACATCGAATTGCAGGGAGTAATGGAGGCTACCATTGATGATGGACAATAATGGGGCATTCAACATATTTTGATGACGAGACGGCTTATTGAGGATCATGGTGGAAATGAAAGCTTCAAAGCATTAGATGAAATAAAGAAGATGGAGGCCTGTGAGCGATGTCGATGGCGTTTTTGATGGATCACAAGCAAAATGACCATAAAAGAAACGCAATGTGATGGCATAATTGTGGGTAGGTAACAACATTTTGAAGGCATTGAGATTGAGATGGCGATGTTGATGGTGATAGGAAGACAACGTTCGAAATGCAAGGATGTTGATATTTTTAGAAAGACGTTTGTTTTAATGCTTAGTTTTTTTAAAGCCTTATGGCTCACGCTTGATTGGAACCCTTAAAGGCTTTTAATTTTGGGCTTAAAATTTGAGTTTTTTAAAGCCTTTGAGAAAGGTAAGGCTTAAAAAGTCTTAGGCTTTTTGGAAAAGCAACAATCCAAAAACACAACGTATGAGTGGATGAAAAACTAACTATATAAGGAGGAGAAGTGAGAAGAGCCTTACATTGCCCTACTCCTTCTAAGCTTCTTGTATCTTGTGAGAGGAGATTGGAGGGTCGCACGTGTGCAAGTGGAGACTTGAAATGCTATTTGTGAAGATTTGGAACCTCGTTGTTGAAGTGTCGAGTGTCGGCTCAAGGTTATTTTAAGGTATGGAAATTTCGTGCAATTGGTTTTCTCTTTGAAGTTTGTGTTTTCAAACATTGTAAGGCGTGTGTGATGCTCTACCCGGATTGAGTTCTTTGTTGTTTTTGAGCTACGAGAAGCATTGTGTGTTGTTTGGTTTCATGTGTGGTTCTCGTGGAGTTTGTTGAAACATTTAAAATTTTTGTGTTGCGTTGTATATCTGACGAAGTCAATAATCCTAATCAGCACTCCTTAACGTCTCATTATCGGGTTGTGGGAGAGGCTTGTCTTGATCACCGCTCGCATAACAATGCCATTGCTTTTGCGCATAGGCCCACGACCAAGATGATGGGCGGCCGCGACGCAAGGGCTCGTGCCCATCAAATGTGTCAATGGGCTTTGATCTCTCTCCCTCTCTTTTGCCTTCCCCATTTTGGCTGCCATCTCAAATTTACAAAAGCCCAGTCGTTTAAGTCAGTTCCTCTCGTCCTCACGGGAGGATGCCACTTGCAATTCGCCTTTTCTTGACACGAAGCAGCAGCAGCAGCAGCAGAGGCGCCATGGGATCCTGTACTGCAGACTAGGCCGCCATAAGCGTCGGTTGGGATAGCTGGTGGATGTCTCGCACCAGAGGCTTTGACACCCTCCATCTTCAACACAAGGTTTGCCCGCCCCCTCCGCTCTTTTTCTAAATTGTTTTAAATTTTTTTGGGGGGTTTTCATTTTTTTCTTTCTGCTTTTAGTTCTCCAGAATGTCGTAACTCGTCCTTGCCCTGCGTCTCTATTGAGCAATTTCGACAGACCCAGCTGAAATTTTCAAGTTTCAGCATCAAGTTAGTAGCACAATCCTTAGTATAGCATGTCGATTACCTAACTGTCTTGCGTGTGTCTGCTTGTTCATGGACGAGAAGATACAATTCTTAGTATAGCACGTATATTATCTACTGTGTCTGGTTGTTCGCACCTCATCATCTGGATATGCCTGTACAGTTGCACAATTCACCAGAATGCAAATGCTACTGTCCCTTTCAGAACAAACAGGTTACACCCAGGATGATCTTACCCTTGGCACTGTTCCTATGAAATCCAGGCATACAACAGTAACAGCTTGAGGGAGATGTATTCAGATCGAATTGCTTCCAGTGGGACAGGCACCAATAGAAAACGGTCGGTCAAAGACAGGCTTGGGGTTATACAAAATAAAGACGAGTTTTCACAACAGGATCAGAACAAACGGTACAGTTTCATTTCTCTGAATGCACAATTCTCAACATATCTAATACTTTGCCTGTGTATGTCTATGTTCTTATTGCACATGATGTTTATGGAGTGATTGATCAGGGATGCACGAGTTTGATTGCAAAAGTAGTGGCCTATTTGATTTGTTCTGACTTATGCAATTGCTATGTATTAATGAGCGAGTTTTGTTAGAATTCGTAGATTTGGGAAACCTATTGAATTAAGTAGGATTTTGAGGCAAACAGATGGCCATCAAACATAAAAGACAGATTGACCATGTGAGAAAAAGTTATTTACCTAGATGATACAAGCTGCATACAATCATGATGATATGAGTTGCACGGAATATATCACAAAGAGGCCTATGCTGTTATCCTGAGCCTGCAGGCTGGGCTGATGACGTATGCCTGCAAGCAGCAAGCATGTTATTTTGGAAGCAATAAGAGAAGTGGTTACAGGCTGATGGTGGAGAGAATACTGATGAGCTTCTTTGTAGGCCCTGATGGAGGGATGACCTGAATTTATGGACAACCTTCACATTATTGTACATAAGCTGTTTGGCAGAAAGCATTGCATAACACATGTGTGTAAAGTTCCTGAATTAAACTCTGAAACACTGGTTGGACAGAGTGGAACAACGCGGATGGGTTTGCTTATGGTTCTTACCTTCTTGTATACTAATGTGCAGGTACATCTTTTCTCAACTTTTGTCAGATATGAATGTATGCATATGTTCGATCCAAAGTAGCAATGCAGACAAGATGGGGTGCCCACCATTTGGAGCTTGATCATGATCAGATGTGGCACAAACAATGCAAGGAACTCTTCCCTGGAGTGTATTCTTTTCTACCATGACTGGTAGAAGTAACACAACCTTTTCAACTGAGTGAAAATGGTTGGTGCGTTTAGGTTCCACCGATATGCAGATGGCAGGCACAAGATGCTGGCAGCAGATGATCATAAAGACCTAGCATGTTTTACTTTGTTGAGTAGTTGTCATGATCAAGCCTGTGTTCAATGGAGAACATTTAAACAAGTTGTTTTCGTTCAACAAAAAAGGAGATCACTGAAAGCAACTGTCCAGCCGATATGTCTACTTGTGCCATGGACTTGGATGGTCCTTTGCTGGGTGGAGCCAATGCTTGTGGTGGAGGTTTGTGAAAGTAGGACAACACAACTGTGAGCATGTGGTTGAAGGAGCGCACGTTGGAGTGTTTGTGGCTGAGTGAGACCAAGTGAAGATTGATGCGAACTGATCAAGGGAGTGTCTTGGATTTGGTAGGGATGTGTTTGTGGATTTAGAGTATGGGAAATGAGTTGCAGATTTGGAACCTAGTGGCTTATAGTTGATATTGGAACCAACTCTTGTTGATTGGAGTTAGACAATTCCAAGATTTTCATCTCTTCTCTACAATACTAGTACAATGAAGTTTTCCTCCAACCATTTAGGCTTTGCAACACATATGGCAATGGAGATGACATGCATGGAGGCAGTATAACTTTTGCTATTTCTTTTCAACAAAGCCAAACAAGTTCTTCTTGATTGATTCTCTGCTAGCTCCAAGAAGAGGGTTCCATCTTGAGGAGGTGCACAAACATTGATTGACCTCATGCATTTGGTGGTTCTAGATTGGTAGACGAAGTTGTAGTGCTATGGGTACTAGCATTGGTCAAAGGGCAGCTTGTTGAGCCAAAAAATGCATTACAAACTAATTAGCTCTTAATTACAGCCCTGAAACTTGACTGAACTTTCCTAAAGAGTGTCTATGTCCCATAAGCTAAACCCTAATTTGGGAGGATCCACATCTATAAATAGGAGGTTGCCCTTCCACTTAGCCTATTTCAATCATTCATTGCAAGTTCTCCTCCAGTTGGCGCCTACTTCTCCATCGTTGTCTACACCCCTCCATGGTTGATACCTTAATTTGTGGTGGTGACCAGCCTCCCATCAGCTCCTAGCGAACAGTCTTCGGCCTCATGACATTGCATTTGTTGCAGATGTTAGCTTTCCAGCCTGTCCACATTGTTTCCAGCCATTGCCATCAAGAAGAGAGTCTCCAGATCTTTGCATTTCAATGCTGCCAGCTCATCTGTAGCCTGCATTTGCAGTCTATAGCAGTCGCCTACTCCTCCAGGGGCAGCTGACAGCTGCATTTTGTAGCCAGCTTCTGTTGCCTTCATCCTCCTAACTTTTCCTAGCTTGCTTCCCATTGTTCTGAGCTGCCATTGTCATGTTCAGCGTGATCAAGACTCCCAAATTTGCGTTTCAAGCTGCTGATCACATTCCAGGGCTGCCTGCTGTGTTTCAAGTCATATAGAGTACAACACACTTTTCAACTCATCCCTTTGATTTATTCATCTTATGTGTTCATTGTCTCTTAGTTAGTTTTCACCTTTTATTTCTATTATCACATTGTGTTAGGAGGATGTGAAATTTTATTGCTTTGCTTAGCATTTGATTCAAAGTTAATCAAATGTGCTAAAGTGACTTGTCATGGTGCGGGACCGAAGACGCCAAAGTATCAATTGATGCTAAAGGCAAAAGTTGTAGTAAGTTATGTTTGACAAGTGCTAGGTGGTGTATAGTGCTAGATTTTGGCCTAGTCCGATTTATTGACCACTAATGTTAGTGGTAACATTAGAGACTAGGCATTAATTAATTAATTAATGTTGGCCTAAGAGCTAATGATTGCTTAGGAATACTTGGAAGACCAATTGCCCTAGCCAATTTAATTATTGGCTAATGAAATTATTTGTTTGGACACTAGAATAATAATTAAATTAGTTATTAGAATTAATATTTTAAAAATTAATTTAATCAGTTGAATAATGCTGAAAAATGGGATTAGAAGGCTGTCACTTGGCAAAACTTACTCATGCAAGTGAAAAACACTTTTTGAGGATTTGGTGGATATCTATTTCAACCATTGTGAGAGAGAATAAGGCTATTAGAGAGCAGGGAGATGCTGCTGATGTGATTTGTAGCCACCAGGGGCCAATCCTATAGTAGGTGACAGTAGTTTGGAGCCTTTGAGGTGTAGATGACAACAACCCAAGGTTCTTCTGATGCAGGTGATAGTATATAGGAGGGGACAATAGTCTTTATGGTGGTTTTAAGTTGTAGGTGACAACTTCCATGATTGTTTGAGCACGGCAACAGTAGTGAAACTTTGAAATTTCTCTCTATAGCATTCTCTCTCATCCTATAACCTTCTCTCAAGTTATCTTAGCAAAATCCAACCATTTGAGTTATCAGAGTTGGAGATATTGGAAAATCTCTGATTTAAATTCTAATTTACAGTAGAAATTAGGATTTGACAGCCATCTCGGGATGTCTGCTCAGAATTGAGGGTCTAAGACTCGAATTCCAATAACTGAAATCAAAGAATTTTAGGGAGATCCAAGAGGTCAGCTAGCCCATATCAAATTTGGAGCTTAATTTGTCTTTCAAGGAGTAAGGTGAAGGCCAATCCCCAAGCAAACCAAGGGACAAATTGGTTTGAAAGCTTGTTGGTTAATTTTGATAGTAGAAGGCACTTGGATTAGCGGAGGAGATGCGATAATCCCAGTGTTAGGAGATATGTTAGTTCATGGCTGAGCCTGTGCATGTGTTTTAGTAGTCTAGGACACTAGTTTATTTCCTAGAATATTTAAGCATTTTATGATGGCTATTTTAGCATTTTATGCTAGCCCCGACCCGAGATAATTTATGGCATTATTTTTGCCTATTTATTCAGGCAGTTCCACAGTCATTATGCATCATCTGTCACTCATCATCTCACAAGTTCTGGTGGAGGGAGAGGTTATTATGAATACATTGTACAGGAGGGGAGTTGATAATATCTTAAGAAGGTGTGTTCCTGAGTTTGAGCAACCAGCAGTGTTACATGAAGCTCATGCCTGACTATCAGGAGGTCATTTCTCTGGAGAGATTACAAGCAGGAAAATACTACAAGTAGGGTTATGGTGGCCTACTGTGTTGAAAGATGCTCATCAGTATGCCAAAGAATGTTTGCAGTGTCTCAAGGAAGGTCAACCACTTGACAGGGATAGGATGTAAGATCATTTTGTGTTGCCACTTGAGCCATTTCAAAAGTGGGGCATTGACTTTGTTGGTCCCATTAAACCAGCTGTAAAAAGGACAGGTAACACATACATTTTAGTTTGTACTAATTATGCTACTAAGTGGGTTGAAGCTCAGGCATTAAAGGATAATAAGGCAGCAAGTGTGGTAAAGTTTTTGTACTCTAATGTTATGACCAGATTTGGCTATCTGATTGAGTTGATCAGTGATCGGGGGAAGCATTTCCTGATTCAAGTGATCAGAGAACTGACTATCAGGCACGTATTTTGAAGAAAATTGTTGAAGACAATCGGGAAGATTGGGATATTAAACTTGATTCAGTATTGTGGGCTTTCTGGACAGCATATAAAGTTGCAACCGGACTTACACCTTTCAAGTAGGTGTGAGTGCCTTCACAGTTGGTGGCTCACATTGGTTTTGTACAATCTTATATCTTGGTATATGGATTCCATTTCCTAAGCCTCTCTTTGCTTCCGAGTTCTTTGTGTAGTGTTCTTTTTTTTGTAGTGTTTCTCTTTTCTTTGTCTCTCGTGTTCAGTAGTCTATTACAATAGTTTTCCATGCACCCATCACTGCATCCACTTCTAACATGGTATCAGATTGCAGGATCATTGTTCTTACTGCTGTTTTACAAAATTGACTTTTTGTTTGCTGGTTTACACAATTTCAGGTTTGAGTTTTGACTTTTCGTTTGCTTTTTGGACCTGTTCTGATTGCTGTGACTGATTTATAGCTTGGATAACCATCCTCTGCTAATTTTTAGCCTGTTTTTCTGCTATTTTCTCAGCATTTTGCAGTTTTCCATTTGTGTTTAGAGACTCTTGGGGCTGTTTTAAGGTTGGGGACCTGTTATTGACCCTTCCACATTTGCATTTTGGGGATAGCAGGGTGCGGCAACATGTTTTTTTGCAAGTCAACTGCATTTAATGTAGCTACTATTTGCATTTTCTTGATCAATATTTGCGTTGTGTCTTTTCCCTTCTATGTAGGGCTAGGGATAGGCTTCAAGCTATTTTTTGGCTGTGTTTGGTCCGTATTTTTTTGTTGTGATACTCTACTCAATTTTATAGAGGGTTCATGTGCATCCGGTTGTTGTGTCTCATTACTACAGTGTGGTTACTGTTGCTTTTTTCTTTATGTGCTTTTCTTCCTGCAAAGAACTCATGCAATCCTTGTGAGTTTGCATTTTCGGCATCCTTTTCTCCTTGAAGATCACTTGTCTTTTTTCATCCTCTCTGTATCTCTCTTCTTATGGCTCCTTCGGCATCTCCTCTTGATGGTCCACATGTAGACCTTATTTACTCATCTACCAATGTTATGTTGGAGACTTGCTGCATTCAATTTCAGGTTTTTATGAGGATGCTATCTCTTGGTACTTCAGATGTTATAGTTTCAGAGAGGGGTGATATATGAAAGAAGAAGAGGAAGTCATCATGCTCTTCTTGTGGCCAGAAGAGACATCTTTGGAAGGATTGCATGCCATTAGCAGCTTTACGACAAGAGCAAGAGTAGTCGGTGATGAAGGGTGATAACTCTCTCGGTGAGTCTTTCTCATCTCCAGGTCTAGGTTTAGGCTCTCTTGCTATGTGGCCCTAGCGATGGTTGCAGGGGCCTTCCTTCTAGATTGCTAGTACAGATGATGCAGTCATCCCTCACAACTCTCTAGTGCTAGGGAGGGAGTATGAGAGGGTGGTGAGATGGAATTGGTACATCTCATCTATATAGGTAAATAGGTATATAGGTTTCCAAGAGGGGTTTTTCTAATGCATCGTCGACCAAAGTTTGATAGGTTCAAATCTTGGAGTTGGGATTGATATCTAGAGGCATAATGAGCCGGTTCTTTGACAAAGAGCAAGATTGGCTCCTAGTTTGAGCTTACGTAAGGGGATACTTTGGTAGTCTAGCCAAGGCGGGGAATTCATGGTCACATATATTCAAAGGTATTTTTAACATGATGGTCTTGTATGCTATTGTGAGACATTGTTGATAGGTATTGAGAGTTGCTATGATTCTTCTCTGTTTCAAGAGTTGATACGATTGACATCGATATCAAGATCTCTTTGAGACACCTTGATGGTGGCTTGTGCACCCACTGCTTGGGTATCCATGGTTCTACTTTGTTGGTCCTTGTTGTATATACTATGATCTTCTTGGATACAGTGGTAGATGATTTGATCTAACACTAATTACAACAAGCACAAAATTCACACAAACTGAAAATACAAATGTCACCACTTGGTATTGGGACAATGAATACTCGATTGGTTCCAAAAATTGGTGCCCCTTGTCGTATTTCTTTAACTTGCATTGTAATACGTAGAGATTGCTCTGATCTCCTTCGCTCTTCAATGCCTCTTACTGTCATTTATGACCAGCAAGTCTTTTTATCAAATTTACCCCTTGATCTTACAAGGGATTGGTCTCTAATTGACCCTTGGCTAGTCAAAATGAACCCCAAATCCAATTGATATAACTAGCTTCTTGAAATTTGTGGCAATGTCTTAAATTGCAGCTGTTGATTTCAAGTACTAAGCCCTTCAGTTTCCTAGTATTGGACTTGAGGTGGCTGCTAATCCCTAATTTTTGCTGTGAACTAAGACAATAGCAAAAACACAAGTGCTCTTTACCAAGGCTTGAAAATGGCTGAAATTTATGGAGGGATTTTTGGTAGAGGAGAGAGAAAATATTTAATTTCTATTGTGAGAAAGTGCTCAAATTTGCTATTGCCTTGCAAGAAGTGACCAAATGATTGCAATCCACTACCAATAGAAGTCTCACAGGTAGCCACCCTTATGGGACCCAAACTTCTTGTCATTTGCTTGGTGATAGCCTATAGGGGCTGTCACTTGGCTCCAATGGCCTCCTAATCAATTGGTAGAAGCACTTTGATTGTCTCTAGTGGTGGTTGGACTGATCATCAATGGTTGGAAAATTGCAGTAATAATTCTCTCTTCTGCTCTCCCATTAGTTGCAGGTTTTCTTGGAGAGAGAGAGAGAGTTGGTGCTAGCGCCCCAACAATCGATGACTCACTATTGTATCTGTACCATCTTGTCTTGGTATATGGATTCCATTTCCTGAGTATTTTCTTTGAGTTTTTTTGCAGTGCTCATTTTTCTTCATAGTCTCTCTCTTGAAACGTTCCCCTAGAATCCAACCTACACATGAGACATGATGCAAGTCAAACTCACAATGAAAGGGATTGGACATCGGACTTACTTTCCAACCATAGAGCTAAATGGGCTCACCCCTGAGCTTGGGTGCTAGTAGCACGTTGGGTCATGATCTCATCCCAGGGGTTTCTTAGAGATTGGCATTCCCTGGATACAGTTTCAGATCTGAGCAGTTTGACAACAGTTTCTCCAGGTAGTCCACGTGGCAGTCAGTCCATACAACAGGCGTCAAGGAGCGTAGGTGCCATGTGGCATAGTCGGCCAGTTTGCTGCAGTTGGACAGTGTAGGTTGGACAGCTGCTGTCCATTCGGCTGCATTAAATGTAGTCAACCTGCATTATTTTTGGCATTTTTCTTGGCCTACTTATTGGCCCTGATTTCAGCAGTCTCAAACAGTTGTTTTCACAGATTTTAGGCTGCAGACCGTGGAGATTGCCCTCAGTTTTGACGGAGACTGAGATCTTCGAGGTGGAGATCTACGTAGATATTCTCTCTGCACGTATGTATATTTCTGCATCCTTATACAACATTCTTAACTGCAGATTTTCTGCGTTTCACTGTCTCTTTCTTTCTCTCTTCTCTCTCTGTTCACTCTTTGTCTTGGTCATTCGCTTCTGTATTGCTTCACTCTAACATGGTATCAGCGCATTGAAGGACTGACCTAGGGTGGACTCATTTGAAGAGGAGATTTCAGCGCGACACAAGGCTGCGTTTTTAGCGTTCAAGTGTGAGTAGGAGGGCTGCGCATCAGATTAAGGCTGAGGCAGGTGTGGGCGTGTGAATGGAGAAAATTTGTTGAAGCTGTTGCTGGTTTTTGCTGTTAGAGAAGGAAGAAGGCTGCGTTTTGGGCCTTCAACTGCAGACTTTACCTTTTCATTGCCTCCGACGGGTGGAGGAGTGGGACGAGCGAACAAGAGCCCTAGCAGGCTGTCTCCTCATAGTTAGAGAGGACAACTTTTTGTATTTTGTGCAGGCATTGTAGGTGAATATGTCTTTTGAGGCCGAGACCGAGTTTCAGGTGATCATGGATCAGAAGGTGCCCCTCTTACCGGCTCTTCCATTAGATCAAAAGCTCGATGGTGAGAATTATCACTTTTGGTGGGTCATGATGGTTGCCATTCTGGAGTCCTATGATTTGGCGGAGCTTGTTTTAGAGGCTATTCATTGTCCTTGTTCGCGAGACAAGTCCAGACTCTCTTTCAGTGATAAGGTGGAGTTGCCAAAGGTTTAGGCACATTGGGATAAACTCAATGCTCGCATTCACTCGTTTTTATTTCTCTCATGTACTACAATTGTTCTCTCTCATATTGAGCATTTGATGGTGGCTCAAGAGATATGGTTGGAGCTTGATCAAATGTACACAATCGGATGATTGTCATGAAGCGAGTTACTTTGGAAGTGCAGCATGCGGACCATGAGTGTCAACAAGTCATCTTCTATGTGGGAGTATATCAACAAGTTGTGGCAGCTTCAGATGTAGGTTTAAAATACAGGAAATGTTGGGAATAAAGGGCCATCGTGCCTTTTATATGTACACGGATGTGAACATACCCTTAGCACATTTGTACTTTCATATATATCTATCTAAAACCTAAAGAGGTACACTAGTCTTTGTACCGAACATCAAAGGTGTCGTGCTCACTCTCCTTTCTACTGCTCTTTACTCTTTGTGTGTGTTATCCGGCGCATTCACTCTGAGCTCCATCAGGCTCCATCAAATTGGTATCAGAGCACAAGGAGTGTATACTTCTTGAAGGTGGACAGGCACAAGCTAGTCAGGTGACCTCAAGTGAGAGGTGTCGGCATTAGTATAGTTAGTGTTCAGTAGGTGCAAGTTAGTGCAAGGTCAACGCGGTTGACGGGGGGTGAGACGAAGATTGCACGATGGTTCAGGCGGGCTGTTGGAGAGTAGGCGACAGGCGACAGGGGGTCACGCGGGACTTGCACGTGACCAGGACTAGACAGCGGATGGGATGGGCTGTGACGAGCGCTTTGACAGGACAAGGTTGCGACGTGTTCGATAGGTCACTTGTGACTAGACGGGCCACGGGTCACGAACCGGGAGTCAAATCTTTGTCATCTTTTTTAATATTTCAAATTTGTTCCCCTTCCACAACTGGGTGTTGGTGTACACATGCACAGTGTGCAAGCCTAACCTGAAAAAATTGGGGCTTTTCCCGGGTTTGGGGACTTTAATGTAGAACTGGACAATCTGACTTAAAATTGGTGCACATTTGCTCGGGAATTTTGGGGCTTTTCACATTTTAGTGAAAATTTTTCAATTTCATTGAATTTTGTGCACACCGAACCCAAGAAATTTGGGGATTTTTCTAGATTTGATGCGAGCAACACACAACAATGATATTTATCTCATAAATTGCAGGAATTTTTAACATTTTGCCTTCGACATTTGGGGCTTTTCATGTACATGCAAGAATTGGGCTGAAATTTACCCAATTTCTTGACATTGATGCACATTGAACCCCGTGCAATTTGGGGATTTTGCTGTTTGGGCGAAATTTGTGCACCATTTGGTCATTTTATGTACATGCGGGTTTAATTCCATGCAATTTGGACATCTAGCACTTGGAAAAATTTGGGGGTTTTGCTGAAATTGCTCTATTTTGGCAAAATTGGCCTATTCTTGTTCAAAAAGGAGAGAGAGAGAAAGGGAGAAACTCCATATCCATGAGCCTTCAGGCTTCCAAGTTCATTTCTTCATATTCCACACTCTAAACTGAAAAGCACACACACAACAAGATAAAGTGACCTAGTGTAAATGTAGACTAGACTGACTAACTCTAGTCAGGTCACTAACTGACTACTAACCCGACTTATTTAATGTAGTCACATGTAGACAGCTGTACACACTAGCTGTCATAGACGTCGGTCATAGATGAAGACACACTGACGGTGAGCTTGATTTCTAACAATTCTATGCATGTCAGTGAGACTGTGCAGATGTATGGCTGATGTTTTGAGCACAAAAATTTTGGGGCTTTTGACTGTGCGTGTCAAATTTTGTGCTCGTGGGTGCATGTACAACAGAAATTGCAGCTAAGATTTGGGACTTCTCATGTAATGTGACGTATTTGTCCTTGGAACAGTTGTAATCAGTTGTGGAGTGTTGTAGCACAAGGTTTAGTGCTTCTGAAGATTTATTTGCAGTTCTGAAATTTGTGCTTTTACATGGTTATTTATTGCTGGTTGGTACTTGTTTGTACCTTGGTCACTTATGTGACAGTTTGGGCCTGCATTTGCTGAATTTGTTGGTCACATTTGGGCTGAAAATCATGGCTGGCAGCAGTGACAGCAGTCATCTCATGCATATTAAGAAGCTTGAAGGAGCACATAACTTTGCAGTTTGGCAAAAATAGTGCTATAATATCTTGTTGTAGAAGAAGCAAGCAAGGCCTATTGAGACCAAAGGGGCAAAGCCCACAGATATGGAACGGGAAGACTGGGATGAGTTAAATGAGCTTGCACGCTCTACCATCGAGCTATTGATTTCTGATACCTTGCTGTTTAACATTGAAGGTTTGGATTCTGCATATGCTATTTGGACTCGATTGGAAGAACTGTATGCCCAGAAGAGTGCCACAAGCAATGTTTACGGGTATAGCAATGTCTACTCACTTGAGTGAGTTTAACTCCATTTTCAGCCAGCTGGTTGCCCTGGAGTTTAAGATTGATGAAGAATTTAAGGCTACGTTCTTGCTTTGCACTTTGCTAGAGAGTTGGGATACATTCAGGACTGCTATCGGCAATTCTAATGCGATGCTTTCGTATGTTGATGTAAAGAGTGCTCTACTCATGGAAGAAATGAATCGGCACAACAATGCATCCAGTAAGTCTTCCAGTGCTTTGCATACTAGGGGCAGATCACAGCAGAAAGGCAAATCTGATAGCAAGGGATGCAATAAATCACGTGGTAAGGATGTTGAATGCCATCATTGTGGCAAGAAGGGTCACTTTAAACGTGGCTGCGTATGAATCGAAGCATATATGATAAAATCCATACTATGCTGTCTCATGTTGCATTACCCCATGGCTTTTGGGCAGAGGCTGTTATGACAACTGTTCACTTGATTAATCGGTCATCGAATAGGTTTTTGGGGGGAGGAAATCCCTCAAGAAGCGTGGTCGAGCAAGCCACCTTCATATGCTCACCTGAAAGTGTTTGGTTGCGAGGCTTTTTTGCACATTCGTAAAGAAGAACGCAACAAACTTGAGCTAAAGTCCTGTAAATGCATTTTCCTAGGATATGATGACGAGAATGAAATGTTGTATAGATTGTGGGGTCTCGAGAAAAGGAAAATAGTACCCAGCAATGATGTTATCTTCTGGGAAGATCACATGTATCAACAACTAGAAAAGATTGAGGAGGTCTGTAGGGTTGTATTCCGGGAAGAAATACCTTTTGGACAGCAAAATGTGCCCGCTGTACAGCAGCAAATACTTGCTGTAAATGAACTTGCAAATGCAAAAAATAATGCTGGAAATGGTCAGTCAGCCATTGATAATGATGAGCCATTGGATGTGCAGGAACAGCCAGGACAACAAGCCATTAATGCTGATTTGCAGGCTGAAATGCTAGGACAGCAAGCTGAGAACATGGAAATTTGCATGCTCAACAGCTAGCAAACAATGATCATTGGGTTAGGAGAACGTCTAGGGCTACCAGACAACCTGGTAGATTCGTTCTTGGTGCAAACAATGTGGTTGATTATGTCATGTTGACGTACTGTGGTGAACCGTCTTGCTTCAAGGAAGCAATGGATAGATAGGAACAACAAGAAATGGTTTAAAGCCATGTTGTCAAAGATGGAATCTCTTGAGAAAAATGGCACTTGGGACTTGGTGTAGTTGCCTAAAGAGCAAAAAACCCTTTCATGCAAATGGGTTTACAAGATGAATGTCACTTCTGGTTTCTCGCCAAAGTACAAAGCAAGATTGGTTGCGAAGGGGTACAAGTAGGAATATGGAGTTGACTTTGATGAGATCTTCCCTCCTGTAGTTAAGATGACTACATTGAGAACCATTTTGGGCTTGGTTGCAGCTGAAGATATGGAGCTCATACAGATGGATGTAAAGATTGCATTCTTACATGGTGATCTGCATGAATATATATATATATATATATATATATATATATATATATATATATATATATATATATATATATATATATATATATATATATATATATATATAGGTTTGAGAAGATGGTATATGCAGCAACCTGAAGGGTTTGTGGCAAAAGGGAAAGAGAAGATGGTATGTAAACTCAAAAGGAGTTTGTATGGGCTGAAACAAGGACTAAGAGAATGGTATCATAAGTTTGATACATTTATGTAGTCTCAAGGTTTTGATAGAAGTCAAGTGGATCACTGCTTGTATACCAAGAAGGCAGCAGATGGCAGCTTGATTATCTTGGTTCTGTATGTAGATGACATGTTGATTGCTGGCAGGGATACTCATGCCTTGGACTCACTGAAGGTAAATCTTTATAGCAGCTTTAACATAAAGGATCTTGGTGATGTAAACTGCATTCTTGGCATGTGAATACTCAGAGATAGGTCAAAAGGATTACTCTATCTATCTCAGCAGGAGTATATCTCCAAGGTTTTGCAGCGTTTCAATATGAAAGGGGGGAAAACAATTGGGGTTTCATTGCCTCCATATGTGATACTCAGTGCAGAGGACAGCCCTACATCTGATGATGAGAAGGCTGAAATGGCCAAGATACCATATGCTTTAGCTGTTGGCAATTTGATGTATACTGTGGTTGCTACATGTCCCGACATTGCCTTTGCAGTGGGAATAGTTAGCAAATATATGGCAAACCTTGGTAAAAAGCATTGGGAAGTAGTGAAAGGTATTATGAGATACCGCAAAGGCACAAAGGATTTGTGCATCCGCTTTGAAAAGTAGAAGGCATCTGTCGTTGGCTTTACGGATGTAGACTATGCTGGTCATGCGGACTGCAGAAAGTCCACTTCTAGGTATGTGTTTACCTTCACAGGAGGAGCGGTCTCTTGGATCTCCAGGCTACAAAAGTGTGTTGCACTGTCCACTACAGAGGTAGAGTATGTGGTTGCCACTGAGGCATGCAAGGAGGCTTTATGGCTTTCACATTTGGTGGAAGAGCTTGGTATTATAGAGTTACATGTTTTCCATTGTGATAGTCAGAGTGCTATCATGCTAGCTCAGAATCTCGTCTTTCATGCAAAGATGAAGCACATATAGGTGAAGTATCACTTCATTAGAGATGTACTTGATAGCAAGAGCATTGAGCTTGTCAAAGTGCATACAGATGATAATCCTGCAGAACTTCTCACGAGGGGTCTTCCAACAGAGCGGTTTGCTTATTGCATCATCTCTCTTAAGGCACATTGCCTTTAGGTGGGAGGTTGTTGGGAATAAAGGGCCATTGTGCCTTTTATATGTGTATGGGTGTGAACACACCCTTAGCATATTTGTACTTTCATATATATCTATCTAAAACCTAAAGAGGTACACTAGTCTTTGTAACGAATATCAAAGGTATCATTCTCACTCTCCTTTCTACTGCTCTCTACTCTTTGTGTGTGTTATTTGGCGCGTTCACTTAGCTCCATCAGGGAAGGCGATCACTTTTGAAGACATGGCGATAACTCTTCTTTCTCAGTTAGTGCCCCATTTTAGTGGTTTTATTCCACCTTGATTGCGTCAGGGTGGTTTGAGACCCTTCGGTGGGAAGAGTTGGTTCCTATGGTCTTGGACCAAGAGGAGCAATCGAAAGGGATCAATGCTTGTAAATTTGAGGCCTTGGTTGGTCAGTCCTCTTAGAAAAAGGGGAATGATCAAAGAATAAGGAGGAGGACAAATCTAAGAAGGACAAAGAAAAGAAGTCTACTTGTCACATTTTTGGCAAAACAGGTCATTGGAAGAAAGATTTTCCTGACAAGGAGAAAAATGAGAAATCTTCAAAGGATTTCGGAGCGGTGGCTGCTCCCTTATCAACTGCTTTCCTCCATTTAGAGGTGGTTGAGGATTTGACCCTGATGGCTTTGATGTTGCGTTGACAGCCCCATACACTCGGGAGTGGATTGTTGACAGTGGTGCCTCTCGGCACAGGACTCCTTCAGTAGGTGTTGCTCATTTGCTACCTTTCATATGGCCAGATTCTCATTGGTGACAGTTCGTCTATTTCTATACAGGGATGGGGACACATGCATCTTATTCTAGGAGGATGAGGTGGTCCCCATATATGCGAGGCCCTTTATGTGCCACCCTTGGGGTACCATCTACTTTCGGTGCACAAGATTCGGTCTCTTAGTCGAATTTGATGAGGATTCTTTTCGGATTCTTGATCGTGGATTGAGATAGGTTTTTTCTTCAGGTTACGAGGAGAACATAGTCTACAAGTTGCGGTCTTTTTTTGCCTTGACTTGTCTTCTTTTTACCTCACAAACTTAGTTTGGGCTTTGGCATGCTCGGTTGCTCACTTCACTTATGATTACCTTCGGAAGGCATCAAAGCGACAACTTGTTTGAGGTTTGCCGGATGTTGTGGTGAGCCAGCAGCCTTGTGTATCCTGCATCCGTGGGAAACAGACTGTAATGCTGTTCCCAACAAGGCTTTGAGGTAGTCTTCAGCACCCTTGGAGCTTGTTTTTACTGATCTTTGTGGATGGATGAGGATGGAGTTCCTTTGAGGAAGCTTGTATTTCATGCTAATTGTGGATGATTACAGCAGGATGACATGGATTTATTTCTTGAAGCTGAAGTTGGAGGCTTTCTCCAACTTTAAGGATTGGTTGCTCTTTGTGGAGAACCGATCAGGCCGGAAGCTGAAGACCTTATGATTAGATAAGGGTGGAGAATTTGTTTCTAATGAGTTTGCTTGTTTTTGTGTAGATCGTGGTATTCTCTAGGAGTTTGCCAATACAAACACCCCTCAGGAGAATGGCATCTCGGAGTGGAAGAATCGCAAAGTGATCAAGATAGCCCGTCCATGATGGAGCATCATCAGACACCTTAGTCTCTATGGGCGGAGGTTTTGGCTACTACAATTCACATCCTTAATCGTTCCCTTGCTTCCTCTATTGTTGGCATGACTTCATATGAGACATACTTTGGGTCTAAGCCAGATGTTTCTTATTTCAGGGTTTTTGGGTGTGATGCCTATATTCACATCCCAAAGACATAGCGTGTCAAATTTGAAGCAGTTTCGAAATGATAGGTGTTTGTGGGCTATAGCTCGTAGTCTCAAGGCTATTGATTGTATAATCCTGTTAAGCGGGATGTCTACACAAGCTGTGATGTTCTGTTTGTGGAAGTTTCAGCCTTAGAGGGGGTGAGGAACACCTTGTTCTTGGAGATCCTAGTGATAGTTGGGCGCCGACAATTGTTTCTTAGGAGCCTGTGCCTCTTGAGGACTCTTCTTTAAATGAGGAGCTTCGTTCTTAGCTATCGGACTCACCGATTGCTCCCCCACCATCGATGGATCTTCCCAAAACTTTAATAGATGGAGAGTGACGAGGCGAGCTCCGACCTTTTCCTTGTTGGGCTCATGACACTCTTTGTGATGTAGGGATTGAGGGAGTCCTTGAGGAGTGGCAGCCGCAAGATGGCCTGTGGCATTCTCGAAGGAACCATTGAGCTTGTTTCATTTTTGGCATTTTTCCTAGCCTATTTATTGGCCCTAATTTCAGTAGCCTGCTAGTCTCCAATGATTGTTTTTACATTTCAAGCCGCAGACCGTGGAGACTGCCCTCAGGGCCGACGGAGATTGAGATCTTCAAGGTTGAGACATTCGCAAATATTCCCTCCGCACCAGCGTATATTTTTGCATCCTTATACAACATTCTTCACTGTAGATTTTTTTCATTTTACTCTCTCTCTCTCTCTCTCTCTCTCGTCTCTCTGTTCACTCTTTGTCTTGGTCATTTGCTTCTGCATTGCTTCACATGTCGCTAGCCCACACCATCTTGGTGTATGGATGCATTGGCCAATGGGTCAAGAGTCTAAGAGTGGTGATCACACAATGAATGTGCACAATAGGGCCTTGCATCTTATAAGTAAGACTCGGTTTCCCTAACCCAAAGTGCCCTTAGTGCATTTGCACTAAAACATTTCATGAGACCATTATGACCAGTGCTACTAGCACCTATCCGAGTGCCCAGGGACGTAGAACTTCCCCTTATGAATGATTGCTATCCTCAACAATATGCTCAAAGATAGTAAGAAAAACGACTCTTTGATGAATATACTCACTCCCAAGTAGCCTTTGTCTCTGCGGCTTTTTCACTTGACCAAATATTTGTGATAAATGGTCTGATGGGATTGTTTAGTCCTAAGGTCAAGAATCAGTTTAGATTCGAGTGGAGCATAACAAGCAATATCCTTATACTGTAGGACTTCCTTAATGGGGACAATTTACTCACCTTGTGTTAATTTCAAGGTAAACCCACATGCCTTCTCGGAGCTCCCAAGAAATAGTGCTAGTTAGCATAAAATGTGACATGATCTTGAGCCATTCTAATCCTTTCCCTAGCAATGGTTAACATCTCTTGCATATTGTATAGAAAGTCAACTACGGAGTGCATTTTCATCACCTTGAGCTTTGTGGCAATTAGTGGTTTCGGTTCATAACCATAAATAAACATTAACGGCTATAATCAATAGGCGAATGCTTAGCACTCTTATAAGCAAACTCAATATGAGGAAGACAATGCTCCCAATCAAATTGCTAACAGGAGATATGTGCTATGAGTACAGCAAGTGCTCTTTGAGAGCGAGGAGATTACTCTCACAACTTAGAAGAGAAGAACTTCAAAGAGAAATTGAACTAGAACTTGATTGCCAAATAACTCGATTACAAGAGAACTTGATTACAAGAGAATGCTCATAAGAGCATGGTCTGATTACAAGACAAGACTCAATGCAAGACAAGACTAGAACAAGACAAGAATTGGAAGATGACTTACATTGCAGGAGCCTCACAACTAGTATTGGTAAGACTAAAGGGCTTGTAGCCCATGATCCCTGTTTATACTACAGCCTAGGGAGATTAAGGGGAACACATGTCATTACAATAGAATGCCACATGACATGGCATGTACGTTGATACATGGCATGACATGCACGTTGGCACATGGTACATTGACATCAACGATGACATAGGTGATGATACAGACATCTTCTAGAATGTTTTGGAATCTTCTAGGAACTTCATGTATCTAGGGGCTAGCATGTGAACCAAGGGCTGTTCTTGCTAGAGCGTCCATTATATTATCCCCCTTTCTAGCATCGTGTTTCATGAGGAGCGTTGGTGTGCTTTTGAATAGACCTTATCTTGGTTAGGTATTGAAGATGAAATATGGGAATCTTAACAAGAGCTCTTTGAAGATGTGAAGTTGGTTTCCATGTTTGTTCACTTGTATCATAGCCCTTCTAATGGATAAGAGTCCAGGATTTTGTCTAATTCATATTTTGATGATCTTTGATTATGATTGGAGGCGATGGCCTTGGTATTCTTCTAGGGATACTAGATGTATGACATGGCTCCAAGATTGAAACATGGAACACAGGATTTCATGGACGGGGGAAGTTGAAGACGATAGATGACTAGATTTACTTGGCCAAGAATCTTGAAGGACCCAAGTCGTTGATAATCTGGTTTTTAGGAGGGGTGAGAAGAACATAGATCCTGTCAAAGAAGCCAAACTTGATCTCCAATTTTATATGATGGGTGTTGCATGCAAAGCTTATCTGTATTTCTCTTGAGCTTGTTTGATTAGTGCTTGCAACTCCTTATGAATATCAAAGAGGTATTGAACTAAGTTTGTAGCAATTGGATTCTCTTGTGATCTTACATGATTGTCTATCCTTGGGTGTTGATCATAATTAGCAAGGAATGGTGTGAATTGAGTGGAGGCATGGGATAAATTATTGTATGCAAACTCAACAAGGGATAATAGATCCGCCCAATTGTCTTGATGATAGTTGATTGTACATCTAAGGTATTGTTCCAAGACTTGATTCACTCTTTTTGTTTATTCATCACTTTCGGTGATTGGTTGAAGAAAGATTCGCTTGTACTCCTAGAAGTTTAAAGAGGCTTCTCCAAAACCCAGATATAAACTGGGGGTTGCGATCACAAACAATATCATCAAGTAACCCATGGTGCCGACATATCTGTTCTAGGAAGGGCCTTTCTATCCCTTTCCCATTGATACTTTTAGTGGATGGGATGAAGTGCACCATTTTTATGAATCGACCAACCACCACAAAGATGGAATCATACCCTCTAGAAGAAGGTAGTTTGACTATGAAGTCCATGGATAAAGATGACCATGGCTAATTTGGAATAGGTAATGGTTGAAGAAGGCCATGAGGTTGATGACGAGGGACTTTAGCTTGATTGCACGTGTCATGATAACGTATAAAGTCCCTTGACTGGTTTCCACATTTATAGCAACAAAAAATCCCTTGAGACTAGCTCAATTGTCTTCTAAAACCCAAAATGCCCTGTTGAGGGGAGATCATGTCTCTTTTTGAGTATATCCACTTGCAAAGAACTGGGAGGAATATAAGGAGTTCTTTATAATAGAGCAGCCCATCAATGTCTTTAAAATCCCTTTGAGTTTGTTCTTGGCCTTGATGTAATTGCCTCCTTATGTCCTTAGTGAATGAGTCTTTTGTAATTTCCTTCTTGATTTTTGATAAGAATCCAAAGTCTTCTAGGGCTTTGCTTATAACTGCCCTTAACTTCAGTTGCTCATATTTCAAGATTAGTGAATTCTATTGGTCGTGGGCTTCATCGCAATGACATGTGTTTTCTAGTTGAGAAACTACTTCTTCAATTTACACACTTCATTTAGGGTTTTGCACAGATAGCTCCAAAAAGAGTTGTGTCCATATTTTGGCCACTTTTTCAATGAGCATCCAGATAGTGGTGCGTCACCCTAGACAACTTATGTCTATAAATAGACAGTCATTTCATTCATTCTTCACTTCCACTACCTCTCTCTCTTCAATCATTCTTGACCATCTTCTTCGGTCACCACCACCACTTCCCTTCTCTCACCAACCCCTTCCACTGCCCTTACACCCCTTTAGGAGAACATTGCGGTTTGTGGCTCATGATTGTCTTCACCCTTTCTCTTTTGCTTTAGGTGCCTTGTTTCAGCATCAGGCCTTGTGTTTGGAGCATCTTTCACTTGGTATCACCATCATTTGCTTGGCTTCAATACCCTTCTTCTTTAGGCTCCACCTTCACTTGTGTTTTTAAGTTTGGAGATCTTCTCCTTACCTGACATCATCATCTCCAGCTTAGCGTTTGCATCCTCGCCTTTGGCGACAGTCTATATCACCGAGTGACCTACATTTTTGGAGCTTGGGTCCTCTTTCATTACTTGGCGTCATTCATCTATCGTAGGGGCTATTGGGACCTGCGTTTTTGTAGTGTGGCTTCTCCTTCATTGCTTGGCATTGCTTTCTCTCACAGAGGCTACTGGGCATAATATGAGGGGGTTTTGGAAACCGGAGAAACGAAAACGGAAAAAATCGGAGTTTCAGCCAAATTTTAAAACCATTTGCCGAACTTTCAATGTTATCTAGAAAGATCAATTTTCATTTAGCTATGTCCTAAGTGTAATGCTGATTGTTTTTTTGAAAACTTTATTCCAAGCAATGCAAAATCATAAGTGAAATTTTTCTTTCATCTTTCAAACATCAAATTATATTTTCATGCTCCTAATTTATGCGTGTCTAGTATATATTTTCTATGTAATTTTTCATTGATTTAATACATTGATTATTTCATGATATTATCTAAATTATTTTCTATATATTATTATAAAATTCATATGCATTTGTTTATCATTAGCAAAATGAAATAGAGATAATCAGGGAAAACAACGTTTTGAATTGTACACTAAAATAAATACAATATTATGTGGGTATGTAAATATATCAATGCCTATAACAACATGTATCCAAATTTCATATAAAACTTTGAGTTTTCGTGTCATATGATTGAAATCATGATTCATTACACATGTTACGACTCAGAAGTGAAGATTGAAGAGTCAAGACTCAATGGTTGAAACTTAAGATAGCTTAATACAATTAAGACTCAATTTTCCAAACTTAAGGCAACAAAATGAATTATAATTCATGACGTATGAATCATCTATGATCTAAAGAGCAGTGAAAACTGACATTAAGAATAGTGGAGACTGACATCAAGAACAATGGAACAAGAGTCAAGATGTATAATAAGTAAAATCAAGATATAATGATACATGTAACTATGTCATGTGAATAATCTGTCAAAACTTAAAAGTCCAGTAAGCACTGAGCATTGTTTACTTGTCTCTAGACTCTAGTAACTACTGAGTAATAAGTATCAACGTCAATGAATAATTGACAAATATAGTTTGGACTCTGCAATGCTAAAGTGCCTCTTGTATATCATGAGTTATGACTCATGACTTAGCCGGACTATGAGGATTTGTGTACCATCTCCTCTTCCGACTCCGAGGACCTTGATTGAGAGGTTGATGAAGCAGCCTCAACCTCTAGCTATGACTTTGCTTGTGATGCACGACCTCGTGTGGCCCTCGCTCTAACTCTCCTTTGTTCATGAGTCTCATGCATTGGTGACGATAGCTTCTCATAGAGCATGGAGTAGATATTCCGCTCCTCTTGTGGTATCTGCGAGATGTCACGCATCTTCTCTATATCAATTATGTCAACATTCACCTGTAAAGGTAAATGAGACAAAGATATATCATATGAGAGAAGATTCAACATGTTCAATGTTTATACATATCACAATTTACAATTCAACTTCCAAGCAATGTTAAGTGTCAAGGTTGAAAAGGTGATTATACATAATGCTAATCATTACCAATTTACTTGTGAAGGCTCAGGGGATAGAGCGGTCCTCTCAAGAAGCTGGAGATTGCAATGGCAAAATACTAAACGCTCCAGTTGGGTAGTTGTGAGGTTGTTTCTCTTTTTGGTGTGGAAGAGGACCCATGTGCTCTAGTTTCTTTTAGTAGGCGCCTCATGTATTCCATGAAGTCCTCCTCTAACTCCTTGCTAGTATACTGCTCCTCACTGTGCCAAAGGGGATGCAAGATATGTGCGACAACATGGATTGGTTTATGGAACCAATCCCATCATACATTTCACACTATACGAATCTCATTAATCCTTCAAAGCGAAGGATGATGGATCATAGATAAAATAAGTTAAAAACTTATAAGTTAGAATAATGACATTCATCGTGTTGGGATAAAGGCTTTTATTTACCTCCATGTATTGTACACGTGTATTATTTAGTTGTACATGTGAATGCATCCTTACGTGCCCTAAGTATAAATACATTTTATTCTTTGTGTACCAACACATTGTTGGTACACCCAAAATCATATCATTCTCTCTCTCTTTGTCACTCTCACTCACTTGCACTCTTCTATTTTGCTGAAGACCTTCACACTTCTGGATAGCCACTCACAACAATTGGTATCAGAGCTGAGGGTACAAGACTGATAGGTCAAAGGGGTTGTTGAGGTCAGGCATGACAAGAGCAAGCAAGGACTATAGTCGTAGGTGATAGGTGCAACTAACAGGTTGTGCAGGCAGCTCATGACTAGGTGTTGGGAATTGTGGCAGACAACCAGCATGCGACAGGTCCAGCGTGGCAGACAACCAACACGCGGTAGGTCTAGCGAGCGACCAGCATGGAAGTGTTGAGCATTGGCAACAAGAGATGTGGCTCCAGCGGGGAACGACGACTAGGCGATGGGGACTAGGCGGCCAGCTGTGACACGTGGGCAACAAGCTGTGAGACGTGATGGTGGGTCAACCAACCCCCACCCCAATTTAAAAACAAAAAAAGGAGAAATTCTTTTAACCTTCCTTATCCCCTTTCCCTGATGGGGGTTCACCCATGGAAGCACATTCTTCAAACCTGTGCAAATCTGATTCTGAAAATTTGGGGCTTTTCCTAGATTTGAAGTTGTTTAAGCTTGACAGTGACATTTGTGTCAGAAATTGCAGACATTGTGCGTGTTGACCTCAGTTAAATTGGGGATTTTGCCAAATTTGTCGGAATTTTGCTCATTTGAGTAAAATTTCTTGACTTTGGACTCGAAAAATTTGGGTTTTTTAATGTATTGATGAAATTTTTTGCTCAGCTGGGTCAGATTGGCTGACATTTATGCAAAGTTGAACCTGGAAATTTGGGATTTTGTGCAGATTTTGGTAAATTTCTGCACCACATAGGTATGACCCCTCTTTGCACTAAGTGATGCTTACAGATGAGGGTGAGTCTCTTAGATATAAAGAGGCCAAGTCATGTAAATTCAATAGCAAGTGAGAGCTAGCTATGCAAGAAGAGATTAAATCTCTGTATGCTAATGATACTTGGGATCTTGTGTCGTTGCCCAAAGGAAGAAAGCCTCTTCCAAACAAATGGGTTTACAAAGTAAAGACAGTTGATGGAAAACCCAAGTACAAGGCAAGATTGGTTGCCAAAGGTTATGCACAGAAAAAAGGGATTGACTTTCAAGAGGTCTTATCACTTGTTGTGAAGATGACCACTCTACATGTGTTTTTTGTTCCCACTATTGTATTGGACTTAGAGCTGTACCAAATGGATGTGAAAACAACTATTTTGCATGGTGACATTGATGAGAAAATCATCATGAAACAGCCAGAGGGCTTTGTAGTCCGTGGAAAAGAGCAGTTGGTGTGTAAACTAAAACGCAACTTATATGGGCTGAAGCAAGCAATACGGCAGTGGTACAAAAAGTTTGATACTTTTATGCTCTCTCATGGGTTTACATACAGCTATGCAGATTGTTGTTTGTACATGAAAAATGGTCAATTGAGATCAACTTTCTCCATGAAAGATTTGGGGAATGCAGAGCATATATTGGGCATGAGGATTCGCAGGGATAGAACACAAAAATTGCTGTTCTTATCTTAAGAGAAGTACATTGAAAAGGTATTGGACAGATGTAAGTAATATGGCTGAAGCTAAGCCTCTTGGGGTGCCCTTACCTCCATATCTTAAGCTTAGTAAAGCCAACAATCCACAAGATGACATGGAAGCCAATGCTATGAAGGGAGTCCCTTATGCATCAGCTTGGGGCTCTCTTATGTATACTATGGTTGCTACTCGTCGTCCAGACATTGCTCATGCAATGGGAGTTGTCAACAGGTTTATGTCAAATCCTGGCAAAACACATTGGGAGGTTGTTAAGTGTATTGTTCGATATCTAACGGGTACACAAGGAAAGTGTATTTGCTATGGGTAGGGTGCACTTAGTTTGTAGGGCTATTGTGATGCAGACATGGCAGATGACTTGGACACTCGTAGGTCCACTAGCGGGTATGTCTTTACAGTTGCTAGTGGGGCTGTTTCTTGGTGCTCTAGGTTGCAGAATATCGTAGCACTGAGTACTATTGAAGCTGAATACATATCGGCTATTGAAGTTGAATACATATTAGTTACTGAAGTTTCTAAGGAAGCTATATGGTTGAGCATACTTGCAGAGGATCTCGGTATGTCTATGAGTATTCTAGTTTTGGGATGTGATAGCTAAAGTGTTGTGTATTTGGCTAAGAATGCCATGTATCATTCACGTACAATGCATATAGATGTGCGATATCACTTTATTAGACAGATTTTGGAAGATGGTCTAATCACATTGATCAAGATCAAAACACAAGAGAACCTTGCAGATGTTCTTACTAAAAGTCTAAGCAAGGCTCAGCATGAGCATTGTATATGACTATTGGGGGTTGGTTAGAGATTCACTTTGGACCTTTAATTGGGAGGTTGTTGGTATAAAGGTTCTTTATTTACCTCCGTGTATTGTATACGTGTATTATTTAGTTGTACATGTGAATGCACCCTTACGTGCCCTAAGTATAATTACATTTATTCTTTGTGTACCAACACATTGTTGGTACACCCAAAATAATATCGTACTCTCTCTCTTTGTCACTCTCACTCATTTGCACTCTTCTGCTGTTGAGGACCTTCACGCTTTTGGATAGCCACTCACAACACAAGGAGTCGTTAACACCAAATAATTATATGTGTAAAAGTTAAACACTATCTTACTTGTCTTGAAGCAAAAAGCTGTTGTGAAGCAAGGCCTCATCAAGTTTATCCATATACTTATATAGAAGGCCCAAAGTACTCCCCTCTATATCAGTGATGCACAATACAGTGTAAATAAGAGTGAGACTTTTCACTAATGCCTCTGTCTCAATCCACCAACTCTTATCTAAAATATTGTGTCTAAAAGCAAGAGCCTTTGGAGACTCTCTCTCACTCCATATGAGCCATTCTTGGCATGCAATGGTCCGTATTAAATTTGGACGGAACTGTATCAACCTCTCCAATACATTAATCATATAAGCAAATCTAGTGGTAAAGGGCTTTAATAGCTCAAGTGTGCTATTGGCTCAAAACATGCTTGTGACAGATGGCCTTTTCTTCACGAATCTTAACATGCTTGTTGCCGTCTTGAAAATGTCATCCACTCAAGATATTTGCCCAACATCTTCAATACGCAAGTCAAGGCAATGGGATGCACATGGAATCCATAGTATGTTAGGAAACTCCTCCTCAAGCATACGTCCCATAGACACACAATTGCTTTCATTATTTGTTACCACATGCACCACATTTTGAACTTCGTCCATGATGCCTTGTCGCATGTGCTTCCAAATGAAAGCTCCTGTGATGGTAAGATCTGAGGCAGAGGCATCGATGGTTTTAATGAACATGGTGCCTTTACGTGAAGACACATAAACATTGTAAATATTCTTTCGACACATATCTGACTGTCCATCCCATAATATTGTGCATCCATATTTTGCCCATGTTTCCTTCAAGGGCTCCAATTGAGTCTCTATGGATGCTTTCTCCTTTCAAAGCTCTCGTGTGTGTAATGCATTCGTGGATGGGCCTTCCCACTCACATCCTATGCGGCTCACTGCCTTGATTGTGTTCTTCCATTAATGTGTAGTGGCCACATCGAAAGGGATAGCACGCTGAATAAATAAGTGTGTGAGTTTTCTAGTTGTCTCCACAATTGCTTGCCTTTGAAGTGCTGCATGGATACTTGCACCACACAAGGAGCCCTTTTGTCTACCACCACTAAAAGATGACAATGGGATCCTTTTTGCACTTGGATCCGATACGGATATGGATGCATTTCTTTTTGATGGGCCACTGGTACCTCCAATTTGGCTCGCGCCACTAGGCCCACTAGCCTCTCCTTGTGTAGTGGCCACATCAAAAGGGATAGCACGCTGAATAAATAAGCGTGTGAGTTTTCTAGTTGCCTCCACAATTGCTTGCCTTTGAAGTGCTGCATGGACACTTGCACCACACAAGGAGCCCTTTTGTCTACCACCACTAAAAGATGACAATGGGGTCCTTTTTGCACTTGGATCCGATACGGATATGGATGCATTTCTTTTTGATGGGCCACTGGTACCTCCAATTTGGCTCGCGCCACTAGGCCCACTAGCCTCTCCTTGCCCCACTCGTGCTTCATTAGCCCAATGTGGTGTTGGATGAGAGGATTCATTCTCTTCTAGCTCAATATCCATACACTTTCGGCACCAAAGATGGAGACTTACCGTTACTTCTTTCGGCACATTTGCACAAGGCCCGATGTCTTTGTTGGAAACGCATGACAAGTGGTCTTTCACGTGCATTACGCTCCTCGATTTCTTCAATCCACAGTAGTTGCACCGGCACTTCTTTGATCCGTTGGAGTTGTTGGGAATAAAGGCTCACTGTGCCTTTTGCAGTGCTCGGGTGTGAATGCACCCTTACACTCTTGTACTTTATATATATTATCAAAACCTAAAAAGTGGTACACTTGTCTTTGTACCGAACATCAAGTGTGTTGTGCTCACTCTCCTCACTATTGCTCTCTACTCTCTGTGTGATATCTGACGCGCTCACCCTCAGCTCACTTAGTCCAGATCGGTCAGGCTCCAACAAATTGGTATTAGAGCCAGTGACGGGCGTCAAGTTGCGAACAAGCAAGTCGGAGGAGTTGCAGGTGAGCAGGAGTTGCAGGTGTCGCAGTGCATGTTAGTGCTGTTGCAAGAGTTGCAGGGTCTTGGGGCAACACGACAAGTTGATTGGGGGGGGGGGGGTAGGCAGCTGACGCGTAGCCAAGCGAATGGGGCGGTAGCTGACCCGCAGCCAGGGAGACGGGACTGGCGACCAGGACCGGTTGCCACGAGACTGGCACACGGTGACTAGTAGAGACGACAGTCAACGTTTTTTTAAATCAGAAATATCTTTTTTTTTTCCCTTTTCTCTACCGGGTGTTCACACGCAAAGGCACAAAGTGAAATTTTGCCTAAGAAAATTGGGCCTTTTCTTTGATTTGGGGATCTCAGCGCATGACAAGACAATCTGACTCAGAAATTGCACATTTGGTGCACATTTGCCCGAGAAATTTTGGGGAACCTCACATTTTAGTGGAATTTCTTCAATTTTACTAAAATGTGTGCACTCTGAATCCAAAAATTTGGGGCTTTTGCAAAATCCCTTCAATCAGTGCAACAAATGTTTGGTACATGCACTTGGGTACACGTATTGATGCAATTTGGATGGATTACCCTCTAAAAATTTGGGGCTTTTGATCAAAATTGTCAAATTTTGCCCGAGAATGCATTTAAAGCAGAAATTGTAGTGAAATTTTGGGGATTTCACATGTAACTGGTGGCTTGGTCTCTAAATGTGTCAGTAATTGCTTGAGGAGTGCAGCAAAAGACATCCTTTTAACTCTGAAGATCTATTTGCAGATCTGAAATTTCTGCAATCTCGGGATTTTCTCACTGCTGGTTGGTACGTTTATGTACTGTGGTTATTTGTGTCACATTTGGGCTTATCTTTGGTGGCTGGTTAGTCAATTTGGGACTGCAAATTATGGCTGGAAACAATGACAATAGTAATCTTTTGCACATTAAGAAGCTTGAGGGTACTCATAATTTTGCAATTTGGCAAAAACAATGCTACAATGTCTTGGTGCAAAAGAAACATGTAAAGCCCATCAAAACAAAGGGAATCAAACCAGTAGACATGGAACAAGACGAGTGGGATGACTTGGACAAGATTGCTCACTCTACCATTGAGTTCTCAGTGTCAGATAATTTGCTCTTTAACCTTGAGAAGCTGAATTCAGCATATGCAATGTGGCAAAGGCTTGAAGAATTGTATGCTTAGAAAAGTGTAGCGAGCAAGGTTTATTGGCTAAAAAAATTAATGGACTTTCGCATGAAAGAAGGTACAACCATGTCTGTACATTTAAATGAGTTCAACTCAATTTTCAGTCAGCTGATTGCTTTGGATTTCCATATTGATGAAGAGTTCAAGGCTACTTTCTTGCTATGTACTTTGCCTGAAAGTTGGGATACTTTTAGGACAGCTTTGAGTAATTTGAATGCTTAGTTGTTATACTCTGATGTGGAGAGTTCTTTGCTGATGGAAGAACTCAATAGGCAGAATAACTCAGCAAACTAGTCTTCTAATGCATTACACACTAGATGCAAATTTCAACACAAGGGCAGTTCAGAAAATAGAGCATGCAACAAATCTCGTGGAAAAAATATGGAGTGCTATTATTGTGGCAAAAAAGGACACTACAAACGGGATTGTTTTCAATTGAAGAAAGAGAAGGGCAAAAACAAAAAACACTGAAGCTAACAATGCTAAAAACAAGGACAGCCAGCTTGCAAAGAAGAGCAATGTGAAAATAGAAGAGGTTAATGTAGTCACTCATGATACTGATATACTTCTTGCTTCTTCTTTGAGTGCACATGCATTGATTGGAGATTTTGAGGATGATATGCAAACTTGGATACTTCATTCAGGTGTATCCTTTCACATCACACCACATTATGAGTGGTTCTTTGACTACAATGGTGGTGTACGTGGTGTTGTCAACTTGGGGGATAACTATGCATGTAAAATTGCAGGCATTGGCAGTGTAAAACTGGAATTTTAGCATGGCTCCATGTTTGTTTTGTATAATGTGAGACATGTACCTCAGCTCAAGAAGAGCTTGATAAGTACAGGGCAACTAGATGATGAAGGCTATCACACCATCTTTGGGGATAGTTAATGAAAAATTTGTAAGGGCTCTCTCATTGTTACCAAAGGATCCAAAAGTGATACCTTGTATCCTTTGTATGTATCTAGTGTGGGTGACCATGTAGTCGTCATAATTGAGTATCCAAGTGTTTCTTTGTGGCATAGCCGGTTGGGACACATGAGTCAGCTGGAATGAAAGTGCTCTCTTGTTTGGGTTATTTACCGTCTTTGAGGTATGCTGATTTTGAACAGTGCAATCATTGTATTTATGGTAAACATGCTCAAATGTCACACAAAAAATCTCTCTCTCTAAAGTCTTCACCCTTATTGGTACATTCAGATGTATGTCAAATGCCAGGATGATCTTTAGGGGGGAAGAATTATTTCATTACCTTTGTTGATAATGCCACACGCAAAGTATGGGTTTATCCAATCCGTCGCAAAGATGAGGCCTTGGATAAATGTAAAAAATTCTTGGCACTTGCTGAAAATCAGACCAACAAGACACTAAAATGCCTTCACTCTGACAATAGTGGGGAATGTGTCCACAGCCTTTCAGGACTGTGACAACAAAGGGATTAAAAGGGAGCTTACTGCCTTGCATAATCCGTCCCAAAATGGTGTTGCAGAGCGTATGAACATGACCATTCAAGACAAGGTCCGTACAATGCTATCACATGCTACTTTATCCCATGGATTTTGGGTAGAGGCTGTTATGATAGCTGTACACTTGATTAATTTGTTACCAAACAAGTGTTTGGGAGGGGAGTCCCTCAAGAAGAGTGGTTGGGCAAGCCACCTTTGTATGCTCACTTGAGAGTGTTTGGTTGTGAGGCATTTGTGCATATCCGCAAGGAAGAACGCAACAAACTTGAGCCAAAGTCTTATAAATGTATTTTCCTAGGATATGGTGATGAAGGTGAGATGGGTTATCGATTATGGGATCCCAAGAAAAGAAAAGTAGTACGCAACAATATTGTTATCTTTCGGGAAGATCACATGCACAAACAACCCGAAAGAACAGAGGAGGTCAGAAGAGTTGTAGTTCAGGAGGATGTATCAATAGGGAAGGAAAGAATGCCCTTTAGACAGCAACAAATACTTGTTGTAAATGTCCTGGAAAATGTAAGGAATGATGCTGAAAATGATCAGTAGGATCTTGTCCATGATTTCCCACAAATTCAACAAGAACATGTGCCTTTGGAACAACCTGAACCAACTGTACAACATGCTGCACCTGCAGAACAGTAAGCTATTAATGCAGATTTGCAGGCTGAATAGCTAGCAAATCTTGACCATTGGGTTCCTAGGTCGACCAAAGTGCAAGAACAGCCAGATAGGTTCGTTTCTAGTCTAAACTATGTGATTGATTATGTCATGTTAACAGATTGTGGTGAAGCATCATGCTTCTAGGAAGCAATGGATAGACATGATAGTAAGAAATGGCACAAAGCAATGCTATCAGAGATGGAATCCCTCATGAAGAATGGCACTCGAGATTTGGTACATTTGCCAAAGGGACAAAAAGTGCTACCTTGTAAATGGGTTTACAAAATGAAAGTCACTTTTGGTTCTTTGCCAAAGTACAAGGCACGCTTGGTTGCTAAAGGGTACAAGCAAGAACATGGAATTGATTTTGATGAAATATTTTCTCATGTAGTCAAAATGACTACTTTGCGAATCATCTTGGGCTTGGTTGCATTTGAAGACATGGAACTTATACAGATGAATGTAAAAACCACCTTCTTACATGGTGATCTGCATGAGGAGATTTATATGCAACAGGCTAAAGGTTTTGCTGCAAAGGAAAAAGAGCACATGGTATGTAAACTCCACAAGAGTTTGTATGGACTGAAGCAAGCACCACAGGAATGGTATCACAAATTTGATACATTCATGCAATCTTAGGGATTTCATTGTTCTCAAGTTGATCACTGCTTATACACCAAGAAGGCAATAGATAGCCTTATTCTCTTGGTTTTGTATGTAGATCATATGTTGATTGTAGGCAAGGATGTTCATGTCTTGGACTCCTTGAAGTAGAGTTTACACAATAGCTTTGATATGAAAGATCTTGGTGAGGCCAATCACATTCTTTGCATGCGTATACTCAAAGGCAGATCAAAGGGTCTTCTTTATTTGTCGTCACAGTAGGAGTATGCCACGAAAGTTCTGCAACGTTTCAATATGGAGGGGAGGGTAAAGCCATTAGTGTACCATTGCCTCCATATGCAAAACTTAGTGCAAATGATAGCCCTACATCAGATGATGGAAAGGTTGAAATGGCCAAGATACCCTATACTTCAGCTGTTGGTAGCTTGATGTATGCTATGGTTGCTATACAACCTGACATTGCATTTGCGGTGGGAGTGGTTAGCAAATACATGGCATATCCTGGCAAAAAGCATTGGGAAGTAGTGAAGGGTATCATGAGATACCTTAAGGGCACAAAGGATTTGTGTATCTGTTTTGGTAAGTAGAAGTCATTTGTTGTTGGGTCTACGGATGTAGACTATGCTGGCCATCTTGACTGTAGGAAGTCTACTTCAGGATATGTGTTCATGTTGACAAGAGGAGCAGTCTCTTGGATATCTAGGCTGCAAAAGCATGTCGCATTGTCTATTACAAAGGCAAAATATGTGGTTGCCACTGAGGCATGCGAAGAGGCTTAATGGCTTTCACGTCTGGTGAGAGAGCTTGGTATTACAGAGGTTCCTATCCTCCATTGTGATAGTCAGAGTGCTATCATGCTAGCACGGAATCCTTTCTTTCATGCAAAGACAAAGCACATATAGGTGAAGTATCACTTTATCAGGGATGTACTTGATAGCAAATGCATTGAGCTTGTCAAGGTACATACAAATGATAACCCTGCAGACCTTCTCACAAAGGGTCTTCCAACCGAGCGGTTTGCTCATTGCCGCTAGATGATGGGGGTTGGATAGTATATGTGTCTTTCAACTTTGTACATCCATAGACTTAGCTGATTCTTTTCTCTACCTTCAGGCATGTTGCCTTTAGGTGGGAGCTTGTTGGGAGGGAATAAAAGCTCACTGTGCCTTTTATGGTGTTCAAGTGTGAACGCACCCTTACACTCTTGTACTTTATACATATTATCAAAACCTAAAAAGTGGTACGCTCGTCTTTGTACCGAACATCAAGTGTGTCGTGCTCACTCTCCTCTCTACTACTCTCTACTCTTTGTGTGATATCTGATGCGCTCACCCTCAGCTCACTCTCAGTCCAGATCCGTCAGGCTCCAATACCGTCCACATCTAGAAATAGACAGGTTGACCCATTCAGTCTTCATCCCTTCTTTGCAGGTTTTTCGCGTTCATGTGAAGATCTTCGCCATCAGCCTTCCTCCATGTGGCTGTCCAGCCTTTGTGACTGCTGCCACATCTCTTTTGCCATGTTTGGCAGTTTCAGCCATTGCCAGCATCCTCGTGCATCTCCATTGTTGTCACCAATACTGAAAGGGGCGCCAGTTTTGGGTGAACAAGGTGTCCAATGTCTGAGGTTATTAAGGTAATTTGTGCATTTTAAGTTATGTTTATTTGCTGATTGCTGTAATTAAGTGCTTAATCAGGGAATTATCAGCCTTTCCAAGAAGGAAGATTGGTTTCAAAAGGAAAGAAAAGTAAAAATAGCTAAGACTGAATAAATGCTAAGCTCTTATGACTCATAAGAGCTTTAATTACAACATTGCGTTCTATTATAAAAGTAGAGGGTAGGTAAATCCCAGTAAAAGATACATTTATTTCTCGAAAAGTGGGGTGTGGAACTCTCTTGTGCCTCTTTTGACTTTGGCTACTTTTATTGGTTGATTTTTAAGTTGCAGTGGTGTCAACCGGTCTGCTATCCATACTTTTGTCCCTTGTAGGAACTTAGTTTGGTTCATCACAACTACCTTCTCTATCATATCCATGTAACTGACTTTTGCTTGTGTGACTTTTGGGGTAATGCTAATGGGCTCTGCCAAATCTATGAAAGAGAAAACCTTGTGTAGTTGTGCTAACAAAACATCTGTTTCTAGAATGAAGTCTTGTTCAAGATCTGGAGCAAGATTCTGCCTATCCCATCTAAGGGGAGACCACCAAACCTTTTCTCTCTCTTGTTACTTTCAATCCTCTCATTCTCCTTAATTACTGACATGACCTCTTTACAAAAATGTGCTGAATTAGATGAATTAGCTTTTTGTATCTGTTTGGCCAGTTCTGCTTGTAATGACTTTGCTATGGGCTCTTCCTTTGCTTCCTATTGTTTGCTCTTCATGCCTTGCAGCTGTTCGTGCAGTTCTTTGATGTGTTCCTCCAAGATTAATGTTTAGTAGAGGCCAAAATTGGCCCATGAGACAAATCAACAAACTACAACAATCTGTATCCCCAGCATCATGTAAAAAGTGAAAAGAAAGTTAGTTGAATGCATCCTAGAATGTTTTGAGAGAGAGAGAGAGAGAGAGAGAGAGAGAGAGAGATTACGAAAAAAAAAAGAGAGAGAGAGAGATGAAATGATATATTAATGTTTGCAAAAGGCCAAAATGACCTTTGAGACCATGTGTTACAACCTTCTGTGTGTGATGATACAACTGTCTGGAAACAACAGCAAATGCAAATGAACTGGTAGAAGAAAGCTTAAAGCTAGAGACTATGATAGGAGGAGAAACCCTAGCTGATACAATGCAGGGTGACAAAACTTGATGTACGAAAGCCAGTACTAGGAATATAATGAGTTTATAGGTCTGCTGTCTTGTAAAACGGCAGTGAAAGAAGATGCTTATAAGAGCTTTACTTACAACATCAAGTATGGGTACATTTGACCATGTTGTCTCCACTCCAGAACAACAATGAAAAATGACTAATGACTAATTGTGTGAGAGAGAGAGAGAGAGAGAGAGAGAGAGAGAGAGAGAGAGAGATTACAATGATCCTTGTTTTACAGATTCCAAGGATATGATGGGAAATGGCAGCATGACATGTATGACGAAGCAGATGATGCTGACAACTGTTTTATCACAAAAAGTACTGATCCTTCTATGTCATGCTTCATGCTGTGCATGAAAGTGTTTTGGCTGGCTTCCGTTCCTTTAATACAGTTATGGACTTTCTACTTTGTCTATTGATATGCTATGACCACAGGTGAACAAACAAGCAATGTTGACCTACGGACCAAATTAAAAAAAAGTACACCTCGTGGGATTCAAGGTGGTAGTGGCATAGTGGAGGGGGTGAAAGATTTGCGGGAGAAGCTTTCAGGACCTACCCTACCTCCTCAACCAAGCACTCAAACGGTTTCCAAGCCACAACAGCGTACTTCTTCTACTACAAAGAATGCTACTCCAGTTGTTACGACTGTTTCTGGGAGCAAGCCGCCTACTGCCACTCCCAATGTCAAGCCTTCTGGAACACAAAAGCCGCAGAAGACGGTAACAGGGGTATTGACCTCTGATCCATATGTTTATAGTAGACACACATGTTCCCACCATAAATTAAAAACTGCAGATATTTTTGAAAATGGTTTTTGGTTTTTATGCGAGCATATGTGTAAATGCTTTTAATGTGCTATTCCTTGATCCCTTCCATAACAACATCAGAAACATAGTGCCCAAGTTAGGCAGCTGTTGTGGGTGACCTTTTATAAGTGTCTTAGGCTTTCTATGTCAGCTGTAATGTGGAATACAAAGTATTGAAGATTATTTCTGCAATCTCATATGGGATTATTTCTCTATTATCAAACAGGTGGAAACAATGACTATATCTAGCTTTTTGGAATCGTTGGGCCTAAGCAAGTATGCGATAACTTTTCAAGCAGAAGAGGTACTCCTTTCTCTCTTATCGTTTGAATGTGGCTTTGATTAACATGGATAGGTATGATATTATTTTTGAATGTGGCTTTGATTAACATGGATAGGTATGATATTATTTTTGAATGTAACATGCTAGGTGTTTAGATATGTTGTGAAACAAGGTGATACTGTTATCAAATGTAACATGTTTTTGGGATTTCTGTATCAAAATGAATAGACGTGGAATTATTTTGATGTAACGTGGTAGGATTTTAGACTTCATGATGGCGTAGCTATCTTTCTGTTGTAGCATGAAGTCTTCAGCCTGAAGCCTAAAGTAGGGTGTTTCTCCTGGATAAAATGATCTTTAGTCTTGGGTGTTTGGGAAGCTATAAATATGATTAACTTTGAACAATGTTTTGTAATTTTTATGTCAGACAGTTTTACAAAAACAAGGATGGTATTAGCAATGCATGAACTATTTTAAGTATCTCCTCTGATTCTGTTTCAGTCATCCATCTTTGGGATATCGGTTCTTGTTGCCTTTAAAAGGTGATTCTTGTACACAATTGGTATGCAACTAGTCTAAACAAGCTCCTTTCTGCTTAGTCATTCCCTTACCGAGGTTTGTTGACAGTATAGTCCATGCTTCTGACTGCTTTCTGAATTTCGCCTTCAACCTGCAAACTGTTGACTCTAAAAGCAGGATACTTTTGCACATTGAGGCTTTTTGCGCGAACCTTTGCCTGCATGTCATAGTAGGTCTACCTTCTATTATCCAGAGATATGTACATCTTATGCATCTCATGCTTCCAGTTCACATCTCACAATAGTGCATCTTGTATATTACTTATCCCTATATCATATTTAGCAAGCTTAGTTGCACAGTAAAGAGTCTAGAACATGTTGAAACTACATTATCATGTCTCATCATCTGTGTAGTGATTACTCGTTTGTGTATCTGGTTTCCTTAAATGTATAGTCACTATTGTTGCAGCAGTACTGCATGCTTCTGCAATTCATCTGTATTTTTGCTTCACTACAGTGCTCAATCTGAGTGGTAGTAGGCAAACATTTCTCAAGTGACCCATTAATGTAGATGTGGTGTAGTTAGACAGCTGCTTTACGCAGAAGGGGACCTTATTGTTTGAATAGATATGCCTTAGGCTTTGTATAGAGCAAGGGATTGTTAATATTCAGGTTAATACACTATCAAAGTGAGTAGGATGGGCATATCTTACAATAACTGATGCAGAAACATAAGTATATATCTTCTAATTTCTTTATCCATCATTTGCATTGTATTTTTGTAGTATTGTTGAGAATGCTAGTACTTTGCATTGACATAGACATGGCGATTGAAAGATGCATTGAGTAAATTTTGAAATTTAATTAAAGAATGAACAACAGTTGCAATCCATGTAATCTACCTGCCTTGCAAAGCTGGTAAAGTAGTTGCCTGACCAATGTCATACCAATGTCATGGCTAAGGGTTTATATGTGAAATTAGGGTTGACTGATTAGCCTGATGCTTGCCAACAACCATTACTAGTGAACTGTTATAGTTATGCTCTCCTTAATAGGTAGTCAAATTAAATAGGATGGGTGTATTACAATGAGAGTTATGAGAAAAGATGCAGAATCATGAGGGTAAAATGAGTAATGAGGGCTCAAATATTGAATCTCATTCATTTATCATTTGCTTATATGTAGTATCATTTAGAATGTTATAAATTATGCATTCACACACATGGTAGCTTTACACATGCTCATATATGATTTGCTTGTTAAAGAATGGAAGCTAAGAAAAGCAGGAACCTTGGTTTTTATGTAAAGGCCTATGCCATAAGTTTACCTATCTTGGAAAGCTATTGAGTGAGTGATGTAGAGACAAGAGGTTTGTGTAACTTGTTAAAAGTGTATTCCATGACTGCCCTTGTTTTAAAATAAGATTGAGTTCAATAGGTGTAACTCCTTAGGATTACTTGATATCTAGGGATCCTTTCCATATCATGGCTGCTGTACTTGCGATCTTTGAAAGCATTTGGTATGTTAGATATACAAAGAAAGATAGCTCATTCTATGTCAACTAGAATGGATATACAAACAATTGAACTAGCATTAATCTTTCTTGAATAGTTGTACAATTTATACAGATCTCTTGCTAACATTGCTATCAATAAATTTTTATTTTTAATTTCTTTGGCTGGGTTTTTTTTTGGTTTGTTGTTTTGTTGGGGGTGTGAAATAAATGTGTGGCTACTTGCATTACTTAGAAGACAGTACAACAAAGTACAAGTGCTCAACAGTCTAGTTGGAGCTAAATTTCAAACAAATCAAATATGCACAATGCCTTTGAGGGTGGTTTTGGGGGGATGGGGTGCAAAGAAGCCATGGTTTGGTGGGGGGGGGGGGGGGTGGGGGTTATAACATGTTACACCATTGAAGGTTGCCATCTTGTAGTGAAAAACAGGCTATGGCAACCCAAGGTGCAAAGGAATAGCTGCTAAAGCTCCGGTCGATGCCATGACTCCCCTTGAAGCTGTTCCCATCAACAGTGAATGGAGTGGATGATGGATTCCCAAATCTCCACAAGTGTGGCATATACCAAGAGCCTCTCTCCGCTAATTGTTAGTTCGGTAGTGGGCCTTTCAAATGTGCCACCTTGTGACACTCCTAAGAAGGTTCCACGCCTCTAATCATGATGGTGAGTGCTCAAACACTTCTTGGCTAGGCAATCCCTATAGGCCCACCATTGCACATGAACGAGCCTCAATGATGAAGATTGTCATGCATCTCCCCCTCATAGAGTAAGAGGCACTCCTGATGGATTGATTACCAATAGAAAGCTCCCAAGGTAATTCATGCGAGGCTAGGCTCCACTTTAGTGTTGACATGGGCAATGCTGGCAAACCCAATCTTGCTATACGTGAGCCAATTCGCTATCAATTGCTAGACCCTTATGAGCCACCAACCATAAAAAGTATGGAATCCTTCTTGATTGCTAGCTATCCAAAAGGTGTCTTGATATGTTTGAAGTAGTTTGCAATGCTACGCTTTGCCTATTGTTGGATACAGGTTGTGGAGTCCCATCTGGGATGCAAGATCTTACTATTTGTCCATTGCTTACTCATTTGAAGGCTAGTTGAACTCTTTAATCTATCTTGGAATTAGGTAAGAAAACCGATTGACTCATACAAGTTGATCTTTGCACCTGTCGTAATGCAAAACACCTCCAAGGGCAATCTTACCCTCTCTAGAATCAACTCATTATCCTCATCATACAAAGTTGTTTCATCTTGGTACTTTGAGTTCAAAAACTTATTTTGTTCACATTGAGAGCTTTAGACCCCTAAGCACATTGAGTTCTGAGCAAATAAATTATTACATTGCCTCCAGAGAGAGTAGAGAAAGGTATGGGGCTAGAGGCAACCAAGTTTGAGTGACTTGTCAGATTGGAAGTCCATGCCACCCATGATCACCTTATTGCTAGTTGTCTGCAATTTAATGTGCTAACCCCTTTGGAACTTTTAAGTTGTTCCAAACATTAATGGCCTTAGACTAGTATTAATCTAGTAATGAATGCCTAGTCCTAATGTCATCAAATGATATTTTAAAGGCTCAATTAATGCCCTAGACCAAAACTGACACCAAGCAGCCTCAAGTATCTATCCATCATAACTTAATACAGCTTTTGCGAATGTCATTCATTGCATACTTAGGGTACTTAGGCAGTCATAATGACTTAGCTGACTTGCACGTCACATGTGCCTAACTAAATAAACCAAAGCTAAGCATTAAAAATACACGTCCTTGTGTGCTTTCCCCCGCTGCTTGCCAATGTCATTCATTGCATACTTAGGGTACTTAGGTAGTCATAATGACTTAGCTGACTTGCACGTCACATGTGCCTAACTAAATAAACCAAAGCTAAGCATTAAAAATACACGTCCTTGTCCTTGTGTAAATCCGCGCACCCCCCCGCCCCCCCCAAAACCCCACCTTTTTCTTTGGGGGTGGGGAAGAAGAGAGATGGAGGCGAAGGAGGGCGACTATCATTGAGGGGGAACCTATTGTTGCAAGGTGTGCACTAACTATGTGTGGCCCCTTAAAAAGTCCCTAGTTTTGCCTTGTGCTGTTAGGGGGTACTTGACCCCTACATTGTTGACTTTGTACACTAGGAAGCCATCATCATCTGGTGTAGGGTTGGGCTTCACCTAGTGAGCAGTCTCTTGGTGGGTGGGCTTATACCCAAATCTCATATACACTGTAGCTTTGGTGTCCAAAAGCATGGCATTGAAGGTGCTGGCCACACTATCTTGTGACAATGATTTGCTAGGTGACAATGGAGTTGTTGACCACAATCTATAGCTTTTCAGTGTTTTCTTAATGTTGGCCATCGTGACTCATACCTTTGGAATCCTTGTACTGGTCATTGCATCTGCGAAGAATGGTGGTATCACACTGCCATTTTGGTAACAGCTGTATTCGCTAAATTGAGTACGACCTTAGCATGAGTGCATTGGATCACTATAGATTCCTCGTTAGACGGAAAGAGTTCAGCAAGCTTAAGAGGATGTGCTGACAGCCTATGTAACCAAGAAGCTGACAGAATGGAACATTTATCTTCGAACTTGAAGTTTGCATTTAGTAGTCCTGAGTATCCATTTATATTGACATACTTAGAGCACTCTTTGCAGTAGGACTGCAAATTGAGTGTTCATTCTGGTGAGTATTTCTTAGATATGCATTGGATATTGTCTTATGCTAAAGCTATGTTAAAAATTCGAAAGACTCAAAGTTCAGAAAGATGCTCTTGTAAATTCTGATAGAATTTGAGTTTTAAAGATTGGTAGAGTTCTAAGTTGTCCTGGATGTGTTGTGGTCCATTCACACTGCTTACAAAGAGTGGACATGTCTCCTTGCAAGTCAGAGCGTCCAAAATAGTATTAGAAACTCGAAAGGCACAAAATTTATATAAGAGGAATGCAAACTCAGAAAGATACCTTCGAAAATCCATAGATAATAGACAGAGTTTTTAAAAATTGGTAGAAGTTCTAAGTTGTCCTTGATGTATTGTGGTCCATTCATACTAATTAAGAAGATTGTACATGTTCCCTTGCAAGTGAGAGCAACATACCACTATGTACCTAGGTTTTCACTGGAGCGCAAAACTTTAGGAGCACATCTCAGTTTTAGATTTAACTAGCACAGTTGATTATTTTACAATTCCTCTCTTCAACTCTCAAGCATTATGTCTTTGAACTTGAGCTTACTGGGTTTTATTTTTGGTTTGAGAACAGAATCTTATTGGCTTGAATCCATGTTAGAATGCGGGTAGTGTTGCTTAAAGTAAGTCAAACTACAGATAGCTGCTCTCTACTCAGCTATCTTTCACCTTAGCAGAGCATCTTGTGTACTTTGTTGTGGAGAATGTTTAATCTGCAAATATCTGAAATGATGAAATATGATCCACATCAAAACTACTGCCATTCATTTGTTCTGGCCAAAATCTCTCCCTTTTGCGGCTGATTGACACGTAGGCTCATTCTAGTGGCTCTATGAGTTCTCTTTCTCCTTCATGTCACTCGACTCCTTTGAGCAGCATAGTTAAGATCAATTAAGAAAGTCATTGAAAGGCAATATTTGACCAATGATATTCAAATACATAGATTTGTGTTTGGCAAAAGGGTGTTAATCTCTGTATACATTTCTCTTCTTTAAGGTTTTGAAAAGAAAATTTCATCTTGAAAGCTGCTTTGGAAGATGGTTAAATATTTTCTTCCTCCCCAGATTGACATGCCGATTCTTCGAGTAATGAAAGACGATGAGTTGAAGGAGCTCGGGATTCCCATGGTATGTGTTTCTGCCATTATTTTTTTCCCATTTAAAGTACAATATACTGCTTGGACGTGCATTGTGTAATGAGTGTTATTATGTTCTGTTCAGACGCCTTCTTTTATCTTGCATGTTTTCCTAGAGTGTCATTTGTTAAAAAAAAGGATTTATGTTTATTTTTCAAGAAATTAGAAACTACTTTTTGAGTATGAATTTCTCTAATCACCCATCGTTCGAATGGCATAGAGCTTTTATGCATGATGGAGAAAGAGCTTCTTTGATGTCTACTAATGGACCATACCCAATTGTAAGACTCGTCGGTTGTTATTTGTCCAAAAGGATTTATATTTGTGGTCTCCAATTTACTTGAAAAGAGTTGAGCCTCAGAAGATTTAACAATTGAGAGAGAGAAAGAAAGAAAGAAAGAAAGAAAGTTATATTAACGTCTTCTAAAGACCAAAACTGGCCTATGAGACAAAGTGTGATACAACTGATGAGGTCCAGCTATCCGAAATAAAAGTGCTGAATGAAAAGATAAAAACTGGAAACTGAAAATACGGTGCTGTGTGTCGGCTGTGATAGGGGAACAACTGTCGGCTGTGATAGAGAGAGAGAGATAGACGGATGGCGACCTGCCGTGACCCTTCTGCTGTGGCGACCTGACATCGTGTGCTGGCTCTATTGGGCCTGCGTCTGCGCTATTCTGCCCCGCTTCTGCACACAGGCTGAGGCAGCCACACAGCGAGTGAGAGAGAGGGAACAAGCGAGAGAGACAGAGGCGACTTGATCCTAGCCTCGTGCCCCTGCCTTCTTGCGCAGCATCACGCCCACAGGCCTGCGCAACTCTGCGCGGCCCCTGTGCGCAGGACTCAGGCAACGAACGAGATAGAGAGACAGAGCGAGAGAGAGAGAGGGGATCGTGGACGCTGTCACCTGCGCTGGCCCCTGGCGCCTGCCATTGTGACCTGCACACTGCCTACCTGGCCCGCCAACGTGACCTACCTTCTGCCTATCTGTAATCGTGCTGTGCTGAAGTGTGGAAGTTTTGACCAGCGTATCGCAAAATTGCCAGGATCAAAGGGGGGCTTGCAGAATACGTCCTTGCACAGGCCGGGAAATGACAGTAATAGGGACAGACAGATAGACATTTTACAAGGACAGATCTGTGCCCAGGAGGCAGCAGATTACTGATGAGCAGAGACTGTAGACAGTACATTCTGCTGTGGCACGTGCAATCTGCCCCTACGCACAGACAAAGAAAGCACACACACACACACACACACACACACACACACACACACACAGCTGTTAAAGTGGTGATATAACATGGCTGGTCTGGACGTGGATTTTATTGACCAAACGGTGGCAGCCCTTGGTCCGGATTCTGAAACAGAGTAACCAGAGGATATGGTTCCTTGCACAGAGGAGATGCCACCTGGTCCTGACTTCCAGCTTGCGGGCAAACGCACCAAGCATACTCCGGAAGATACAATGGATCATCAGGATCATCGGGAACGTTCTTATGCTCAGGTTGCTTCTAATTCTGTGGATTCTCAGGATGTGGATTGGGAGCATTTGCTGGAGTTTGCCAACACTCTGCTTGGTGATTATGTTCAACATAATCATGCAGCGTTCTCAGACTCTGAAACTGAAGATGTTCTAGAAGCCACTGTGGATCTCCAAAATGTTTTGCGCTCATTCTCAGTGTTTTATGAACGTGCTGTTATACTCTTCTTCACTGGTAGGATCCCAGTGCTTTCCTATATTCGCCAGTGGCTGCAAAGTCTACTACAAGGGGAGTGTGTTGAAGAGATTTTTGTTGGGCCCCGAGGCTTTTATGAGGTGCTGTTGAAATCCGAGAAGCATTGTGCTGATCTGCTGACTAAACTGCCATTGTTCTTTGATTACCGTTTGGTCCATGTTGTGCCATGGTGCCCAATGGCAGATTTTCAGCGCTTGCTTCAACATGAATGCCCGGTGTGGGTTGAGGTGGAAAATTGTCCGGCTGTCTATTGGCCACTGTTAAAGGATGCCATGGCCGTTGTGGGCACTGTTTTGGTCCCCCCGAGCCTAAGGGCCATGAATCGTAACCGTTTGTGTATGTTATGGGACACTGCTCGGAAAAGGCCTGCTTGGTTACGTCTTAACTGCTCTGGGATGCATCCTTTGCACTTTCGTCTGAAATGGGGTAACTTTGCAGGGCATTGTTTTTCGTGTGGAATTGGGGCATTTTATGGCTGAATGTCCAGCAAAGCAACCGACTTCAGATGCTGAGCATGTTTTGCCTTTAGGGAAGATATGGTGCTTGATGCCCCATCGCAGGATGCGATCCAACCATCTAAAGTTTTGGATAAAGGTAAACAACATGTTTTGGGCTTGGATTCCCATGACAATGATTGGGTAGATGTACGTGCCAAAAGAGGTAAAAGATTTGATGCTGGCATGGCGGATACAAGATTCCTTGCGTACTTATATGCGCAGGAAAGACATGTTGTTGTCAGAGCACCCTTCTCATGCTATGGTTTCTTCTGTTCCTCGCAATCAGCCCACTAGGAAAGTATATACGGATGGTCCAAAGGGCCCACCTGCTAAGTTGGCTTTTGATGCTAGAGGTAATGTGATTACCCCATGGGATCGGCGTTATCCCCGTTCCATCCCCAAGTCAGTGGATACACCGTCTACCTCTAAATCTACTCGTCGGAACTCTTTTGCCATGTTGGCTGATTTTTTGGATGAGGGAGTCCTTGACATTCTAGCAGAAAAGGTTAAATCGAGGCAAGCATTGTCTCGTTCCTGACCTTCTTTTTGAATATACATGAAGATAGCCACGTGGAATGTGTGAGGCATTTGTTCTTGTAATAAGCAGCATGCCATGTGGAGTTTATTGCATGAGAATCAGTGGGATGTCTTGTGTGCTGTTGAGCACAAGAGTCATGACGAAGCAGGAAAAGTTGTGGATTGTCACGGTTTTCGCTTGTTTTATGCAGGGACCCATGCGATGCATTATTCTGGTGTGCTTATGATTGTACATGAGAAATATCAACCTGTTCTTACAAAAAATGATGTACATGGTCGTTTTGTGGTGATTGAAGTTTTATTTGAAGGAGAGATCTTATGGTTACTTGGGCTCTATGCTCCAAACGACCCTTTATCCCATCGGGATCTTTGGAATACTTTGCAGACCTCCTTGTCACTTGGCAGATGGGGTTTCTTGATGGGGGATTTTAATATGTGTGCTGATCCTTCACAGTCCACATCAGAGCATTCGGTGATGGATACTCTGGAAAGCCGTGTGTGGAATGCGTTTGCTCTTGCCGTACTTAAGCAAGATCTCTGGTCATGGCTACACCCTTCTTCTACAGGGTTTACTTTTCATTCTGCGCAGTATACATCTACATGGTCGCGGTTGGACCGCATGTACATCATGCTAGATGATGCTTTTCTTCCTGAGATGTTGGAAATGAAAGTGTTGCAGCAATATGCCTTGTCGGATCATTTTCCTCTACAGCTTGAGATGCTTGTTCAACCCATTGCACCTTTTAAGCAATTTCTGGATAGACTCCCTTTGCGTTTCAACTCGTCTTATTTGAAGCATTCAATCTTTCAGGGTTATATGCAGCAATTGATTTATAGATTTTTATTAGACTTCCCTTTCTGAGGGCAATGCTTCTTTTGAACGATTGCTCTCTAATGTGCAGCGGGTTGTTCGGCAGTATGGGATCCATCATGCCTCTCTTTGTCGGCGGCGTCGACATGCAGCGGAGGAATTACTGGTTTTGGTTTGTTCTCTACTGGTGGAGACTCCAGATGATGTATTTCTGCTGCCATTGGCTATGCGTTTGGCTGATCTTTTTAAAGAATTTTAGTTGAAATCTTATCAACAGACCAAATTGCAAAATTTGACGGAGAATTTGCAAGATAGTGCTTGTCAGACTCATAAGTTCTTTCGTGCTCTTCCGTGCATCTCCCGCTCGAGAGAATATGATTAGACTCCAGGATGCAGAAGGTCAAATGGTCACTGATCCTCAGAATATTGTGAATATGTGTAGGAATTATTTTCTAGACCTTCTTGGTTCTACTCCTTCACCTTCTGACCAAACTACTCATGGTCGCTCAGTTTTCTATGATTTGGTCCGCAATCAGGTTCCACATGACACGCAAACTACTTTGAAGACAGATATTTGTGAGGCAGAGGTTATGGATGTTTTGTTACACTTGCCCAAGGATAAAAGTCCCGGTTGGGATGGTCTCACCAATGAATTCTTTGAGGTTTTTGCTACCAATCTAGTGAAACCATTGACGGCTATGTTTCAGTAGGTTTGGGAAACGAGGTTCATGCCTTCCTCATGGAAAGAAGGACTTATCAAACTGCTTCCAAAAGTTCCTTCGCCGTCTATGTTGAAACATTGGCGACCGATTTCTTTGATGGGTTCTATGTATAAAATCTTTTGCAAAGTAATGGCGAATTGGCTCCATAAGCATCTTTCTGCCATTGTACATCCTCTTCAATATGGTTTCATTAAGGCCCGAAACATTTTGCATAATGTCTTGAATGTGCAACTGGCTATTGACTATGCAAGGCACTCTAATCAGGAGGTGGTATTGATTCAATTGGACCTGGAAAAGGCTTTTGATGATTATTTAGACTGGTCCTTCATTGTAGAACTTATGTCTACTATGGGCTTTGGTACTCAGATGGCTCGTTTGATCTACACCATTAGTGTTGCGGCTTCTTCGCGAGTTATGTTGAATGGTGGTGTTATCGAGCCTTTTGTCCTTGCACACTTTGTGAGACAAGGTTGCCCTTTGAGTCCTCTCTTTTTTGCCCTTGCGACTCATCCGGTTCTTTCGATGTTATCTCATATGGCAGCTTCTACTCAGTTGGTTGGATTGTCTCTTCCTTTTGGACAGTACTTCATTAGTCAATCCTTGGCTGATGACAGCTTTATGATTTTGCGTGCGGATAAGAATAATCTTCGCAAAGCATTAGATGTTTGGACTCTCTTTGGTCATGCTTCTGGTCTTCATATCAATGCTTTGAAATCAGCCATTCTCAGTTGCACGGAGTCAGATTTGCAGTCACTGGACTGGCAGGGAATGGTTGTTCCCTGTGGTTCCATTGTCAGGCAACTTGGGTACCCTTTGGGTGTTGATGTTCGGCCGAAGCAACTACTAGAGTGGATTTCACAGAAACTGACAGCTAAGTTTCTGTATTGGAAGTCACAGGCTTGGCCTTTCCATGTTCGCCTCAAAGTGGCTCAGACAATTATATTGCCAATGCTCACATATTTCTTGCCATTGCTGCCTTGGGCTACTACTGCATTGAATGCTCTTACTCAGTGCATTCATTTCATGTTATGGAAGAAAGACTTCTTACATGCAGGTATTTCATGGATCTCTTGGTCGCATGCATGTACCCCCAAACGCATGGGTGGTGGGGCTATTTTGGATGCCGAAACTCATATGTTGGCACTCCGTTGGTCTCTTTTTCGTGCCATGTGCTTGGATCATCACCCGTGGGTTTTGATAGCCCGTTATTTTCTTGAGAATCACGGGCTTGTACATGGTAATACTCAAATTCGGAGCTCTTGGTGGCATGTTCTTAATGCAGACTCTCGGTTTTCCAGTCCTTCATCATCCCTGCTTGCTCACTTGGTATGTTCTTGGAAATTGGTTCTCCAGAAGGCTCAATGGCATCCAGTGGAGGACCGCTTAGCTACTAACTCTTTTCAACGGGAACTATTGGCAGCCTCGCGATTACTTTCTTGGGAAGGCAAACATGAGCTCAGACCAAAATTTAACCGTATGGCACATTTGGGCTTGACTTCAGTTGCAGATGCCACCCTTGCTAGTCGCAATGTGTTGATATCGTTTTGTACAACCAGAAGGCTTTTCAAGATCCCTCATGGATATCGTGATTTATAGGGACAGCTTTTGATGGTGCTCCAGAGCAGACAACCCTTTCCTGCCCTTGCTTTGGATCGTCCTTGGCAGGACTGGGACCTTGCAGGCCACCTGAATTTGGAAAAGGCCTCAGCTAACTAGGTGTATCATCTTCTGATTAAAGATCATCAATGGCTGGTTACTAAAGCTAATACTGTATGGGGATTGCGTAAATCTCAGTCATGGTGGAAGGTAACTGTGATGCAGGGCTGGTTGAACAAGACACCTTTCAAATGCAAGGTCTTTCTTTGGAGGGTGATGATCGGTGGTCTTCCTCTTGCTTCAGCCCTTTCCAAGCGTTGAATCTCCAACGGTAATTGTTTCTTTTGCACCACCATTGTGGAATCGGCCCGTCATCGATTTATTTCTTGCCCTCTTGCTAAGAAAATCTGGTCACTCTTGTCGGCGGTTTGGCGAGCAGTGGTTGATTTCTTGCTAAGCCCTTTTGATTGGGTTTTTGTGCGGCCCAAATACCCCACACCGGCTCAGTCGCATATGAAGATCTTGTTTCACTTTCTTAGATACTGGGGATGTTGGCACAATTGGACCATTCGGAATGCTTTTCTTTTTGATTCAGCCTATAATGTTCAGGGACATATTGCTAGGCTTAAAGGCCACTTGCATTGGCAGATAGATCTCATTCGGCACTTTGACTTACTTCCTCGGGAGTACTTACTTCCCTGGCATATGGCAATTTCCTCTGCGTCTTTGCCATGACTTTTTGTAACTCTTTTGTCGTTTAGTACTTTAGAGAGAGAGAGAGATTTACACACGATGGCTTAGAGCCATCGTGTATCTTGTAATCATGTAAACTTGTTCCTTTTTTTTGTAATTAATACAATTACCTTTTGAGAGAGAGAGAGAGAGAGAGAGAGAGAGAGAGAGAGAGAGAGAGAGCGATGGCAAGGCATCTGGGGTGCAGGCGATGGCGGATCTGATTCCCGTCTTGCGGACGTGCCTACCTGTCCCGTGCGCTGCCTGAGTTCCCCCCTCTGACTAGTGCAGGGTCTGTTCTGCCCTGCCCGTGTCATTGCGCCATGCCCTTGCCTACCTGCGTTCATCCGGGCGACCTGCTGTGCCGTGCGACCATCCTGCCTGCGTCCCCCTGCTCTGCGACTGAGACAGAGTGTGAGGTCACCAGCCCTGCTCGAGCCCTGCTTGTTTCGTCCTGCCTGTCGATTTGCCTGCTGTACCTTCTGACGTCTGCTTGGTAATCAGCGTCGACCTGACCTATTCTGTCATCCTCTGTTCTGTGCCTGACAGTGAGGGTGTGACAACCAGGCCCTTATCCGGGCAAGTCAGACTGGGTGCGATTGAGATTATTAGAGCCCTGTTTTCACCAAACAGAAGTGTATAGATTGGGGCTGTGGTCCTGAGGTCCTGGGGTCCTGGGGTACAAAGGCTCACTGAAGGAGACAGGTTCTGTCCGGTTCTGTGAAAGACAGCCAGAGTTCGATAATTTGTGTAATCAGCGTAAACCTTGGGAATGGCAAACTTGCAGGAATCTAATGGTATTGACATGGCCTTTCTTGACCAGCATATTGGAAATGGGGACGACAAAGACTTGGCGGAATCATATGACAATTCCTTAGTTGGGGATTCTGGGCAGTTAATGGAAGGGGATGACATGGGTAAACGGCACAAGATGTCGGTCGGAGAACTGGACTTGTGTGCCCTGAATTTGCTTCAGCAAAATGTTCAGGCCTCGTGCTCTTAGACTAATGAGTCTTTTCAGTTTATGCTGGCCTCTGCCAATCATCTGATGTCAGAATATGCTCAAGCTAATGAGGGTAAAGCGAGTTCTTTACCACAAGGGGAACATGTGGTCGCTGTTATGGGTGCTGATTTGGTTCTACAGTAGATTGCTGCCTTCCATGAGAGGGCTGCCATCTTTTACTTTACGGGAAGGACCCCATTGATCTTCAACATCCAGGCATGGTTGCTATCCATGCTTGCCAAGGGGGAGATGGGTCAGGATGATGTTTTAAGGCAAGACCAGGCATCCCTTGTGGAAGAGATCTATGATGGCCCAAGGGCTTTTCTCGAGGTCCTCTTCCGTTCCCCGGAAGTGCGGGCCCATATTATGCATCGTATCCTGTTGTTCATGGATGGCCAGTTAGTCCACATGGTCCCTTGGAGGCCTATGGCAGAATTTCAAGAGATATTGAGGCAGGCATGCCCAATTTGGGTCAAGGTGGTGGATTTCCTTGCCCATCTTTGGTGACTTCTTCCCTTCGTGTTGAGATCTCTTGGAGAGATGTTGGTGGAGCCTCCCGTAACAGGAATAGGGTATGCATGCTTTGGGATACAGGGAAACCTTGCCTGAATAAAGTTCATCTTTAGGTTTCGGGGTTGCAAAGTTTGGTCTATGAGCTCAAATGGGGCACTTTTGTAGGACATTGTTTCAGGTGTGGGCAATTGGGACATTTTATTTCGAAATGTGATAGAAGCCACGAGGTAATGCAGCCGTCTTTGGATATGCATGACCATCCTCCGCAACAGGTAGCTCAGCAGCCTGAAGTCGCTTTTGAGCATATTGTCCAGCAGGGACAACTAGATGGAAAGAAGGCTACTTCTCAAGCTGGAAATCAGCATGCTTCGCCCTCAGGGGGCCAGAACTTGTCTCCTCAGGATAACTCCTAGGTTTCGGTGGTTTGCCATAATGCTAGACAGGAGCCTCGGTCTACTCCTGTTCACCTAGCTCCCTAGACTATTACCCAGACTTTTCAACGCTAGAGGTAGGGGATTCTATATGAATCCTCGATCTGCCATTGGTGGTAATGACAAAAGGGTCTCTGATACTGCTTTGCACTTTGACTCGTGACGGAGAATGGGGCCTCCTCGGGATGTTTTCCGTGCCCAACAACAGCCATTTCCTTCTCGTACTTCAATTGCTAGTTTGCAAAGGGCAGATCTAGTTGATGTTATTCGAAGCAAGATGGAAAGATTTCAGGTAGCGCCGAAGCAATTGATATTAAAGAGAAAGGGAAGGTGGGGATCCAATAGTTTTCCTTTCTTTTTTGTTTTCCATCATGAGAATTGTGTTATGGAACGTTAAAGGTATCTCTTCGGGCAGTAAGCGGTATCGGTTGTGGAAAGTTGTGTCAACCGGCAATTGGGATGTTCTATGTGCCGTGGAGCATAAACAACATGATTTGGCAGGATCATCTTATGTATATAAGGATTACTCGGTTTTTTACAGTGGGTGTGTTCCACATAAATCTGGAGTAATGTTTGCCGTCAGATCTTTGCTGCAACCATCTTTGATTTTTTAGGATCGTCAAGGTAGATTCATGATTATGGAAATCCAATGGAGGGAGAAGTTTTATGGCTGGTGGGGATCTATGCTCCTTCTACTTCTCGTGAACGTCGCCGGCTTTGGGATGACTTACATTGCCTTGCTATGACTCGTCAAGGCTTTGTAATGGGTGATTTCAATGCCTATACATCTATGGATCGGACGACTTCTCAACACTCGGCTATGGATGGTTGTGAGCGTCAGGCCTGGGATGCTTTTGTAGCGCCGAGTCTTTGAAATAGGACATGTGGTCTTGGTCCCTCACACTCAGGATATACTTATCGTTCTCTTTAGCATCCAAACACATGGGCCAGATTGGATAGGATCTATGTTTGTCAAAGTGATTCTTTTCTCCCTGCAGTTCTTGATATGTGGATAGAGCAAAAGCATGTCTTGTCTGATCACCATCCTTTGATCTTGGAAATGACACATCGACCTGTTCATGCTTATAAGGCTCTCCTGGCTCTCGCCTGCCTCTTCGTTTCAATTAATCCTTTCTCCTTCAAAATCAGTTTTTGGAATGTATTCAGCGAATAATTGATTCGTTTCATTCTAGGGTCCTATCAGAAGGATTGGAAGCATGGCCTATTTTTAGGGATAATGCACGGATGTTATCCCGACAGTTTGGTATTCAGCATGCTTCCATTTTACGCGCTGAATTGCTGCATGCACAATCTTTATTGGCCCGTTATTTATCTTTATGTTAGTTGGGAGATACTACAAATGACTTGCTGACAGGCATTGAATGGTTGAAAGGCCGAGTTCAATCTTTACAGGAATCTTTGCTAGATTACATCAGAAATATGCCCGGGAAAATATTGTGCGTTTGAAGAATGAACAAGGTGTTATGGTGACAGAACATGCATCCATCATTCAGATGTGTGTTGATTTTTACAAATCATTGTTGGGCCCTCAAGAGAGTCTGTCAGACGTTGTTACTCTGCTCGCAGATACATTTGTGATCTGGTTAGAAATCAGGTTCAGCCAGAATGGGTAGCCTTAATGGAGGCGGATATTTCAGAGAATGAAGTGGCAGAGGTTCTCTCCCATTTGCCAAAAAGAAAAAGTCCTAGTTGGGATGGGCTTCCTAATGAGTTGTTTTCAACCAATGTTGAGTAAGGACCCATTGACTCGCTTGTGTCAACAAGTTTGGAATTCCAGTGTCATGCCTTCAGACTGGAAGATTGCAATCATTCGGTTATTGCCCAAGGTTCCCTCTCCTACTTCTTTGAAACAATGGAGACCCATTTCTGTTATGGGCTCGTTATATAAAATCTTCTCAAAAATCATTGCCAATAGATTGCAAAAAGTATTTCCGCATTTGGTCCATCCTTGCCAATATGGTTTCATTCAGGGCCGGAATATAATGCATAATATTTTGAATGTTCAACTGGAGATTGACTTTGCAAAAGCTTCAAGCCAGCAGGTGGTCATACTTCAACTTGATATTGAAAAGGCATTTGATCATGTAAGCTGGTCTTTCTTGAGGCAGTTGATGTTCACCATGGGTTTTGGGCCACGTATGGTTTCTCTTGTGGATACTAATGGTTAGGGGACAGTGGCTCATATTGCGCTTAATGGAGGCATCACTGATGAAATTACCTTATCCCGCTCTCTCCATCAAGGCTGCCCTCTGAGTCCTTTGTTGTTTGCGTTAGTTACTCACCCGATGCTTTCTTTGTTGGATAAGTTGGCCAATCAAGGTGAGATAGTTGGGTTGTCTCTTCCCAGTGGGGCCCAACTTGTGGGTCAATCTTTGGCAGATGATTCCTTTATGTTTCTTAAGGTTGATCCTTCCAATGCTGATCGGGCAATGGTCGTGTGGAAACTTTTTACTATGGCATCAGGACTCCATATTAATGCTAAAAAATCCACTCTGCTCTCTTGTGCAGAAAATGATTGGCAGGCTTTGGGTTGGAATGGTATTGTGATTCACAAGGGGAATATAACTAGACATTTGGGTTATCCTACTGGGGTGGAGGTGGCTCCCCGTGCCTTGTTGGATTGGATAGCATCTCGTATTCATGACCGGTTTATGTACTGGAAGTCACAAGGCTGGCCTCTCCATGTGAGACTTAAAGTTGCACAATGCATTATGATCAGCTTGATTTTGTTTTTCTTGCCTTTGCTTCCTTGGACTAAGAAGTCCCTACTAGAATTGGTCCAACCTATCGGATTCATGTTATGGAAGAAGAAAGGTAATCGCCTGGGTCAGGTGTGGATTTCATGGCAGCACGTGACTACTTCTAAAAGGATGGGGGGAGTAGCTCTATTGGATGTTAATTTTCATTTGGTTGCTTTGATGTTAGCTCTTTTGCAGGCTCTTTGTCTACAAACTCATCCCTGGACAGATATAGCTAAATGTTTTATAGAAAAGACTGGCATTTCTCATGGTAATACTGTTATTCATGCTTCTTGGTGGCATGTGCTTAACTCCACAAGATCTATTAAGGTCTCTCAGTCTTTTCTCCTTTCCCATATGATCGCATCTTGGTAGGCGATGTTACGTTTCTCGGTTTGGTGCCCCTTGGATTCTCGCAAGGAGGAGAATTCTCTCCCAGGCCTCTTCCAGGTTGTTGGATTGGCCTGACAAAGATCTCTAGAGAGACAAGTTTAACCACATGGCTTGGTTGGGGTTGCAGTCAGTCCAGGATGGTGTCATTTCGGGACAGGCCCGTCTTTATTCATTTCAGCGTATTTGCCAGCACTTTCGGATGCCTAGAGGGTATCATGTTATTTGGACAGCCATATAGAATAGAATTACGAGCTACTATCCTTTGCCTACATTATAGCTCGTCTCCTTGGCGTGATTGGATGTTTGTGGTTCCTGATGATTTCGAGAAAAGATCGGCCAATCGGATATATCATTAGATGGTAGAGAGTAAGCGATGGGTCACGGTCAAGGCAAATAAAGTATGGCACATTTGGGAAAGCAAAAAGTAGTGGCAAGATAGTTTCATCCAGCTTTGGAAATCTAAGATTCCGTATCAGGGAAAAGTGTTTATGTGGAGGCTTCTTATTGGGGCCCTTCCTATTGGGAATGTGCTACGTGCTCGTAAGATCTCTGCAGGGCAATGCATTTTCTGTACTACATGTGATGAGACGGTACTTCATCTTTTTGTCTCCTGCCCTGTTGCAAGACAAATTTGGAGTTTTGTGTTTCGAGTCTAGTCCTCGTTGACTCGTCTCCGGATTTTAGCTCGTTCGTGGATTCTGGGGAAGATGACCTCCATGACTTCTTTGAGTTTAGATTATTCCTGCCTTTTCCATTTTCTCAGATGGACAGCCTTGTGGCATATTTGGCGAACTTGGAATGCCTTCATTTTTGATTTTGTATCTGGGAATCATGGTCATTTGGCCCGAATCTGCGGTTTAGTGCTGTGGCAAATCACCTCTATGGTGTCTGCTGACCTGGTTCTTCTTGATATTGCTACTCCTTGGCTAGACAGTGTTCGCTCCACACTAGCTGTGATTGTTTTTTTTCCGTTTGTTCTAAGCCAACCCGATGGTCTGATGTAAAATATTTTCTACTTAATTCAATTATCTTCACGAAAAAGAGAGAGGCTTCACGAATCATAATCATTGACTTATAATTTATAATACAAAATTCAAGATGATGAAAGAAACAAATTTAAAAGACAATGCATACCTCAATGATAGCTTGCTGAATGTGGTGATAGACGAATGTCCCTGTCGTTTTTCTCCCCCTCTTGTTGGTGTTTGTAGCTTGGAAAAAGTAAGTGTTGAGTGCACATGAGATGCCCCCGTTTCTTACGATACTCCATCTGTTGGTGAGAATGGGGCAACCATATTCAACCATATTTTGTCCATGTGACTCGAACAAGATCAAGGGCTCTATCAATCCTCTCCTTCTCTTCATTAATCTTGTTCGTCCTCATGTCATTATATGTGATACTAGTCCATCCTTTGCATGGATCCATATTGGCAATGGCTTTTACCATCTTCTTGCATTGCTATTGCTTTGGGACATTGAATGCAAGATTGCACTCAATCGCCATGTGTGCAATTTCAGTGTTTGCGAGTCATTGCCGTTGCCTTTCTCTAAGAAAGGCAACCGATCCATGCACATGATTGGGAGCTTGAGAGAGAGAGCATTGCCTCTTCGGTACTGCATGGGCCTCTACTCTTTATCTTTTGATGGAGTTGGATGCGGATGTGGAGCCGGCACCACCAATGGTGGAGGCCTTGCATTGATTGTGCCCACATTTGATGCTTCCTCGTGAGTAGGCATAGGTGTTCGTGCCGATATGCCACTTGCCTTGAATCTCATCCGTGATGTTTTGAGGGATTTCCTTGCATGGAGCAACTTGCCTCCCTTCCCCCTTCCCCCTTCCCCCTTCCCCCTTCCCTTCTCTTCTCTTCCCTTCCTCTTGGAAAGATGTTGGAGAAGTTGGGTCGCATCATTTGTGTAGTGCTTTGTGCAATACTTGCATGTGGAATGGTGGGAGTTGGACTTATCTGTGTTCCTCTCCATATGGATGGTGTACAATGGGTGCATTGATCTATGAAGAATAATAAAATCCTAGAAAAAATGAGATATGTAGTGATGGTTGCACATGTGTATCTTGATGGATATAGCAACTTATGATAATACAATGAATGATAGATTACTTTTTAAAGGGTATCATGAGTAGACATTCTTGAATAGCTTGAAACTTTGATGAAGGAATAGCCTTCATAAAAAGATATGTCAAAATGTCTTTTGAATAACCAGCCCAATCACAATCCACGAATCCATGCATAAGTGAAGAAATAACCTTGAAGAAAAGGCTTAAATCCTTGGTGTCCTTGAGGTAAGTGAAGATACTCCTCACTGTTTGACAATGATTCACAAGAGGGCTATCAATTATGATGCTTGATTGGACAGTTGAATACTTTGTTCTTGGTGATGAAAATATACCCATCTCAATGGTGACAAGTTGAGGAGCCAAAGATGGGTGAAGAACAACAACATAAATGACAACAAGTGATTGTTGGAAAGGATGTTGTGTTATGAGCATGGCAAGTGTTCTTTGAGAGCAAGGAGATTGCTCTTAGAACTTACAAGAGAAGAACTTGAAAGAGAAATCAAACTAGAACTAGATTGTGAGATAACTCAATTACAAGAGAACTTGATTACAAGGGAACGCTCACAAGAGTGTGGATTGATTACAAGGTAAGACTCAATACAAGACAAGACTAGAACAAGACAAAAACTGGAAGAAGACTTACCTCATAGGAGTTTCACAATTGGTGTTGGCAAGACTAAGGGGCTTGTAGCTAGAATTATCTAGAACCTTTTTATAGTCATCTAGTACTTTCTCGAATCTTCCAAAATGTTTTGGAATATTCTAGAAACCTCATGGAACTAGGGGCTATACCAGCTTGTATATGAATCAAGGTTGTCCTTGCTTGAGTGCGTGTTAGATTATCCCCCCCCTTTTAGCATCGAGCTCCACGAGAGGCGGTGGTGTGCTTTGAATAGGCCTTTTTTTTTTGGCAAGCAAAATGTGGTTGATTATATTACTCAAAAAATTGATGACAATGGAGTGTCCATGCTCGACAAACTAGCTGGAGCTGATGAAAGTCACAAATACATAATGTATACAAGCCTCTCAAGGCGGTTTGGGGGGGATGGGGGCAAGAAGCCATGGAGGGGGGGTGTATTGCCAACTAGGGCTGCCTGTTTGCATCACGAAAAACAGGTCCTGGCCGCCCCAAGTGCACCTAACATGCCTGTAATGAGTAATCTTAACCACCACTTCAATCACAGGGGAATCTGTTTGTTGGGGGACAAACCTCTTCTACCCCTTCCCGACCTAATAGAAAGCAATGCTCATCTCTGTAATAAACTGAATAACAGATGGCATATTAATTGGGCAGTAGCACAGTGGAATTACAGGTTCTGTAACATTTGGGCTCCCTCAATCCAACCAAAGATGTCTTATCTTATGTGGCTCATTACCCTCAAAAGTCTTTGGACTAATGAGAGAGCACTTAAAGTTGGTCTGGGGAATGGACTTTGCCTAAGGTGTGGCCAACAGGTAGAATCAATCCCTCACATATTCCTTAACTACCCTAAAAATTCTAACATCTGGTGTTTTTTGCAGGTCCTTGTCTTCAAGTATCACCCGACTAAACTCACTTGGAAAGAGTTGTTACTGGGGGGAAATATATGGTCTCCTGTTGGAAAAAGCGTATGTAATACTCAGTGGCAATCTCCATCACCTCGTCTGGGCTAGAGCGAATCCTCCCATACTGATCCCGAAGGGTGCGTATCTGCTCTCCTGAGGTGCGGGGCTGGTGTGCCTGAAAGAACTCCTTGCACATCATGTCCCCCTTCCGTGCCCAAAAGGTTGCTGAGGTGCGGAATGAGAACTTCGAGTGCCTATCCTCTAGGCCGGCGATGGCTGCTCGTGCGCGCACCTCCTGTGCGTGGAGGATCAGATCCCTTGGTGTCTCCTGTAGTAGTCTCTGCGTAGCTGCTAGGCCCCGCTAGAGTGCTCTCTCCTCCTCCCTGCACTGTTGCCTGGCTTGTAGGGCTACCTCCTGGCAGATATTGCTCGACGCAGCTAGGACCTCTACAACCTCCTCTGCGATTTGGTCCCTGCTGCTCCACTCCCTTGTCCAAATCTGCTCAATTTGCCTCTTCACCTCCTCTCTCCTGTAGATCGAGTCAGGGATCCGACAGGATCGCATATCTAGGGAAGATGCTGGGGGATCAAGTGTCAGGAGGATCGGGCAGTGATCGGACAGAGTGGTGCCAACCAACTGCCCTATTTGACCTCCGCGAGAGCATCCCCACACTTCCATATAGAACCTATCCAACCTTTCCCTCCTGTGGAATGCTAGGTCTCTCCAAGCATTGCAAGCTCCTACTGCTAGTAGGAAGATCTCCCATGCCTCCTGATCCTTCCCAGCCATGCCTTGGTAGTTTCTGCCTCTACCCTGTTGGTCCTCTAAAGCCACCAGGTTGTTGAAGTCTCCTCCAACAATCCAGGAGTCCACCTTTGGAGGTCCTGCTGTAATCTCCACCCAGAACTTGCTGCGTGTCTTGACCTTAGTGGGAGCATAGATATTGAGGACTCCGACGCAAGAGTCCCCAATATCCAACCTGACCCATAGAACCCTCCCTGTCACGATCGCCCCATGATCCCGTACGCAGGTGGTAAGTCTCAGGCCAATAGAGGTGCATACGCTTCCACTCATGTCGTGAGCACCGATGGCATATTCCCAGTAGGTGTATGACCTGCTTGGGAGAACCTTCCGTACTCGATGGGCTTGGGTGGGGGTGAGTTTGTGCTCCTGCAAAAGCAGGATGTTTATCCATCTCGCAAGGGCCGGTTGCAACTCTTGCCAAACAATCAACTTCATGGAACCATGTGCTCCACTGTAGTGGAGACTATTCACATTCCAGGATGCTAGGTGCAAGCTCATGGGGGAACCTGTGACTGATCGAACAGGCATCTGTTCGGTGTGGAAGCTATTGATGAGGATGGAGAACCATGGGGCATACAAGTACGCTTTGCTGCAGGCCTAGACGACGAACTCCAGTCCCTTATGGTGGCCCTCAGGCGGGGATCATGGGGGTGATAGATGCTCCATGTGGTACTATCAATGCATCTATTAGCCATGTTGACAGTCGTGACTCTGTACACTAGTAGAAATGGGCCTCCTGTGCCATGGTCCACTCGATCATGTCCATTGGAGCTCTCCACTATGGAGGGGCATGAAAGATAATGCTCAAGTGTGGGACCTCGGCACCAGCCCACCAATTAATGTCCATCATGCAACTTGGCCATTGCTGTGCAAACAATGCTAGTCCTTTTCCCATCCACTGGGAGATCTGGTTCGCCACCTGACTCTTCATCTCCTCCTCGATCTGTGTCATTTTCCAATTCCCTGAGTGAGAGGACTGAAGGAAAAAGGTGTAGTTTGGTCCATTTGGTGGTGCTAGTAGGTGGATCTTTCCCCTCCTTGACTTACACACCACGGAGATCCCCACCTCTAGAGGTAGTGGGAACTCTCCATGCTCCGCAACTCTCAGGTAAGACCACAGGCCACTATGGAAGAACTCCTATGGTAACAACTATGCCTATCTTAGAAAGGTGTGACGGGCAGCGGGGGCAGATGAGCTGGTGGCTGTGTGGGGGGGGGGGTAGGACTGCTGGTGCGAGGAGGATGTAGGTGTGTGTGGCTCATCACCTCTTGTGGGAGGGGGGGGGGGTGGGTCTGGGAGGGATCACCTGTATCGGGTGCGGATTAGAGGGGGTGCTCGGTAGGGGTGGTGGTGGGGGGGGGGGGGGGGGAGAGAAACGTGGGATGTTGGGGTAGTTAGAGGCGCGTGACAAGTGTGGGGGAGGGCTAGTGGCCCTGGAAGGGGAGGCTGTGGGCTAGGGTCAGTGGGGGGATTCATGGGAGGTGGATGTGGGGGCTATGGGATCTGAGGTGAGGTAGTTTGTGGCACGGGTGGTGGATATGGGGGATTGCGGTCTTGCCGCGTGGGGCGGGCTGCGGAGTGCTCTGTCGGGGGGGCATTGCTCGCCCTCTTGATCCCTGCTGACAAGGCTGTGTCTGAGGAGCTGGCTGTGGGCCTCCCTTGCCGTCTCCCTCTCTGTCATCTCTAGACCCGTGTGAAGCTGTCAGCGTCCACTTGCGGGCCTGTCGGCGGAGTCGCCTAGGCTTCGAAACGCGTGCAATCTGCTGCTTGATGCCCAAAGTCGTGGCAGCACGGACACTGCCCTGGTTGCTCAGTCACGATGACCTGCTGCCTAAAGGAGTGACGGGTTGCCTCAATCTCTAGGAACTTGGGTATACTCTTTGTGTCTTTCATTGCCACTCGTACCTTTGGGACTCCTGCAGCTGTCACTGCATCCGTGAAGGAGGTAGGAAGAACTGTGCTGAAGAGCCGTCCAAAGTCCTCCACTAACTGGCAGTACTCTACTGCCAGTTTGGGGAAAAGTGAGGTGATTGGATGTCTGAGAAATCTGTTGTGGAGTGCAAATGTCTCCACTGTGAAACCGCTATTCCAGGGAACCATGTGAATGACCCCCTTTGTGGAGGCATAGGGCGAGCTCTCCACTAACTCACGAGCTGCGTTCGCAGAGGTCAGTCGCACCATGAAGATCCCTTGGCCCATGAGGACCACCTCCACAATCTGTGTTGTGCCAATGCGCAACGTGGAGTGGAGCCAATCCCGCAGTTGGGCCCTTGATAGAGAGTGTCCAACGACCTGACCAAAGATCACTATTTCTTTCAACTCCAGCTTTGTGGCATGGACGGCTAAGAGCTGTTCCTTAGAGAGGATGATGTGCAAGGTATTTGACTGGGGGGACACTTGCAGAATGCGTCGGCGTCTGACCAGAGGTTTCCATTGTGCGTCCTTGCTGGGAACCTACCTATCACGCTATTGTGCTACTGAGGGGGGGGGTAGGGGAAATTGCTGTTTTCAAAATGGTGGTGTGACCGCTTGGCCGGGCCTCAAGGCTGAGGAGGCGGGGGCAGTGCGCGGGGGGGGGGGGGGAGCGGGCGGCTAGGGGGGAAAGGCGGAGTGCAAGCACGCGGGCGGGCGGCGCAGGTTGGGGGTGTAGGGCAGGCGGCCGCAAGGTAGGTGGCGGGTGCAGGGCAGAGGGGGGGAGGGCTGTCGAGATGGCGCAGGGCAGGGGGGGAGGACTGGAGCAGGGCCCCAGGGGGGGGGGGGGGGGATTGGCGTAGGCGACAGCTCAGTCGGCCGGGGGGGGGAGGGGGGCAGCTTCGTGACGCGATGGCGGGGAGTTTCTCGCTGAGTAGTTACATCGCTTTTGAATAGGCCTTGGCTTGGTTGGGTATTGAAGATGGAATTCACGAACCTTAACAAAAGCGCTTTGAAGATGTGAAGCTGGTTCCCATGTTTGTTCACTTGCATCATAGCCCTTCCAATGGACAAGATATTGTAATTTGCCTCTTGAAATTCTCAAATGTAGGATTTTGTCTACTTTATATTCTTGGCGATCTTCAATTATGATTAGAGGCAATGGCTTTGGTATTCTTTCGGGGATACTGTATGTACAACATGGCTTCAAGATTGAAACGTGAAATACAAGATGGATTTTCATGGATGAGGGAAGCTAGAGATGATAAGTGAGTGGATTTACTTGGCCAAGAATCTTGAAGGACCCAAGTTATTGATAATCCAAGTTTTAGGAGGGGCGAGAAGAACTTAGATTACGTGAAGAAGCCAAACTTGATCTCCAATTTTGTATGATGGGTGTTGTATGTGAAGTTTGTCTGGATTTCTCTTATATTTTCTTGACCTTGTTTGATATGTGCTTGCAACTCTTTATGAATATCAAAGAGGTGTTGAGCTAAGCTTGTAGCAATTGGATTCTTCTCTTGTGATCTCACATGATTGTCTATCCTTGGGTGTTGACCATAACTAGCAAAGATTGGTGTGAATTGAGTGGAGGCATGGGAGGAATTATTGTATGCAAACTTAGGAAGAGCTATTAGATCCACCTAATTGTCTTGATGATAGTTGATTGTGCATCCAAGTGTTGGGAAACCTTCACCCTTCATCCGCAATTTGCATTTTTGCGTTTTTGCATTTTGCGTTTAGGATTTGCAGCTCCAAAATGGGACGCCATCCTAGATTGACTGTGCCTATTTATAGGCCACTCTCTCATTCATTCCTCACCGCTGATTCATTCAGTTCGTCACCTTTTCTCTCCAGCCTCTCCACTATCCTCACACCCCTTCAGGAGGACATTGTGGTTCATGGTTCGTGGCTGTCTTCATCATCTTCCTTGTGCTACGACACCCTTGTTCCCTTGTATCACATTCACTCCATGATTTAGATCTTCATCATTCCATTCATTAGAGTTTCTTCTCTCTTCTCTTCTCTTCTTCATGTTTGCCAAGTTCACTTTGTGTTTCTCCCTGCAAACCTTACTGTCTTGCTGGTACGTCATTTTTTGACATGGTATTAGAGCCGGATCTGCTCAAACAGTGGCAAAGATCTTCCACTTTAGTGAGGCAAAGACCGGTGGCGGGTTCGGCATCCACTTCTCTTCTACTTCTCCTGCATCAACACCTTGTTTTTGCAGGTTTCAGGTGTTTTCAGCTTGTTGCCCACACCCCTTTCACGGAGGACATCACAGTCTCAGCTGTCCGTTGCTGTCATCTATAGTCTGACGCCTGTTTCTAGTCGTCCACTTGCAGTCTACAGCTGTTTACAGCAAAGTGATTGTTGCTGATCACTCTCCATTCAGAAAACAATCTCGTTTTTGCAGATTTCAGGTATTTCAGCTTGCTGTCCACACTCTGAACGGGAGGACATGGTAGTCCAAGCTGGCCATTGCTGTCTACAATAGTCTGGCGCTTGTTTCCAGCCTATCACACACTGTTTGGAGTTGATTTCAGCGTACTAACTGCTGCTGCTGGTTTTTTTTCGTTTGCTTTTTTCTCTCTCTTGCAACCTGCGTTTTTAGTCTTTCTCTCTCCTCGCGTGCGTTTTTCTACAGGTTTCAACCTCTTATTGGTAGTAGAATCCTCCTCACACTGGCAGCTCACTTCAAGCCCTTTCAACTGCCCTCCCCACCCCTTGCGGTAGACATTGTTGTTTGTGCTTCACATTGCCCTCATACCCCTTGAGGCAGACATTGCGGTTCGTGGTTTGTGGCTTACCTCTTCCACCTTCTCCTTCTTTAGCAAGGCACAATGGTATCCATGGCTTCTTTACCAACAGATGACCAGACTATTGGGTGCTCGTTTTGCGGCACGAATGGTCATCCCACTGAAGATTGCCGACTTTGACCTTTGCTTCCTCCTCCCCCCCACCTTCGCGGAGTATATGCGTCTTCCACCAGGCCCTCCTTGTGCCACCTTTCCTTTTTGGGCCATAGAGATCGTTCTGTATTAGCTATCAGAGTATTATGCTCACGACAATAAGCCGCACCCAACGCGCACTAAGTCCTTTCGAGCACATAGAGGCTCTAAGACCTTATGAGGCGATAGGTCTTCCTGGAGACCACCCCACTGCGCGGAGGTTTTTCCCACCTATTTTTGGGTATAGTGGTTATCACGGCCCGCGGTTTTGCAGTCCGCTCCCTCGAGAGACGATGATTGTTTGATATCATCTCCTCGTCAGTCTGCTCCTTCGAGAGACAGTGGCTGCTCGACTCCTTCCTCTTCTTTGGCTTCCCGGTCCGCTCCATTGAGAAGTAGCGATTGTTGTCCACTCATTGCTCAGTCTGAGCCCCACCCTTCACCCTCGTCTACTTAGGTTTGAGAGGCCACCTTTGGGAATTCTTCATCACCCCAGATACCTTCTTCGACACGCTCGACGACACTTTCTTCGACATCAGATGATAGAGATTCCGTGATCCATGAGTTTTTGGATTCCCTATCTATCTCAGAGGGGGATTCAACGAGGGATGATCTCTCTTTGCTCTTCGAGAGAGCTACTACTCCTACTTCTTCTTCACCTTTAGAGGGGGGCCCTTTACCTCCAGCTTTAGAGAGGGCCCCTACTCCACATGAAGTTCTTCATCCGTTATCTAGTTTCTTGGCGTGATTGTCTTCGAGCAGTCATCTCTTCTACTCATACCCAGGATCATGAGGATCTACCTAGCTCGGGGCCTCGGAGGTTTAGCCATGACTTGGTGACGAGGCCTTCGTATTCCTTCCAGCATGGATGCACGGAGCTAGTGGCTTCTCTCTCGAGGTTGAGTTTTAGGTTCTCTAGTTCACTCTGTCTACTGCTCTTTACTGTAGGTTACCTTTCAGGTGGAAATCTTGGATCTTAGGGATCCTCTACATCTTCTTCCTCCTCTTCTTCTTGCCTTGGTCACTTAGTCAGCATGGAGCCAACTCCCGAGATCGAGTATGGGCATGTCCTTATGATTCCGACACCACACAAAGTCCGACATTCCTTCTATGCATTGTATGATTTCATCATCTTTGTACTAGGGCGCTTGGGCAAGTGAACAATTTTCCCACGAGGGACACTGTCCAAGTGGCACCTACTGCATGAGCATTTTTCAGCATGTAGCATTCCATCTCCACCTCACTTTTCTCTTCTTGCTCTTTTTGGGCCTGAGAGGGGGTGTTGAGAAACCCTTCACCCTTTACTTGTAGTTTGCATTTTTGGGTTTTTTGGGTTTTGCGTTTAGGGTTTGCAGCCCCAAAAAGGGACGCCATCCTAGACTCACTGTGCCTATTTATAGGCCACTCTCTCATTCATTCCTCATGGCTGATTCATTCAGTCTATCATCTCTTCTCTCCAGTCTCTCCGCTATCCTCATGCCCCTTCAGGAGGACATGTGGTTCGTGGTTCGTGGCTGTCTTCATCATCTTCCTTGTGCTACGACACCCTTGTTTCCTTGTATCACATTTACTCCATGATTCAAATCTTCATCATTCCATTCATTAGAGTTTCTTCTCTCTTTTCTTCTCTTCTCCATGTTTGCCAAGTTCACTTTGTGTTCCTCTCCGCAAACCCTATTGTCTCGCTGGTACGTCATCTTTTGACACTAAGGGTATTGCTGCATGACTTGATTCACTTTTTTTGTTTATCCATCACTTTGCGGGTGGCTGACTAAAGAAAGATTCACTTGTACTCCCATAAGTTTAAAGGGGCTTCTCCAAAACCCAGATATAAACTGGGGGCCATGATCACAGACAATATCATTAGGTAACTCGTGGTGGCAATATACTTGTTCCAGGAAGAGCCTTGCTATCTCTTTTCCATTGATACTCTTGGTTATTTGGATTAAGTGCCATGTTTGTGAATCCATCTATCACTACCAAGATGGAATTATAGCCGTTGGAAGAAGGTAGTTTGACAATGAAGTCCATGGATAAAGATAACCATGGCTTACTTGGAATAGATAATGGTTGAAGAAGGCCATGAGCTTGATGATGAGGGACTTCATCTCGATTGCACATGTTGCAAGAACACATTGAGTCCTTAACTAGTTTCCACATTTGTGGCACAAAAAATCCCTTGAAAGCCGCTCGATTGCCTTGTTAAGCCCGAAATGCCTTGCTGAGGGGAGATCACGTCTCTTTTGGAGTATATCCACTTGCAAAGGGACAAGAGGAATATAGAGGAGTCCTTCATAATAGAACAAACCATCTTGGAAATCCCTTTGAGTTTATTCTTGGCCTTGATGTAATTGTCTCCTAATGTCCTTGGCAAATGAGTCTTTTGTAATTTACTTCTTGACCTTTGATAAGAATCCAAAGTCTTTTGGGACTTTGTTGATAATTGTCCTTAAGTTTAGTTGCTTAGGTTTCAAGATTATTGAATTCTATTGGTCACGGGCTTCATTACCTTCTTTTGATGCTAGTAGGATCTTTGAGATAAAGCATTTGGCTTTTCTTGTTGGTGGCCATGCCTATAGGTAATGACAAAGTCAAATCTGGATAGGAAACCACTCCATCTTGCTTGGCAACGATTCAAGTCATGAAAAGTAAGAAAATATTTTAGATTCTTGTGATCCGTATAGATAGTGATCTTATGAGGGGTGCCTTCATGTAGGTGTCACCTGGTCTCTAAGGACTCCACAATAGCTAGAAGTTCTTTATCATGAATTTAATTGTTAATTTCTGAAGCAAAGAATTGAGTGGAAAGTTACTGGATAAACTTGATTATCATCACTAATTTGGAATAGAATAGATCCTAGTGCGAAATTTGAGGCATCTATATCCATGATAAAGGGTTTCAATGCATTTGCATGGATGAGAATGGGTGCTAAGGTGAAGGCTTGCATTAATCTTTGAGAAGCTTGTTCAGCCATTTGATTGCATACAAACTTGTCCTTTCCAATTAGGTTGGTTAGAGAGGTAGCAATATTAGAGTAATTCAGCATGGAACATCTCGCATAAATAAACGGAGTTTCCCATTCTAGAATAGTTTGTACCTTCTTAGGATCCATAGGAATTCCCTTCTGAGAAATGATGTATTCTAAAAACTCAACTTCAGTTTGATGGAAACAACACTTTTCCAGCTTTACATATAAGCCTACTTCCAATAATTTATTCAAGACTACTTTGACGTGATGCTCATGTTCCTGTTGGTTCTTGGAAAAGATCAAGATGTCATCCAAATAGATCACAATAAAGTCATCCAAGTATTCTTGAAAGATATCCAAAGTCTAACAAAGCTTGTGTGTCTATATGTCTTTTCTCAATGTGAATTTTTATTAGTAATGTAAAGCTAAACATTGGATCTATAGATAGAAGAAGACATTCTTTTGGGCTTCTTGAAGCTTTGTCGAGCAACATGGTCTCTATTGAGGCTTGATGTTCACGTTTTCCTGACAGTGATGGAGTAGTGGCACCATGAATTCTCATCCTTTCTTTGTTAGGACGATATTTAGCTATGCGCTTTGATTGGCCCCAATACATGCATAATCCATTAATGTGCCGCTTTTGTTTTTTTAGTTAATGGCTTGAATTGTGTCATATCAGTTTGCATAGGCTCTGTCTTAGATACTTGTTCTTCTTTGGTAGTTGGGTCTTCAAAAGTTTTCATCATACTTAAATTCAAAGTAGCTCCTCGACGACTTTCTTGTCGTCTTTCAAACAGGCGGTTGTCACATTCAATTGCTAGAGATAAATTCACTAAGTGTAAGCTCCCACTGCTAAGGATATTTGAGTAGCAATTGGGATATAAAATGCAACTAGTAGTGCAATATAGAATATAAACCACCAAGGTACCAAATGCTGTAAGAGACCCAAAGATGTCAGGTACATAGATGCAAGAGTAGTATGTACATATGCCAACTATGCATAAGAGATCTCCAAAAGCAATAGACCACCAATTATGCAACTAACTCACAGTATATGAATAGCGAAGCTCAAGTACATACCCAAGAATGCATCAAAGCTAACAAAATTGTCTGATAAGAGGAAGTACTGGATGTACACCATAATCATCAAGATTTGCCAAGATAGTGTATACCAAAGCCAATTGAGAATATATGCATAGGCAAGAGACTCCCACTTTTAACATCATCTTTCAATCCCCCAACGGAATTGTCTAGTAGAATAATCCTCATGCCATGTTAAATTGCATGTGAGTCACTGAAATTTTGATGCATAAACGGAGGCGGGTCTCAACCCTTGGCGTAGATTTCTAATCTTTGCTTGAGCTACTTTTGCTTGTCTACTTCTCCAAATGTGGCAGATAACTCTTGTATAAAGGCCTCAAAATTATATAGCAATGGGGATTTTTTCTCAAGCAAGGGGGGAAACCATGAGAGAGCTATACTTGAGAGGAGAGTTCCTATGAGGCCAATTTGAGAAGCATCATTTGGGTAACAATCTGGTTGCATATGTATAAACAATCATACTTGTTGGAGGAAACTTGAGAATTTTGATCTTGTGCCATCAACTTTCTCTGGAAGATTGACCTTTGTTTGTTTCCTATGTTGACCATGAAGGTTACCCAATAAGTTATGGACTTTTGGCTTCATGTAAACTTGTCTCTTGAATTTCTTGAAGTTGTCATTGTAGGCCTTGTACAACTAAGCCCAAAGCTTGTGGTTGCTCTACTTATAGCTTTGCATTATTGTCTCAAAGCTCTTGGATTTGTTGTTGGATGCTTTGTAGAGAAGCAATAATACCTTCCATCATGGACTCCATCATGACTAGAGAAGACCGTGGTAGGAGAGTCTTGCCAAACTCTCATGAGCACGGCAAGTGTTCTTGGAGAGTGAGGAGACTGCTCTCAGAACTTACTAGAGAAGAACTTGAAAGAGAAATTGAACTAGAACTAGATTGTGAGATAACTTGATTACAAGAAAATGCTCACAAGAGTGTGGCTTGATTACAAGGCAAGACTCAATACAAGACACAAGACTAGAACAAGACAAAAACTGGAAGAGTATTTACCTCGCAGGAGCCTCCCAACTGGTGTTGGCAAGACTAAAGGGCTTGTATCTCAATATCTCTATTTATACTAGAATCGAGGAGGTTAAGTGAAAGCTTCTAGCTGATGCCATCATCGATGACATAAGTATCATTTGCATAAGTGATGATATAAGAAATGTTGATGTAAATGTTGCAAGCCTCTTTTAGAACTTTCCAAAGAATCATTTAGAATCTTCTTAGAATCGTCTAATACTTTCTTGAATTTGCTAGAATGTCCTAGAATGTCCTAGAGTCTTTTACAAACTTCATGGAAGTAGGGGCTGTACAACTTGCATACGAACCAAGGCTGTCCTTGCTTGAGCATCAATTACATGCTGTAATGCTGCAATTTGGACAGCATTGATCCCAATAATAAGCAAATCATCAACATATGGAATAAAAATCAGCAAATCTGAAATCTATGGCATTGAAGGAACATGTGTCATAAAAAGATAATTCACTAAAGGAACATGATGAAGAGAAATTTCAGCATGCTGTTGATCATAAGTATCAAGACAATAAAGTCTTGATGTGAGAGTGCCGGTCAATACAATAGAAGAAGGTACTTGATCATCATAAACTGCACACTGAGGGCCATCAAAGAGGACACGAAAGCTCGAAGTAGCAATGATTGAGATGGAAAGAATGTTTTTCTTAATGCTTGGCACATAGAGGACATTCTGTAATGTCATGAAAGTGCCAGAAATAGTATTAACTTGCACAGTACCAATGCCTTCAATTGCATATGAGGCATTGTTTGCACATGACTATGCTCCCCTTAGGTATACTAGAGAGAGATGAAAATATTGCTCAACAAGAGGTGATGTGCTTAGATGCACCATTATTGAAATACTAAGTAGCAGCCGCATCATTGATGGAAAAACAAGCATCATGAATAGAAGGATTATATTGACATTGAATGAAAAAAATATAATCCTTAAACTGAGAACAGTTCACAGTCTCATGTTTGAGAGCAAGATCGGACTTTTCTTTTTCTCTTCCAATGCAATGCGCTTACGATATTTAGTGATGTCATGCTCCATCTTTCGACAATATTTACACCTTTTAGGTTTGTTGCTTGTACCCTTTGCTTGGACCAGCATGGAAGGTTGTCTTTGATGGAAAAGAAGTTGAAGAAGAAGGATGACCGGCATGAAAGTTTATTACTTTTGGACCAGCAGCCTTGTTTTTAACATTTGGTTTGGCTTTTCCGCGATAATGGATGGAAAAGGCTTGTTTGGTCACCATGGTAGCATTGTGGTTGAGTTAGCTTTGTTCTTCCTGCAACCAAAGAAAGAGAAGCTAATCAAAACAATAGGTAACTTGGTTGCCCATAGTTACTAACGGCAAGGTGGTGGCAAAACCTTGATATGACTCCGGTAGGCTATTAGGAGTGATATAAACAAGTTGATTATCTAGGACCTCTTCATCAATATTTAATAATTGCTCAATAAGATCTTTGATGACGGTGAGATAGACATCTATATTACCTCCTTCCATACGAACATCTTCCAGTGCTTACATAGGTAAGCAACGTGTGCTTCATTGTGTAGTTGATATAATGATACAAGCTTATGCCATGCATCCTTGGTTGTCGTGCATGATTGAATGTGTGAAATGATACCTCTCTTCACAAATAAAGCAATTAGGGCATATGCTTGGGCATCATGGCCATCACATTGAAACTAATCTTGAGCGGGAGGCGTTGTGGAAGAGGAAGATGCATTATGAGAGCCACCTCATGATGTGGAGATGGGAGGTGGTGCCAGTGTTGGAGAAGCTGGCCTTTGCTAGGTGCTATTCACAATATGCCATAAATTCTTTGTGACAAAAACATGTTGCATCATGTAAGCCCACATTGGGTAATTTCTAGCGTTGAGCTTGTCGTTAGCGCCAAGCATGCCTAGCAAATCATTATTATTGCCGACCATGATTGATGATTAGCAATAAAATAATAATTTTCAAGTGAAGAGAGACAATAAACGCCCAAACAAAAATAAATCATTGATAGAAGAGATGTTGCCTACCTCGATGCAGTTGAATAATATGAAGTTTTTTTTTTTGGGTTGTTTTCCTACAGAGGATAGAAAAATATGTAGAATAGAATTATTTTCAGAAACTATTACTTGATCAAGGCGGCAATCAGCAATATGCTGAAATCAGAGATTATTGGCTGAATGTGCTCCAATAATGCAAACAACAGCAGAATTTGATGAAAATTCACTCAATAAATGTGTTGAAATGATAAAATTTGTCTTCAATGTTGGGAAAAACAAGGCCTTAAGCCAAATAATATGATTTTTGAGAATGTGGAGGCCAAAGAAAATGAATTGAGACAAAAGTCCCAAATTTCAAGTGCCTTGGAGGTGGAATTGGGGAAAAGTTCCAAATTTGACCCGAAAATTGTAGAGAAATTGAAGAAATTGGAGAAAATATTTTACAAAAATGTTGTCAAAGGCCACAACACAAGGTGAATTGAGCCTCAATATTGATGAATTTGATGGATTTCAAAAAAGGCTCAAAATTTCCAAAGGAATTTGGATGAAATTAAGTTCAAGTGAAAAAAACCCCCAAATTTTATTAGAAGTTGAAGAGAAATTCGAGGAATTTTTGTGAAATTTTTACCCGGATGATGCAAAATGTCACGCCTCTTGATGAAATGAGCCTCAATGTCAATGAAGAATGCCATATTCTTGAAAAGCCCCAAAATTGTTTGGAAAATTGGAGTGAAATTTTGGAAAAATTCAGCCAATTTGGTGAAAATCCCTAAATTTATTGATGGCTGATGGTGAATTTCTTTGAATTGATGAAGGATTCCTAAAAAATAATGAGAAGCCCCAAAATTTTTATGAAATCCAGGATGGATTGGGTGATCTCGATGAAAATCCCCAAATCGGTCCCTGATTGTGCTTGGGTGGGGCATTGAGTGTGAACATGGACTTTATTGACGAATAAAACTTGAAAAGGATGTATCAAGTGAAAGACGATAAGGTGGTGCACTATTGGGGCTGATGGGACAAATAGGCCGCAAGGTCCTCCATGGTAGTCCGCATCAGCATGATGGTCGGTTGGTCGACGGGAGGAGTTGGTCCAAGTCAGCGACGCAGCTGGTGGGCGTGATGGTTGGCAGCTCTAGGTGGTGTTGTGGTGTGGCAAGGCAAGACAAGATAGGGCAAACTATAAGTTGATTGCAAACAGAGTTGATGATTGAGGCGCCGAGCAACTGGGGCATGAGATCGCCTACAAATTGAAGGCATCGTGCTTCTCATGAGTCATGATGTCAACAAAGGGCTGAGGCTTCAAGCTTGGAAGGTAGAAGTTCAAGACGTTGGCGAGGGAGGGGAGAGTGAGAGAGAGGCTTTAGAGAGAGGGGGAGTGAGAGGCTTGAAGGTTAGAGAGAGGGGGTGGGATAGGCTTGATAGATAGATAGCTTGCTTGAAGAGAGAGGCTTGAGACCGCTTGTTGATTTGGTGTGGAAGGATGGAGGGGAGTACCTTTTATAGGCTAGGGAAGAGTGTGGAAGAAGAGAGGGATCCAAGGTGGAAGAAGAGAGAAGAGTATGTAAGAAGAGAGGTCCAAGAGTATCCAAACACTCAAAAGTGGGCTGGCTGGAGCAGGGAATCCAAGGGGGATGGGGTGTGGAATGTGGCATCCAAGTCATAGGAAGACTCCAAAGTGCCATGCATGCGACTAGCAGGTGAAAGATGCACAGTTGGAGCTGTTGTGCAAACGTAGGAACGCACCCAGACGCGATGGACAAAACAAGGCAGTTTCATTGTATGAATCTGTACGGATACGTACCGTATTGTATGGCCTAGATCACACGGTTCGATCTTGTCTGTATGTCATACGAAGGCAACTATACATCCATCATAATACTCCTCAATTCCTTATGTAGGCTCTACCTCTATAGTAGCCTCCATTGCACCATCTTAATCCGCTTCATGTACAACATCTAGTGTGTGGTCCTCTTGTGCTCCATTTGCCCACCTCCTTTGTCTATGGGTCAAAGCAAGGCTCCCACATAGGAGCTTTGTGAATAGGTGATCTGATCTGTGAAGTGCCAAATAGCCACAAATTTGTCCTTGGCTCTTGGAAGTGTATATGAGTACATCTAGACTCCAAGGCAGTTAAGGTTGCACCCTTGTGTCAAACACTCCTCAATTGCCTTGCTCATGTGAAACCCTGGCCCAACGAAAGTATTCTCTAGGTAGACACAAGAGGTCACAATTTCCATTACTTGCCTCGTATATTGGCAATGTAATCCAAATTTGATCATTCAAGTTAGGGGTGTATTGAAGACCATTACCTTGTCTTCCCTAGTTTCATCTTGAGGTTTGAGTTTGCACAAAAACTCTAGCAATGCACCAAGGTGACATTTTAGGCACCTTAGGTGAATTGGATATGAGTACAATATAATCTGCATATAGGAGGATCAAGATCAAGGCACCATGTAGTTGTGCATCACTCCCTTCCTTGCTGCCAATGCACTCCACCTCATCAATATATAATCCGAAAGAGTATGGGTGAAAGGGAACAACCTTGCTTTGCTCCTATAGCACTAGGAACCTCCTTTAAATAGCGATGTTGGGCTTGAACCTTCCTAGGACAATGCCAAAAGCTTTGTGGAAATCCACAAAGTAGTAGTAGATCTCCTCCACGTGCCTTATCCTCCTTGATGACGCCCCAAAGGTTGAAGATGTGCTCAAGGGTAGAGAAGCCTCATTAGAAACCTGTTTGCCCTCTGGCTCTCACTACTTGCTGCTCAATCTAGATGTTGAGCCTCATGCTCCAAAATAGAACCACAAAGTCTAGCACAAGCATGCCCAATCATAATGGATTTGCAATTCTTGGCTCCATAGGCTCCTTGGCATTCAGGTAGGCACAATTTCATAGAAACAAGGATGTTGGGAATAAAGGCCTTGTGGCTTTTAAATGTGCTCGGGTGTGAACACACCCTTAGCACTTGTACTTACACATATATATCTATCTAAAAACCTAAAGGTACACACTCGTCATTGTACCTGTAAACGTGCTCACTCTCTACTTTGCTCTCTCTCACTCTCTCGGTCTCTCACTACGCATAGGACAGTTTGTCTCGATCTCCGTGCCTAACTGGTCCCTACAAACTGGTATCAGAGCGTAAGGTGCTGCAGACGATCGTCAGGCTGAGACAGAAGACCAGCGTGGTTGACGAGACAGCTCAAAGGCAAGCAGGAGAGTCACAGGCGTGAGCTGCAGGCATCGCGTTGTCAGTCACAGCAAATGGGCGACTCCAGTGAGACGGGCTGCGACGTGACGTGCAGGCAGTGGTTAGAGGGAGCAGCAGTTGATTGCAATTGACGTGGACCAGGTGCGGGATGGGCAGCAGCTGACGGGCGACCTGCTGACGGTGACTGCAGCGGACTGGACGTCTCCAGCGGGGCGGGACCAGCGGGCGCTGACGAGTGCGACTAGCGGTTGCCAACTTGGCAAGCACGACAGGTCACGGACCTGAACGGCCCGTTGATCCGCAAATTTTCTCCTCTTGTTTTTTTCCAAAAACATTTGAGATTACTTTTGCCTCCTCTCCTCCGAGTGTTCGCGTGTGCAAGCACAGTGTGCAGATCTATGCAAAATTGAGCCATAAATTTTGGGCTTTTTCCGAATTCGGGGATCTCAACACAGAATTGGACTATCTGACTCAGAAAATGTAGAGTCGGTGGACATTTGCCCGGGAATTTTAGGGCTTTTCACATTTTAGTGAAATTCTTTCAATTTCACTGAAATTAGTGCACGCAAGACTTGGAAAATTTGGGGATTTGTCCAGATTTGGTGCGAGCAAGATGTAACAATGGTATTTGTCTCAGAAATTGCAGGAATTTGTGACATTTTGTCCCCCACATTTGGGGCTTTTAATGTACATGCACAAATTGGGCTGAAATTTACCCAATTTCTCGACATTGATGCACATTGGACCCCGTGCAATTTGGGGCTTTTGCAGTTTGGGCAAAATTTGTGCAGCATTTGGTCATTTTATGTACATGTAGGTTGAATTCCATGCAATTTGGACATCAACACTTGGTAAAATTTGGGGGTTTTGCTGAAATTGCTCTATTTTGGCAAAATTGGACTGTCCTATGCATGACAAAGGAAATGCAGATGTGTGTTTGATGCTTTGAGCACAAAATTTTGGGGCTTTTGACCGTTCGTGTCAAATTTTATGCCTGTGGGTAGATGTACAACAGAAATTGCAACTGAAATTTTGGGATTCCTCACGTAATGTGATGTATATGCCCTTGCAACAGCTGTAATCAGTTGGATAATGCTGTAGCACATGGTTTGGTGCTTCTGAAAATTTAATTACAGATCTGAAATCTGTGCTTCTGCATGGTCATTTATAGCTGATTGGTACTTGTTTGTACCTTGGTCACTTGGGTGACAGTTTTGGGCCTGCATTTGCTGGTTTTTTGGTCACATTTGGGCTGAAAATCATGGCTGGCAGCAATGACAGCAGTAATGTGATGCACATAAAGAAGCTTGAAGGCGCATATAACTTTGCAGTTTGGCAAAAGTAGTGCTACAATATCCTGTTACAAAAGAAGCAGGCAAAGCCGATCAAAACCAAAGGGGCAAAGCCCACGGACATGGATCAGGACGATTGGGATGAGCTAAATGAGCTTGCATGCTCAACCATAGAGCTATCGATTTCTGATGCCTTGCTCTTCAACATTGAAAGTTTGGATTCTGCATATGGTATATGGACTAGACTGGAAGAACTATATCCGCCAAAGAGTGCTGCAAGCAAAGTGTATTGGCTGAAAAAGCTTATGGATTTGCGTATGAAAGAGGGTACAACAATGTCTACTCACTTGAGTGAGTTTAACTCCATTTTCAGCCAGTTGGTTGCCTTGATGTTCATGATTGATGAGGAATTTAAGGCTACTTTCTTGCTTTGCACTCTATCAGAGAGTTGGTATACATTCAGGACTGCTATGAACAATTCTAATGTGATTCTTTTGTATGCTGATGTAGAGAGTGCTCTACTTATGGAAGAGATGAATTGGCAGAACAATGCATCCAGTAAGTCTTCCAGTGCTTTGCATACTAGGGGCAGATCACAGCAAAAGGCCAAATATGATGGCAAGGGACACAGTATATTGCGTGGCAAAGATGTTGAATGCCATCATTGTGGCAAGAAGGGTCACTTTAAACGTGGCTGCTACAAATGGAAGAAAGAGAAAGGAAAATGCAAGAAGACAGATGATAGCAAGAAAGAGAAGAAGGACAGTCAGCCTAAGAAGAGTAGTGTAAAAATTGAAGAGATGAATGTAGTTACTCATGACAGTGACAGTGGGAGTGATGTACTCTTTGTCTCTTCACACTTTGGTGCACATGTTTTACTTGCAAATATAGATGATGACATGCATACTTGGATTCTTGATTCAGGTGCTTCCTTTCATGTCACCCCTCATCGTGAGTGGTTTTCCGCCAATATAGGGGGTCGACATGGTGCTGTCCATCTTGGGAACAACTATGCATGTGAGATTGTAGGTATTGGTAGTGTGCAGTTACAGTTTCAGTATGGCTCTGTCTTTACACTTCAACATGTACGGCATGTACCTCAGCTCAAGAAGAGCTTGATTAGCACAGGGCAGCTAGATGATGATGGTTTTCATATCATCTTTGTGATGGAAAATGGAAAATCTGTAAGGGATCTAGGGTTATTGCCAGAGGTTGCAAGAGTGATACTTTGTATCCACTTTATGTATCTAGTGTGCGTGACCATGTTGTTGCCATGACCGAGTAGGCAAGCGTTTCTTTGTGGCATGGCCGGTTGGGACATATGAGTCAAACTGGAATGAAAGTGCTTTCTCGTTTGGGTTACTTGCCTTGTCTTCGTTATGCTGATTTTGAGCATTGTGATAATTGTGTTTATGGTAAATATGCACAGACGTCTCATAAGAAGTCTCTTTTATTGAAATCTTCTCCTTTAGAGTTAGTACATTCGGATGTATGTCAAATGCCAAGATTATCTTTAGGGGGAAAGGAATATTTTGTCACCTTTGTGGATGATGGTACACGGAAGGTATGGGTTTATCCCATTCGTAGCAAGGATAAAGTGCTTGATAAGTTTAAAACATTCTTGGCATTGGTTGAAAATCAGACAGATAGGACACTTAAGTGTCTTTGCGCTAACAATGGTGGGGAATATGTGTCCAAGACCTTTCGGGCATTTTGTGACAGCAAAGGGATAAAGAGGGAGCTCACTGCCCCTCATAATGCGCCCCAAAATGGAGTTGCAGAGCGTGTGAATCGGACCATACAGGATAAGGTCCGTACGATGTTGTCTCATGCTGCATTAACCCATGGTTTTTGGGCAGAGGCTATTATGATAGCTGTTCACTTATTTAATCGGTCACCAAACAGGTCTTTGGGAGGGGGGAGTTCCCCAAGAAGCGTGGTTGGGCAAGCCACCTTTATATGCCCATTTGAAAGTGTTTGGCTGTGAGGCTTTTATGCACATTCGTAAAGAAAAATGTAGCAAACTTGAGCCAAAGTCCTGTAGATGCATTTTCCTAGGATATGGTGACGAGGGTGAAATGGATTATAGATTGTGGGATCCCGAGAAAAGGAAAGTAGTACGCAGCAATGACGTTTTCTTCCGGGAAGATCGCATGCATAAACAACCCGAAAAGGCCGAGGAGGTCTGTAGGGTTGTATTCCGGGAAGAAATACCTTTTGGACAGCAAAATGTTCCCGCTGTACAGCAGCAAATACCTGCTGTAAATGAACATGTAAATGCAAGAAATGATGCTGGAAATGATCAGCCAGCTATTGCCCATGAAAATGAGCCATTACATGTGCAGGAACAGCCAAGACAACAAGCTGTTAATGCTGATTTGCAGGCTGAAATGGTAGGACAGCATGCTGAAAATGGAAATTTGTGGGAACAGGTAGCAAACAATGACCATTGGGTTAGGAGATCGTCTAGGGCTACTAGACAACCTAACAGGTTTGTTCCTGGATTATTTCATGTTGACAGACTGTGGTGAACCGTCTTGCTTTAAGGAAGCAATGGACAGACAAGACAACAAAAAATGTTATAAAGCCATGTTGTTAGAGATGGAATCTCTTGAAAAAAATGGCACTTGGGACTTGATGCAGTTGGCTAAAGGGTAGAAAACCCTTCCATGCAAATGGGTTTACAAGATGAAGGTCACTTCTAGTTCCTCACCAAAGTACAAAGCAAGATTGGTTGCAAAGGGGTATAAGCAGGAGCATGGAATTAACTTTGATGAGATTTTCTCTCCTGTAGTCAAGATGACTACATTGAGAACCATTTTGGGCTTGGTTTTGGTTGAGGATATGGAGTTCATACAGATAGATGTAAAGACTGCGTTTTTACATGGTGATCTGCATGAAGACATATATATGTAGCAGCCTGAAGGGTTTGTGGCAAAAGGGAAAGAGAAGATGGTATGTAAACTTAAAAAGAGTTTATATGAGCTGAAACAAGCACCAAGAGAATGGTATCATAAGTTTGATACATTTATGGAGTCTCAAGGTTTTCATAGAAGTCAAGTGGATCGTTGCTTGTACACCAAGAAGGCAGCAGATGGCAACTTGATTATCTTGGTTCTGTATGTTGATGACATGCTGATTGCTACCAGGGATACTCGTGTCTTAGACTCACTAAAGCAAAGTCTTCATGGCAGCTTTGACATGAAGGAACTTGGTGATGCAAATCACATTCTTGGCATGCGAATACTCTGAGATAAATCGAAAGGCTTACTCTATCTATCTCAGCACGAGTATTTCTCCAAGGTTTTGCAGTGTTTCAACATGGAGGGGGGGGGGGGGGGAGGGGGGGACAATTGGGGTTCCATTGCCTCTATATGTGAAACTTATTGCAGAGGACAGCCCTACATCTGATGATGAGAAGGCTGAAATGGCCAAGATACCATATGCTTCAGCTGTTGGCAGTTTGATGTATGCTATGGTTGCTACACATCCTAACATTGCCTATGCAATGGGAGTGGTTAGCAAATACATGGCAAACCTTGGTAAAAGCATTGGGAAGCAGTGAAATGTATTATGAGATACCTCAAAGGCACAAAGGATTTGTGCATATGCTTTGGAAAGTAGAAGGCATCTGTCGTTGGTTTTACGGATGCAGACTATGCTGGTCATGCGGATTGCAAAAAGTCCACTTCTAGTTATGTGGTTATCTTCATAGGAGGAGCAGTCTTTTAGATCTTCGAGCTACAAAAGTGTGTTGCATTGTTTACTACAGAGGCAGAGTATGTGGCTGCCACTGAAGCATGCAAGGAGGCTTTATGGCTTTTACGTTTGGTGGGAGAGCTTGGCATCACAGAGTTACCTGTTCTCCATTGTGATAGTTAGAGTTCTATCATGCTAGCACGGAATCCTGTCTTTCATGCAAAGGCAAAGCACATATAGGTGAAGTACCACTTCATTAGAGATGTACTTGACAACAAAAGCATTGAGCTTGTCAAAGTGTATACAGAAGATAACCCTGCAGACCTTTCTCACGAAGGGTCTTCCAACAGAGAGGTTTGCTCATTGTTGACAGATGATGGGAGTTGGATAGATATATACATTTCAGCTTTGTGCATACCTAGACTTAGCTGATTCTTTTCTCCTCCTAAGGCACATTGCCTTTAGGTGGGAGGTTGTTGGGAATAAAGGCCTGGTGCCTTTTAAATATGCTCGGGTGTGAACACACCCTTAGCACTTGTACTTACACATATATATCTATCTAAAAACCTAAAGGTACTCACTCTTCATTGTATCTGTAAACGTGCTCACTCTCTACTTTGCTCTCTCTCGCTCTCTCTGTCTCTCACCGCGTATATGTCTTGATCTCTGTGCCTAACCGGTCCCTATAAAGGAACGGCCATTCCAGCCCTTGGGAACAGTTGGAATGTGTTCCTTGACCCCTTGACCTGCGAAATGGCTATTTTTGTTCCCAGATCTATTTCATACTATGCCATGGCCACAAGTTTGCTAGCACAATATTTTCAATTTGCTAGTCACCCTTTTATTTTCACTTTAATGTCTCCACTTCCTTTTCCCTTTCACATCTTTGCACGCACTTATATTTAGCTAACATAGGTATGTCTTTTACGTACAAATACAAGTTTTTCGCTTGTAATTTTGAAATGTAAGCAAGGGTATGGGCCCTGGGGGAAGGTATCTCCAACCACAATATGGAGGGAGTCAACAAGTTGGGTGGTGAGTGTATCTAAGGGACCACTTAGATCTAGCTCCATGAGATGGTGGCATATCTCTACCAAGTAGAAGCATGATGTCACTTGAGTAAATGGCATTGAGGATAATGAAGTATTTGGAAGGGGGTGTGATGAGAAAATTGAGGTCTTGTAATTGTGAAGGCAAGATATGCATGGTTTGAGGCAACACTAATGGGGTGTAGAGACAAGGAAGTCGTGCATTATTGACATATATGGTATCCTTTTTGTAATAGGTGAGGGATACAAGACTCGCGCACACACACACACACACACACACACACACACACACACACACACACACACACACACATCTGTGTGTGTGTGTGTGTGTATATATATAGATACCCATGTATAAGGCAGATTTGGATCATTTTAGTATTAAGACTCTCAAAATAATAAAAGAGAGTAGAGCCCGAAAAGTTCTCTTTACCATATCTCTTGCAAATGTTTGTGTTGTTGGAGTGTTGTGGAAAGGAAAGTGAATAGAGAGCGAATAGAGAAGGAGATTGAATGGAATAGAGGAGAGAGAAGGAACAAGTTGATTAATGATTGAATGATACAAGGTTGCAATGGTTAGCCCCATCATGTAACTGTAAGCATCAATGTGGGTGCTAGATAGAAGCAAGAGGATGAGATAAGAATGAGGAAGGATGGCTAAATGTTGGATAATCACAACTGATGAATGGAGTTTCCTTGCCTCGGGGGGGTAGGTTGCATATAAATAGACAAACTGCAACCACAATTGGTATACAATTGGCTAGGCCCAAAATGTGGGCACTTAGGTTGGCCCACCCAACTGACCAAATGATCAATGTGCCTAAAATAAAATGCGCTCACGTTAACTCCATCTAAAGCCTCTAAAGCACACATAATGACAAACAAAAACACAATGTTAGAGCTCCTAATGTTTGTGTCCTTGTTTGAGTCAAATCGAATCTCATAGGGAGGAGATGATTGTACATGACACACACGACTCTAACACTCCATCTCAGATATTGGATGTGGTGGAAGGCTAAAGAAGATGGAATGGATATGAGGATGGTGGAAGTGCCACTATTGATGAAGTTTGCCTATGAAGAATGCCAGCCAAGGAGTAAGACCACCTCTCTATATGAAAGCCCAATGCAACGCAAGGCCACCATAGGCCAATGGAAGTGGAGAAGCCTCAGATGGATTACTCTAGAGGGTTATGGTAAGCCATACTAGTGACACAATTGAGAGACAATAGCGAGGAGTTGTGAGAGGTGACATAGCCTACCAAAGAAGAACAACGACGACCAAGGGTCATGAAAAGGGTATGCAAGTGGCAAGAGATGGTGGCTTGATGATGAAGGAAAGATGCCGCTAGATGAAAGAAAGTCCGGAAGATGATTGCAATCCTTGGAGAAGCTTCTCAAGATCCTAGGAATTCCCCTTTGAAACACAAGGGGCTAGGGAATCCACAACCACATCATTGGTATCATCCCCCTTTGAAAGGGATGGGGGATATGAGGGAACCACCAAAGGAGATGGTGGGCGAAGGAATAGAACTTGTGGAATGGGTGGCACACAAAAAGGAATGGGTGTGGCAATGGACAACTCTCTTGGAGGGCCCTTCATAGTAGAAGGGGAATGGAGGGTGTATAGCCCCCTCTCTTGCCAACCTATTGCAAATATGGTTCATGAAGAAGAATCCTCAACAAACATACCTACTTGGTGAAGACAATCTAGGTATTGAGTATCGTGAGGCCATGAACTAAGAGAAGATGGAAGCCCAAGTTTAGAACATTTAGGACTTCTGAAACATAGCTCAATGGACAGTTAGACAATAGTAGCAAGGTGCAACTCCACAATGAGGCACCAGTGAAATGTCACCAATAGTGATCGTACCCTGAGATGATGGAGATCCTAGAGCCAATCTCCTTGAGGAATTATATGACTCAAAAGTACTATTGTCAATGGGCCAAGGCCTCTTAGAAATTAGCCGAAGAAGTTAGTCTACCATTTTCTTCTATCAGTATGTCATCTCGTGGGTGTGAGCTCCATCAGAGTTTGATGGGGCCATTGTAGCTCTCACTATGTTTTCCATTCAGTTTTGTATGCATTTCTTTTCCTAGTGAGTATGTCCAGCCGTTTTGTGTGTTTGGCCAGAGGCTGCGCAGCCTGTGTTCCAGCAATTAGCTCCAGATGGCTGTGATCGGCCCCAGACCTGCTACATCAGCATTTCATACTGCATTAAATGCAGTTGGCCTGCATTTGTGCAGGTGGCCAAATTCGGCTTTTTGTGGCTATTTAATTGCCACTGGCAGGTGCTCTGACAGGTTGCAGCATTCTTCTCCATCTCAGTTGAGGACTGTGGGCTGCACACACTGTCTCCATCACCATCACTATCTCCATTACTGACTCTGTGTTATCATTTTTCAGCCTAATCCGGTCCCTTCACTGATGCTTTGGGCTGTGTGCAGGGATTAATCAATCCTCCATTGTGTTCAGCATTCATTTCAGCTTCAGTGCAGATTTCTCTTACCTTCTCCTTTTCTCTTGGACTCTCACATAGTATCATTGCCCAAGTTAGGACACACAGGTTTCCCACAAAGAAGACGCTGAAATTGCAAATTTTCAGCTTGCTGTTTGCTGTAGAAAACACAAAGATTTTTCACTTTTCATAGGTGCTTTTGACAAATGTAGGACATGTACAATTGTTTCCTTGCAGGCATTGCTGCTTATCTCTTTGTTCGGACTATTTTTCACTCAATGATAGGTGAAAGTACAACTAAGGCTTAGGTCTAAGGTATGATCTAACCACACTTCCATAAACTAACTAGAGTTAAGTTTATTTACTCTAGAGCCTAGTGTCACTACTTTAATGTTCTAAGACACTAGGTGTACATACCCTACAATGACACTTTAATACCACACAAACTACATTGGGCATTGCTTGAAATTGGCAAATTCTAAGACCCTCTTGCAATGCCAATGTGATGAAGTACAAGGAAGATCAATCACCAAAGGATAGTAAGTTTAAGGACCTCAAAAAGCCTTAAACTTCTCACGTGATCAACACTTTGGTGAAAATGTATTCAACATTTTCCAGTTTAGATAGATACCAAGCTGATCTCTCATGCATAGCATCTTTCTCTAACATAATGATAGTGAACCTCAATCATGAAACACAGGATTTTGGTGCTACTGTATTAGTATTTTGATTGTAAAAGAAAAAGGGTGCAGGACCCTCGAATTAGATTTGTAGATTAGCCAACAATTGGCACAGCCATACACATTCAACTATGGTTGCAAAAGTTGCCTTGTACTCGGCCTCACAAGACGAGGTAGTCACTGTAGGTTGTTTATTGCTAAGCTATGAAATGTACAAATAGCCTAGAAAGAAAGTGTGTCCACTAGTAGACTTTTGAGTGTTTGAGTGACTAACCCAATTTGAATCATGCATGGACAACTTCAGCCTTGGCTCCATCGGAATACTCATAGCCTTATAGTATTGCATGTTGAACCTACGCAAGAGATTGTTCACATACTGTGGCTATGACATGATGATACCGTGCTGATTTTGGGTGAATTGAATCCCCAAATAAAAGTGTTAGCAGCCCATATCTGACGTAGCAAAAGCATGTTTCAAATCAGCCTTAAAGTTTGCAATTTTATCCTCTTTAGGTTTGATGACCAATATATCATATACATAGAGAATGATAACTAGCAAGTTCCCCCCCTTTATTCTTAATGTAGAGAGTGGGAGTAGTTGGACTATTTTTGAATCCAAGACTGGTCAAATAAGCATTAATTTTTTAGTACCATGCACGAGGAGCCTGTACTAAACCATAAAGGGCCTTGTGCAACTTGCAAACCATATGCTCTTTTTCTTATATCACAAAACTTGGAGGCTATGAAACATGTATTCTCATGGAGGTCACCATTTAAGAATGTGGTCTTTATATTCAACTGATGTACTTTTCAACCATAATTTGCAGCCATGGCAATATACCTTACTGTACTTATGGGTGATGTAGAAGTAAATGTCTCCTCATCATCTATGCCTTTCTTCTGATGAGCATAGCCTTTTGTGACTAAATGTGCCTTACACATGTCCATGGCGCCAACAGCTTTGCGCTTGAGTTTAAAAACCCATTTGGTGCCAAGAGCTTTCTTGGTAGGAGGCAACTTAACAAGATCCCAAATACGGTTAGTGGCAATAGAGTCTAACTCTTCTTGCATGGTCTCTAATGTCATGTGCCTACATAACAATTCCCTGGCAGCACATTTTAGTGGTCTATCAGGGAACTATCCTAGACGGCTTTGCTCGGCACTCACGAGAATACACGGGGTCTATCGTCTAGGTTTCCTAGAGTCCACCTCGTAATGAAAGGTACCGGCCGTCCCCATGAGGATCAACTTGCAAGCTTGGGGTCCTAATTTGACAAGTGAGGTCTCGATGCATCAGCTAGCTCCATTGGAGGTGTCTCACAAGGGCTTCTCGTTCGACTGGAGCGATCGTAGTTACCCTTGGTTCATGGAGTGCAATGCTTTTTTCCAGCAACTGGTTAGGATTCAGAAAACCTTAACGGAGTTTTGGCACAATTGCCACATCTTTTTCCTAAGATAATTTCTAATCAAGGTTTTAAGATCTGACCCTAGGTAAGTCAACGCTCGGCTCTACCTAATTTTTCCTAATTAACGTTTCGTTCAATCTCTTGAGAGAAGCTCCCAGCTTACCGGGATCACTTATCTGTAGGACGGATCCGTTAGGGATCTCGCCCACCGCTTCCTGTAAATGGTTTTCTTTAGCTTTCTAATTACCTATCATATTAGGTTATGACATATGAAAGTAACTTCGTTAATTAATCCGTTATCACAGGTTCATTCGTGTAATTTTTAGGGCACAACACAAAGATAGAGAAAACTGTCCTTTGGTAAAACGTATTTATTTATTATTTCGCAAAGTTATTTACAATGATTTTTCCCTTCTGTCTACGCAGAAGATAAACCTCCCTTCATTGGAAAATCCCTTTTGTCTGTGCAGAAGAAAAGAAACCCTCTAAGATTTCTATCCCTTCACTAGTATTGGGAACTCCAGGATCCCATTCTGATTCGTGTGAGGGTCAGGCAGTTCCTAGGAGCGATCGAGAGATTTACAGCCAGAGCCTCCTGGCACTTGCACCTTCTCTTGCCTAACGGATTTCTCACGAGTGATCTCTCGCGGACGGGGTTGGTCCAAAGCTTCTCACAGTGGTACAAAACATTTCTCCTTGGAGCGAGGTTCCGCGTCTAGCCATGGGGGAGGCATAGTGCGATCTCTACTCTTATTATCCTGATTATATATTTACAATCAAATCTAACTGCTGCAAGCACAATCAATCTTTCCTATGTAACCATCAATGCATGCATAAATAAAAAAGAAACAACAGTAAGTGTTTTTTAGCATAGGAAGCAGCCCCATCCAAATCTAGGGTTTCTTTTTTAAGGTCCCACCTTATTCTTAGGGTTTTGCTTTCTACTTGCAACTCTTTTTCAGGAATCGCAAGTTATTTCATGAATCTAAAGTCTATTTTATCCTTATGAAAAATTTGGTATTTCCGTCCCAAAAGATAATATGGACATTTATACCTATGGTAGGCAATTCGTACGCTGCCCTGCCCTAACCCGCGCTTAGCAGGATTTCAAATGCTTTTCCAAGTCTGTTTAGACTTTAAAGATTGTATCGACAAATTCTTATCAATGTCCAATAAGTCCTATAGACTTTTGATATTTATTTGATTTCTTGATATTGATAGTTTCAGGGTTGTTGAGTATTTTATAGTTGTTTTTACTTCAACATTCTCGATATTTTATGTTAGGTTTTCTTGTTGATTCATACCTGGGTTAACTCATAATATTGACGTTCTTACTAATATAATCATTAATATTAACATTGTGTGTGCTTTCAGCAGGAAAATAATTTTTATTTTATTATACTCATATTCTATGGTTTAATCGACGATGTCCGACCATTTGTCGAACTTTCAACGTTATCTAGAAAGATCAATTTTCATTTAGCTATGTCCTAAGTACAATCTTGATTGTTTTTTTGAAAACTTTATTCCAGGCAATGCAAAAATCATAAGTGTAATTTTTTTTTTCCATCTTTCAGACATCCAATTATATTACTACGCACTTAATTTATGCGTGTCTAGTATATATTTTTCTATACAATTTTCTCTTGATTTAATGCATTAATTATTTTATGGTATTATCTAAATGATTTTCTATAAATTATTATAAAACTTATATGCGTGTGTTTATCATTAGCAAAATGAAATAGAGATAGTCACTTTCAAGAAAAAATTATAAAATATTTCCTTCCCTGACATTGTCTACTTTTTTTCTGTTATTATGATCACATGCATCATTAATGATATAACAATAAATATTACGAAATAAACCATAACTAAGATATTTTCTTAATGACATGCATATAATCTTTTTCCATGTGAAAGAGTATTTTCACTAAATAGTTAATTATTATATTACTTAGGTTATTTTTCTAAGCGGCAGTTTATATGCATTTTCTTTAGAATGCGTTTATAATAATTTAAAGCTAAATACAGCGATAAGCTTATAAAACAATTTTTTCCAAACCGATGAGATATTACCTCTCTCAGGTTTGCTATAGCAGGGGTTTCGCCAATTCCTACTTTGTTATTTTCTCCATCGGCCGCATTCTTTGCTTCCCTTGCTTCAAATGGGCTTTTTGAATTTCCGCGACCTTGCAAAGCCATGGATGCTAAGCGAAATTGACGTGGTAGTTCAGGGAGAGTTGATGGTTGGCTAGAAAAATTTCGCTAGTGTTTCGCTTGGCGATATGGCTGTATGGAACGAAGGCGTAACAGGGGGTAGAGAGAATAGAAATGAGGTAGAAGGGGGGTATTTTCCTCTTTCAAGCTCAAAGCTTCAATGGATAAGAGAAGTGGAGAAAAATTTCCGTCATCAGAAGGTCTTCCTTCGTGCTTTCTTTGTGAAGGAGAGGGGGTGTATTTATAGGCATGAGGGGAAGTATGCAATCAACTCATTCTTTTGGCTACTTGTCAAGAGCCAAGTAAGCTTTATAAAAAATGCATTTTGATTGCCTACCTGTTGGATGGTGGCATGGGGATGATTATTTTATGCATTCTCTTCCTCTAGGCATAAAAAAGGTCATGAATTTTGGCCTATTTTTTCATAAACGTCTTTTTTTTTTCAAATCGACTTCATCTGTGTTAAGCTCCGAGGCGCAATGATCGAGACACGCAGTGCTTGCTGGTAGCAAAGAGAGTGTAGAGTAGAGAGGAGAGTGAGCACGACTTGTGGATACAATGATGAGTGTACCTCTTTAGGTTTTTAGATATATATATATATATATATATATATATATATATATATATATATATATATATATATATATATGAAAGTACAAGTGTGCTAAGGGTGTGTTCACATCCGAGCACATTTAAAAGGCATGAGGGCCCTTTGTTCCCAACAACCTTCCACCTAAAGGCAATGTGCCTTAAGAGAAGAAAAGAATAAGCTAAGACTAGGTATGTACAAAGCTGAAATACATATATCTATCCAACTTCCATCATTTGTCGGCAATGAGCAAACCACTCTGTTGGAAGATCCTTCGTGAGAAGGTCTGCAGGATTATCATCTGTATGCATTGTAATAAGCTCAATGCTCTTGCTGTCAAGTACATCTCTAATGAAGTGATGCTTCACCTGTATGTGCTTTGTCTTTGCATGAAAGACGGGATTCTGTGCTAGCATGATAGCACTCTGACTATCACAATGAAGAATAGGTAACTATGTAATGCCAAGCTCTCCCACCAGACGTGAAAGCCATAAAGCCTCCTTGCATGCCTTAGTGGCAGCCACATACTCTGCCTCTGTAGTAGACAATGCACACACACTTTTGTAGCTTGGAGATCTAAAAGACTGCTCCTCCTATGAAGGTAACCACATAACTAGAAGTGGACTTTTTGCAATCCGCATGACCAGCATAGTTTGCATCCGTAAAACCAACGACAGATGCCTTCTACTTTCCAAAGCATATGCACAAATCCTTTGTGCCTTTGAGGTATCTCATAATACCTTTCACTGCTTCCCAATGCTTTTTACCAGGATTTGCCATGTATTTGCTAACCACTCCCATTGCATAGGCAATGTCAGGATGTGTAGCAACCATAGCATACATCAAACTGCCAACAGCTGAAGCATATGGTATCTTGGCCATTTCAGCCTTCTTATCATCAGATGTAGGGCTGTCCTCTGCTGTAAGTTTTACATATAGAGGCAATGGAACCCCAATTGTTCCCCCCCCCCCTCCCTCCTCCATATTGAAATACTGCAAAACCTTGGAGATATACTCGTGCTGAGATAGATAGAGTAAGCCTTTCGATTTATCTCAGAGTATTCGCATGCCAAGAATGTGATTTGGATCACCAAGTTCCTTCATGTCAAAGCTGCCATGAAGACTTTGCTTCAGTGAGTCTAAGACACGAGTATCCCTGGCAGCAATCAGCATGTCATCAACATACAGAACCAAGATAATCAGGTTGCCATCTGTTGCCTTCTTGGTGTACAAGCAACGATCCACTTGACTTCTATGAAAACCTTGAGACTGCATAAATGTATCAAACTTATGATACCATTCTCTTGGTGCTTGTTTCAGCTCATATAAACTCTTTTTGAGTTTACATATCTTCTCTTTCCCTTTTGCCACAAACCCTTCAGGCTGCTACATATATATGTCTTCATGCAGATCACCATGTAAAAACACAGTCTTTACATCCATCTGTATGAACTCCATATCCTCAACTAAAACCAAGCCCAAAATGGTTCTCAATGTAGTCATCTTGACTACACGAGAGAAGATCTCATTAAAGTCAACTCGATGTTCCTGCTTGTACCCCTTTGCAACCAATCTTGCTTTGTATTTTGGTGAGGAACCAGAAGTGACCTTCATCTTGTAAACCCATTTGCACGAATGGGTTTTCTTCCCTTTAGGCAATTGCACCAATTCCCAAGTGCCATTTTTCTCAAGAGATTCCATCTTTGACAACATGGATTCATATAATTTCTTGTTGTCTTGTCTGTCCATTGCTTCCTTGAAGCAAGATGGTTCATCACAATCTGTCAACATGACATAATCAGCCACATTGTTTGCACTAGGAATGAATCTATCAGGTTGTGTAGTAGCCCTAGATGATTTCCTAACCCAATGATCATTATTTGCTAGCTGTTGAGCATTTTCAGCTTGCTGTTCTGGCATTTTAACCTGCAAATCAGCATTAACATCTTGCTGTCCTGGCTTTTCGTGCACATGTATTGGCTTATTATCATGGGCAATAGCTGGCTGATTATTTCCAACATTATTTTCTTCATTTGCAAGTTCAGAAACAACAAGTATTTGCTGCTGTACAGCGGGCACATTTTACTGTCTAAAAGGTATTTTTTCCCGGAATACAAGCCTACAGACCTCAGTTTTGTCGGGTTGTTTATGAATGGGATCTTCCCGGAAGATAACATCATTGCTGCATACTACTTTTCTTTTCTCGGGATTCCATAATCTATACCCCATTTCACCCTGAGCACCATATCCTAGAAAAATACATTTACAGGACTTTGGCTTAAGTTTCTTGCGTTTTTCTTTACGAATGTGCAGAAATGCTTTGCAGGCAAACACTTTCAAGTGTACATACAAAGGTGGCTTGCTCGACCACGCTTCTTGGGGAACTCTTCCCTCCCCCCCCTCCCCTCCCCCCCCCTCCCCCCCCGCATAAAAGAAAAAGGACTTTTTTGGTGACCGATTAATCAGGTGTATGGCTATCATAACAATCTCTGTCCAAGAACCATGGGGTAATGCAGTATGAGACAACATTGTACGGACCTTATCCTGTATGGTCCGATTCATATGCTCTGCAACTCCATTTTAGGGTGGATTATGAGGGGTAGTGAGCAGTGAGCTCCCTCTTTATCCCTTTGCTGTCACAAAATTGAAAGCCCTTGGACACATTCCCCACCATTGTCAGAGCGAAGACACTTAAGTGTCTTATCAATCTGATTTTCAATCAATGTAAATAATTTTTTAAACTTGTCAAGTTTTTCATCCTTGCTACGAATAGGGTAAACCCATACCTTCCGTGTAGCATCATCGACAAAGGTGACGAAATATTTCTTTCCCCTTAAATTTAACCCTGGTATCTGACATACATCGGAATGTACTAACTCTAGAGGAGAATATTTCAGCGAAAGAGACTTCTTATGAGACATTTGTGCATGTTTATCATAAACACAATGATCACAATGATCAAAATCAGCATAACGAAGATAAGGCAAGTAACCCAAACGAGAAAGCTTTTTCATTCTAGTTTGACTCATGTGTCTCGATTGGCCATGCCACAGAAACACTTGGCTGCTCGGTCACGGCAACAACATGATCACTCACACTAGATACATGGATAGGATACAAGGTATCACTTTTACAACCCCTCGCAATCACTCTAGATCCCTTACAAATCTTCCATTTCCCATCAACAAAGGTGGTATGAAATCCACCTTCATCTAGCTACCTTGTGCTAATCAAGCTCTTCTTGAGCTGAGGTACATGCCGTACATGTTGAAGTGTGAAGACAGAACCATGCTGAAACTGCAACTGCACATTGCCAATATTTGCAATGTCACATGCATAGTTGCCCCCAAGATGGACAACACCATGTTGACCCCCTGTATAGTCAGAGAACCACTCATGATGAGGGGTGACATGAAAAGAAACACTTGAATCGAGAATCCAAGTATGCATGTCATCATCTATATCTGCAAGTAAAGCATGTGCACCAAAGTGTGAAGAGACCAAGAGTACGTCATTCCCATTGTCACTATCATGAGTAACTACATTCACCTCTTCAATTTTGACACTGCTCTTCTTAGGCTGACTCTCTTTCTTCTATTCCTTGCTATCATCTGTCTTCTTGCCCTTTCCTTTCTCTTTCTTCCATTTGTAGCAGTCACATTTAAAGTGACCCTTCTTGCCACAATGATGGCATTCAACATCCTTGCCACGTGATTTACTGTGTCCCTTGCTATCAGATTTTCCTTTCTGCTGTGATCTGCCCCTAGTATGCAAAGCACTGGAAGACTTACTGGATGCATTGTTTTGCCGATTCATTTCTTCCATGAGTAGAGCACTCTTTACATTAGCATACAAAAGAATCACATCAGAATTGCTCATAGCAGTCCTAAATGTATCCCAACTCTGTGGCAGAGTGCAAAGCAAGAACTTAGCCTTAAATTCTTCATCAATCTTGAACTCCAAGGCAACCAGCTGGCTGAAAATGAAGTTAAACTAACTCAAGTGAGTAGACATTGCTATACTCTCTTTCATATGCAAATCCATAAGCTTTTTCAGCCAATACACTTTGCTTGCGGCACTCTTCTGTGCATACAGTTCTTCCAGTGGAGTCCAAATAGCATATGCAAAATCCAAACCTTCAATGTTAAACAGCAAGGCATCAGAAATCGATAGCTCGATGGTTGAGCGTGCAAGCTCATTTAACTCATCCCAATCTTCCTGTTCCATATCTACGGGCTTTGCCCCTTTGGTCTTAATAGGCTTGGCCTGCTTCTTTTGCAACAGGATATTGTAGCACTGTTTTTGCCATGCTGCAAAGTTATGTGCTCCTTCAAGCTTCTTAATGTGCATAAGATTATTGCTGTCATTGCTGCCAGCCATGATTTTCAGCCCAAATGTGACCAGATAATTCAGCAAATGCAGGCCCAAACTGTCACACAAGTGACCAAGTACAAACAAGTATCAAGCAACAATAAATGGCCACGTAAAAGCAGAAATTTCAAACCTGCAGATAAATTTTGCAGAAGTACTAAACCTTGTGCTACATCACTCCACAACTGATTACAGGTGTTTCAAGGGCAAATACATCACATTACATGAGGAGTCCCAAATTTTAGCTACAATTTCTGATGTACATGCATCCACAGGTACAAAATTTGACACGCACAGTCAAAAGCCCCAAAATTCTTGTGCTTAAAGCATCAACCATACATCTGCACTGATTCTGACATGCAGAGAATAGGCCAATTTTTCTAAAATAGAGCGATTTCAGCAAAACCCCCAAAATTTTCCAAGTGCTAGATGTCCAAATTGCATGGAATTAAACCTGCATTACATAAAATGACTAAATGGCGCACAAATTTTGCCCAAACAACAAAAGTCCCGAATTGCACGGGGTTGAATGTGCATCAATGTCAAGAAATTGGGTAAATTTCAGTCCAATTCTTGCATATACATGAAAAGCCCAAATGTCGGAGGCAAAATGTCACAAATTTTTGCAATTTCTGAGACAAATGGTCTTATCTACATCACAATCTATAAATCCGAGAAAAGCCCTAGATTTCCGGGCCAAGATTACACAAATTTGCACTTTGTGCTTCCACGCGTGAAATCTCGTTAAGTAAGAGGGGTAGAAGTTGATTTCCTTTGAAAGAAAAAAAAAATTGTGCGTGACTTGACGTGGGTCCATTGATCCCTCAGGTTTTTGACGTGACGACCGGCTGAAGCCTCCCATCCGTTGCACGCTGTGGTCCCGCTATCAGCGCCCGTGAAGTCGCCCGCTGGTCCTGCTGTCTTGTCAGCTGCCATCTCATCGGCAGCTTGAACCAGGTTACGTGTCGCCCAATTGGTCGTGACTGTTGCCCCGTCGATCTACAACTATTGCTGCCGCCTACTCCGTCACATGCCTGTGCCTAACTCACGCCGTCGCCATTTGCAACCCATGACTTGACTACTAGCTTTCGACTGTCTGCTGTCTGTCGACGTGCCCAGTCTGCAACTTGACGTCTTCTCCTCAACTTGCCCTCTGCGTACGTGGTCTTCTACCTCAGCTTGACACACAGGTCGATAAGAACTCCAGCTGTCTACTGGTCTCGTCAAATCTCGGGAAGCGTGTAGAACCTGATGGCTTTGATACTAGTTTGTTGAGCTCTGAGGCGCGAGGATCGAGACACGCAGTGCTTGCTAGTAGCAGAGAGAGTGTAGAGTAGAGAGGAGAGTGAGTACGACTTGTGGGTACAATAACGAGTGTACCTCTTTAGGTTTTTAGATAGATATATATATGAAAGTATAGGTGTGCTAAGGGTGTGTTCACACCCAAGCACATTTAAAAGGCACGAGGGCCCTTTATTCCCAACAATCTGGTGGTTTTTGGCTAAGTTACCTCATGACTTATCTAGTTTATAAAGTCATGTCATACTCTTTGATACTTAACTTACTCAATATCATGCTCGTCCTTGTGCGTTCTTCATCTACCGATTAAGGCTTTTGTGATTTGTCTTGCGGTTACAAAATCAATGCGATCTTTGACCCATTTAAATGGAATCGGGAATGCTAAATCAAATATAATTCGGAAAAAATTATGATCAAGCCGTCGTAATATTATTTACGAGGCATCTTTGCTTTTTGTTGGCTGGGAACATTGAGGTGTCTTCTCATAGTCGGATTGTGGAATTGATTTAATACAAGACTCAATATTAAGAAAATTACGTGCGGTCACTACTCAACGAGTAATTTTTTAAAAATGTCTCAAGCTTGAATTCGCTTCTTGATATGAAGTGTTATGGCGGGAATAGTACATCTAACCAATGTGCATCTTGCTGTGCTTCATCAAACGAAGTAGGCTCATCATCATCCAACAACGAGCTCATAAACACAATCTCATTAAAAGGAGCCTCTACTTCCATAGTAGTAACCAAATATGTCCCCTCTGTATCATGTGTTGCCTATCTAGCAGCCCTTCTAGTGTGCTAATGTAAGGGACCATCAATTTTACTCTTTTGGAGAGTTTGTAACATTCATCTAGGGATTGTTTTTGCTGCATTTACAGCAGGCCTTTCTTGCTCAGTTGCTTGGTCCACTTCGGGATGCAAACCATGATCAATGAATGTGTGTTTAGAGGCATGTGGAGCAGTATAGCAGGTTGCTGTAATACATTTGTTCGGACATCTACAGCAGGCTCGGATCCCAAAGCAAGTAGTAAAAGACTTCAAAAACATCACCCGGATCATGTGTGGCTAGCATTTTAAATTAATCATGTGAAAAGGCTGCATTTACAGCAAAGATAATATCCCTACTGCCAAAAACTTTGCAAGTGTGTGGATTATACAAGCGATAGCCCTTACTTTCCGAATTGTAGCCAACCAAAATGCATTTTAATGCCTTATCATCGAGCTTTCCACAAAGCTCTTTTGGGAGATGAGCATAGGCTATGCATCCAAACACATGAAAGCAGTCAACCTTTGGTTTCCTCTTATGCCAAGCCTTAAAAAGAGTGATAGTTTTCAATGCCTTTGTAGGTGTGATATATCGAGAGTAGTCATCTATGTAGGGGACAAAATATAGATGACCCCCAAGAGCTTGTCTTCGCATGGGACCACATCTTTTTAAAAGGCACCATCTTTTTTGAAGGCAAACATGATGTATCTTTTCCAAAATACATCCCTCACATGCATGGGTAGGTGGGGTCTCAACAGGACGTAAGACAACCTTGATTTGACAACACTGAAGTGGCATCAAATTGTGAGAACTCATGTGACCATAACGGGCATGCCATAGCTCCACATTCTACATAGCAGGTGTTAGTGCGCTAATTGCAAAAACATCATGAGATCTCCTCTCATATGTATCCAACAAGAGAAGACCTTTATACAAAGTGCGTGACAAACAAAGAGCATAATCAAGCTCTCTGTCATGAGATCTCCTCTCATATGTATCCAACGGGAAAAGACCTTTATACAAAGTGCTTGATAAATGAAGAGCATAATCAAGCTCTTAGTCTCTCATAATACACTTGTCATCCTCAAAGATGACCCAAAAACCTTGTCTATTAAATGCTTCACAACAAGAGCTGCTTTGCAATCCCAATCACAAATAATACATCCAAAAGCATGAAATCTGATCCATTTGCAGCGCACTCATCAGGACCCGCAGAAGAATGTTTTGGGCCTGTGTTTTATAGGGCCGTTTGGATTGGATGGATCACCACAGTAATTAACATTGTGAACCAATGCCAGAGACATCATAACTAGAGTTATTTGCACATGTGGCTCTCTTTGACATAGATACTTCTTTGAAGTGATGTGCTTGGATGCCTCACTGTCAAAGCATTTCAGGAGCATTAAATGCAGAATCAACCATAGAACTGTCATAACTGCATGTCAAAAATGCACAATCCTCCTTAATGAAGTTGGCTGTAGCATCGTCATCCAAAGACCAAGTGGTGGATGACTCTTGGATAGCCAAACTCTTTGGATGATATTTTCCTTCATTCTTCAATGTAATGACCAGGCTTCTTACAGTAGTGGCGTTTTTCTTTCTTCTTGCCTTTATTTGCATCATGGGCAGCCTTGCCGGATGGTTGTTCCACATTAGTCCTTGGCTGATTTTTCATTGGCAACTTTGCTTTGTCTTTGCCTTTAAATTTGAAAAGTATGGCAACATCACCCAAACGCATAACAACATTCTTCCTAGTTTGTTCCTCTTAAAGCAAGAGGCTTGTGAACTCTATGAATGTGAGGGGCTGCTGTGCCCCCCTTAAAAGACAGATTCAACGAAGTGTGAAATCCAAGGTAAGACTTTGGAAGAGAATTGATCTGGATCTTCAATTGCCTCATCAATGTCCAGCAGCTATCCCTTCGATGATTTGATCTTCTAAGGTCCCTTGATGTCTTACATGACCGGATATGAGGTGTTCTTGCTCTCTTAACAGACAAAGTAATCAAAGACAAGGCCTATGCATCCTTTGAATCCCATCTCCTCTAATTAGTTGTTGGAGGAACGGGGGCAGGAACAGGGGCAATTGGCTGTTCTCTAGCACCTTGTTGAGGTGTTTGAGGTGTAGGCCCTCCCTGTCTCTACAAATTGTTGGGTACATAGTGCCATAGATCTTTTGCAACAAGAAAATTTTGCACTATAAAAAACCATGAGGAGTAATTGCTACCATCCAATTTATCGTCTTGAGTGAGGACACCCAAAATGTTGTTGTGATCATTGTGATCTTGGTTTGCCATGCTGCAATTAATGCATAGCCAAACACTTCCAAGCTGAAGTGTCAAATGTACTCTCCGAAGTATTGGAATCCCACCATGGGGTAGAAATGCAAGTACAAAATTGTCCAAGTCTGTCAAATGCTTTCAAATTCATGTCAAGTCTGCATAAAACAATCCCAAATCTGTAATACACAGAAATTCAACATTCTACCACCGGGTCTCTTGGAATGTGTGCCAAATGACAAATTTCAGCAAATTAATGCTGAAAATCTCTAAATTTCTCTGCCAATACTGATCCAAACAGCAATTTAATGCTGTTTCCACACCTATTCATTGCCTTGAGATGTGTGCCAAGAAAGAATCCCAAATTTCTTCAAGGAAATTGAAGAAATTTTAAACTTGCAGCCTGAAAACCAATGTAATGTCGCCTCGGATGCATGTAGACAGCAACCAGCAGTTGGATTTCACCTCAGGATGCAGGTTGGAAAAAAAATCAGAAAAGCTTCAAAGCTCTCTCACTAATGTCAAAGAAATTGCGTAATGTTGGCAATTTTGATTGAGATTCACTCTCGGAGCTCCAATTGAGCAAAAGCCCCAAATTTTCGGTGAGGTGACTACCTCAAGAAGCACACCCAAGGCATTGAGAGCTCGGTGATGGCAGCAGAGAGTGTAGACAATAGAGCTGAGGCAGTAGTCCAAGCAGAGTAGTCGAGAGTAGGGGTAGCGTTGGGCAAGATTGGAGCACAAGAAGTAGTGTAGGCAACTGGAGTGCAGGTGGCAGTGTTTGCAGGCAGCAGAAGTGCTGGTGGATATAGTGGAGTAGGTGTGCTGTGTTGTAGTGTTGCTCTTGGTAGGCAGTTGTTTAGGAGTTAGTGATGCAGCCTGTGAAGGGCACAGTTGGTTGGTGATTGGGGTGGCGGTGGCGTGGCAGGGTGACTGATTGCACACGTGGTGATGGGCGACGACTGCAGGTCATGGAGTTGTAGGCAACGGTGATGTTAAGGAGTAGGGAGCTGGCTGGTGGTGGCAGACTTGGCGGAGCTCCGCCTTGCAAACAAGGAGTCAAACAACTAAATTGGAGCTGGTGGAGATAATTGCTCTGATATCAACGAAATAGGACCAGCTATGGAGGAGAGAGGAATGAGAGTGAGTAGTAGACAAAAGACAGTGTGAGTGTAAAATGGAGAGTGTACTTGCTAAATTGAACTCAATGATAGGTGAAAGTAAAACTAAGGTTTAGGTCTAAGGTATAACCTAACCACACTTCCATCAACTAACCAGAGTTAAGTTTATTTACTTTAGAGGCTAGTGTCACTACTTAATGTTCTAAAATACTAGGTGTACACACCCTATGATAACACTTCAAAAAGTGTGGTGTGGAGACTTTAATAAGTGTCCACACCACACAAATTACATTGGACATTGCCCAAACTTGGCAAATTCTAACATTTTGGTCCTCGAATGCATATGATGGCACCTTTTATTCAGGTGCCTATTCTTCCTTCTCTCCCCAAAGAAGATAGCTTGGATGGATCACATTACTTCCTTTGGTCTTTCAAAGTGGTGTATTTTGGACACCTTCAATCTTTGGGCTTTTGTCACTACCCCTATTTCTTAGCTCATGGAGGATCTTGCTATTGGCTCATCTATGGATTGTGTAGCCCTTTGGGATAGGCTCAAATCTCGAGCCCAGTCTTTTGTCTTTATGAGCTCTCAAGACTCTATTCTTATTCATGTTCGTAGGTTAAAGACGACAATAGAAGTATGGACAAAACTTGCTTCCTTGTATCATCAGAAGATCTTTGCCCATGGCTTGCAAATAACAACATGAAACAAGTTGACAATAAGGACGAGAAGAAGGATGAGAAGAAGTCTTAAGCCCAAGCATCTTGCGGAGAAGGGCACTCATCTTGAGGAGAATGTTGGTAGAAGTATCCCCATCTGAAGCCAAAGGATGGTTTGAAGGACTTGAGGGCCACCCCTACTACTACAAACTTTGTTTTTGTGCATCTATTTGAAATGGAGGATGTCGAGAAACCAAGTCATTTAGTACATTTCTTCATCTCATTCCTATTTTGATTTCCATTTATAGCCCCAAAAAGGATTTATTTGGATCATTAGTTAGTTTCTGGGTGCCACTTGAGAGAGATGGGTCCTCAAGACAATTGCAGTACCATTTGAGATAGTTAGTGCCTATAAATACGGCATGAACTTTCCTCATTTTTCATCCCACACATTCATTTCTTCTGACACTTTGTCACTCTCTTCCATATTCTTCTCCTTTCCCTATCCTCTCCACTGTTGTTCACACCCCTCGAGAACATTATAGTTCGTGGCTTTTGCATCCATCTCCAATCGGTGTTTTGCAATCTACATCATTGGATCTCAGTCCTTCTCACTTGCCGTCATCATCAGCCTTGGGTTTGCAACAGTTTTAGGTCGTCTGTAGTAGGTTACATCCTCTGTATCAGCCCTACATTAGATACCTGCGTTTTTGTGTTTGCTTCATTCCTGAAGGGCTGCCTAGCATTACTTGGAGCCACTTACACAGAGAGATCTTCGTTAGTTATTCTTGTGTTTTCTTCTTCAGTTGGTTGTCTAGCAGTTGCTTTGATAGCAACCATCATCTCGGAGAGATTTTAGCATATCCTTCATCTCCATCCATGGGATTACCTTGCAAATAACAACAAGAAACAAGATGACAATAAGGATGAGAAGAAGTCTATGCCCAAGTACCCACATTGTGGGAAGGGCACTCGTCTCGAGGAGAGGTTTTGGTAGAAGTACCCCCATTTGAAGCCAGAGGATGGTTCCAAGGACGCGAAGACCACCCCCGCTACTACAAAATCTATTTTTGTGCATCTATTTGAAATGGATGCCAAGTCGTTTAGTGCATTTCTTCTTCTCATTCCTATTTTGGTCTCCATTTACGACCCTAAAAAGACTTTATTTGGATCATTAGTTAGTGTCTGGGTGCCACTCGAGAGAGCCGAGGTGCCAACTGAGAGACTTCAGTTGGTGCCACTTGAGAGAGTTGGGGTACCACTCAAGACAGTTTATGCCTATTAATACATTCCTCATTCTTCATCCCACACATACTTTCTTTTGACACTTTGTCACTCTTCCATATTCCCCTCTCCTATTCCTATCCTCTCCACTCTTGCTCACACCCCGCGCGGGGGACATTATGGTTCGTAGCTTCTACATCCATCTCCACTAGGTGGTTTGCAGCCTCCATCATTTGATGTCAGCCCTCCTCACCTGATGTCATCATCAGGCTTGCATTTGCAGCAATTTTAGGCCATCTATAGCAGATTACATCCGCTTTATCAGCCCTACATCAGATACCTACGTTTTTGTGTTTTATTCACCCCTAAAGGGCTGCCCAACAACTTACACAGAGATATCTTCATCAGATATTCTTGTGTTTTCTTCTTCGCGTTGGCTGCCCAACAGTTTCTTTGATAGCAACCATCATCTTGGAGAGTTTTCATCATATTCTTCATCTCCGACTACTCTTGAGGATTATGTTTTGCTATGTGTATAGCTGGCTGTCCTTTTCTTCACCATTCAACATTATCTTTGATATCCTACGGCAGAAGGACTGCGTTTCACTCGCTTCATTATGCAAATTCCCTTCAAATGTTGCTACTTGATTAGACAGGACATTGTAGTCATCTTTAGAGATCCGGCTCCATTGTATCTGCTTGGTTCACTCAGCATGATTTACTAACTCACCGTTCATCATCCTTTTCTTGTGTCTTTTCTCTGAGTTTCTTCTTCTCTTAGTGTTTGCCATACACTCTGTGTTTCTCCTTGTAAACCTTACTCTTTCTAATATGGTATGATTGTTTGCCACATCAGTGCTATGGCCTCTCCACAAGACAGATAAACATGTGGGTGCTCCTCCTATGGCAAGAATGGTTATACCATTGAAGATTGTTGACATCGACCTTTGCTCCCTTTCTCATTAGAGTATATGCATCTTCCCTTGGGTGCTCGTTGTGCCACCTCACCTTTTTAGGCTATAGAGATCATTCTACATCAGCTATGAGATTTTTATGCTCAACGCAATAAGATGCATTTAATGTGCACTAAGTTCTTTTTTTGGGTGCAATGGCTTTCTTGGCCACTTGTTCTATAGTTCGCCCCACTGAGAGACAGTGGTTGTTGTTTACTTTCTTGCAGTCCGCTCCTTCGCCAAACTATGGTTGTTCCACTAATTCTACTCCTTCGGCTTTGTAGTCGGCTCCCTTGTGAGACAATAGTGCATGTTGGGTGCTGTCATGTCAGTTCGCTCCTCTCTGAGACAGTGGCTCTCGACTACTTCTCCTGCTTTGGCTCTGCAATCAGCTCAATTTAGAGATAGTGGTTGTTGCCTATATATGGCTTTATGAGAGTTATCTGTTTTCTCAACTCCCTTCACTTGCTCCACAAACCCCACCTGCGATGCGGGCATTGAGGAGCTTCTGTGTGATACCCCTCCCTATGCTCAAGTTCAAGAGACCACCTTTGGGAGTTGCTTGGCTTCTATTCCATTGGAGCCCTAGATACCTTCCTCAATACTACCCACCACAACATAAATACGGTATTGACTTTCCTCATTCTTCATCCTAGACATTCATTCCTTATGACATCGTTACTTTCTTCCATATTCTTTTCTCCTTTCTCCATTCTCTCCGGTGCCATTCACATTCTGCAAGGAGGACATTATGGTTTGTGGCTTCTACATCTATCTCCACTTGGGCATTTTGGAGCCTACATCATCTAACATTAGCCCTTCTCACTTGGCGTCATCATCAGGCTTGCGTTTGCAGCAGTTTCAGGCCATCTATAGCAGGTTACACCCTCTTGATCAGCCCCACATCAGATACTTGTGTTTTTGTGTTTTCTTCACTTTTGAAGGGCTGCCGAATAGTCACATGTCTGCAGCCATTTACATGGAGAGATCTTCATAAGATATTCTTGCATTTTCTTCTCTAGTTGGCTGCCCAACAATTGCCTTGATAGTAGCTATCATCTCGGAGAGATTTCAGCATATCCTTCATCTTTGACAGCTCGAGGATTGCATTGTCACAACGCGTAGGGTTGAAGGTCGCCACAGGAGTTTGGCAAGAAAACTGGACAAGATAGATGGAGATGTGTCTTCAAGAGATAAGTAGATTACAGTGAATGTTTTAAGGTTTAAGAGGTACTTCACAGTCATCCACAGGGGTTTGAGAGAGAAGAATGTATGAGGGTTCAAGAGGTAAAGACTCTGGAGATGGAAGAGATAAGAGAAGGGTTGAAGGTTTCAAGCCAAGTTCTCAAAGATGTTAATAAAGCTTCCAACTGCATATTCTTAGCAAAGATCACAAGAGTATTTCCTCATGAGATCTAACTCAAATCAAGCTTGTTTAATTGACTGTAAGGGCAGTCACAAGATATGTATTCAAGTATAATAAGCCGTCATATATTATAAACAACTCTGCATCCCATTAATCATACATGATGCCAAAGCGTGAATCAACTTTGCATGATTACATTCAATATAGACTGTTAGGAACAAAAGACTATGAGTCAATTACAAGGCTTGTAGAGTAAAAGAGACTTGCTTCAAGAAAGCGTAAAATAGAATTCCTGATAAGGTTTGGTTATTACAGCCAAAAAAAATAAAGGGAAAAATCTTGTCTTTATCCAACTCAAAGCATCTATGAATGATCTACAAACATTGCTCTACCATTGGGGCACATAAGACTTGCATATCTTGTCAAGACAACTTCTGTAGGGCAAGGAATAAATCAAAAGAACACTGCTGTAGCTAATTCTCTGATTATGGCCGAAGATATCAACCCAAATCAGCCCCAAATATTATCCAAGATTCACCTCTGATGATAGCATAAACTTCCCCTATCTTGGAGTGCATAGATTAGCTAAGTGTAAGTTCTATCACACCATATAAAGCAATAGAGAAGAAAACTGACTTGGTTTTCCACAAAATCATTGTGTGGGCTGCCTATTTCAGCCCATATACATGGCATCAACCTTCCCAGAAGACACTTTGCTGGAGTACAAAAGCAGCCCCTATATTCAAGAGCATGAAACAAGCAATAGGTAGCTTGCAATAAGCATGTAGAAGTAGGAGAGAAGAAGGAAATCCTGCTGCCCTTGTCTGCCCTGTTATTGGCTACCTATTTCAGCCCAAGCATGTACATAGAGCAATCAAGATGCTCTCTTGATACCCCTTCCACAATGCTTATGCAATGTCAACTTGCATCAAGCATATCAATGTCAGGTAAAACCAATGATTGATCATGAATCTTTAAGAAGAGAAAGATATGTGCAGCTGCCCTCAATTCTTTATTTGGTGGCTATTTCAGCCCATTTTCATCACATAATCAAGTCAAAAAGCTTCTAGATACTCCTCTCTTCAAGCTTCTACCATGGTAGCTTCCAAGAGCAAGAATGAGCCCCTTGATGTGACAAGGTTAGACAAGAATACAAGGAGATGAGCTTCAGCCCTTCAGGTTACAAGTTTGGACAGCCAATAGCAATCCTCATTCAACTCTTGAAGAACTCAAGAGAGTAAATTTGATACCTCTCTTGGCATGGGAGATCAGAGTCAGCATATAGAAGAATACCCAAGCCAAGAAATAAACTCTCTTCTAGAATCATAAGAGAGATTCAATAAGTATCGGCTGCTGCTCTCAAATACACAGTTCAGCCCTGTTTTACACAGCCAAGAGTGGCCTTCCAGTTTCGTCAATGCATGGGAAGAGTGGTACCTTCATGTCAAGTGGAGTCTTCTAAAGTTGCTTGTGGTTGCATGGCTTCATCTTCTTTTGTTGTGGTAGTGAATGAGCTCCTTTCTCCCTCATCCAGGATGCGCCCTGTTCTCAGCCTGAGAATGCTTGAAAAATGCGGCGCAAAAAATGGAAGGTCCATGTAGTTCAAATGAACCACAATAAGTTCGCATAAGCAAGGCTAATGCATACACAATGTCACACGCTTTCAACTTAGATAACTCCATCCTCCTTGTGACTTTGCTTGTGAATACACTTAAAACTCTTGAATATCATAAGTACACAACCACATCATTGGCTTTTGGAAAATATAACCTAAGGGAACCTACCAAGTCATCTACTCATGACCATATTTCTCTTGTTTAATGTTCCATGACTTACAGAACTTGTAGCTACTTCATGCAAGCAATGCAAGAAAGGATAAGAGTAAGTAACCAAGATCAATCATCTTGTCAAGGACCCATGATAAATTTATTGTATTTTAAGGTAGAGAGCCCCCCATCTTTATTACACCATGCCATATGCTGGTGGACTTAGGTGTTTAAGATTTATTGCACTAGGCAAGTCTCTATGTAGCATGTCTAGAATACAAGTGACTAAGTGATGTATGTAAAGGATAAAAGTTTTATTTTTAGACCATGTGCAAGGAATCCCATGACAATGTTTCTCTCCCTCTACAGCTGGCTATCCTTTCCTTCACCATTCAACATTACCTTCAAAATCCGATTGTTGAAGGATTGCGTTTTGTTCCCTTTACTATGTAGATTCCCTTCAGGTGTTGTTGCTTGATAAGATATGACAATGCAATTATCTTCAGAGCTTCAGTACCGTTGTATCTACTTGATTCACTTAGCATGATTCAATGATTCATCATTCACGATCTTCTTCTTTTTTGTTTTCTTTGAGTTTTTCCTTCTCTCAGATAGTGTTTGCCACACATATGTTTCTCGTTGCAAACTGTACTCTCTCTCTGATATGGTATAGAAGCATATGGATCCTTCACACTATTTTGAGAGAGGATACTGCTCTTGCTTCGTTCATTGAGGCCATGGTTGATTCAAAGTGGGGCCGCTTCCCATTTGACTTATTGTCAAAATTGGCTTCAAGATCTTCATCATAAAGGGGTTCTAGTCACCATTGGTAACTCTTCCATGCCAGTGCGTGGAGTGGGGACCATTCGCCTTTTGCCCAATCATCAGGCCTCAATGGCCAAAGTCCCTTATGCTTTGGATTTGGGCTTTAAGCTTCTTTGTGTTCAAGGTTTGACGCAGCTAGGTAGTCATGTGGTCTTTACCCAAGATATTGAGACTGTTGAGGACTCTTCTACAAGTTCTATTCGTTGGAGAGGTGCTCATGAGGGTGGGCTTTACAAGTTCACAATCCTTGCTGCATGGATTTTTTATTAGCTTGGGCTCCTTTGGTACGCTTGTTATGGGCACCTCAACTTTGATGTAATACACAAGGCTTCTTAGAAGGACTTAGTGGAGGATCTCCTTGATTTCCCTCCTAATTACACCTTATGCCCTAGTTGCTTACGTAGCAAGCAAGATAAGAAACCTCATGCACAAGTTACTTCACGCAAGGCTACTACACTACTAGACTTGGTTCACACCGACTTATGGAGACCAATGGGCATGGTTTCCCTTGGAAAGGCCAAGTATTTGATGTTGCTGCTTGATGATTTCAATAGATATGTGTAGCTATACTTCTTAGTATGCAAGAGTTCAGTGTATTTCAACTTCTGCAAGTGGAAGGTGTTTGCTGAAATGCAAACAACTTTGAAGGTTCAAGTTGTATAAGTTGATCATAGCATCGAGTTTTGTTCTAATATTTTTTCTAAGCTTTGGAGGGATCATGGCCTTCAGATGGAGTATTCCTATCCAAAATCATGATTAGAGAATGATGTAGTGGAGCGCGCCAATTGGACCATGCTTGAAATGGCTTGATCGATGTTGGAACATCAAAGTTTATCTCACTCCCTTTGGGGTGAGGCAGTTGCTATTGTGGTGTATATCTGCAATAGGTCTCTGACTTTTGCATTACAAGACATGACTTTGTATGATGCTTTCTTTGGAAAGAAGCCTTCTTTGTCCCACTTTTGCATCTTTGGATGTAATGCTTATGTCCATATTGACAAGAAGAAACGTAGCAGCAAACTTACTCAACGTCAAAGAAGCTTATCTTCGTGGGTTATAACATGACCAAGAAGGGCTACATGCACTATAACCCATTGACACGAAAGATTGATGTGAGTCGAGATGATATCTTTGATGAGGCTTCAGCCTTTGATGACCCCATTAATGGCGATTCATGTTTAGGTGGTTCTTTATTATTGATTGACCTAAAACCCCCTTTGCCCCCCCCCCCCCCCCCCCCCCCCAAACAATCCCTTTTCCTTTTTCAACCCCCCCCACCATCACTCCATCCCTTCTTGGTTACCTATTGGCATCCCTTCTTTGTCTTCAACTCCTCCTCTTTTTCCCCTTTTGCTTCTCTTTCACCCTAGAAAACTCCTAGTCCTTTTTCATCAAGTGTTTGTACTTCTTCCTCGTCCCCTCGTGTGTCTTCTAGGGGACTTGAGCTGTCTGAGGAGGAGCCTTGTTCTTTTGATGAGGTGGATGTACCTTTACCCAATGAGGGGAGTCCCTTCCTAGATAGGTGCATTACAGGTACCAGAGGCCTCTCGGTCTTTCTCGCATTAGGATGAGCTTATCACCATTCCTCATTGGTATCGACGACTCATGGAGGATGCATGTGTTCTTCTCTTTCTTGTTATTCCATCAAGCCCATGTAGATCAGCCAAGATATGGGCCCCGTGGGATAGTTCACTTTGTGTGAATTGTACCTTTATGTGCGAGATTCTTCAAGATCATGAGTCTACTACTGTTGATGAAACTCTTGCATATTATATTTGCAGTAGGACCTTGATTCTATTGAGCATAATTAAACTTGGAAGTTCCATGTTGGCCCGATTGAGCATTTTCTGGCTATTTAATAAGCACTTTTTAAGCATGGGTAGACCATTCTTTCTATATTCTATAGGTGTTGTGATAAGTTGTAACATTCTTGTCACAAGGACGTGAAATTTTAGTGCTTTGCTTAGCATTTAATTAAAAGTTAATCAAATGTACAAATGTGACTTACACATGTGAGATGCACGTCCATTATTTCATAATGTGGAATCTAGGACCTTGAGATATCGATTGATGTCAAAGGCAAAAGTTGGAATAAGTTATGTGTGATAGGTACTAGGTGTACTCAATGTCAAACACGGGCTTAGACTAATTTATTGGCCAATAAATAATTAGTTAATACCAGTTTAGGCATCAACAATTGCTAAGGACACTTGGGAGATAAATTGACCTAGTCAATTTAATTATTGAAGAGTGGAATTATTTTTCTAAGCACTAGAATAAGTATTAAATTAATTTTTAAAATTAATATTTTGAAAATGAATTTAATAAGTTGGATAATAGTTAAAAATGAGATTAGAAGGTTGCTACTTGGCAAAACTTGCCCATATAAGTGAGGAAAACGTTTTTAGGGGTTGATGGAAGTCTATGTAAGCCATTGTGAGACAGAAGAAGGTTAGAGAGTAAGGAGAGTCCTACAGCAAGTTACATCAGTTTGGAGCCCTCCAAGTGCAGGTGACATCAGCCCAAGGTGCTTTCAATGAAGGTGACAACATACAAGAGTAGTCATCACCCTTTTTGGTGGTCCTAAGCTTCTATGGGTATTTTAGTAGGGTAGTAGCATTTTTTTAGTTTTTCTTGCGACAATGAAACTTTGAAATTTCTCTCTATAGAATTCTTTCTCATCCTCCAGTAATCTATGAAGTTATCTCAACAAAATCCAACAAATTGAATCATCAAAGGTGGAGATTTTGGTAAATCTCTTATGAAAACCTTAACTTATAGCAAAAATGAGGGTTTCACAGTCACCTCAGGATGTGTGCTCAGAATTGAAGGCCTAGGACTTGAATACTAGTAGTTGAAATTTAGGAATTTAAGAAAGATTCAAGAGGCTAGCCAAAGAATGTCGAATTTGGGGCTAAATTTGTCTCTCAAGAAGTAGGATGAAGGCGAATCCCCAAGCAAACTAAGAGGCAAATTGGTTTGAAGGCTTGCCAGTTAGTTTTGTCAATTTTTCGTCTTCGTTGAGGATTGCTAGTTGTACATTGTGTCTTTGTCATCGTCACCGTCACCGTCTCCACTATTGTCGTCCACTCTAATCCGATACCCTCATTAATACTTCGGGTTGTGTGCAAGGACTGATCAATTCTCCATTGTATTTAAAATTCATTTCAGATTCATTGTAGATTTTTCTTCTCTTCGTGTTGTCTTTTCTCTTTGCGTTTGTGTTTCTCTTCCGTTGTGTAGTCTCACAAAAGGCTCCTCTATCTCATGGATGTGAATGAATACTGTCTGTTACAAGGATGTGTATTTTTAATGCTTAGCTTTGGTATTATTAAGTTATGCACATGTGAGGTACACGTGAAATGTAAGTTAGTTAAGTAACAATGAGACCTTAGTAACCTTGATGATCGGTGGGTGACATTGGTACAAGTTGTAATAAGTTATGCTTGTTAGGTATTAGGTGGTACTCGGTGTCAAAGCTTGGCCTAGAACATTTAATAAGCCATTAGTGTCAAGAATGACACTAGGGAATTGACATTAATTAATTAATTAATGTCAATTATGAGCTAATACGTGCTCATGATGACTTTGGGTGATAAATTGGCCCAACCAATTTAATTGTTGACTAGTAATATTATTTATTTGAGCAAGGATGTGTATTTTTAATGCTTAGCTTTGGCGTTATTAAGTTGTTCACATGTGAAATGCAAGTTAGTTAAGTGACAGTGAGACCTTAGTAACCCTAGAGATTAGTGGGTGACATTGATACAACTTGTAATAAGTTATGCTTGTCAGGTATTAGGTGGTACCCAGAGTTAAAACTTGGCCTAGGACATTTAATTAGCCATATGTCAATAGTGATACTAGGGAATTTGCATTAATTAATTAATTAATGCCAATTTTGGGCTAGTGAGTGCTCTGATCACTTTGGGTGATAAATTGGTGTAACTAATTTAATTGTTGACTAGTAATATATTTTTTTGAGCCATAAATAATTATGAAACTAATTTTATGTTGAAAATTAATTGAATAAAGTCGGATAATGCTGAAATTTGTTTTGGAAGGTTGCCGCTTGGCAAAACTTACCTATGCAAGTGGGAAAAACGTTTTTGTGCGAGAGAGAGAGAGAGAGAGAGAGAGAGAGAGAGAGAGAGAGAGAGAGAGAGCCGCCGTTGTTGTAACAGTTGACAAGCCATTTCTAGCCAACAAAGACACTCCAAGAGTATGTAGCAGTGAATAGTAGCAATTTGAGAACTGTTTCAACTAAGCAACATATTCTAGGTGTTCCATCACTGGAGATAGCTTTCATGATTGTCTAGAGAGGAGAGTAGTTGATTTCTTCGAATTTTTTGGTGATAGAAGTTTGAATTTTCCCTCTCCTCAGTATTCTCTCTCATCTTCTAGCCTATTCTCATCTTTTCTCAACAACTTTCAGCAAAATTAGCCATTGGAGGTGGAGATTTTGACTAGTCTCTCCTATAAACCCAAATTTGTAACAAGAAAGAGGGTTTGATAGCTACCTCAGGAAGCGTGCTAAAAAATTGAAGGCTTAGAGACTTGAATTTTGGTCGTTGAAATTGGGGCAATTTCAAGAGATTGAAGTAGCCATTCAGCAAGTAAACATTTGGGGCTGAATTTGTCACCCAAGGAGCACAATGGAAGGTCAAACCAAGGGGCAAATTGACTTGAAGGCTTGCTGGTCATTTATGACAACAAGAGGCTATTGGAGAGTGAAGGAGATTTAGGGAATCTCATTGTATTCCATCCAGATTGCAATTCTAGATAAATAAATATTGTAAGGGGTGCTAATTTTGGGGCCAATAAGCTGTTATTGTCCAAGATTAAGTGGTAACATTTGCATTTTCAGTTTATATGAATTTTATGCTTGTTGTGATTGTTGATTAATCAGGTAGTTACCACCCTCTTTGAGAAGGAAAGCTGGTTTCATGGTTCCATTTTTGGGATACCATCAGCTCTCTTGAGTAGGTGGACCTGAGGCCCTTGTGTGCAAGTTAGTGAAGTTGCATATTCCTGAAATTGTGATAAGCTAAGTGCATTTACAGCAAGCATGTCATCATACAATGATTTAGGTTCAAGTCATGACGATGCTTCACCATTGGAAGGTACACAAAGCAATAGAGGAAATGCAATGCCTAATCTTGGAATGGGCATGTAGCTTGGGCAGCAAGGAGAAAATGTGGGTTTAGAGCAAGAAGGGGATCCCTCATAAGCCACTGATGCTGATGATGAAAAAGAATATGAATTTGATGACCAGTTCAAATATCATTTGAGGAGAGGAGCTAATATATTTGCACAATTGGCAAAGGATCCTCAATTTACTTGGTTTTTGTGTTCTTCCAAGAAGCACAATAAGGGCAAAAAGAGGAAGTCATCCTCTAGAGCTTTGGGACAGCAAGAGGTACCGAAGGAAATGCCAAAGCTGTCTCTCCTAGCCTCAAAAGTGTTTTTCCTACTTCCATGGGCAAGTTTTACCAAGTGGCAGCCTTTCAAAACATTTCCAGCATTATCCAGCTATATTAAATTAATTATCAACACGAAATTATTTTAATAACTATTTATGGCTTAGAAAAATAATCTGACTAGGCAACAATTAAATTGGCTAGGCCAATTTATCACTCTAGTGATTGTGAGTGGTCATTAGCCCGGAATGGGCATTTGTTGATTGATTAATGCCAATTCCCCAATGTCACTCGACACTAATGCTAATTAATATCCATTTGATGATTAGCCATTTTAATGAGTAGAGAAGCCTTTTGGCAACTAGAATTTATGGATTCAAGAAACAGAGGCTTCTTGAAATTGAGCAGGCACTTCAACACAAAAGGCCATGTAAGGAAAGGTCTCCAAGTTCAATAGAAGGATACAATGTCCCTTGGTGTAGGATACTTGTAATGTAGTTGATCTACGTATTGCGTATGCCCCTCGGCTGAATCCAGTAGAAAACAATATCATCTGCATAAACAGGTCTGGGATGAATACTCCAGCAAAGGAGGGCCCTGCACACTAATGTTCCATTAACAACTGGGGGTACTTCAACATTTCATGCCTAAGCTGTGTGGTTGATAACTGATAATGTGTCATGTGGGGCATAATTTGTTGTTATTTGAAGCATGTGCATTATCACTGCACTCTAAACAAAACATTTTGATATGATTGCTTTTAGGGTTTCCTGCTTTTGTGATCTCAAGAACTTGAAGAGCTTTGCAAAGAATAGTGTTGTTATTTGAAGCATGTGCATTATCACTGCACTCTAAACAAAACATTTTGATATGATTGCTTTTAGGGTTTCCTGCTTTTTTGATCTCAAGAACTTGAAGAGCTTTGCAAAGAATAGTGTTATGAAACGTATTGATTGATCATTTTTTCAGGGAAATGTGTGTATGACATTGTAACTAAACATTTTGCAGGGGCCCAGGAAGAAGATTAAATTGGCTTTAGATTCACATTTCAAAAGATAGGTGACTTCTTTTGCAGTTTTCTACATTAACTCCTGTTTCTGGAGGAAGTGGATCCACTAATTTCAAAATTTGTGTCACAACCAGAAACTGAATTTTCCTTGTATTCAGAAACTTGTTAGCAGGATAATGAGAACTTGACTGTATGCATAGAGATGTTCAAAATGCTCTTGAATTGTGAAGTTTTTCTTAGTTTCATTTGTGAAATCAGTGTGACTAACCTGACGTTAGTGAAAGTCATTTCACGATTGTTACAGAGGCCTTTTCTCTTCCCTTGCATGATTTCAGTATCTTCCATACACTCTAATATCTTCCGTACACTCTAGTACAAGCATGCTCAAAGGGCATACCCAATCTATTTAATTGCCCTCTTGGCTTCATTTCTTCTGGTGAATTGTACAGTCTATGCATAGGGTTCTCTGATCAGATGGCCTGATTTGATTGTCATGAACAGAGCTTATTCAAACAGCGATTTCCCTTGCTCGTGCTATGCACTGCCTGTATCAGCAGGTTCATTGCTGAAGAGAATTTTGTGCATTCCATGTAATGTTTTCAAATTTCCAATGAAGCAATGAAGAAAGTAAAACAGTGGCCATGTGACTTTGCAATTACTTCCATTGGAGTTGCGTTACCGTACCTTCATTCATTGGATTTAAACAATCAAACCTCATGGTTCTAAATCTTATTAAGACAAAGGATAGGATAGAGGTTTACATTGCCTCTCTTTTGGTTTTTCAAAAATATATCTGGTGTGTCTTGTACCTTGAGATGTGTGAAATTAAATCAAGTGTTTGCTTTTTTTTACCTCCAGCATCCAAAGAATGTTCATGTTATCTTATGCTAATATATGATTTGTCTTCAAGTGGAGTTTTAAAAGGAAGGCACTTTATTACAGGTGCTGGGTTTGGAGGCAATGCTCTTGGCAACTAGACCTAAGAGATTCTATCGTAGACACTTTTCTTAGAAATGTGATGTCGTTGCTTCTTTATTTTTAAAGGTTGACCCTACACCGCATAAATTTTAAAGGTTGTGGAACTATGTTGTTAAGATCCAACCTTGGCCTATGATGTCATTACATACTATCTAAATATAGACACGAATGAGTTGGTCAGTACCTTGAAGACTTGCTAGCATTGAAGCCACACACAGATCTAATGCAATACCAAAAATTCAGCCATTTTCTAAAGAGGGGTTTAGAAATGGTCCTCTCTCGATTAATTTTCATCATTGTGTGGGCAAATTTAACCAATGCAATGCCAAGCTCGATATCATCAATCTTAATATTTCTCGGCCATCAAACTTTTGTTGTATTTTTGTCCTAAGCTTTGTTGTATGATACCAACCTAATGCTTTATGCTTATATGCACACTTCTATATGTGGATGTATATATAAGGAATAGCGAAATGACTTTCCTCAACTTTGTTTCCCCTTATGCAAGAGTCTACATGCATGCATCTCCATATGCAGAGTGCGATCCAACCGAAGTAGCTTGCATCCATCTGATGAATATTGTTTGGTTGGCGTTAAGGTTTTTATATTGAGAATTGCAAGCGCATATTGCGTTGGACTTCTTGTTCAAGTCTAGGCCATAAACTAAGTCTAGGCCAGATTATACACATTTGGAAGTGTAGAAATCTAGGTGTCTTTTCAAGTCTTTCCAACGCTTGTAGTTTGTTGCCAAACGAGCTTTCATAGTGCAATCCTTAAGCTTGCAATGTGGAATTAAGTTGACACAATTCATTGTTAACCCTTTGAGAAAATAAGTTGACTAGCTTGTAGCTTGTTGACAAACAAGCTTTCACGCCAAGTACTTTTGAAGTGCAATCCTTAACCTTGCAATTTGAAATTAAATTGACTGAGTACTTTTCATTGTTAACCCTCGATGAAAACAAGTTATAGACAACAAGTCATAAGTTGAAATTGAAGTGTAAGAAGGCCAATCAAAGGCGCCGAATATTCAAAGTTATGTTAAATATTGAGGACTCAATATATTGTTTTAGGCATTGTTCATCCATGAGGTGTAATGGTGATTATTCCTACTTCGTATTTGTAGGTGAAGAGGCATTATATCTTTGTAAAATTTAAGTGAAAGTAGGGCTCACTCTAGTGCAAATTGTAATATCATTGAAGGTTTCATTATAGGATCTACAATGAATGAGGGGGTTGTAGGATCTCTATTTACTTTTGTGTGAATTGTATCCACAGTGCCCAAAATGGAACATAAAAAAGAGGAGGATTTCTCATTGATTGAAAAAGAATAAGAGTGCATCCAACCTAAAACGATAAACCTAATGTATATTATGTGTGGAAGAAAATAGAGAGCTCACTCCTTTGTGTTAACATTTTGAGGCTAACACTTATCCATCTTCTTGTTTATGTATTTCTTGGTTCCATTGCTCCAAAGTGAGTGAGGGTGTGAGAGAGCGAGGGAGTAATGAGGTGAAACTCTATCTTCACTACTTGTTTCCATCTCTTCCCATGTTGCTTACATAGCTTGAGAGGAGAATTTGAGTCGTGAAGGAGAGTGTGCGAGAGTAAGGGGCCTATTGGAGAGAGGCTCTTTCCCATATTTCTTCTTCTCCTTCTCTATCTTGTTTTCTTGGAATTGCAGTGGCAACTAAATAGACTAGAAGAAGGTGAGACAATGACTTGAGATGCAACACTTGAATTGTGTGAGCAACGATGAATCACTTGTGCATTTTTGGGCTATAATGCGGAAGAAGGTAAATAGGTGTCTACTTCACTATCTTGGACTTCTTTGTTCTTTTGATTTCATCAGGAGTCAAAGAGGGGAATATAGATGGTTTGGAGCAAGACTAAAGCCAATTATGTGAGAGATGGTTGAGGCATTGGTAGATTTGAGCTCTTGAACAAATAAGAGTCTTGTTTATGTCCCGTTGTTGAGTCAAAGACGTAATTGAATCTCCAAAGGTGCTCATATTCTTATTGTGTGCAGGCATGGAAGACATTGTTGTGCTTGAGAGGGATGGAATAGTAACAAGGCAATGGCTGCCTTGTATGATTTTCTTGCTTTGAAATGTGTGTGGCTAGGTGGGAAACTAAATTAATATGGAATTTTTTTGGAGGATGAAAGTAAAGTAGGGTAGATTAAATTACTATTGAAAGAATACTTTGAAAACCCTTGAAAAAAATGAACTTCTCAATCTTGTGCAAGCCATCTTGTGCATTCTGATTCATTGCATGAGAAGCAAGTAGGAAGAGGTTTGTGTGTGAATAAGGAGAGTGTGTGAGACCACGGCTGAGTGAGGAGTGGCAATGATTGATGGAGAAAGAGACAAGTTGGTTACTTGATTGCCTGATTCCCCACGTGTGACCACGACTGGCAGTGTACTTGTCCTGGATGCATGATTGGATTGGATTGGACATATATAGAGTCTTGCTTTTTGCATAGACATGGCCGTGATTAGCAATAGACCATGACCCAATCTTGGTTTTTCCTTCATCAAGACTACACCATGACTGGGTGGGAGACACAGATAGGACACATACTTGCTGTGTTGACAGTTAGAGAGATAAAAGAGAGACGGGATTGCGAGAAAGCACATACACGAAGAGATGCGGATCCGTGGAAGAGGAGTCTTCTTGCTTGTGGAAGAGGAGAAAAGAGGAAGAATATGAGATATGCATCAGGAAATCCGCCGCATTTGCATCAACACACAAGTTATGTATTGAAACTCCTGATTGAGTAGCCATGCAAGCATGAAATCTGTGAGTAACCTTTCTCTCCTCCATCTCCTCTCCCTCTCTTGAACACGTTTTCACTAGAAGTGATGTGATTGATGAGTGCTGCAGGGTGATGATTGCTGTGAGCGTGACGCAAGGGTATAATAATGATTGCTTGAATGACTATTCCCTACCACGTCACCACTTGGCTACACCCCTTGACAGCATACATGTCCAAGCCTCTGTGAGTGCATGGCTGTTGTGTGATGACCATGGTTGACACGAGTGTCCCCTACCACACCATCACATAAGTGCTAGAGTGAACGCATGATTATGATTGTATGACTATTGATTGTGTGATTGATACACTACCCCCCTTGATATCATCACAGCTAGGATAATCAATAACACCACAACTAGGGTGGTCAACCTAACCACAATTGCAACTTAGAGGTTGTTATTGAATATAACCTTGGCAACCCTAACAACCTTGAACTCAATAGATCTTGGCTACCTAAGTGAGACACACTAAAATGGATAAGGAGTACTAGATAACTCCTATGAAACACAACTCTTAGAAATAACACATAGATTAAAACCTCAAGGAGATTAGGGACTCAATTGAAAACTAAATGATCATGAATAGGAAGTCAAGTCATTGAAAGAATAAAACTCTTAGACAAGCTCCAATGGAAGCTTTAACAACATGCAAGAATAGAAAGGAACCCTAACTTAGAAAGGCAAACCTCACACAAGAACAGTGTGACATATCAAGCTAACTAGAGCCAAAGGAAATGGGTGTATGCGATATCCAACCCTTATGGAAGGTAGATGTCCTAGTCCCAAAAACACAGAGTATTGATAAAAAATTATGAATATCCCCATCCCTTTGTTGATAGATAATATCATAGAGCTAGTAAACTTAGAAACAAAGGTGGGGCAAATTCGCACGATGGAAGTAGAAAGGAGGTTCCTCAAGGCTATGGAATTCCTTTGATAATTTTCAAAGTGACAAAACTAACTTTGATAAAAGTTGGATTACTAAGGAGGATGTACCCTTAATAAACTATTGAATTTAGCAATCACTCCTCGAAGAGAGTAGAAATGAAAAGGGAAATAGATGGCATTAAGAGGTTAGTCTTGAAATCAAGTCTAGGAGGGTCATCTAATGGCATTGGAGAGGGAAGCAATAATGCGATGCAAGGTAGTAGTTATAAAGAGAGAGAGAGAGAGAGAGAGAGAGAGAGAGAGAGAGAGAGAGAGAGAGAGAGAGAGAGAGAGAGAGAGAGAGAGAGAGAGAGAGTTTGTGGATACCTAGGCTGCATTTTATGTTCTTTAAAAAACGTTTTTCACGCGAGTAATAGTTGACTTTCACATTAACCACAAAAACTCAAACGCATTATTTCGTGACATGTTAGCATACAAGGAAATGACCAAATATTGCTTAGTACATTTGGATTGAAAATTTCTTGATTGAAAAGATCGAAAGGTTTTTGTATTTTGATCAAAAGAATGGATTATAATATTCAAACTTCTATTCAAGATTTGCCAAATTATAGGTGATATACCAAATTGCAAGCTCTTGTCTTGTGGTAGCCAACATACAAGGTAAATTAAAAAGTGGAATTACAATATCATATTATTATGAGAAATTGCCTAATACTTAAGTAAATTTGTGATTTAAAATGAAATAAAAATAATTAAAAATATATTTTATTGAATTAGTAATAATTTTAAAATTAAGTAATTAATTTCAAAAAATTAATATTTTATAACTTAAATAATAATTTAGTGGTTTAATAATAATTACATAATTTTAAAATAGTTTAGTAATTTAGTAATTTAATAATTTAAAATAGTTTGGCAATGTAATATATATCAAAAAATTCATGAAAATTTAAAGATTTTGATTATTTTGTTGTGTTAAAGAATTGTTGCACTTTAGAAAAATAAATAATTATGATAGTTATGAGGTTTAGATTATTCTATTATGTTTGAGAATTCCTCACACTTTAGAATATTTATGGTAGCTACGAGATTTGAATTTTGCACACTTCTGAATAATCATGAAAGTTAAAGTTATTTCATTGTGTTGGAGACATTTTCATACTCTAAAATGAGCTCGTAAAAGTAAAGCGATGATATTTATATATCAAATATATTGATTAAGTTTGCTTATTCTATTATATTAGAGAATTTCTCACCCATTAGAGTAATTGTGATCGTTAGGACTTCATTTTATTGAGTTAATTGTAATAGTTAGAAGTTGGAAGTTTATTCTATTCTATGGTGTTGCTAAGTTTACTTAATATGCCTTCGATTGCAATCATGGTTTCTGGATTGGGGTAAGAACATATGGAAGAGTAGCTAGTTGAAAAAACTACTTTGTGACTGTGATGCAAGAGTTGTGGTTACACATTTACCAAGAATGATACATAAATTAAGGACCATATTTTCAAGGCTGCAGGTAATGTGGATGGGTGCACATCTCACTAGTATATAAATATGTAGCTAAACTCAATACAAATGAGAGTGACATTAGGAAGAAACAAAGATGTCTTAATGATAATAGGCCTTCTATTGCACATATGGGCGGCACTCAACAAGAGGTAGACTCCCTTCAAATGGAAGTAGAGGCAAGAGGGTATGGGTTACGTGCATGCTTTCATAGAGGGCACAAGTTCGCATGTCTCTAGAGAGGCAAATTTCACTTGAAGTGGATGCAAGCTTTTATGGCATATGGAGTACTGTTCAATGTGATTTGGAACCCCATAATTCAAGATGCTTTGCTTATCACATTTGGAAAACACTTTGTTTTGTCTTATTAAAATGAAATGTAAATAGAATACATAAATAAAGTTAAGGGTAGTACTTGAGACTGTGCTTAATAGAACTATACTTGATTTTATGCCCATGTATGGGTGCATAATAGCATTGTGTAGACGAACCTATTGTTTTTAATAAAAAACCTTTGATCAAATATCATGTGCATTTCTCATTGAGATTTTGTGTTCCTTTAGTCAATTGATATATTTCTCAAGGAAAGTCTTGATTTTATGCCCATGTATGGGTGCATAATAGCATTGGATAGATGAACCTACTGTTTTTAAAAAACATTTGATCAAAATATCATGTGCATTTGTCCTTGAGATTCTGTGTTCCTTTAGTCAATTGATATATCTCTCAAGGAAAGTCTTAAGGAGAAAGCTTCCACATACTTGGCTAAAGTGTGATTTGATCATGAAGAAACACCCTAAAGTTACATGGGTACCTTGTGTTGCTCACACTTTGAATTTGTTGCTTAAAGACATTGGCAAGCTTCCATTTATCAAATAGACCCTCTTAAATTCAAATCGCATTGTTAACTTCATAAAGGACATCAATTTAGATTTGCTCTTTTTGCAAAAAAGAGATAAGCCACCATTGAAGACCTTGCAAATATTTTGTGGCACACGATTTACCACATCTCACTACATGCTAAGTACGTTTGTTGTTGTGCAATTGGTGCTTCAAGAGATAGTAACCAACAAGCAGTGGGAGCTATGACTGTAAAATAGCTAATTCTCACAGCAAGCAAAATAATTGGAAATACAAGAAATACACCATATGTTCCAAGAAACCATAGCCAAGGTGACTAGGCGTGAAATTATATTGCCATGGAAGGCTAAGAATCAAATATGATTGCTGGAACATGATTGCTCACCTCATGCCACGGTGGGACATGGTATGCATCCCATGATCATGGTGGGTAAGAGTACACACACTCTTAGATGGTGGGAGGAAGGAAACCTCAAAACATGTATTCTTCAAAATGGCAAAAGATCCCTCACATGTTACATCTCCACCTTTTATACTAAACCCTAGGCTAAGGCATTTACGCTTTATTATAAGCCATCCCATCCTAAAAGAGCTTTGTCCTCAAAGCAGGAATTGGAACAATTCACAACGAAAGATTACAAGGATAGCTTGTAAATAATGGATCCATGCTGAAATGAAACTGCAAGTTGAAGAAGATCTCATATGTCAATGAAGTACAAGTATGAAATTTGAGTATATTACTGGAAATGTCCAAAATAGGATGCCGCACAAGAATGGCCATAACTTGAAGAAGAAATATCCAATCACCATGTATGAGCTATAGAAATGTAGAGGACAAGCCCTAGTATCCACTCATGCCATGAAAATCCAATGCGGATGACAATAGAGTAATTATTTTTCTGACACAATTTTTATACGACAAGATGTCCTGTTCAAATTTTACTCTATTTCCTGCAAAAGCCATGGAAAACAATCAAGGTACGATGATGGTTTCCAAGTAGACTCCTCCATGGGCAAACCTCACCATTTAATAATGTATTCTAGCAGTAAACAGTTCCTTAAAACCTTTTCTCTTTTGCCAATAATCTTTTTGAGCTCATAAATGATGAGACCATCTTCATCTATGGAGGTAACTCTAAAACCTTGATGGTTGAACCCACATATTTCTTAATTTGGGAAACATGGAAGGTAGAATGAATCCTTGTTGAAGAAGGAAAAGCAAGCTTGTATGCAAGCTCGCCAACCCGTTTGAGGATTTGATAAGGCCCATATTAACGATGAGCCAACTTATTATGACTGCCTTTGAGAGAAGGATACCTAGATTTAGGCACTTTAAGAAATACCCAATCTCCTTTTTCAAACTCCAAAGGCCCCCTCTTTTCATCAGCATAAGCCTTCATGACATCTTGTGCCTTTCTAATGTTTTCTTTACATTGATGTAAAAGAGCTTCCATTTTCTCAACTTCAGCCTTGACTTATGGATTCACATATTTATGAAAGAGAGTTGAAGGTATTTGCACTTTATATCCGTAAAGCACTTCAAATGGTGACATGCCAATGCTCATATGATGAGTGTTATTATAACAAAATTCAACAAGATGTAGCCATTGATCCCATGAAGCTTGAGTGTCATGGCAAAAATGTAAAAGGTATACTTCCAACTATTTATTGACACGCTCCATTTGGCCATCTATTTGGGGATGATATGTCGTACTAGGAGTCAAAATTGTTCCCATAGAAATGAACAAGCTACTCCAAAAACTTCCCATGAACTTAATGTCACGATCAGATATGATCTTCAATGACATACCATGGAGTTTAAAAATACATTTCATAAATTGTTCAACCATCCGCTTAGCTATAAATTGAGCCTTGGTGGGGATAAAATGAGCTGATTTAGTCAACCGATCTACCACCACATAAATGATATTCCACTCATGCTTAGTTGTAGGTAATCCCACAATAAAATCCATAAGTAATATTAGTCCACTTGCCTTGAAAAATAGGGAGTGGCTAAAGTAAGCCGCCGGGTAGAAGAGGAGTCCTTATTTTATTAACACAGAAGACATTGCATAACATAATTGTTGACATCCCTCCAAATGCCCTTCCAATAGAAGCTCTTGTGGATATTGTCAAATGTTTTGAACAATCCATGATGTCCCACTAAAGGTGAAGAGTGCATCTCATGCAAGATACAATCTTTGAAAGAAGATTATGGTGTCAAGTAGACTCTACCATGATACCTTAAAAGACCGTTGTGCCATTTGAAATCGGGATACTCTTCTCCTTTGCCTTGTTGAAATTCCTTCATCATCTTTTATGCTTGTTCATCAAGCAAATACTCTTCTTGGATATCATGTATCCAATCCTTATGCACAATTGAAATTTTAGAGATAGAACATGCCTACACTCTTGATAAAGCATCTGCCACAATATTATCTTTTCTAGCCATATAGGATATTTCAAAATCATAGATTTGAAGAGTAGCTAGCCACCTCCTTTGTTTAGAGAAAAAATTGGTTGGGAAATGAAATATTTTAGCACACAGTGATTGCTTTTAACCTTGAAATGGTTACCATATATATAATGATGCCACTTTTTAATAGAATGCAAAATTGCTAACATCTCTTGTTCATAGACATGTAGTTGACGCTCTTTATCATCAAGCTTGCGACTTTCATAGGCTATAGCTCCATAGTCTTGATATAAAACAACCCCAACTCCTCTCCCACTAGCATCCGCACATATAATGAATTTCTTAGAGAAATCCGGGCATACAACGATAGGTGCTGAAAATAAGAGAGATTTTAGCTCATTGAAACTCTTGTTGGCCTATCGAGTCCCAAAAGGAAGCCTCTTTCTTCAGCTTATCGGTCAAATGAGTTGCCACATGAGCATAATTTTTTATAAACCTCCTATAGAAGAAAGACAATCCAAGGAAAACCCTCAAAGAAGTAGAATTCGTAGGAGTAGGCCACTCTTTGACACATTTCACTTTGTTTGGATCCACTCGAATGCCTTGCTCTCTTACAATGTGATCCAAGTATTTCACTTCACCTTCCATGAAAGAAAACTTTGACATTTTGGGAAAGAGTGTGTGTCTTCTTAATATGCCAAAGACCTCTCGTACATGCATCAAATGCTCCTCCTTGGATTTGCTATAAATGAGGATATCGTCAAAGAATACCAAGATTGTTTTGAACAAAAAGGGCTGCAATATTTTGTTCATGAGAGCTTGAAAAGTAGTCGACGCATTTGAAAGCCCAAATGGCATGACCAAGAAGTGGCATAACCGTCTTTCAATCTTAAAAGCTATTTTATACTCATCTCCTTCCTTCATTCTAATTTGGTGATAACCCGAACGACGATCAATCTTGATAAAGACCTTTCATCCTCAAGCTCATCCAAAAGATCATCAATGCATGGAATTGGGTATATATTCTTCATCATGGACTTGTTTAACTCCCTATAATCAATGCATATGCGAAAACATCCATCCTTCTTAACCAAGAGCATGGGAGAGGCAAACATAGATTGACTTGGCTGAATTAAACCCATTTGCAGCAACTCTTTGACTTGTCGCTCCATCTCTTCCCTTTCAAAATTTGACAAGCGATATGGAGGTTTGTTGATGGGTTTTGTATTAGACAGTGAGTTGATAGGGTGATCAACCTCTCTCTTTGGAGGCAAAGATGATGGTGACTGAAATATATCTTTGTATTCCTCCAATAGCTCTTCTAACCTTGGATCCTTTTTCTTTGAAGAAGAAGATGGCTGATTTGATGGCTGCTCTTCATCTACTTTGGCAAGCAAAAGAGTGAAGATACATGATCGTGTATTGATTTCTTTTCGTAACTTCTTTATGGATATGAATTCCAATTGTTTTTTACCAATGCCCTTCAATTTTGTATGCTATCCATTCCATTTGAACTCCATTTGCATGTTTTCCAAGTCTAATGAAAAATTTCCAATGGACTTTAACCTATCACAACTAATGACAATAGCTATAGGTCCCATTTCTAAATTAAGCAAGTCCACTTGTATGGTACATGAAGGAGATAAGGTGATAGGAGTGTGTAGGCACACTTCATTGCTCGACTCATAAGCTCCATTGGCAACTTGGATTTTCAATGGCACTTACATTTATTGAGGTAGCAATTTCAGCCCATGCAAAGATTTGGTATTTATAAAGCTGTGGGTGATGCCCATGTCTATCAAAAGATGAACCACTTTCCCATTGATCAGTCCCTCAAGTCTAAGGGTATTTTCTTCCTTACAACCAATCCATGCATCATGAGAAATTGCACATAGAGAACCACCCGGATCAAAGGGAAAACTATCCACAATATCATAGAACTCATCATTAATTCCATCTCCCTCATCATGCATGTCTTTAACCATAGGGTTTGCATCCACATGAAACACATTTCCCTTTTTACCTTCATCTTCATCCGGCTCATTGATGATGACAAAATTGAGCTTGCTATTCTATTTACATTTTGGCCTATGGTCTTGTGTCCAATTTTCTCCACACTTGAAGCATAAACCTTTGGCTTGCATGTCCCTAATTCGATAATTAGAAAGGACTTTGCTATATAGCAAAGTGTTGTTTTGAGACCCTTTTTGTGTATTTTTAGCCCTTGTAAAGTTTTTTTCAGCTTCAACCATTGGTCTAGGACCACCACCAACACATGGTTTTGACCCATAAACCATTGGATAAGTAGGCACCTTGATGTAATTACTATTATAGGTATTAATTCCCTTGCTATCTTGTCTATACACATCCCTTGGCTGACTGAAATGAGCTCCAAACTTAGAGGACTGATTTGGTGAGGAATACCCTGCACTTTTAGGCTGAATACCCATTGAATCTCTTCTATATTTCTACCCATATCTTTCAGCATATTGAATAGCATCATGAATGCTCTTGGGATGCATTGCACCTACTTCCAAAGAAAGGGTTGGATCTAGACCAAAGATGTATTTGTTTAATTTTGTCGAATCATCAATTCCTTCAATGTACATAGAGAGATCGAGGAACATATTGGAGTAGTCATGAATAGACATACCTCTTTGTTGAAGACCATACAATCTTCTTTGCAATCTTTCTTTTTCCATTGGAGAGACAAACACCACTAACATTGCCTTCTTAAAATCCTCCCAAGAAGCAAAAGTATGACCAACTCTTTGCATGTATCTCCACCATATATGTGTGTAGCCCTCAAGATGGAGTGCCACAAAATAGATCTTAGATTCATCTTGGTGAGGAAAAAGTGTGAAGTGCATCTCTAAATTATTTACCCATTCTTCCCATTCCGTTGGAGATGCATTATCACCCTTGAAGTTGGAAATGGTGATCTTCTCTTTGTACTCCCACTCATTATAGGTTGGCTGAAAATTGTTAGAGTGCTGCCCAAAAGATGATTGTCTCCAAGACTCCCTATACATTGAACCTCTTCCAAAAGAATTTGGTCTAGAAGCACTACCATTTGGTTGATCCGATCCAAAAGAATGAGGCTGTCCACTAGTGGGCTGACCATAAAATGATTTCTCTTTGTTAGTGATATCATGGAATGACCTTTTTTTCTCAAGTCTTCAATTCTTATCATGCATCTCCGATTCTTTTGGCTTGATGGTAGATTGGAAGGAAAAGGATTTGTAAAATGAGTCACATCCATGAAATTCTTCATTCTCATCTTCTCTTAAGTTCTTCTCCTCTTCATTAGTGGCCTCATGTCTTGAATTGAATTATGGACAGGCATGATGCTTTGATGGTATAAGTGGTGGCTGATAATAGACACTCTTTAATGTTGATGGCTCTCCTTTCTCAAAGGTTGAAATTATTGGTTAATAAATTTCTTTTCCTTTCATATTTGTTGGCTGGGCTGAAGTATTTCCAAAATGAGAAGTGGGTACATTTGGACATAGAAGGTGTGGTTTGAGTTTGCAAGTCTTTGACGGTTGCTAATACATCTTCAAATCCACTTTTCATAGACTTTGCTACTGCATTTTTAAGTCCACTCTACATAAACTTGACCAATTGCTAAAGACCCTCATTCACTTCATTGGTTGTTATTAGAGAGTTGTTCATGAATGTCATGCATCCCAATATTCATCATACACAGCTCTTTTGAAAGTATGGAGTCTTCAAAAGATTCATGAAACAATTTATTCTTATCCTTGCCAAGTTGTACACTATGAGCATTACCAATACTAACACCTTCATTGTGTTGGTCTTGATTATGGGATTCATTAGTGTTATTTTGATCGTTGACGTACTCTCTGATATCCTCTTGAATGGTTTCCATCACTTGGCCTTTCCTTTTGTTTTTGGCCATTAGGGATAGTTGTTGTCAAAGATGACTGCTCCAAAGAAAACTAACAATATATTGCTTAATATTGCACCACTCCCAATGATTTTTTGACCCAAAGGAAGCTCATATAGTGGGGATATTCTAGATTTGTTAAGATCTAATCTTGCAAGAGGGGTAATAGGTGTAATGACCTCAAATAATGCACTCTTGTCAGCTTGTCTAGGTGCAGCCCCACTATACCAACTGTTAGAAAAATTGTTATAACTTTTTCTTTCGATGTCTGATTACTGAAATTTTTAGTTCAAATCAAAGCTTGACATCCCCTTTTTGAATCAAGATATCAAGCTCTCATATTAGATCATGACAAAAAATTCTGTAGCTGAAATCGTGTACCTATCTTGTGAATTTCTGCACCCTATAAATACCTTGTGTGAATGCCCCATTTCACCCTGAATTGGCTCTTGGAGTACTTGTGGACACCAAAAAACTTAATAGACCTGTGATAGACTGTAGGGCATGTGTAGGTATCCAAGAAATACTTGTAATTGATTGGTAAAATTGATGGAAATGATCAGTAATTACCCTGTCACCTGTAGTAATCAAGAGAGCTAAATGACCATGTTCTCTTGCTGCTGAATGTTTGTAACATATGTGAATTGCTGATCTTACTGAAATACCATTGTCAATTCTTGGCTCAAGATATGTACTTGCACCTAAATTGAAAAAAATGCATGGGATCAATGACTTGAGGGGTGTGTAAATTTCCCTCTCAAGCCGGTTTGTGATCCCCTTCAGGATCCTCATCAGTAGGGGAGGGTCACCTCACTTTTGTCCTACCAACTCCTCCGACATCCACTTTTTCCTCGTGGGTATAAACATGGCAAGGTACATGCTAAGGCTAAGAAAACAATGATGATATGCAATAGGTTGAAAAGAGTTCCTTCATCCTTTTAATGATATGCAAGTGGAAGTAGAAAATTGATCAAAATGGAAAAGGATAGGGATAGGTATTGCCCTTTCTTGCAATGACTCATTGCATACAATGAATTTCACTTACCATTTGATTTTTACTTTAGCCATATTGCAATCAATCACATTCAAGCAACCAAATTCAAGGTGAGGTATAAAATTTCAGCAAATGAAAAATATTAGCATCAATTGGCTACTGATTTTAAGTGGGTAAGATGAAGAAAATTTATCACAGCCACATTTAGCCCTAAGTTGGGTCTATATGCACTTAATTGTCAATTTCAAAATAGGATTACTCTCAATTCTCCCTTTTTTAGCAAATGGATGGCTTAAGCAATTGGAATTAAAGGGAATTAAGAGCAAAATGTAGTAATACCTCTTTCATTGTTGAAGGTAGATGATTATGGACCAACAACCATAAGAGACTTGAAAAGCTTGACCTCCAGCTTGAAATGGCCAAGAATACCTTCAATTTGTAATTCCCAGGATGAATATTCAATGCATAAACTCCAATTCTTCTCCGAGAAAGCTTCTATGACCATAAGCTTGATGGAGATGATCCTTATGAACTCCAAATGTGACTGAAAATTGAAGGGGAATCAATGATGAACCTTCCAAGAGAGTAGAAGACTTCAAATCTTAAAAAGAGCTCCCCCATTTGAAGTACTTGAACTTGCATAAGCTGTCCATATACTTGCAACATTAAAATCAAGCTCCATTCTTGCAATCTTGAAGCAAAGCCTTCAAATTTTGGCAAAATCCAATGCCTAGAAGCCTTTGGAGGCATCAAGAGCCAAAAGCCCCATGATTCCAATATTCAAAGACTAGAAATTTTGAAAGAATCAAGTGGCTGCCCTGTTTGCCCCAAATCAAGAGAAGAGAATGCTCCAATCTTACTTGAAATCCTCAATGTAGACCCAATGTGCATTATAGATGCTTCCCCTTGACTGTTGGAAGCTAAAAGGCATCAATAAGAAGCCAAATCTTCAAGAAATTGAAGGAATATTCATGCTGTCCATTTTCAGCAATGGTTAGGGTTTTGAAGCTCCAAGAATTCAAGAGAGAGTGATGAAGTTTGCTTCTATCATGCTGTAGACTTGGAAGAGAGTTTGTAAGTGAACTTGAGTAGGCTAGAAGTTAAGCTTGGCCTTCATTTTTGCTCACATTGATGGAATGTGTCTTCAAAAAAACTGGTGCAAACAGTCCATGAACCTACATGTTTACTTCATGATTAAAATAAGGCTTAAGCAAGGCATATAGGTACTCTATAACAAGCTTACAACATGAAGAATTGATCTATGGTAGTCATTTGGACCATCAAGGTATTGGGAAAGAGATAGAAGCAAGATCTTGGCTATGGAGTTGTAGAGAAAGGCTATAGGAAGAAGAAAGAAGAGAGAGAAACTCTCTTTTTACAAAAGTAACCCTTGTTTTAGTCCATTCTTAATCCATGTTAACCACAGTTAACTCAAGGACCTCTAAAATGTCATGAAAAGAGCCACGACCTATTATTTTCACCATAGATCCTCCAGTATCTTCATGTCCAATTCCAAGAACCTCCATATTAGTGATGACTTGATACAGATAGCCAGTCATGGTTTTAACTGTGTCAACCATTGTAACAAAATCTTGTACTCTGGTTACTTGTCACCTGTTCCTGTGACTAAATTTTCCAAAGAAAATGACTCTTCCCATGGATCAAAATCCATACTCTGATACCAATGTAAAATAACTAATTCTCACAGCAAGTAAAATAACTGAAAATACAAGAAATACACCATATGTTCCAAGAAACCATAGCCAAGGTGGCTAGGCATGAAATTATATTGCCATGGAAGGCTGAGAATCAAAGATGATTGCTGCAACATGATTACTCACCTCGTGCCAAGGTGGGACATGGTATGCACCCCATGATCATGGTGGCTAAGAGTATGCACTCTTTTAGATGGTGGAAGGAAGGAAACCTCAAAACATGTATTCTTCAAAATGGCAAAATATCCCTCACATGTTACATCTCCACCTTTTATATTAAACCCTAGGCTAAGGCATTTATGCTTTATTACAATGACTTGAGAAATACCCTTGTTATCATGGAAATCCGTACTACATTGTTAGAGTAGTAGACATGTTAGTTTGGGATGTGTCAATTGCATTCTTAATTCATCAGCCAAACGTCCAAAGCTCAACATTTTCTTGTTCCAACAGGGCATTATGTGCCAATAGTTCCTCCACACTTTGCCCTGGCAATGCTAATGCTGCTACTTGTGTTGCCATCTCTATGATGTGCTCATGTTCTTTAGGTATAAGCACAAAGGGTCTCTGTCTTGGTAGTTATCATCAATATGTTCACTTGGGGGATAGATGACAAATCTTGATTGCCAAGCTTTTTTATTCTTGTTTAATGATCCTTTGGGTCTCATCATGATTTAGCCTAGGATCAAGGATGTTTGTAGCAAACTATATATGGATATGTTATACTCCAATTCCTTGTAGTAGCCTCTAACAGAACAAAACACAAGTACAACAAAGTTTAAATCCATTTCTGAAGTGTGGCTTACATGTGGAAATCGATGTTGTAGTACTTAGACTTACTATTGGAGTATGAGTATGCATATAAGCCTTTAACACGATATAACACCAATTAACTAATCCTAATATCTCTTTTGGGAGGTTAGGCATATCTTTAACATTGACAAAGAGAAACTAAAATTTCATAAATACTTTCAAAGTGTTGAAATTTTACCTCGCACAACAAAAATATTTAAAAAGCAATGCAACACAACACAAGCATGTGACGAAGTCTAAATTCATTCTTCGAGTGTGAGGTAAGTCTCTAACACACATAGATATGGATATTTTACTACTTAGACTCACTATTGGAGGAGAGTGAGTGTGAGGACAACTCTCTTAATACGTGACAACATAAGCAACTAATCCTAAATCCATTTTTGGAATGTGAGACATGCCTCTAATACACATGAAGGGAAACTAAATTTAAAAATACTTTTGAAATGTGAGATAAACCTTTTTAAAAATTATATTTTAAAATTATTAAATTAAAAATAATTTAAAAATAAATGTAAAAATTACCTTTGGGTTGTTATGGATTGAGCTAGAATAGAAAAGGCAAGAACTTGTCAAAAAGCTTTTGAAATAATTTAAAATGTTCACCCACCATATTATTATAGTTATCATTTCAACAAAAGATTTTAATTTTAAAAAAAAACCAAAATCTTTCTGATTGAAACTCTTTTCAATCAAAATGAGTTTTATTTTGAAATGGTAGTATTTGGAAAAACCCTAAATAATACAATAATATACATTTAAAGAACATTATTCAAACCAAATAATGCAACCTAGAAGGATAAAATGAATGGTCCTCTTATTCTTTACTTATATATGATTATACAATATACTTATATAAGGGGTTCCCACATGGCTATTGGACATTGGTCTTTATCCAAACAACCTCCCACTTAAAGGCCAATACATCTTTATGTGAGTGTAAGAAGAAAGTGAAGATACTATCCAATGTCTATCAATACTCCACAATGTGTAAAACACTAAGAAGATAAAATCTTTGTGAAAAATATTGCAAGGTTATTATCTGCATGGACCTTAACAGGTGCAATGCAGTTTTTCTCAAGCACCTCCTTGATTTGCAAGAAAGATTGTGTTTCATGCTAACTAAATGGCACTCTAACTATTAGTGTAAAGTAGGAACCTCTCATGCAATGCCCAAAATTCCCACTAGACGAGTAAGTGATATAGTTTCCTTGCATATCCTAGTAGTTGCAACATATTCATCCTCAATGGTAGATAATCCGTATATGGTTGCAATCAAGATACCCATGAGAGTGCATTACCTGGTGAATATGAAAACAAAACTTGTCATAGACCTCCTAAAGTCTAAGGTTCCTATGAAATCATCATTTGCATATCCAAGAATAGGTGTACTCTTTCTTCCAAATCATATACATATAGATTTAGTGCCATTTATCTCATGATACTCTTCACTATCTCCCAATACTTATTGATAGGGTTTTCTATTTACTTAACTACTCTCACTTCATAGGCAATGTTTGGACGTGAGCAACCATAGCGTACATTAGCAATTATGGATATATAAGAAACCTTGGCTATTTCATCATTTTTCTCATTTCACTTAGGGTTTTCTTCTTAGCTAAGTTTCAAGTATGAAGGCAATGGAATACTAATTGCCTTCCCCCTCTCCATATTGAGACACTCCAATACCTTTCCAATGTATTCCTTTGAGACAAATAGAGTATTGTTTTTTCACTATCCCTAAGTCTTTCATGTCAATTTTTTCATGCAATGTTTCTTTAGTTCATCCATATCCATGATTGATTTTCTCATAAAGTTGCTATCCATAGCCTTCCTAGCATATATGCAATAATTAGTCTTACTTCTAGTGTATCACTAAGACAAAGTAGAGAATCAAAATCATAAGGTTGCTATTCATAGTCTTCCTAGTGTATAGGCAATAGTTAGTCTTACTTCTTGTGTGCCCGTAAGACTACATAGAGAATCAAAATCATAAGGTTGTTGTGCATAGCATTCCTAGTATATAGGCAATCAATGTCACTTCTAGTATACCCTTGAGATTGTATAAAGGTATCAGACTTATAATACCATTTTCTAGGAGCCTTCTGACCATATGAGCTCTTATATAGCTTAGACAACTACTCCCTTACCTACCACAATAAGACCTTCATGTTGTTTCATATATATGTCCTCATACAAATCTGTATGCAAGAAGGTTGTATTTACATCCATCTGCATAAGCTTCATAACTTCTTTGGCAATACAAGTGCTTTATAAGAGTGGTCATCTTGACTACTAGTTAAGAATATCTCATCAAAGTCAATTTCCTTGTCTTGCCATTGGCTACCAATCTTACCTTGAGAGACATCTTAACTTAGGCCAAGCTTTCTCATAGGCCACATGGAGTCCACTCCTAAGCTCATTTAGAGTGGATTGTACATGTCAACCCTTGATGAGAGATTCATCATACTTACTTCTCCTTGGACTAACTCAAGTTGGAGATTTGAGTTGTACTGTCTAACTTTTGGTCATGCTTACTTCAAGTCCATTTCATTATCTATTTTGATATTGGTACCCACCTTGATGAGTAGTATCCATCTTAAGTGCTCACATTTCTACTCACATTGAGTTGGAACAACCTCTTATCTTGAGTGAAATTACAACTCCAATACCTTAAGTGGAAATTATCTTTGATACTCAAGATTTAGTGCTCACTTACTTGGAGAAAATGTTGACACATCTACTACCTCAAAGTAGTTGCCTACCTTGGGTTGACACTTATCTTGGCACTACTCTGAGTGGGAACATCCACTTTTGATTGTCTTTATGCTTGCTTTGAGTTCTCATCTTGCTTCCACCTTGATTTCCAACACACCAAGTCCTTAATAAATTACCTCAAGCCCATAGTGTAGCCACCTCAAGTCATTGCCATGACCCGACTCAAGTGCTCATACATCACTACTCAACAAGATCTTTGCATGCCACCACCCCAAGTTGGAAAGTCCACTAAGTATAAAGGCTTCCACCACCTTGAGCTTAAGTACCTTGAGTCCCATCCTAAATTGGATGAAGCTAAGTCAACCAACCACACTATTCATCACTTCAAGTCATAGGTCTTCTCACAACCCTAATCTTGCCACAATCATATTCGTGCTTGTTTTCACATGTCAACACGTGCAGTCACACAAGAACGCATTATTGAGTGCAAAAATGATTGGATTTTTTGCTATCTTCTATTGATTTTTGAAGCTTTATTCATGTTTTCTACATGTTTATGTGATTTTTGACTCTTGTATGATTGATTTTGAGAGTGCTAGGATGAGTTTGGTTAGGCTTGAATATCTTTTGAAAGCTCATTGAGGTTTTTGGTTTGATTCATTATGTTCTTATTAGTTCTATTGGGTGACTATTTGGTTTTGATATGTTTATTTTGGCTCTACTAGGCTTTGTTTTTGTGTAATTGAAGCTTTGTGGTTGTGAATGAATGGGTTGATCCCCTTTGATGTGGTATGAAGGCTAATATCAAAGATTGTGAGAAAGAAGAAGTTGAGGAAATGCTGGCTAGAGAGTCCTCCAAAGACTAAGGGACATCAATAAATCCCCATGTTCCCTTCTCTAAAGTGATGACAAGTTGGATGGTACCAATTACTAGTTGAGGGAATGTTGGCTAGAGAGTCCCCAAAGACGAAGGACGACAAGAAATCCCTATGTTCCCTTCTGTAAAGTGATGAAAAGTTGGATGGTACCAATTACTTGACGAATGAGTCATTCTAGAGCCAAAGCATTGGAGCATCTCTTAAGGTACATGAGAAGATAGAAAGTGAAGGCTAAAGTGGAAAATGAACAAGCAACAGAAGAATCCTTTGATGCCCTTGCAACACTCTTAACAACAGTCCCAATGATACAACCAAACCAATGTTCCCTTTCTAGTCAGACACCCCTTGGAAATGTTAATGATCATCATGCCAATATATTCCCATTGCCAATTTTTAAGGGAGAGTACAATGAAAACCTCGATCTTCATGTGGTAGAGTTCATGGTAGCATATGTGGCCATCAATGCCAGAACCCTAGAGCATTGGTTGGCAATATTCCTTGCCACTTTCAAGGGCACAACATTTTAGTGGTATAAAAGACAAGAAACAAGAACTTTTGGCACATGAGATTGGCTTTCCTTACCTTAGGTGTGAAGGCTTCAAAGAGAAATGAGAGAATAATTCATGAATTTAAGCCAATTAGCTAGAAGATGTGTTGAATCCTATGTCTCTTAAATGGAGTCCATATTGAAAATATGGTCCAACAACAACCTAAACGAGGAAATCTAGAAGGCAATGTTTCTTCAAGTACTACAAGCAGAGGTTTGAATATTTATGGGACTAAGAAGACCAATAAATGTGCAAAAGTGGCAGAATGTATGATGAGGTCGAGACGAGACTAGGCATGAATCTAGGAAGAGGAGTTATGCCTCCCTCAATGCTAGGAATTGTATATCAACCTAACTTAGTTATCATGCCTATACCCTATCCCTATCAATAGGTGCCTATAATATCCCAATATGGTGCTCCAACCCAACAATGGCAAAGAAAATGATGCCTCAACCACAATGGTATGCCTCATTAAATCTCACATCAACAATGAAATCCCACCCATTGGAGTCAATGGGTAGGCCATTCAAACAAGAGCTTTGAATCCAATACAAAATAGAGCTCTCTTTGCATCAATCTAGCAAATTTATGCAATAATCGTAGAGAGATGCCAAAATCCCACTACAAGTGCATCAAAAGGAGAAAGTCTTAAAGATTACTTTCTAATGCACTTTTCAATATAAAAAAGGAGCTGACAGATGTAAAACAAAATACTTGTAGATCTTAACGTGCGTGTCTTTAATGTTAGAGGCTTAGCCATAGATGTTATGAGATCAAACAGATGGTGTGGAAAGTACCATCAAGTGGTGCATTTAGCCATTGAATTTACCCAAGAACCAGCTATTTTGGAAGCCTTCCATTCCTATTGCTTGAGAAATAACCATATAGAAGAAATATGCTCTCTGAAGGAGATTCATGATAGAAGAAAGAGAGAAGAAGGTGCATGGTTTAATCTATTAGAGTCCAAGATGACAACACAGAACATTGGGCCAAATCTAGAGAGTTCAAGTCACCAACTTCAGCCATAAAATATTTTCTTTCCAAAGTTACAAAGAACCTCTTTGGTAGTGGTCAGAGGTCCGAAGTTGAATGTTATCAGTGTGGAGAGAAAGACCACAATTTTCCAAATTTCCCTAATCCAAGAAGGTCAATGGACTACAAGCCATTATGTAGTAGATGCAAAGGAGAGTGTCACGTTGCAAAGGATTGCTCAAGTCTAGCCCCTGCAAGTGCAATCACCTTTAAAAGTCAACCAAAAGTATAAGAATATGTTGAGAAATGTGCAATCACACCCACTCTATAGCCCCTTTGTAATGAATAGCAAGGCAAAGGATCACATTGCAAGTAAAGCCTTAGACTAGGTCATGTATGCATGGTTTATTAAAACCAAAGTTGGTGAATACCATGGTCCCTTTCCACCTTTTTCCACCTACCAATGCCATGTCAAGATTGTGGGAGAGAAGGAAGGAGTCTCACTTGTAGCTTTCTTGCTTGCACAATGGGGGAATACATACAAGGGTGGAGGCTGAAAACAGTTTTCCTCTTCTTAGTTGTGTAAGCCAAAAAAAAAATCACATACAAAGAAATAGAAGAACCCTATATATGGGTCTCAAACCAAAGACAACTAACTAAGGTGGCATACTAACTGAGCCACGAACTAGAGTAGATAAGGATAGCTGTCATCTAGCTATTATTCATGGGCGGTGTACCAACCGCATCTACAACTGACAAGTCGGTGACATAAATGCACAACGGTCACCCTGGCATATCACGAGTGGAGCTCGATATCTCAACACTCCCCCTCGAGCTCAATCCCAATTCCTGCACACCAAGCAGGTCTCTGAACTTGCACAGCTTCTCTGCACCCAATGCCTTCGTAAATATGTCAGCTACCTGATCCTCTGTGCTGACATAAACTAGATCAATAAGACCTAGTAAAACCCTCTCCCGCACATAGTGATAATGCACCTCAATGTGCTTTGTTCTAGCATGATAGACTGGGTTATTTGACAAGTGTATACTACTCATGTTGTCACAATAAATGACAACTGGCCCATCTGTAGACTGATGCATATCATAAAGTAGCTTATGCAACCAAGCTACCTCACATGCAGCCATTGCTGCACCCCTATACTCAGCCTCTGTGCTTGACAAGGCAACTGTAGGCTGTTTCTTTCTGCTCCAAGTGACTGCAGCACTCCCAAAAGAGAACACATATCCACTGGTAGATCGTCTATCAGAAATACTACCAGCCCAATCAGCATCAGTGTATCCATGCAGCTGTATCTAAACCCCAGTCTCATAAAATAGTCCATACTGCAATGTGGACTTCACATACCTGAGTATGCGTCTAGCCGCATCCAAATGCGGTTTCCTTGGAGCCTGCATAAATTGACTTACCAATCCAACAGCATAGCTCAAATCTGGCCTGGTAATAGTCATATAAATCAAACTTCCTACTATGCGTCTGTACATAGTAGGGTCTTCCAGAAGCTCACCTGCATCTGTGCTCAGCTTCACATTCTGCTCCAAAGGAACTGAAATAGGCTTACAGCCTGTCATCCCATATTTGGACAGCATGTCCAATCCATATTGCCTCTGCAAGAGCCGTATCCCACTTGGTGATCTAATCACCTCAATGCCCAAGAAATAACGCAGCTCTCCCAAATCCTTCATCTCAAACTTCTGCTTCAATAGCATTTTCACATGAAGGATATCTTCATCACTGTCACCTGTCATAATCAAATCATCAACATAAATGACAAGTAGCATAATACCTTTCTCTGTTTTTCTCACATAAAGTGAGAAATCTGCCTTGGAAATCTGAAAGCCAATAGTGACAAGATACTGTCCTATCTTGTCAGACCATGCTCTAGGTGCTTGCTTCAAGCCATACAAGGCTTTCTTCAACCTGCAAACAAACTCAGGATGAACAACATGCACATAACCTGGTGGCTGCTCCATATAGACCTCTTCTTGCAAATCACCATGCAAGAAGGCACTCTTTACATCCATCTGATGTAAAGACCATCCCTTTGATGCAGCCATAACAATGACTGCTCTTACGGTTGCCATCCTTGCAACCGGACTGAATGTTTCTTCATAGTCAATGCCATATGTTTGTGCATACCCCTTGACTACTAATCTTGCCTTGTATCTGTTCACAGAACCATCTGCATTGTGCTTTACCTTATAAACCCACTTACAGCCAATTGCATTCTTACCTTTAGGCAAAGATATCGATTCCCATGTAGCATTTGCTTCCAAGGCATCCATTTCTTCATCCATGGCTTTCTCCCATTTTTCTTTTCCCATGGCTTGCTCAAAAGAAGTGGGTTCTAGTTCCCGTATCACCTTGACCATATATGCATAGTGAATGGTTGTAAATCCATCATATTTCAGCCTATCCACAGGATACCTAACTCTGGTAGACCTGCGCAAAGTGGGTTCACTCCCATGTGCTCTCAAAACATCCCTCGTCTTCCTTACTCCAGGTGTAACAATAGAAGGAATACCCAACTCATCATCAATGCTCTGTTCTGAGCCACTGGATTCACCATCCACATAAGACTGACCTGCATTCACATCAAACATGGGCTGATCTACCTTCTCTTTTCCTTTTCGTGATACCTGCATACCACTATCTGCACTGCTTTGAGAAGATTCTCCTGATCTCAATCTGCCTGTCCATGGAGAAGAATGTGAACCACTGCCAGAGGACACTCCAGGTCCACTAATATCTTTTGACTTCTGCTGAGAATTCTGTGCAACATTACCATTTTGTGCATCTACATTATCAATCACATTTACTGGTTTATACCAGCTATTCATCTCATCAAAAACAACATCTCTGCTCACTATAAACTTACGAGTAGAAGGGTTATAGCATCTATATCCTTTTTGCTGCAGAGAATAACCAATAAAGATGCACTTCTCAGCTTTTGGATCCAACTTGGATCTCAACTCATCTGGCACATGAACATAGGCAATGCAGCCAAAAATTTTCAAATGAGAAATATCTGGTTTCCTACCAGTATACCTCTCCTCTGGAGTCATGCCATGTATTGCTGCAGTGGGAGTCCTGTTCATTATGTAGACTGCTGTAGCAACTGCCTCAGCCCAATAAAAATCTGACAAGTCTTTTTCGTTGAGCATGGCACAAGATACCTCTCCAATATGCCTGTTTTTTCTTTCTGTAATTCCATTTTGTTGTGGGTTATGACTGCATGAATATTGCTGCTTTATGCCATGCTCCTGCAGGAACCTTGCAAACTCATTTGAGAGGTACTCTCCCCCTCCATCTGACCTTAGGCATTTTATCTACAGACCTGTTTCTTTTTCAACCATAGCTTTAAGAGTTTTGAAATGCCCAAAAACTTCACTTTTCTTTTTCATAAAATACACCCAAACTTTTCTGCTATAGCCATCAATAAAAGTGACAAAATAATGACAGCCTCTAAGAGATGCGGCTTTAGTAGTCCACACATCAGAGTGGATTAATTCCAATGGCTTATTACTCTCTTGAACATGTCTAGGAAATGGTTTCCTTGCCTATTTTCCAAACTGACAGGCTTCACATACCTTATGCATTTCTGCAACCTTGAATTTAGGCAATCTTGCAACAATGTTTTGGGCCTACATTACTGTTTGCATTTTGGCCTCTTTGCCATCCACCACGACCTCTTTGGCTCCCCCTGCCTCTAGAGTTACCACGTCCTCCTCCATAGGACTGGTTTTCTTGAGTTTGCTGCATATTCTAATTTCTACCACGGCCTCCTCTACCTCTGCCTCTACCTCTTCCAGCATTTGAGTAGAAGACAGCTTCTTTTGAAGTTCCTCCTGAAGAAGATGCACCACCATTTCTCTGCTCCTCAGAAATTAAAAGAGCAATCAACTCCTCAAAATCAGGAAATCTTTCACGAACTGAAATGGATGTCCGAAACTGTGCATAATCCTTTCCTAGACCATTCAAGGTCACGGAAACTAAATCATCATCTTCCACTGGCGACCCAATGGAAGCAAGTGCATCTGCAATCTTCTTCACCTTCATGTGGTAGTCATTGATGCTCATATTTTCTCTTTGCACATTGTGCAACTCTTGCTTGAGCTGCATTTTCCTGGCTTGCGTATTTGTGCTATACATTTTTGACAAAGTATCCCATGCCTCCTTAGGCGTACTTGCATCTTGAATATGCACAATCATAGAGTCTGAAATACTAATAGACAGCCAGTACATAACTTTCCTGGCTCTCTTATGCCATGCTTTGAATGCCTGTATTTGCTGTTGATTGGGAACATCAGGAAGAACTGGTTCTTCTTCATTTCCTGCAACAAATTCCCAATATCCTTTTCCCATAAGGAAATTCGTCATTCTAAACTTCCATGCTTGGAAGTTGTTCTTGTCAAGCTTTTCAGTGACAATCTGTGAAAGAGAATCAGACGCCATTATAGAACACTGCAAAAATTCTGTCACTGCAAAGAACACAGCTTCAGCCTCACAAGGGCAAATCTGTAAAACTGACGAAAGTGGTATTTGACCACACAGTCACTTCCTAGTGACGATTTTGCATCAACAAGCAACAAGGATGATTCTGTAACTCCCAATGTCTCTGCGCACAGGCATACGATGCAATTTCTACAGTAACTTTTCACCGACCTGTAGAACAGTGGCTGCACAGCATAAAACTGGGCCTTTTCCTGAGTGCGTGCAGAAAAGTTCCGCCTCCAAAACAGGCCCCGAAATGGCCTCAAATCTAAAAAACGGGGTCGCTCAGGGCTAAAGCCCTGCCCCGCAGCATATACTGCCCTCTTGCTTCACCGCGAAGGGCGTCTCAACCTGAGACAATGCACTCTTGCAATTTCCGGCTGTGCTACCTGCAGAGATCTACTCCCAAAACAGAAAATGAAAGCAACACTGCTCCTCTTACCAGAACACCGCGAGCTTGGCTTGCTTTCTTGAGCTCCTTACCACTAACAAGGCTCTGATACCATGTCAAGATTGTGGGAGAGAAGGAAGGAGTCTCACTTGTAGCTTTCTTGCTTGCACAATGGGGGAATACACACAAGGGTGGAGGCTGAAAACAGTTTTCCTCTTCTTAGTTGTGTAAGCCAAAAAAAAAATCACATACAAAGAAATAGAAGAACCCTATATATGGGTCTCAAACCAAAGGCAACTAACTAAGGTGGCATACTAACTGAGCCACGAACTAGAGTAGATAAGGATAGCTGTCATCTAGCTATTATTCATGGGCGGTGTACCAACCGCATCTATAACTGACAAGTCGGTGACATAAATGCACAATGGTCACCCTGGCATATCACGAGTGGAGCTCGATATCTCAACATGCCACCTATTGTAAGCCTATAAAAGGCACTCATCCCCACACTCAATCCATCCATCATTCTCATTCAATTGTACTTGCATTATGCTTAAATAATATCAGTTGTTCTTCTTTGTCATTATTTATGTCTCATTATGATTATCTACTTTCTCATTAGTGATCCATCCTAGCATGCATCTTCAATATTTAATAGAATCTACTTCCAATTTGGTGGAATTGGTGTTGAGATATCAAGCTCCACTCATGATATGCCAGGGCGACCGTTGTGCATTTATGTCACCGACTTGTCAGTTGGTGCGGTTGGTACACCGCCCATGAATAATAGCTAGATGACAGCTATCCTTATCTACTCTAGTTCGTGGCTCAGTTAGTATGCCACCTTAGTTAGTTGAGTTTGGTTTGAGACCCATATGTAGGGTTCTTCTATTTCTATGTACTTGAGTTCTTTTGGCTTACACAAACTAAGAAGAGGAAAATTGTTTTCAGCCTCCACCTGTGTGTGCATTCCCCCATTGTGCAAGCAAGAAAGCTACAAGTGAGACTCCTTCCTTCTCTCCCACAATCTTGACATGGTATCAGAGCCTTGTTCGTAGTAAGGAGCTTAAGAAAGCAAGCCAAGCTCGTGGTGTTCTGGTAAGAGGACCAGTGTTGCTTTCATTTTTCTGTTTTGGGAGCAAGTCTCTACAGGTAGCACAGCCGGGAAGTGCAAGAGTGCATTGTCTCAGATTGAGACGCCCTTCGCGGTGTAGCAAAAGGGCAGTATATGCTGCGGGAAAGGCTTTAGCCCTTGGTTGCTTTGTTTTTTTGATTTGAGGCCATTTCGGGGTCTGTTTTGGAGGCGGAAGATTTCTACACGCACTCAGGAAAAGGCCCTGTTTTATGCTGTGCGGCCACTGTTCTACAGGTCGGTGAAAAGTTACTGTAGAAGTTGCATCGTATGCTTGTGCGCAGAGACATTGGGAGTTACAGAATCATCCTTGTTACCTGTTGATGCAAAATCGTCACTAGGAAGTGACTGTGTGGTCAAATACCACTTTCGTCAGTTTTGCAGATTTGCCCTTGTGAGGCTGAAGCTATGTTCTTTGCAGTGACAGAATTTTTTGCAGTGTTCTGTAATGGCATCTGATTCTCTTTCACAGATTGTCACTGAAAAGCTTGACAAGAACAACTTCCAAGCATGGAAGTTCAGAATGACAAATTTCCTTATGGGAAAAGGATATTGGGAATTCGTTGTAGGAAATGAAGAAGAACTAATTCTTCCTGATGTTCCCAATCAACAGCAAATGTAGGCATTTAAAGCATGGCATGAGAGAGCCAGGAAAGTTATGTACTGGCTGTCTATCAACATTTCAGACTCTATGATTGTGCATATTCAGGATGCAAGTACGCCAAAGGAGGCATGGGATACTCTGTCAAAAATGTATAGCACAAATACTCAAGCCAGGAAAATGCAGCTCAAGCAAGAGTTGCACAATGTGCAAAGAGAAAGTATGAGCATCAATGACTACCACATGAAGGTGAAGAAGATTGCAGATACACTTGCCAGTGGAAGATGATGATTTAGTTTCTGTGACCTGGAATGGTCTAGGAAAGGATTATGCACAGTTCCGAACATCGATTTCCGTCCGTGAAAGATTTCCTGATTTTGAAGAGTTGATTGCTCTTCTAATTTCTGAGGAGCAGAGAAATGGTAGTGCATCTTCTTCAGGAGGAACTTCAAAAGAAGCTGTCTTCTACTCAAATGCTGGAAGAGGTAGAGGCAGAGGTAGAGGAGGCCGATCTGGAGGCCGTGATAGAAATCAAAATATGTAGCAAACTCAAGAAAACCAATCCTATGGAGGAGGACGTGGTAACTCTAGAGACAGGGGGAGCCAAAGAGGTCGTGGTGGATGGCAAAGAGGCCAAAATGCAAACAGCAATGTTGAATACTACTACTGTGGTAAAATGGATCATATGGCTAAAGACTGCTATAAAAAGCAGAATGACATCATGAATGGAAAATTGCAACAAGGGAATTATGCATCTTCTAGTAGACAGGGTGATGACAGAAATGAGCATTTGTTTATAGTGCAGCACATGACCAATTCTGTGACAAGTGCAGAAGAAAGTAACGATGTATGGTATGTTGACTCAGGTGCATCCAACCACATGACAGGTCATGCAGAATGGATGGAGGATGCAAGGAAAATGGAAAAACCAAGATTTGTGGAGATTGGTGATGATACTGCACATCCTATTGTGCAGATTGGAAAAATTCCCTTGTCTATGCAGGATGGGAAAAAGAAATACCTGTCTGATGTATTTCATGTCCCGAATATCACCAAGAATCTGGTTTCTGTTGGTCAAATGGTTGAGCAGGGCTTGCAGGTCAGATTTAATCCTCATGGATGCTTTGTTGAGGATATGAAAAATAAGGGTCGCTTGATAGCAAAAGGAAAGAAGAAGGGCAAAATGTTTACATTGGATGTAGGCATGCCTGAATTGAGTGCAGCAATGTTTGCACATGGGACCGGTGTAGTTGCAGATATTGATATCTGGCATAAACGCATTGGTCATGTTAATGTACAACGACTTAAATCAATGTAGGCCCAAAATATTGTTGCAGGATTGCCAAAATTCAAGGTTGCAGAAATGCATAAGGTATGTGAAGCCTGTCAGTTTGGAAAACAGGCAAGGAAACCATTTCCTAGACATGTTCAAGAGAGTAAGAAGCCATTGGAATTAATCCACTCTGATGTGTGGACTACTAAATCTGCATCTCTTGGAGGCTGTCATTATTTTGTCACTTTTATTGATGACTATAGCAGAAAATTTTGGGTGTATTTTATGAAAAAGAAAAGTGAAGTTTTTGGGCATTTCAAAACTCTTAAAGCTATGGTTGAAAAAGAAACAGGCCTGCAAATAAAATGCCTAAGGTCAGATGGAGGGGGAGAGTACCTCTCAAATGAGTTTGCAAGGTTCTTGCAGGAGCATGGCATAAAGCAGCAATATTCATGCAGTCATATCCCACAACAAAATGGAATTGCAGAAAGGAAAAACAGGCATATTGGAGAGGTATCTCATGCCATGCTCAATGAAAAAGACTTGCCAGATTTTTACTGGGCTGAAGCAGTTACTACACTAGTCTACATAATGAACAGGACTCCCACTACAGCAATACATGGGATGACTCCAGAGGAGAGGTATACTGGTAGGAAACCAGATATTTCTCATTTGAAGATTTTTGGTTGCATTGCCTATGTTCATGTGCCAGATGAGTTGAGATCCAAGTTGGATCCAAAAGCTGAGAAATGCATCTTTATTGGTTACTCTTTGCAGCAAAAAGGGTATAGATGCTATAACCCTTCTACTCGTAAGTTTACAGTGAGCAGAGATGTTGTTTTTTATGAGATGAGTAGCTGGTATAAACCAGTTAATGTGATTGATAATGTAGATGCACAAAATGGTAATGCTGCACAGAATTCACAGCAGCAATCACAAGATATTAGTGGACCTGGAGCGTCCACTAGCAGTGGTTCACATTCTTCGCCATGGACAGGCAGATTGAGATCAGGAGAATCTTCTCAAAGCAATGCTGATAGTGGTATGCAGGTATCACGAAAAGGAAAAGAGAAGGTAGATCAGCCCATGTTTTGATGTGAATGCAGGTTAGTCTTATGTGGATGGTGAATCCAGTGGCTCAGAACAGAGCATTGATGATGAGTTGGGTATTCCTTCTATTGTTACACCTGGAGTAAGGAAGACCAGGGATGTTTTGAGAGCATCTAGAAGTGAGCCTACTTTGTGCAGGTCTACCAAAGCTAGGTATCCTGTGGATAGGCTGAAATATGATAGATTTACAGCCATTCACTATGCATATATGGTCAAAGTGATACAGGAACCAGAACCCACTTCTTTTGAGCAAGCCATGGGAAAAGAAAAATGGGAGAAAGCCATGGATGAAGAAATGGATGCCTTGGAAGCAAATGCTACATGGGAATTGGTACCTTTGCCTAAAGGTAAGAATGCAAATGGCTGCATGTGAGGTAGCTTGGTTGCATAAGCTACTTTATGATATGCATCAGCCTACAGATGGGCCAGTTGTCATTTATTGTGACAACATGAGCAGTATACACTTGGCAAATAACCCAGTCTATCATGCTAGAACAAAGCACATTGAGGTGCATTATCACTATGTGTGGGAGAGGATTTTACTAGGTCTTATTGATCTAGTTTATGTCAGCACAGGGGATCAGGTAGCTGACATATTCACGAAGGCATTGGGCATAGAGAAGCTGGGCAAGTTCAAAGACTCGCTTGGTGTGCAGGAATTGGGATTGAGCTCGAGGGGGAGTGTTGAGATATCGAGCTCCATTCGTGATATGCCAGGGTGACCGTTGTGCATTTATGTCACCGACTTGTCAGTTTGCAGATGCGGTTGGTACACCACCCATGAATAATAGCTAGATGACAGCTATCCTTATCTACTCTAGTTCGTGGCTCAGTTAGTATGCCACCTTAGTTAGTTGAGTTTGGTTTGAGACCCATATATAGGGTTCTTCTATTTCTATGTACTTGAGTTCTTTTGGCTTACACAAACTAAGAAGAGGAAAACTGTTTTCAGCCTCCACCTGTGTGTGTATTCTCCCATTGTGCAAGCAAGAAAGCTACAAGTGAGACTCCTTCCTTCTCTCCCACAATCTTGACAATTGGAAGTAGCCATGATTATGTATGCCAAGAAGAAAGAGGTAACAATTGCAGGAGAGAATGTTTCTCCAAAAAAGACAACATAATTCACACTTCCAATAGAGCCATAGAAGAGTACACACATACTAGTACAACCCCCAACACTCCAAGGCAATGAGAAAATCCAAAGATAGTCCAAGACGTGGACCAAGAGATCAAGGAGTCAAATGTAGTGTATATATCTCCAACCTTATGAGAGGTGAAACTATAATCTATTCTTGAAGAGAGAAGGAAAATGAAAACCGTCATTGCCCCATTCCTAAGCTACCTTGAAAGATCAATGGAACATATGAAGAAGTAATACTTGATCAATGACTTTGACACATTCCAACCTAGTTTGATATTCCATTGAATATTGATATTGTTCCTTATTTGCCAAAAAATATTCAAGAGCATTCTAACAAGGAGACATGGACTAAGGATCACTAACTATAAGTAAACCTAACAAAGCCTCAAAGCTAGTAAAGGAATTGGACCTAGCGAATGCCTTCCTACAGTGGAAGGGCATAAGGCTAGGGAGCCTTATAGTGCTATGCACAAAACAAATCATGTCGTGTGCAACGGGGGACTCAAGCCTCTGATGCAACTGATAAAAAATAGTGAGGAGCTATCAAAGGAGTTGTATCCTACTAGAAAACAACATCAAGGACAAAGGGTCGGGTGATGGGTATGCCAGTAGCAAGGGATGTACCTCAATGATCAAGGAAAAAGACTGTTGCATGAAGGAAGAAGAGAAATTTGTTAAGATGGGGCTCTGATATAATGGGGTTTCAACAAATTTTCATCTTCTACTATTGTTCTCTATCTTAGCCTCTCTCTCTCTCTCTCTCTCTCTCTCTCTCTCTCTCTCTCTCTCTCTCTCTCTCTCTCTCTCTCTCTCTCTCTCTCTCTCTCTCTCTCTCTCTCTCTCTCTCTCTCTCTCTCTCTCTCTCTCTCTCTCTCTCTCTCTCTCTCTCTCTATACACACACATACATATGATTTGAAAAGAGAATGAGAGTAACAACTATTAGTAGAAGTAATGTTAAAAGCATCAGCGAGTGACACCCAAAGGGAAAAAGAACATCAAGATCCTCAAGGAAGTAAATACTTTTTCAATCAATATCCGTTGATCAAGAAAGGATCATTTGAGGCATCGATGTCTTGGACTTGGATAGATCCATTAGTATTCCTTGCAAGTACCTTCTAGGGGCCCATCCAATGTTGTGAGTGTGCTTGTCTTTCTCAACTTTCCCATCTATTGATAAGTGACATATTGAGTGTAGTAATTTAGGCATTTTTATGTAGTGTAGGCCATGAGTACCTTGCAAATAAAGCCTTTCAAGCCATTTCTTTCCTTGGAAAGTGTCCACCACATGGCTCATCATGGCAAGCATGTCAATTTCGTCTTTTGCAACACATCTTTGTAGTACTTCAATCTTTATCTTTCTTATACAGTGCACCACCTATAGTAGGATATAGGATGGAGAGTCCAAAAGGGTATTACTAAGTAGCCAAGAGATTGGTGATATCTACATACCATGGGATAAGTGTCTTGACTAAAAATAGGGAGGGATCGAGAAGGTTTGAATAATCTTACTTCTCTTCATCACTTTGAGGATCCATGAGAGATAATCGGTTAGTACATGGGAATGACTAGGCTTTATGACCACTTCAAAATCAAACTTGCTATCACTCTTGTGAGTGACACTCTTCCACACAGAATATTGTGAGCTTACCTTTGAATCCAATCGAGTGCCTCCTCCCACCATGAATTTTCCAATATCTCCATGATTCAAGATATGCCCTCAAATAAGCTCCATCTCCAAGCTCCGAGCTTTGACCTCCATAGCCATGTGTGCAAGATGGGAGAAGGGAAGAAGATGATGATGAAGAGAGGAGAAGAATAGATTTTCCATGGTCCCTCACTCTCTCACACACTCTCTCTCCCTCTCTCACACTCCCTCTCTCATGCCCAAGAAGGAAGCAAGAGCAAGAAGCAAGAAGAGAACAAGTTTGGTCACACATGAGAATGAGTTTCTTCATTCATTTCTTGACTTTTATACATGCTTTATGTCATTGCGCGGCCATCCCCTTTTTGGTTGATCTTTGTCTATTCCTCTACTCTCTTTCGTTCTCCTTTCTATTAGCATAGGCATCAACCCACACCTCTCATTCTTTACAAGAGCCTAGTATCTTTTGCAAAATGAATTTCAATACACTTGGTACTTTTCTTGCTAACATTTTAGGGTGTACTTATTATTGTGTACTTTGTTTTACATTTGAGATTTTTCCTACACTTCGTGTCTTTAGATTTTTTTGGAGTGTGCCTTTGTCCTTCGTCTTCCTCTTGCCTTGGGACTATCTTCCATTTTCGATTTTTTTACATTTTCATATCGTTCTTCCAAGGGTATAACATTACCCCACTCCTAGTTGGGTGCCAATCCCATGGCAATTGATGATATGGGCTGAAATTGTAGAGGGTTGGTGTGGAATGGTTCTTGGGGCCTTTGGAGAGGTGCGCCACATTGGGAATACTTTGCGAAGTGAGCTTGGAAGGTTGCCGATGGCGAGGATAGATGATTGGTTGAAGGCGGCCTTCATAGGTGTTGGCTTATTGCATTGTTGTATAATGTTCCTGAAAAGAAAAAGAGTGTACTTCCTAGGGAGTAATCTCTTCCTTACCATGCAGTGCACTACACAAATGATGGTAAAATTGGGAGATGGGAACCATAAGCAAAGCCTAAGGTGTTGTCCCACACTTGAGGACCCAATTCGTGTAAAGGAAGATGTTGTGAGTGACTTAGGGAGACATATCTATCAATCATGTCCTACCCTTTATGTTCCCTAAATTGTGAAGTGGGGGAGGGCTAGGTGGCCCGTAAGTGTGGTGATTGCAATGCTCACAGGGTACAGATGGACAGACTTCATGTTTGCATTCCTCTTGTTTTCCATTTCTTTCTCTTATTTCCTTTCTTTTCTATTGTGTTTGATTTTTTCTCTTTTTTTCTTTTTCTTTTTTCTTTTCTTTTTTTTTTGAATTACAAAGGGGACACATTAAGTAGCATCCGTTTGTGAGCAGGGGCCAAGTTACATGGAGGCTTCATGTTAGCTCTTACATTGAGTAGTGTAGATGACAAAATGGGTAGTTATACCCAATGAATCTACTATCACTCATGTCTTCTAATAGGTTTATACAAAATGTTGGCAAGAGGGTGACTCTCATCATGAGGCAGACCATTACACAACTATCTATTCTTGGAGGGCTAGTTACCACTCTTCCTCTGTAGTAGGTTTTTGTTTTAATAGTATTTACAATAGGCAGAGATAGTTACAAGTGGAGATGAAGCCAAGATCTGGGCATGAGGAGAAATCCTTGAGTGAGATTGCTATTGATGGGTGAAGGTCCCTTTCTGTGAAGATTGGGCATTCTTCAGGGGTCAAGACATTCACTTTGTAGATCAAAGGGAAGTCATATCTACCATGCACCTCCTAGTTGAATTCAATTCCAATTCTCCTCAAATAGGGCATGTAGGTAGGATAATCTATCTCATGCAGTAAGGGGTTGTAGAAAACCATCTAGGCCTCTAAGTTAGAGTCCCAGATGTTTATGTGCCACTTAGGCTAGGCCTCATACTCTTTCACTCTCCAAGGCACCTCCACCACCTTGTCTTCCCAATAATCAATAAAATACTATTGCCACCTCGTGGGGTGTCTCATTCTTTCATCCAACCATCTCCTTTCTAGCCTTGCCAAGAGCTTTATTAGATCGTCTACCACACTTGGAGATAGTACCATGTCTAGTGTACAAGGGAAAGTGAAGGAGAATTTGAAAGGATAGCTGCAGTTCTCCCACTACTCCCACACTGCAAGTTCATGGCCCCAGTTATAAGGTTACACTCCTCACTTTGGGGTATGTCCACATGTGGAACTTGCAATGGCTTGGCTTGGAGTTTCATGTGGGTTAGTTCCACCCACTCTCTACATTTGTGCCTCATCTCCACCATCCTTTTGGGTGGCATGGCTTCCTCCCCTTGCTCTTTTAGTTGTGCTTATGGCTACAGGGGGGCTGGGTTCATGCAGTTGTTCTTCCTATTCTTGGTCATGCTCAAAATCTGGCCCTTCTTCTTAGATCGGCTCTATCAGCTCTTGTGGAAGCAACTACAGTTGTTTCTCTGGCTCCCCAAATCCTAGTTCTTGCAAGGTTAAGCTAGCTGAGATTAGATGGGCTTGTTGCTCCTCCACTCCCAAGCTAGTACTAGGCTTGCATGCCTTGGCATGGAGCCCATGTTGCAACACTCTCCTTGCCAACTCTAATTTTCTTTTTACTTCCTCAAGTGTTTCTTCTTCTCTTGATTGCGTGACATTCAACACTATGCTCAAAAAAGCTCGTTGTTGCTCTAGCATTCCTATCTCCATAGCTGTGGCTTTGTTCTCTGTCATGATGTGTTCACTCTCTGAATGGGCCAATCTGTAAGCTAAGTCTTTGATTCTATCCTCATTCTTGGCTTCCCATTCCTCTGCTTTCTCTTTCATCTACTCCGACCCTTGATTTTGGTACTAGGCTAGAGTAATGATTACCTATTCCTAGTCCTACCACAATATATGAATTTGTTGTTACTCTTGGTTTTGGTGCTCTACTTGCTCCCTTAGTATTGCATGTTCATGAAGAGCTTCTTGAAGTTGGTTTTGTAGCTCTATCACTTTCGTAGCCTCCTCATCTTTTCGTGTCTTTATCGCATGCAGCCCTTTCCTTGCCTCCTCTCTTTGCCTCTTCAAGTCCTCGTTCTCTGGGCACTTGTTTTCCCTAGAGTTGAAGGTACACATTTCTTCTAGGGCTATATGATTGTCTCTTTCTTCATCATATATATCTTTTAAGCTCTCTTCTCCTTGCCTTGCCTTTAAGGCATCTTTTAATGCAATTGTCTCCATGTTGTTTAAGATGGTCATTATTCTTGTTTTTTCTACCTATATATAGGTTGTAAAGGCATTCTTCTCTTCTTCCAGCTCTGCAAGCATGTCCCTTTTCTCCTCAATCATCTTGTTGAGTTGGCTTTGAAGTTCTTTTACCACTCTTTGTATTCTTGAGTGTTACGCATGGTTGAAGGAATGAAAGTAGTTGATACTAGCCTTTTCATTCCTACAAGGAGGCTCCTTCACTAGGTGCAAGCACAATTTCTTGCACTTTGCTCACTAAATACTACACCCAACCCATGATATTGCTTTCATTGACCGCTCCTTCAACAGTTCCTTGTAGTGGTGTGACTGTGTAGGTGGGATTGTGTGTAAAGGGGCCTTTTCCTTGCCTTTTGCCCCACCATTGGCATTTGGCTTGTCTCTTTTGCCTTAGCACTTGTGCTGCTTGTCATATCTTCCTAAGTGGGGCTCATCATTGCTGATTCTTGAGAGCAGGAGGGTTGATCTATTGATCTCCTAAGATAGTCAATGCTATCTCTTCCTCCTCTTATTGCCTCATTTGCTCCTCCTCCTGTTCTTATTTCTTCTTGCACTCCTCTTCAAGCCTCTTTGATTCCTCTTCCATCCTCTACAACTCTTTGTTTTCTTATTTCTTCTTACACAAGACAAAAGAAAAGAAGAAAAGAGAAGAAGAAGAGAGGAGATGATGGAGAGCTTCTTCTCCTTGATCCCTCCACCTCACACACTCACTCCCTCACACTCTCGCACTTCCTCTCTCAAGCACACACAAGCAAGCAAGAAGGAGAGTAGAAGAAGAGACCACTTTCGGCACACACACCAAAGAATGAGCTTCTCATTCACTTTTTGAGTTTATATACAAAACCCTTATCCCTTTTGGGCAGTTATCCCCTTTTTTACATGGCCGGCCATGGCTTAGTAGGCCGTCTTTCCTATTGTCCTCCTATCTTTCTAGATTCCTTTCTACCATTCATCCACCCTTACAATTTGCAGCACAGGAGGGAGTTTGGTGCGTTTTTACAAGTACTTTGGTTGCACCTTTACATTCAAAGGTGCGCCTTCTCTTTTTTAGCACTTTTTGGGCTCTAGTGGCTGTGTCTTAGACTTCTTGTGGCCATGTCTGTGATTCCATAATGCTATAAAGAATGAACTTTCTATTTCAGTCACTTGTCTCATGGAGACTCTTTTTTATCTTCATACTTGCTATTTCATTCTCCCAAAATAGTTACAAGAATCGACATTTTCTATTTCTAGGGTATCTAATTCCATTTGCTCCCCTCTATATGAGATTTTTGGAAGCCTCATAAAGTGCTTTATTGACATTTATTAGTTATGATCTTATAGGCTAATTGTCTCTTTAATATCGAGACTTTTTCTTTGGGGTTCTGTTAACCCCAACACGAAGAAATCAAAAGGAAATAAAAAAGACGCATGGCAAAGGCGGAAAAAAGGTAGCTCGACTGAAGAAAGAAGAGGAGGAAAGGCCAAAGGCGCAAGGGCAACCTTAAGAGTCCAAGGCAAATGCAAAAGGGGAAAGGCGCATTTTAAAATAAAAAGGCGCACCCTGAAATCTTGTAAAAGAGTGCAGGGCTCTCACCCGTGCAATTTGTAAATGTAGATGGGCGGTGGAAAGGAAGCTAGGAAGATAGAAGGACAATGGGAAAAAGGGCATGGGCTATGGCCGGCCATGTAAAAAGGGGAAAAGGGAATGACCGCCCAAAAGGGATTTAGGGTTTTGTATATAAAATTGAAAAGTGAATGAGAAGCTCATTCTTGTGTGTGGCCAAAAGTAGCTCTCCTCTTCTTCTTCTTCTTCTTCTTCTTCTTGCTTGCTTGAGCTTGTGCTTGAGAGAGGGAGTGTGAGAGTGTGAGGAAGTGAGTGTGTGAGGGTGAGGGACCGAGGAGGAGAAGCTCTCCATCGTCTCCTCTCTTCTTCTCTTCTCTTCTCTTCTCTTGTCTTGCTCGCGGCAATGGAGCTTGGAGCGTGGAGCTTGAGGATGGAGCTTGCTTGAAGCTTCCACTTGGATCGTGGAGCTACCGGAGTGCGCGGGAGAGGAGGTAACTCGAACGGCATCAAGGTAAGCTCACTACACCCGTAGATATGGATGGCATGTCGGCTATGTGAGAGGTAGCCATTAGTCCTCGGCTTGGAACGCTTGAAACAATAAGCGGTCCGTGGGTCTTGGCGGTTGAGTGAAAGCTCCCACAGGTTCGATCTTATTTAATATTATTTTATTTTGGCATACATGGGATCCCAGTTTGACAAGACCATTCCTTGCAATGATTCAATGCAAATACCAAATTTGAAAATATGTGATTTGAAATAGAACTTAATCATCTTCCTCTGTAAAAGAGAGCATCATGCAACTTGTCATTAGATATGTAAAAGTGGAATGTCTTTTCCAAAACCTCTCCAATGCTCATGACATAAATTATGTGAATAATGTAACTTGGTTAGACCACTAGTGCATGTATTGTTTCTCATTTTACAGCTTAATGAGCAATTCTTTGCAAAAAAATCAATAACTAAAACAACAACATCATATGGAAACCTCATCAAGCACTCTTTAAACAACTTTGGTTGCCATCAGAAAATGAAGTTGTGCTTGATGAAACACGTAAGATGTGTTAAAAGACACGAGATCTAGAGCATGGTAGATGCGAAAGCTATGGAGGTTGGTAGAGAAAGAGTGAATTCATGAAGACATAGACATGACTGATTGTTACACAAGTGAATTAGGTTCCAAGATGGAAGCTTGGACTCATAAACACAATCTTGTGTATAGATTGACAATGACACACAGACTTTATTGAAGGAAAAAAGTACTATGACATTGCATTAGAAAAGAGAGGAATTACAATGCTTTATAGGAATTGGATGGTAGAACTTCTCCTATTGTGCTTATGGGATTCTAGTCCTAAGCCGACACTGCTCCATACAAAGAGGCTAAGTAGGTATGATTGCAGAAATCTCAATGCCCCTCCTCAATCACAACCAGAAGTATAAAGTGTATAGAGGCTTTAGTGAGAGCAACACTTGAAAGTGTGGGCACACCATAAACATGGAAAAACACCAGAGGCTATCTCACAAAAAAGGCTAAGTGTGGAATCAATTGATACATGACCTATAAGAAAAGGTTTCATGACAAAGTTATTGTGAAGAGTAGTAAAAGTACAAGTAATCTTTGAAACTTGTCACAAAAATCTCACTATTTTTGTGACCACAACATAAACCAAAATATATTTCATTGTATGATTTTAACATTTTAACCATTTTTGTATCACTATATAATGAAGAACACATTTCATACTATGATTTTTCCATTGTAATAGTAAAAACAAAGGGAAAGAGAAGGGACATGGCAACATAAAAAACAAAAACCAAAGTAGGAATCAAGAAAGCAATCATAGAATGATAACACTACAATCATATGATACATGATAAAATACAATCACTAGAAGAAACACATGACAAGGTTACACAAATGAGCATTGCACCAATGGAAATGACTGCCATCACATGGGCCTCCATTTTCTTGTGTCAACAACTTATAATAGCAATATGCTAGTACCCAAACTAGATGGAATGCTCTAAGGTTGTCCCTTATACGAAAGTAAAGAGAAGATGGAATCTAGAGATTATTACATAGTGCTCCAATACGACAAAAAGTTCTATTGAGTATCTAAGATGGAAGCATAGGGTGGTATAAGGTACAATTCGAGAGCCTTCATATCAATATATACTCTCCTACACCAAATGTTTCTATAGGAAATAAATGTTGTGCTATAAGTTTTCTATAAGGAATATAATATGCACAATGACATGTAGTACATGTTGACTATAACACACGTCACAAAATAGAGGAACAAAAGATAATAGGAGTGGTTTGAATTAAGCTAAGAGTCTTCAAAAAGATGCACATGATGCTTCACAATACTTTTTATCCAATCTGCATTTAGTGTATATCATTTTTATTGGGTGAAACTTGAGGCACTGTGCTCCAAAAGGAATACATTAGATCTCTTACTTCAGTTGTGATGATATTGTGTCAAGGCAATTGTCTTTGATAAGCACTCAATGGCAAAACTTCCTCATCATCTTTAATCTCAAGGCAAGAATTGGCTACAACAATGTTTCTCTAGTGAATACCTAAAACAATTGCTATTCTTGTACAATTTATTTGTGCTATGCAATTGGTATTATTTGGCACTCTCATCAAAGGTGATCTCTTTAAGAAGAGCTCATGTGTGGAGTGGGGTACCATACATAGAAGCCATCTTGCTAATACATTTTTCCATCATGGGGATATTTGAATTCCTCTCTATAGTTTGATCTATGGATTCAATGCCTCAAACAATATCAATGTTGGAAACATCTTACCATATTCTCACTTGGCCCATTTGTCTAGAATGGGAAGTTGCCACATAGTTTATCCATGTTGAATTAATTTTTTGCGATACAGACAGTACTGAGAGGGAAAGAGCTATGAAATAGGAAATGAAAGGTGAAGACACGAGAGAGAGAGAGAGAGAGAGAGAGAGAGAGAGAGAGAATTAACTGTGAAAGTTGATATCACACAAGAGAGAGAGGGAGAGTGCTCTATCAGTATCGACTATCGAAGGAGATGACACAATACACATGAAGAGAGTGAGCCTAGAGAGGAATCACACAAGCAGAAGCAAGAGCTATGTTGGAAGGAGCAAGAGCAAGAGAGAAAGAGATACACAAGATGTGAGAACTCTAACAGTCACAATGTGTGATTGACCTTCTCTTTATTCAAATGTCACTAAAAGAATAAAGAATGAAGTAACAATGATGGGCACTTGTCACCTGTAGTGTATAGGTGTGCGAATACTGTCAGCATAGTAATACATGGATAACTAGGAACATGCATCTTTATCCCCAACAATCTCCCACTTAAAGGTGAAGGTGCCCCTAGTGAGGAGAGAACAAGAAAAAAATGACAAAGTAAAAATGCACATAAGTACAATAGGATGAGAAAAAACGACATCTTATCCAACGCCCATCAACTTCCTAAGGAAGGAAAAATGCTCTACTGAGAGACTTTTTGTGAGCAAATTTATAGGATTTTGGTCAATTGAGATCTTGACAAGATCAACAAACTTATTCTCAATGACCTCTTTGATGAAGTGGTACTGCACCTCAATGCGTTTTGTCTTTGCATGGAAGACTGGATTTTTGGCTAGCTGGATAGCACTTATTGAATCTGAATGCAGTGCATGAACCACATCAATAGTACCAAGGTCTGCCACAAAATAGCCTAACCAAAGAGTCTCCTTGTAGGCCTCAATGGTTGCAATATACTTGGCCTTGGTAGTAGAGAGGGCCGTGCAGTTTTGCACCTTGGACATCCAAGAAACGGTACCTCCAACAAAGGTGAAGACATACCTAGAGGTGGACTTCCTACTATCTGCATGTCCTACATAATTAGAGTCAATGTACCCCACCACTCATGTATTCTAGCCGCCATAATATATGCACATAGCTGATGTTCCTTTCAGGTACCTCATGATACCCTTAATGGCATCTCAATATCTTCAACTAGATGTAGCCATATAGGGTGCCACAAGTTCTATTGCAAATGCTATATCAGGAAGAGTGACTATTATGGAATACATCAAACTACCCATGGTGGATGTATAAGGAATCTTGGCCATATTGACCTTCTACTCATCAAACTGTGGATAATTGGCTTGACTAACCTTCACATGTTTGAAGATAGAGGACAATCAATAGGCTTACCATCCTGTATATAAAACTGCTCGAGGGCTTTTTGGATATACTCATTTTGTGATAGATAAAGGAGTCGCCTAGAGAGATAGCACGTGATGTGTATCCCAAGAATGTGTGAAGCCTGTCCAATGTCCTTCATCTCAAAGCTCTTCTTGAGATGAGTTTTCAAGGCATGCAGCTTATCAAGAGTGCTCCTAGTAATAAGCACATCATCCATATAGAGTATCAAAATCAAAAGGCTACCATCACGAGCCTTCTTTGTGTATAAACACGAATCCATAGCATTATGGCTATCTGAATGCATAAAATCATAAAAATTTTGGTACCATTTCCTAGGTGCTTGCTAAAGGCCACAAAGACTCTTTCTCAACTTGCAAACTACATGTTCCTTGCCTTTTTCTTCAAATCCCTTAGACTATTGCATATAGATCTCATCATGCGAGTCTCCATATAAAAAAGCTATCTTTACATCCATTTGATAAATGTCCAAATCTAGCTATGAGCAACCAATGCTAGTACCAAGTGTAGGGTCATCATTTTGACCACAAGAGAAAATACTTCATTGAAGTCAATACCATATTTCTGCTTGAAATCCTTAGCTACTAATCTATCCTTATAAGCAAGCTTAGGGCATCTAGGGGTACTTTTTAGCTTGTATACACATTTTCATGTTAGTGTCTTCTTGTCACTAGGAAAAGGAAACAAATCCCACGTATGGTTAGTCTGTAAGGAGTCAAACTTTGATTGCGTAGCCCTATCCCATGAGTGAATATCATCTTTGTGCATGGCCTCATTATAAGAGAGATACTCATCTACATTTGTCACCATAACATAATCCATGGAGAGTGTAAAGCACTTAGGATGATGTCTAGCTCTAGTAGAGCATCTCAAAGTAGGCTCATCCTACACAACAAGTGGGGCCTGGCCACTGGAGCATTAGCTACTGCTATTGCATGCTAACTAATTGGCTTTATGGGAGTAAAAGGCTCTTCTTAAGAGATCACCCTACATACCTTAACCACTTGATTAGGTTTCTTATACATCTTTTCCTCATGGAAAATAACATCATGGTTGCAAATAACCTTGTGAGCCTACAAATCCCATAGGCAATAGTCCGTCTCACTTGCATACCCATAACCAAGAAAAATTCATTTCAAGGACTTAAGACTAGCTTATTATGCTTGTCTTTGGAAAAATGGCAAAATGCCTCACAATCCAAGATGCACAAATTAGCATCATATGATGGAGGTTTCTAGGTTCAGACCTCCTTTGCAACCTAGCAATCAATAGCAATGCAAAGGGACTAGCTAATCAAGTGTACGATAGTAGTAACTCCCTCAGCTGAAAAGTGTTGGGGTAAGCCTACTTGGCTAAGCGTACTATAGACTCTCTCTTAAAGCATCGTGCTTATGTGTTTAGAAATACCATTTTGGGGAGGGGTATAGGGGGCAGTCAGCTAACACTTAATACCCTACTCATCACAAAACTGCTCAAAAGCTTTTGAGATATACTCACCCCCATTATCTAACCTTGGGCATTTCAACCAATACCCATACTAGTTCTCAACGAAAGCAAGCCAATGCTAAAAGGTAGACAATACATTCGATTTTTACTTAATAGGGTAAGCCTAGACCTTATGTCAATAATCATCAATGAATGTGATAAAGTACTTTGCACCACTTAGTGACTGATAGGGCATGGGACCACATATATTCGAATAAAGAAGATCCAAAGGCTTACCCTGTGCTTCATGCCAAACTTCTTATGTATGCTATGTGTCTGCTTGCCATATAAATAACGATCACAAGACTCAAAACACTTATGGTCTAGGTATGGAAGATACTGCAAACTGGTAAGTATCTTCATTCCTTTCAAAGACATGTGCCCAAGGCAATGATGCTAAAGAGATACATGTGGAACCACAGCCACATTCAAAACATGGTCAAATGATTCAAATACAAGTAAAGGATAGAGGGTACTAGACTTAGCACCATGTGTGCAACAACAAGATTCCCATTCGAAATCTTCCATGAGGAATCACAAAAGAGACAACATAACCGGCATAATCCAAGGTGCTAGTAGAGATAAGGTCCTTTGTGAGAGTTGGTATATGACACACATCATGAAGAGTGAATATGTTTTCTGAACCAAAACGTAGTTGGACATCACCAATATCAACTATCTCCAATGCTAATTCATTACCCAACTGGATAGATCCAATCATATTGCAATAGAAGTGAAAGTACTCTCTAATGAGGGGTCACATGAAAGGAAGCCCTTGAATATATCAACCAACACCAAGTACATCCTAATAAAGCATCAACCAACTGTGAAGCATCCAAAGAAGAAGATGCCAAGATTAGATCATGAGATACATCAAGCTACACCACATTAATCTCCTCAATCTTGACACTAGGCTTGCTAGGCACAATGCTACGATTGTCATCCTTGTCATGTACTTTACCCTTTCCCTTTTCCTTGTGCTTGTCTTAGTGCATTTTATGGCATTGTGACTAAATATGTCTTTCTTTTCCACAATAATGAAAAGTAAGATTGGACTTATGACTGCACGACCTACTACAAGATTGTCCACTTGTTCTAGATTGAGACCTATTAGAGTCTCTACCATGGCCATTTCCATCCAACCAATCTCTCACAATCAATGCATATGATGTACATGAAGCATCTGTGCTCTTTTTGTTCACCTCTTCTATCAAGAGAGCACTTTCAACATCTTGCAATTTCAACCCATCCTTAGCATAGAGAGCCGTATGGAAAGTATCGCATAACTTAGATAGAGTAACAAGAAGAAATAAAGGGTTCAAAGTATCCTTGAACTCATATCTCTTGTGAAGCTAAATAGATGATGATGGAGTGAAACTCATTCAAGTCTGCAGACATAGAAGTCCCTTTCTTCATACGAAGGTCCATCAACTATTTTGGCCAATACATTTGAGATGCAAGACTCTGCTTGTCATAAAGGTTCTTAATATGTGTCCAAAGCTCATATGCAGTCTAATTTTGAGTTAGAACATTGTATTGAGCTTTCTTAGAGAGTGATGAAATGATCGTGGACTTGTATAGCTCATCCAATTCATCCCAATCCTTGGTTGCAATGTTTTTGGGTTTAGCATCCCCATTTTTGACTAGTCTAACTTGCAATGTTTGCACTAAGATGACTTGCCATATCTGGGTCTTCCAATAGCTGCAATTAGTTCCATCTATGAAGATAGCACTGTCTTGAGAACCAGTAGCCATAATGAGACTAAGAAAGGACATAGAAGAGCAAAATGGGCTACTATAATATACTACAAATGAGTCCCAAAACCACTTCTAAATCAAGCTGAAAACAAGAGGTACTGACGAAATAATGAGCTATCCACAATGTATAGTTAAGAATAAAGTATAGGTGACCGCCCTCAAATAGAATGCATAAAACTAAAATGATAGGTTGCTGTAATAAATTACAATAGTATGCCAACAATCAATTATGAGAAACCAAGAGAGAAGAAGGCATGAACAATTTGCACTGAAGACCGTCACAACTATACTATGTCAAAAACCATGCATTAGCGATAGAATGACCAAATATGATACCATATGCAAAAGTTAAACAGTGCTATCATATTGCCATAGTTGTCTACGACTTCTACATCATGCTCTGTATTCACTCAAAAATGGATAAAATGGCTACTAAACTCAATAAGCACTCAACAAGGCTTAGCTAAGCCTTGGGAAGCTCCTCAATGTGTGGAGCAAGCTAGAATAAGCCAGAAGAAGGAAAGACTCAATGCATACCTTGAGAGAAAGAAACAATGGTTGCCATGGAACCTTGAGTTGAAGCTTTGAATCTGGACTGAAGCAAAGGATGAAGAAGCTCCTCAAATGGTTACTCTGATACTAGTTGAAGGGAGTGAGCTTGGAGTGGAAGTATGTGAGCAAAAGCAAGAACTATGATCGAAGGAGAGAGAGAGAGAGAGAGAGAGAGAGAGAGAGAGAGAAGATGTGGAAACTCTAATAATCACAATGTGTGATTGGCCTTCCTTTTATTCAAATATCACTAAAATAATAAAAAATAAAATGATAGTGATGGGCACCTGCCAGCTATAGTGTACAGGTACCTGGGTATTGTCAGTGTAGTAATACACAAGCTACTAGGCACATATGCCTTTACCCCCAACAACACACACACACACACACAGGGAGCATGTAGGAAAATTGTCATGGAGAGGTGGAAAATAAGCTATTACAAACCAAATGTTTTTTAAACAAGGAAAAAGAGATTCCATGTAATACCAAATAAGAAACCAATTTTGAGATGTGCTCTATTAAAATGAGATAATGTCCCAGATATTCAAAAATCTTGAGGGTCCCTCTCACCATTGTGTGAGTCCATACCCATAGGTGTGACTTGAAAATCCCAAGTGCTACCCCCTCACTCCCCCTACTCACATTCTGCAGTTTTAGAGGCACCCCCCCTTCTTTATCCTCCTCTCTCCTTCTTCTTCCTTCCTCCTCCCTCCTCCTCCCTCCTCGTCTCCTACCTTCCCCCCTCCCTCCCCATTATGTTGGCCATAGGCTAGTATAATGTGAGGGGGTCCTTGGGCTAACAAAACATGAGAGGGATCCTCAATAGCCTTGATAGCCTCTTCCTATATTGTGCCAACCTAAGATTCCCCTCGCATTGTGTTGTTCCTCTTTAGCACCTTTCTTATTTCTTTATGTCCTTACCTATTTCTTTATATCATGGGTATCTTCCTTATTTATTTTATTAGGTGTCAAAAAACATGTAAAATGGAGACTAGCAAATCAAACTACAAAGGAGTTAGGAAAGTATCCATTGTGAGCAATGCAAGATGATAAAGCCTTTTCAAGCACTATCATTGATCCCTTTATGGTGTTGTGTTGGGCTTAGGGCCCCCTGTTCCTCATATTATGTTGGCCCAATGGTAGCATAATGTGAGGGGTGACTTGGGTTAACACAATGTGAGGGGGCCCCTTGAGACTATGTCGATGGGTCCCCTTTGCATTGTGCTAGCCTAGGGCCAACTAAATGTGCAAGGGTGTTGTACTTTCTTGGTGATTGGTATATGATTTTTTATGTGTATTTGTAGATGGATCTTATTAAGATAGAGGAAATTATCTTAATAATAATCAAGGACATCAATTTTTGTTCTACTACAAGGGGCTTAACATAGAAACATCATAATGTTTTCTATTATGAGATCAACCTTTTTATTGAGATAGGTTTGAAGTGATCTAGTGTAAATTGAATATTTCTCATATGGGAATATCACAAGAGCCTTTGAAATCTTTATCCATGGAGGGTAAGAAACAAAGTATTTCAACATGCAGTGATGATTTGCTTGTATCTGAGAAGAATCAAAATGTTTTGGTATAATGAATTGTATTGTGATTTTGATATCGATGGTATAATTAATTGTAAATATGTTAGTATCCATGAAGCTTATGAGAAATTTAGAAGATTTTTTTGTACAATTAATTGTATTGTGATTTTGTAGCTTATGGTATATAATGACACCTTTATTAGATATGAAATTGACAAATAAATGGAGGTTTAAGTGGACATATTGAATTTCCACAATATATTAAGAATGTCTAATTACTACATTAGATCTTTGCCATGATTCTCTCATCACTTGAATTTATAAGTGTTGTGTTACTTTGCTTTGGGTTCGCTCTATGGAATAAGCTTTCTAGATGTTCAATAATATAATTTATCTAGAACATCAGCCTTCTCCACTCCATTGCATCTCTATGGCTAAATAATATGAATGAGCTTAGTACCATGGTTTCTTTGTCCCTTAAGTTGACCAAATTGATATACTACTATATTATTTTTGAAAGCTGAGGGATGTGATTGTATTTTATGTGTTGTCAAAGAATTCAATAAATTTTAAATGAGCAAATCACTATGAAACCCAAGTTTAAACTAGTTAAATATATAACACTCTTTGTACATGCTTCCATAACATTTTTGACATATTCCATGTTTTTTGACAGATTCAATAACATTCTGATATATGCATTTGAATGTTTTTTGATTCAATAGATAGTTCTATTTTTAAAATTCCATGGCCAATTTTGATAAAACAAAGGAAAATGATTTCAGTTTTACAAAAATAATGAGCATCAAGAAATGTTTAGAAAATATCTTACACCATTGCATGTATCCTCTTCTTTATGCTGCCCTATTGCTACTTCATATGCTGCATATCTCAAAGATTTCTATTGCATTACAAAATTCTATTATTTCTTTAGAAGTAGAAGACAAAATATAAGGTTTATTTTTCTTGCTTAAGGATTCATGCTCATGATAAAGATCATTGTGAAGATAATGTATACATGTCACTTATGCCTCTCTAAAATACCAACCATCTCCTAAAACATTTGTATATACCAAGCTTGACATGGAGGTGATAGACATCTCTCTTATACCTCTTTGATGATGATCATGCCCTATCCATCCCTCTATGATGTTGATTTAGCTCAAGCCATCCTCACAAGCTTCTTTGTGTTATCTAAAGTTGGTTTTTAAAAATGAGAATGTGTTAAAATGCAACATGTCAAAACATAGCTCTAGACTTGATGTGGTATTTTGACTCAAGTTTTGATGACAAGGAAGTATGCCATTATTTTAAATTGATTTAGATACGAGCCATCAAATTCTGAGTACTAACTAGTCTATTTTGGGTGTACTGACCTTTAGACTCTTAATTGGCAAATGAAAAGCTTCGTGCTAATTTATGCATTTTGAATAAAAGGAGAAAATACAATGCAAACAAATTTTTTGTTATTTTTAATGAATTTTGAATTACTCTCTCGATGCTAAGGTGGAATTTCGTACAAGGCCCAAACTTGAGTCCAAATCTCCCTTGATAGTAATTTCCTTCAATTTTGATCTCTCAGTCGATTGAATAAATAATTGATCACTCTCAACCCACTCACTATCTCACTCTCAATTGAGAAGATATTGGAGAGTAACCCAATTCCTTACACCTATTGATTGAATCTCACAGTCACTTTGTAGAGTTTTATATGCCTTGTGCACAATTGAGAGTGCAAATGTGTGTCCCTCCTAGATTGGTTCAAAGGAACCCTAACGCTTGGTAGGGGAACAAATAAAGTAGTATTAAAGCTTCTTCCAAAGAAATACAATCCTTAGATGTCTCCTCAAATTCTGCCAAAGAAATGGAAGATGGTACCTCTGTAGAAGAAGAGACAATCAGGAAAATCCTTCCCTAGAAAACAGAGGCAAAGTCCTTAACAATGGGTATTGTAGGCCAATTTTTTTAATAAAGTCATTATCAATGGTTGAATGCCTCTCACTGGATCCAAAGTAACTTTTGAAATTAGCTTTGGCACAAAAATTGAAGCATGGATGTACTAATCCCCTTGCTTCACGACTACATTAGAGCTAGACACAAAAGAGAAGTTGGGATGTAGAAAGCTTATTCTTCTCTTACAGAGTATCTCCACAAGTAGAAATGGAGTTTGAAGAGGATGAGTTTGAAAGCCATGAAGAGGAATCCATATAGTCAAGAAATGACATTGATGAAGAAGAAGCCACATTGCCTTTAATGGTTGAGGACCCCATGATGATGGATGGAATGACAATTGTTTCCTTTGTTAAAATATTGAGGATGCATGCTGGGGTGGATCACTGATGAGCAAGTAGACAACCATAATGAGACATAAGTAATGACAAAGAAGAACAACTAATATTATTCAAGCATAATACAAGTACAACAAAATGAGAATGAAGGATAGAATGAGTGTGGGGATTAGTGGCTTCTATAGGCTTACAGTAGGTGGCATTGGTAGGTGGAAAAAGGTGGAAAGGGACCATGGTATTCACCAATTGTGGTTTTAATAAACCATGCGTACATGACCTAGTCTAAGGCTTTATTTGCAATGTGATCATTTGCCTTGCTATTCATTACAAAGAGGCTATAGTGGGTGTGATTGCACATTTCTCAACATCCTTTAGACTTATTAATGTTCCTCAAAGTGTACAAAAGATGTACGAGAAGTGGATCAAACAAAAAAAGATTTCCTTCAATGGTTCTTGTTGGCCTAACAACTAAGCCTTCACAAGGAAAGATGACGATGATGCCTCCTGCCACCAACAAGCACCCAATAAGAGAAAGTAGAGAAGCTTAGAAGTTCCCTCTTATATGACATTCCTAGATGCATTGTTAGAAGAGGAATCATCTAGTCAAGAAGTGGTTCCATTTAAGGTACAATCAGAATCAATCCTACTTCCATCTTAGCCCCTTGTAGCATTAGAAGAATGGAATCCTTATGCAATAGAGGGCAATTCTAGTGGAGCATCATAATAAGATATAACTCCCTTGAAGGAGTCTTACCTATACCTTGAAGTAGTGCAAGGCACTTCATAAGAGAAGTGAAAGGAGATAAGAAATTTCCCTTTACGGATATAGATAGAATTGAACGTCATCTCAAAATGGGTAGTGGTCTTCCTAAGAAGAGGACTTAGTGGCCCTACATGGCTATTGAAGGAGAACCTAGGTGTATTTCCATCATTATATAAGGATTTGAAGGGGATTGTGATCGCACTATATAAACATCACATTGACCCGGAGCTTGATGTCAAGCTAGTGCAATAATATTAGTATATAATGAATTATAATTACCCTAACATGGTAAAGAATCAAGTGTTAAAGCTTTTAGAAGTAAAGTTTATTTATCTAGTGGCCAATAGTGAATGGGTTTCACCTATTGTGACTACACCCAAGAATAATGGAAAGCTTTTTGTATCTCTGTGGACTTTAGGAAGCTTAATTCCAAAACAAATAAGGATCACTTCCCTACCCATTTCACAAAGCAATTGCTAGATATAGTTATAGAACAATGAGCTATATTCTTTGTTGGACAGATTGAGTGGCGGATATAACCACGTATAGATTGCAAAATAAGGTCAGTCCAAGTTGACCTTCACAAAATAGAATGGGGAACCTATGCCTATAGGGTGATGCCATTTGGACTATGTAGTGTCCCCACTATCTTTCATCAATGTGTAATGAGGGACACTTTCTAAAATCAATTGCATGATTTTATCAAAGTTTACCTCGATGAATTTTGTGTTTTTAACCTAATCTACAAGCAGTGGGGACACTTGCACTAGTTCTTTGATAAATATAGGAAGTATGGGATCTCCCTCAACCTTGACAAATGCATTTTGGAGAATCTTCAAGAGGTCTTTTGGGCCACATAGTCTCTACATAATGGATTGTAACAAATCTATTGAAGATGGTAAAGATTGCAACCTTGACAACACCTACTGGCCTTAAATAATTATGTGAATTTCTAAGCCATGTGGGATATTATTGAAGGTTCATTGCACATTTTGCAACAAAGGTAGTTTTGCTATATAAGTTTCTCAGGAAGAATGTAGAATTTTTATGGACTCTTGAGTATGAAGAAGCTTTCAACACCTTGAATGGTGGTTGATTGAAGCACCTATCTTGTAGCCTCCTGATTGGTTGAGAAAATTTCATGTGTACACTAATGCATCAATTGAAGGGTTAGGCATAGTCCTATGCTAAAAAAGGTTCTTAAAGTTGCATCAGTTGGTCTAATACACAAGCCATAATGTTATTGATAGGAAATGAAAATACATTGTGATAGAATTGGAGTGCTTGGCCATGTCGTTTGCACTTCAAGTTCAGCACTAGTTGCTCTCAACCCACTTTAAGTTCTATGTGGATCATGAGGCCGTGTCCTTCTTGATTAGCAAAGCTGATGTGAAAGGTTGAATGATGAGGTAGCTACTTTTTTTCAGAGTTTTGTTACACCCTAGGAAGACCAACATGGAAAAGTCAAAAAATTGGAAATGGAAGATAGTTCCAATGCAATTGGGGGAGGACAAAGCCACACTCAAAAAAAATCTAAAGGCATGAAGTGAAGGAAAAAGTCTCAAGTGTAAAAGGAAGCACACAATAATAAGTGTACCCTAATATGTTAGCAAGAAAAGCATCGGGCGCATTGCAATTCATTTTGTAAAAGAGTGTTGGCGGGCTCTATCCCATGCAAGTTGTAAAGAATGAGATGTGTGGGTTGTGGACTATGCTAATAGGAAGGAGAAGGAAAGAGAGTAGAGGAATGGACAAAGGCCGGAAAAAAAATGGGATGGACACCCGAGGGGATAGGGCATGTATACAATTCAAGGAATGAATGAAGAAGCACACCCTAATACATTAGCAAGGAAAAAGCACGAGGCACATTGCAATTCATTTTGTAAAAGAGCATCGGACTCTCTCCCGCTAATAGGAAGGAGAAGGAAAGAGAGTAGAGGAGTGGAAAATTTTCAAACCAAAAATGGGATGGCTACCTAGGGAGGGGATAGGGCATGTATAAAAGTCAAGAAATGAATGAAGAAGCTCATTCTTGTGTGTGGCCAAACTTGTTCTCTTCTTGCCTCTTGCTCTTGCTTCCTTCTTGTGCATGAGAGAGACACAGAGAGAGAGAGAGAGAGAGAGAGAGAGAGAGAGAGAGAGAGAGAGAGAGTGAGTGTGTGTGTGTGTGTGTGTGTGTGTGTGTGTGTGTGTGTGTGTGTGTGTGTGTGTGTGTGTGTGTGTGTGTGTGTGTGTGTGTGTGTGTGTGTGTGTGTGTGTGTGTGTGTGTGTGTGTGTGTGTGTGTGTGTGTGAGGAATCGTGGAGAAGCTCTTCTCCTCCTCTCTTCATCATCTTCTTCTTTCCTTCTCCCTTCTTGCACACATGGCTATGGTGGTTGAAGATCAAAGCTTAGAGATGGATCTTGTTTGAGGGAATTTTGAATTGTGGAGCTTTCAATAGATTCATGGGATGAGACACTCGATCAGATTCAAAGGTAAACTCACAAGTTTTGTGTGTGGAAGAGTGCACACAACTAAATGAGAGGTAGCCATAGCTCTCAGCATGAAACACTTGAAGCAATAGGCGGTGGTCTGTGGATCTTGGTAGTTTGCTTGCAAGAGCGATGACATTTTGGTTCCATTGCAATGCTGACACTAATGGATTCAGGCTTGAGTGCTTGCATTCTCCAAATCAAGTGATGAGGTAGGTTTATCTACAAAATGGCACTTGGTTTTTGGTAGGAATCAAGGGAGTTGGAGGCCATTTGATCTCTCTTGTGGATTAGTTTAGGTTTAGAAATATTTCTGTGCATTGATTAGAGTGGGAGAAGTATATTTTGATCAAATTTGAGACTTTAAGATTTGGAAAATAATGAAAAAGAAGGAAAAGATAACTCTTTGTATACCCAAGAAACATGGAAATAGGGAAAGAAAAGAAAAATGTATTTTTAATGTCTAGGAAGGAAAACAAAGTGTAAGGGGAGAAAGAGAGAACATAAAAGGTTAAAAGGGGGAAGAGAGAGCTCATTTGCACACTGTGAGATTGAGAGAGAGATAGTGAGTAACATGTCTAGAGATAGTAGCACCAACAATCCTTGACATTGACACATTCAGGCATTTGAGGTATGCCTTGACTCTCCATTGATGATTGTTGTATTGACTCAAAACCCTGGGTGCATTAGAGGTTTTCCATTAAGTTATTAAAGTGAATATTTGTGCCATTCATCATGTTCTCATATGCCACTCAGATGTGGTGACCATAGGCCTCGAATAGTCAAATTCTTACCAGGTTCAAACGTCCAAGCCACTTAAGTCCACTTGGATTAATAACTTGGACAAGAGTTGACTCGGACTCATCGGGCCTCAAACACTTGAATGGGCACCCCTCATCCAAGTCTGAGTCTACCACACACTCGAATAGCCACTTACCTTGTAGGAGTCTATTTAGATGTCCAAGTTTAGGACTTGGACAAGTTGTCTAGAACCCTATTTTTGACTATTTTCTACCACTCTAAGACTTGTTAGGGCCTACTACCAGTTTTCTAGTAACAACCAAGTTGGAATCTCGACAAACAAGTGAGACAACCATTAGACCATTGAGGGAATAAGGGACTAGCCAAGATTAGAGACACATCTTACATCGAGTTGCACAACTCACATCAAGTTGCACCACTCTACCTAATTGACCTTATAGAAGCATTAGTGGATCAGGAGACAACCACATGGAAAGCACTAGCTTGAATGAGAATGACCTTGACCTTAATGTGGCAGGGTACCTGAACAACATCTGGCAACTTGTCACATAGTATGACCAGCAAACAAGGATAGCACATCATGGGAGACTAGAGTTGATATCATAATTGACCTTGAGAAGGTGAGGATATTGGGAAGGATAGCATTGCAATGCATTGTGAGTTATAGCCAAGATCAAAGGGCTCAGAGGTTGCACTAGGCGAGAGAGCTCAATGAGGTTCACAGGATCCTAGCCATCTTAGGTCGGAACAAAACGTGAGGCAATGCTAATAGGGAGAGAGCCTTAGAAGCTGACCTTACAGTGGCTACTCAAAAAAGATTGCTAGACAATACTCCCTTAGTCCCAGTCATGTGTATCATGCTACCATGGACCATCTCAACACGACATGTCAACTCAACACGACGCCCCAACTCGACGCATCACAACACGTCATGGCTTCCCCTTCGGGCTAGGAACCCAACTTGTCACGATAACATGACACGAAAGTTGACATGGCATGGTATCACATCATACACAATACCAATGCATCATCACAGTCCACCTTAACACCTCCCCCCAACGAGTAGGGAGTTCATCATGTCACTCAATGTTTTTTGGTTCTTACGCAAGGGTGCACCTTTGAAACCCTTCACTATGGGTCAACACCCCACTCACCTCTCACCCCACAAAAAGACTACCCATCCCCTCACTCTCACTGAATGCACTCACAATCCCCACTCTAATATTCCTGGTGGAAGCCGTGAGCCACCTAACCATGCCCATGCAAAACATACTACAGCCCCATGCTGCGACACACCCTTGGAGAGCCAAGGCCTCGAGAGGAAGGTACCTCCACTAGCTCCCTCACCCTGCAGCGTCGAGTCATGCTTAGAAGTTTGTTGATATAGCACCAATCCTTGCCTACAAACCGTGATACTCTGTGCCTTTAGCATGCTATGTACAAGGGGACAGTCCCCCTTCATGAATATGAGCTTGGCCCTCAAGATGGCCCATTCTACAAACTTTGGTTCTATGTCATGTTGAGGTGTGCATGTTGAGTGCGTGACGGGTGCATGTCGAGTTGGGAAATGGTGTTGAGACGTGACACATCATAGTCTTGTGAGATGCCTCCAAGGGGTCACAAGAAATGCCCACGAGGGATTCCAAGGGACAAACCATCACACTGCTCCAAGCAAAGTTGGGCAACCTTGGCAGCATCATTGCTAGCTGATGGGAATCGGACTGGGAATCACCCCAAATACTAGGAGCCAAACAAAAATACCCATAGTTACAAAGCAACCCAATAGTTATCAAGCAGGCAATGACCCCTACATCTTTGTCGAGCAATTTGAGAAGTTGTGTGAGGTTAACAACCTCATGGACCTTGCTCAATAAGCAAAGCATTTGCTTGGGAGATAAGGGACATACTTGGTTTACCAATCTTGATCATGGCAAATATAATAACTTCATTCATTTGAAGGATCTCTTCATCAAGAGATTCTCGAATATAGGATACTTTGATAACTTCATTGTTAAGCTAATGAACGTCAACCAAAATGACAAAGAGAACATATGAGACTAAGTCACACATGTGAGGAGTCTCCACAAGAGGATACTTAATGACCCAATGAGAGAGTGGTATCTACCGTATTCATTAATGGGATCCGCAATGAAGAACTCTATAAGCCCCTGGCAAGCAACTCAAACCTACAAAGGGATGTGCTTTGAGGAGGCCATACGAGTGGAAGACTTGCTCGGGGAGAAAGCTCTAGGGCTACAAAGCAAGGGAGCAAAACATTTAGAAATACCAAGAGAACTGTCATACTTAGCAAACAAGTAGCTCCTAGTGAATAAGATAAAGGAAAGAGTGTCAACCAGACCCAAAAGTCAATATTGATTAGGCTACAATAATGGATACGAAGGTTGGTACAACCTCACATGCTGTGTGTGCACTATAGAGGGAACCACCTACTACCTAAATGTCCCAATCCTTACGTCTCTTATGACGAAGAGGGCAATCCCATTTTGATGGACTATAGGCCTATGACGGTCATGGCCTTCAGTAGAGGGGGAGGTAAAGGCCTGGGAAGAGCTTAGAACCATGAGTTCATAACATGCTAGACATGTGGCCATCTAGGGCATATCTTCATCTTGCTGCCTTGAAAAGGAGCAAGCAAATAGAGAGAAGTCCCACTTGAGATGTCTTGAATGTGGAGTCACGCACCTATTTGTTGATTACCCTAGGTGGAAACCCTCCACTAGTTTGGCAATCGTGTCATCCATGCTGCTTGAAATCTTTTGTGTTGAGTCAATTGACAAGGATGCCACACCTATCCCCATAAATGTCATGACACGAGCTCAAACAAAGTAGGTTGATATGTCATTACCTAGACCTAGCAACTTGGATGCATCCCCTATAGGAAAGAAGAGACGGTGAAGGAGGAAAAAGAGGATTGAGGCAACAATAATGCTCAAAGACAGAGAATGAGACCACATTAACAAAGGGAAAATAGGTCACTGATGCAAAAGAAGAAACATCTGCTCTTAAGATGAGAGACAAGGGAAGCACTAAGGTTGGAGGGTATCCGGATCCCAACCAACAGCTAAAGGCTATGGATAAGGTCAAGGAATGTATAAAAGAAGCACAATCTCACTTGTGAGATGCTAAACCTATCATTGAGGATGAGATCCATGAACTCTCAACCATGAGCCCACCAGTCTCTTTCATGTACTTGAGAGCAAGAGAGGCAACACCACCACATGAACAGCTGCATGGGTAGAGTATGGATGCTGTGAATAGGCGGGTGACCTAGGAGCATTGGTAGGAAGCCCATGTAGCCAAGGAGGGAAAGACGGTAGGTAATTTTCTAACCATACTAATATTAACTTCGGTGACATTGTCACTATGAGAATTGCTTAGGCAAAACCCCGCACTATGGCAAGGATTGAAGCTATGGGTAGAACAAATTGATAAACATGAGCCATAAGGCTTTCCAAACCATAATGCCATGATGCACATACCAAGCCTAACGCATTGAGATGCATGCAATCCTACCTATCATTGCCCTAGGAGATGCTATCCAAAAGGGGATAGTAAACACAGGAGTAGGGGTTAGTGCACTTAGCCACGTAGTCCTACAAGCTTGGGAAAACCCACCAGAGGAAACCACACATTTCAATGTCACTCTAGCAAATGAGATGGAGATTAGACCTTTCAGAGTCTTGAAGGATTGGCCTCTAAAGATAGTTGGAATCCAATTCTCCGTAAACTTCATAGTCATGAAGGGAGTAGATTATGATATCTTACTAGGCAAACCTTGCATAAGGAATGCCAGAGTGATAGAGGACTGGGGTAATGGCATGATATTATTAGGCAATAGATCAGAAGCAATCTGAGTAGAGATGGAAACTTGGAAAACCTCACTAGTTGGACCTAGATACCATCTTTGCCATGCTAAAGGGTGACTCAAGGGCTAGAAGCGATCATGGACCTATAACCAGGTACATTCCTTGCCCTGAGGATGAGCATGACTGGGTGTATGTATTGGCAACCATTGATCTCCCATTCTTGGAGGATGAGGATAAATATAGGAAAGTTGTAGACTTAGCTAGCAAACCTAACAATGCCATCACTTCTAACCTACCCACTGTGTCCTTGTGCATGATGGCAAGGTTCCATCAGCCGACCATTGCCAATCACCTATCGTGTCCCAACTAACAAATGGGAGCTCCATAAGATCTTCGAGTACTTTTTAGGTGAGTTGGCTAGTAACCCAGTTACCAATTTAAAGCCCCTCAAGGATCTTATGGAAAGCAAAGAGTGGAATTGGACTAAGGTGCACAACTTAAACCTCTCATATAATTGGACTCTCATGACAAGTGAGAAAAACTTGAAAATAAGAACCTTGAAAATGATACACTTTCCAAGTATTAGGATTTCGAGGATGAGTATGAAGACTACGGATCCATCACTGATGAGGAAAGCGAAAAGGAAGTAGAGACCATAGAATATGACACGAATGGAAGAGTGATTGAGAAAATCAAAGTAGACACTAAACCCTGAGAGGTCAATGCATTTAGAGTGAACAAAGGAGTTCCCAAGGTAGATTGCGATCAAGCTTGGCTAGAATGCCTAGAGGTGGTAGATTATGAGCAAGAGGTATTATTTTTAGCCTTGCACCACATCATTATTTTTGGAGTGGAGTTAGCCTCAAAGTTGCAACCACCAAGGGAGACAACCTTTTCCAAATGAGGATGATGAGTATAACTCTACGTCAAAGGTGAGCTTTGATAGTGACCCCAAAATGCCTCGACCACCTCGGACCAAATGCACCAAGGGGGACCTCATAGTCCACCAAAGGCGCAAGAGGCTAAAGGAGGAAAGAAAGAAATAGTAAAAGTCTTCAAAAACTAAACAATATAAGAAATCCTAGGGCCTATAAAAGCACTTCATGAAGTTCAAGAAGGGCGATCGAATAGTGGTGCTAATAAGAGCCAAGTAGAAAGGGCAAGCAGATGAACCCATCGAAGGACCAACCAAAGTTAAGGAAGTCAACTTGGTGAGGGAAGGGGACAAGCCTTGACCCGTGTACATAGAGGATGACCTAACTAAGGAGAAAGAGAACAACCTCATAGATCTCTTAAGGGAGTTTGATGACGTGTTTGCATGGTCCTTAGATAAGTTGAAGAGAATAGATTCAAGCATCGTGACTCATAATATTCCCATGACCCCCGATGTAGTAGTAGTTAAGCAACAAATATATGCAATAAATTCTAAGCATTGCTACAGCCAAAATATCAAGTTGTCATGAAACCGTAACTGTTAGCCATATCCACTTACCTTCAAGCTCATTTTTTCCTTCATTTTCTCCTCTTGCCACTTAAACCAAACCTTTACCACTCTAATATCCACTGAGAATTGAAGTTTCCACTCAGATTTTAGTATCCAACAAGCAAGCCTTGGAAAGCTTTTGAAGATTCGAAGCTTTCGCTGAAGTACAAGCATCAAGCATAGTGAAATTTTATGCTACCATTGCTTGTGTTTTTCAACACACTGCAAGTCAACTTGGTTACTGATCAACCTCAATCAAGTGAAGCCATTTTGAAGCTATTTCCAACCAACATTTCCCATCAAATCAACAAGGAGGGGAGAAATCCAAGCATCAAAGCATCAAGCTCAAGTGCTTGAAAGCATAGTATCTATTGATACTTATTAAGTGTTATCTGACACTACATTCCTTGTGTCTCCTGACACAATTAAATCTTCTGCTACTCAAATCTAAGTGTTTTGGTGTTGATTTTTTGCTCCAGCATGGGCAAAGACTCTCCAACTGTTCAATTCAAAGGGGTCAAGTTTCACACCTAGCAAACCCACATCAAGCTCATTCTAATGAAGAAGGGTATTTGGGCCATTACCAATGGCAAGGAGAAGAAGCCTTGGGATGTGGACCTTGCAATTACTTGGTAAAAGAATGATGACAAAGTATATGACATCATTGTTAGATATGATCAATGCCCCACCCTCATTAGGTGCTACCAATGATCCATGGTGCTCAAAGTTGTAAGGCCCCCATTATGAGGAGAAGCCAAATGTGAGCCCGGACATTGGTTGAGTCCTGACTTGTATATCAGATGAGGTCTATGTGACTGGATGGCAAAAAGGTGACCGTTGTGGGTCTAATCTTTGGGTTAGACGGAGTGGTTAAGCTTGTAGCAACTCGAGGCGCATTGCATCGAGTTTCCGCGGCCCCTGGCTGGGGGGTCCCAGGGGGGCCAGCGGCCCCCCTGGCGGGGGTCCGGGGGCAGCGCCCCCGGCCTAATAGTAACGGGAATATTCCCTAGCCGACTAGTGGAGGCTTATATGGTAGGTCGGTCAGGCCAACCTCACGGCCTTCGCAGGCTATAAAAGCTAAACCCCTTCACAGCCATCGATCACTCATCTTTCACCCAGTCAGAGTTGTTGTTCCAGCTAGCCTTAAGCTCTTCATCTATCTTCTGTCTAGATCGCCATCTAAGCTTCGCACAATGGAAGCGCACAGGTGGACAAAGCCATCTTTGTATCAGTTGTTTGAAGTTAAAGAATTTACTGATTCTCCTCTTGTCTGTTGTGTACTCTTTATCTCTTTCTTAGATTCTGTTCGCTGCGCCGTGTAATATTTTACATGGTATCAGAGCCCAGGGGGCTCTAGAGATCGGAGAGTGTGCAAGAGGCAAAGGCTTCAATAGCAAAGAGAAACTATGTCGACTTCCGGAAGTGGTTCTGGCGCATCAGGAAGCGGTGGAGGAGGTGGTGTTGTTGTACCGGCTATTCAAACACTGAGGATTCGTCCACCAACCTTCAACGAAGGCAAGTTAGATGGTACAAACTACACCTTGTGGAAGTTCAAAATTACAACTATCCTTGATTCTTATGAGCTTCTGGAGACTGGGCTAGGGACTGATGCAGAACCACAGCCTACCCCCGACCCATCAAATCCTAGTGTGATGATTCCTCCGAATGCAGATCTTCTACGAGCTTGGAAACGAAGGAATGCAGATGCATTGTGTGCCTTAGTTACAAGCTGTTCTGACAGTGTTCTAACTTTGATTCAGCATACAACCAAAGCGTCAGAGGCTTGGAATGTACTAAGGAGTCAGTATGAAAAACGAAACCAAACAAGGATTCAAAACTTGGAGAATCAACTAGCAGCGGAGAAGTTTGCTGAAGGAGAGACAGTTGAAGCATTCATCACTCGGATTAAGAATCTGCGCGACCAGATGGCTGGTGCTGGGATACAAAAGACTAGTGAAGAGCTAGCTCGGAGGTGTCTTCGGATTTGTCCACAAAAGTTTGATGGACTAGTAACTGCCCTTAATACTCAGGTAAGACCTCAAGCTTTGACCTTTGAGGAGTTTTGTGCATTATTGATGGAGGAGGAGTCGAGGCTGATAGCCCGAGAAGGAAGCAACAATGGAGATGCTGCATTCTCTGCCAATGCAAAAGGCAAAGGTGGTTCCTCCACCAAAAATAATGGTGACAAAAAGAAGAAGGGCGGCAAGAAGAAGTTTCAAGGAGAGTGCTTCTACTGCAAGAAGAAAGGACATGCAATTGCAGATTGTCGTGTCAAGAAGGCAGATGAAAAGAATGGTACCCTTAAAAGTAAAGGGAAAGAGACAGCCAATACGGCTGAAGTAGAGCTGGAATTATTCATGGCGACCATTGAGGAAGTGTGCTCCTCGGCGCAAGAAGAATCTACCACTGACTCATGGGTGTTGGATAGTGAGGCCTCCCGTCACATGACCAACAAGAAAGGTCTATACAGTTCTATGCAGTCTCTACAAGAATCCATCACTGTGACGGTTGGAAATGATGCTAAATGCCCTGCTGTGGACACAAGTACTATTTCTTTTGTTGCTGCAAATGGTGAAGTCAAAAAGCTTTCAAATGTGTTGTATGTTCCCGAAATCAGGAGAAATCTCTTATCAGTTGCTGCCATAACTGATCTTGGTCATGAAGTGAGGTTCAAGAAGACAGGTGCAGAAATTCTTGATAGTGCTTGCACAATTGTTGGCAAAGGAGAAAGAAGGAACAACCTGTATGAGCTAAGTGCTCTTACAGCCACCGCTGGAGTGGGCACAAGTAAGCTTTGGCATGAAAGGTTTGGACACATCGAATTTGCAGTGTTGAAGGAGATGCAAAAGCAAGGTATGGTTGCTCACCTACCTACAATAACTGAATTGAAGGAACCATGTGAAGCTTGTATGATGGGCAAGCAACAGAGAAAGGCATTTCCACAAGAAAGCAAGAATAGAGCACAGGCTCCTCTAGAGTTGGTGCATGCTGACTTGTGTGGTAAGATGCCTACACAGGCCTTGGGGGGATCTTCTTATTTTATGTTGATTGTCAACGACTACAGTAGGAAGATGTGGGTGTACTTCCTTCGTGATAAGGCTCAAGCTTTTGGTAAGTTTAAAGAATGGCTAAAACTTGTTGAGAATGAAACAGGAAAAAGTATGAAGAAATTTAGAACAGATGGTGGTGGTGAGTTCAACTCAAAGGAGTTTGAAGGCTTTTGCAAGAGCAAAGGGATCAAGTGTCAATTGACGACGCCTCACACACCTCAGCAGAACGGTGTTGTGGAACGCAGGAATCGCACCATTGTGGAGATGGCAAGATTCATGCTAAAGGGCAAGGGATTGCCTAACCATTTTTGGGCTGAAGCTGTTAATACTGCAGTCTACATTCTAAATCGGAGCTACACAAAGGCTCTCAAGGGAAAAACACCCCATGAGGCTTACACTGATAAGAAACCATCTGTTTCACATTTCAGAATTTTAGGATGTGAATGTTATGCACATGTTCCATATGAGAAGAGAAACAAGTTACAACCAAAAAGCAGAAAATGTATCTTGTTGGGTTATAGTGATGAGCAGAAGGCTTACAAATTATATGACCAAGAGGCAAAGAAGATCATCGCGAGCCGTGATGTGGTTTTCAAGGAGGAGCTGCATACAGTGGAGGAGAAGAAGGCAAGTTCTTCCACTTTATCATCAAGCGAAGAAGTAGTCCACTATGAACCTGTCCCGAGAGCTATCCCTATCCTTAAGGAGGAGGAAGCATCATCTTCAGATGATGAGGAAAAAGTTCACCAACCTGACAGTACCCCGCCAAAAAAGCCATTGCCGCGCTGGGTGAAGCAGCTCTATGACCACAATAATCCTATGCCTACATCTATTGAGGAGAAGGCAGACGGACCAAGGAGGTCTCAGAGAATAGAGGAGCAAAGGAGGGCTTCTACTCACATAGTCAATATGGCCTTGATGGTTGAGATTATGAGAGAAGTAAAGGAGCCAACTGACTTAGAAGAAGCACTTGCAGATCCATCATGGAAGGCTGCTATGCAGGCGGAGTATGACAGCATAATGAAGAATGACACTTGGGAGCTAGTGGATCGACCAGCAAAGCGGAAGGTTATTGGCACCAAGTGGATCTGGAAGGTAAAGTACAAGGCTGATGGTACCTTAGAAAAGTACAAAGCTAGACTGGTTGCCCAAGGATTTTCACAAGTTGAAGGGTTTGATTTTCAAGATTCATTTGCCCCAACTGCCAGAATGACCATTATTCGCACGGTACTTGCAGTGGCTGCCCACAAGAAGTGGCCAGTTTACCAAATGGATGTTAAGTCAGCATTCTTAAATGGTGACCTCAAGGAGGAGGTATACGTGGCTCAGCCACCATGGTTTGAGGCCCCCCATTCTGAGAACAAAGTGTGTAAGCTGAAGAAGGCACTATATGGGCTGAAACAAGCCCCCAGAGCACGGTACCAGCGGATAGATAAGTTCTTTTTAAACCTAAACTTCAAAAGATGTGCCTCAGATGCTAACTTGTATGTTTACAGGGATGGTAAAAAGTCTGTAGTGATCGTCCTATATGTGGACGACCTTCTTATTACAGATGACTGTGAAGATATGATCAACCAAACTCGAAAGGCTTTGAGTTCTGAGTTTGAAATGACAGACTTGGGCTTGCTGCACTATTGTTTGGGGATTGAAGTCTGGCAAGAGCCAGGAAATATCTTCATCTCTCAGAAGAAGTATGCATGGGAGATCTTGAAGGCATTTGGCATGACTGAGTGCAAGGAGATAGCTACACCTATGGAGGTGAATGCAAAGTTATCCGTCGAGGATACATCAGCACTAGCAGACATTGGGAGGTATAGCAGGTTGGTCGGCAGTCTGATCTACTTGTGTAACACTAGACCATATATCAATTTTGCTGTTGGTATTTTGAGCAGGTTCTCAAACAAACCTCATGAGAGTCATTGGAAGACTGGGATGCGGGTGCTCAGATACTTGAAGAAAACTCTTGACTATGGTATCACATACAGTTTCGGAACTTCTCTTGTGGGGAACTGTGACTCAGATTGGGCAGGAGACAGTGATTCCAGGAAGTCAGTTTCTGGTTATTGTTTCTATTTGGGTTCAGGAATTTTCTCTTGGATTAGCAAGAAGTAGCCAACAGTGGCATTGTCTTCTACCGAAGCAGAGTACAAGGCAACTTGTTTTGTTACATGTGAAGCAGTATGGTTGAGAAGGATTCTATGGCGTATGGGAGTGCAAGATGAAGAACCAACTGTGCTGAGATGTGACAATCAGAGTTGCATTGCCATTACCAAAAATCCAGTGTTTCATGCACGCACCAAACATATAGAGATCCAGTATCACTATGTGCGTGATTTGATGGAGGATGGGATAGTGGAAATGGTCTACTGTCCAACAGAGGAGAATGGAGCAAATATCTTCACCAAAGCACTTACGAAGGATCTGCTTCAAGTTCATCTTCAGAGACTTGGCATTGGGCCGAGGATATAATTCACCTATGGGTGGACATTGAGGGGGGGTGTTAGATATGATCAATGCCCCACCCTCATTAGGTGCTACCAATGATCCATGGTGCTCAAAGTTGTAAGGCCCCCATTATGAGGAGAAGCCAAATGTGAGCCCGGACATTGGTTGAGTCCTGACTTGTATATCAGATGAGATCTATGTGATCGGATGGCAAAAAGGTGACCGTTGTGGGTCTAATCTTTGGGTTAGACGGAGTGGTTAAGCTGGTAGCAACTCGAGGCGCATTGCATCGAGTTGTGGGGTAAGGGAGTTAAAAGGGGCCCTTGTTGTGGGGTCCGGGGGCCGCAAAAGCGGCCCCTGGCTGGGGGGTCCCAGGGGGGCCAGCGGCCCCCCAAGCGGGGGTCTGGGGGCAGCGCCCCCGGCCCGATGGTAAAGGGAATATTTCGTGGAATATTCCCTGGCCGACTAGTGGAGGCTTATATGGTAGGTCGGTCAGGCCAACCTCACGGCCTTCGCAGGCTATAAAAGCTAAACCCCTTCACACAGCCATCGATCACTCATCTTTCACCCAATCAGAGTTGTTGTTCCAGCTAGCCTTAAGCTCTTCACCTATCTTCTATCTAGATCGCCATCTAAGCTTCGCACAGTGGAAGCGCACGGGTGGACAGAGCCATCTTTGTATCAGTTGTTTGAAGTTAAAGAATTTACTGATTCTCCTCTTGTCTGTTGTGTACTATCTATCTCTTTCTCAGATTCTGTTCGCTGTGACGTGTAATATTTTACAATCATTAAGCTGGAATTGGATGATAGCTACATCTACCATGTGGATACTTGTGAAACCTCTAATGATACATGGAAGAGAGTAGATACTTTGTTTGGTGCACAATCAAAGTTATCTAAGTATGGACTACTAATTGAATTTTTTAGGCTAGATATGAAATCAAACACATCTCTTGCAACTCACTTAAACTACTTGGAAAGTCTCTTAACTCAACTTATAGTAATTGATCCCAAGATGGATGAAGATATTTGTATTGATGTTTTGTTAAAAATCCTACCTCTTGACTATAATAATGTGTCAACTACATTGATCAACATGCCTAGTCCAACTGGTTGACATTAAGGCCTCCGTGATAGAAGAAGAAAATAAGGTATAATCTAAAGAAGAACCAAGCACCTCTAAAGATGAAAAAATGTTATATATAGGTACTAGATACAAGGGCAAGAAAGATCAACTAGTGTGTGACTTCTACAAAAGGATCGGGCACACGAAGAAATTTTGTCATGTCAAGAAAAGGTCCCAAAAGACCTATCTAGTTTCTGTTAAAGAAGAAGACCATGGAGAAAAAGAGCAACAAGAAGAAGAAGACCACCAAGAGAAGGACAAACCTCATCAGTCCTTCTATTTTGATAGACTTTTTTAACCTTGTGTTGCTAGCCCTAATGCTTCTAAAATAAGCTTGTAAACTCCTCATGTAACCTCCATAGCCATGCTCTAGATCCAACATTTTCTACACATATGCAATGAAGGAAGAGATTGATAAGCTATTGAAGGCAATATTCATTTATGAGATGGAGCACATGGACAAGGTATCGCCCATAATCATGGACATGAAAAAGAATGGGAAGATTCGAGTGTGCGTAAACTATAAGAAGGTCAACACAACTACAAAGAGAGATAACTACTCATTACCATACACTAAGCACATGCTAGAGAGAGTGGCACGAAAGGAAGCCTATAGCTTTTTGGATGGCTTTTCATGCTATAATCAAGTGCAAGTCCATCTAGATAATAGGCACAAGATGACATTCACCACTGAATGGGGGGTGTTTGCCTACATAATCATGCCATTTGCATTGACCAATGCCCTTGTTACCTTCTAATACCTCATGTATGCCATCTTCAAGGACATGCTCAGAAAATGGTCGAAAGTTTTCATCGATGACTTGTGCATCCACACCAACTAGGAAGGGCACTTGGAAAGATGTGAATAGTCTTTGAACAATATCGACATTATGGTTTCTCACTGAACCCCTTAAAGTGCCAAATTTGGGTGAAGCACTATTGTATTTTAGGGCACATGTGTTGAGGAATGGGATAGCCATAGACTCCTCAAAAATTATGGTAATTGTAGACCTTTCCCCTTCGACCAACTTCAAGGGAGTTCAATGATTCTTAGGTCACACAGGGTACTACTTGCGGTTTGTGTTGAACTATGTATTGATTGCTAGACCTTTGTACAAGCTATTGATAGTATTTGAGTGAACCAAATAATGTCAACAAGCCTATGAAAGGCCTAATTAGGCTCTAACTTTGGCCCCTATCTTAAGAGCCCTAATTGGTCCATTACCTTCCATGTGTACAGTGATGCATCAAACTTTGCTATGGGGATAGTGTTGTGCCAACCTGGTGAGCATAACCTCGACAATCTAGTGAGCTTTGCTAATAAACAACTCACTGATATGAAAATGATATTGATAAATATGACATATCCTAAGTCATATCCTATGGTTGTATGTATCTAAAGTAGAAGCATATGTAAAGTGTCCTTAAGTCGAGGGTATCTATCACTTTGAGGATATACCACTTGTAGTAGACTGACAGAATGAAAGAATGAAGAGAAAGAAGAAGATGAACATGTAACCTCCATATCCTAGGCCGTCCACTCTCCCTTGTACATCTCTCCCCCTGTTTTTTTCATTTGGTATCAGAGCAGATAGAGCAGTCCAATCAGTAAGAGTAAGTGACACAAGAGAAGGAAACTTATGAATGGATGGATCAACTATTGGTACATGTGCAAATCCCCAAAACAAAGTTTCCAGCTTCTATGCTCCACATTTCTCCAATATGTTCACCTTTGGCATGATTGGATTCATAAGCGTCAGAGATCTGAGCGTATCCTTTATGTGCATAAACCATGCAATCACCAGAGCCGCAAAAAACTCTTTTGACTTATCCATACATATTGACAACTCCTGCAAGCATTTTGTCTGCATTATTGTCTCTGTCATAAGAATCTCACATTGACCCACTATAAGGTCCCTAAAGGCAGGCCAATCTGAATAAGCAAAAAGCAATTTTTCTAAGTGGCATGTTGCAGCCTCTCACCATCTCCTGCATGTCGCAAATGCAGAGACAATATCACGATCAGAGGCCACATGAGACAGGATTATTCCCACTACATCCACAGGAAGTGACTCCATAGGTATCGATTTGGAAGAGGAGGAGCACATAACTACGTCATCGGTGACCTCCCTAATGATGATGATGAAGAAGGGATTGATGAATTGGCTCTCCCCACTCCTCCATGAGGATGCTTTCCGGTTGTGCAATGATGATGCTCTTCCTTCACGCCACAAAAGGATAGACGCATGAGCGAAAGAAAGAAACACACACACACACACACACACAGGTGCTATGGACGTCTCTCTCTCCCTCCACAAGCTAGTAGACAATGAGCAGCCCGTGCAACTGGGGAGAAGACTTTGCTTTCACACTGGGGTTGAAATTGAACTAGTTATTGCCCAAACTGGTTCACAGTCAATTAGTTCATACTGCAAAGAAGAAGAACTAGTTGGTTTGAAGACTGAAAAAGGGCAGTTTCTATACAACTTACGAGAGGCTATTTGGAGGCCGATTTTTCCTCAAAAAAATCTAGGGAAATTTTTATAGCTTCAACTTGATATGTACTTCTAGATTGGCACAAAAATTTGCATAAAATTTGCAATAAAAATGGTCAATTTTAGACACACGTGTTTTTATGCATTTTGGGTCATACGGACATCGTTTGGGATCCAATTTGGATGTTTCTTGTTGGGAACTGAATATATGACATGTTGGCATCATGGATGGATGTATATGATAGTTTTTGGACACATGTATGATAATCATATTGCTGGAAGCTATTTTTACATGCATTTTTGGGCTATTTTTTATGCTTTTTGGTCTCGGTTTGGACCATTGATGTTTCAAACTGGGGCATGCTGCTAAATACCATTTGTGGACAGTTTGTATTGCTGGTTTTTCTGAATTTGCAGCAGCCATAATGTCTGACATGGGACAGATCACTCAGATTGTGGGAGACAAATTGACCAAAGACAATTATAGTGTTTGATCATACAAGATGGAGAATTTTTTTATGGGTAGAGGTCTATGGGACCGCATAACAGGTGATGATGAATGTCCAGAAGTTCCTGAACATCCAATTGAAGAGCAAAAGAAAGCATATAAGGATTGGATAGGGAAGAACTGTCAAGATTATGGGAGAGAAGGAAGGAGTCTCACTTGTAGCTTTCTTGCTTGCACAATGGGGGAATACACACAAAGGTGGAGGCTGAAAACAGTTTTCCTCTTCTTAGTTGTGTAAGCCAAAAGAACTCACATACAAAGAAATAGAAGAACCCTATATATGGGTCTCAAACCAAACTCAACTAACTAAGGTGGCATACTAACTGAGCCACGAACTAGAGTAGATAAGGATAGTTGTCATCTAGCTATTATTCATGGGCGGTGTACCAACCGCATCTACAACTGACAAGTCGGTGACATAAATGCACAACGATCACCCTGGCATATCACGAGTGGAGCTCGATATCTCAACACTCCCCCTCGAGCTCAATCCCAATTCATGCACACCAAGCAGGTCTCTGAACTTGCGCAACTTCTCTGCACCCAATGCCTTCGTGAATATGTCAGCTACCTGCTCCTCTGTGCTGACATAAACTAGATCAATAAGACCTAGTAAAACCCTCTCCCGCACATAGTGATAATGCACCTCAATGTGCTTTGTTCTAGCATGATAGACTGGGTTATTTGCCAAGTGTATACTACTCATGTTGTCACAATAAATGACAACTGGCCCATCTGTAGGCTAATGCATATCATAAAGTAGCTTATGCAGCCAAGCTACTTCACATGCAGCCATTGTTGCACCCATGTACTCAGCCTCTGTGCTCGACAAGGCAACTGTAGGCTGTTTCTTGCTACTCCAAGTGACTGCAACACTCCCAAAAGAGAACACATATCCACTGGTAGATCGTCTATCAGAAATACTACCAGCCCAATCAGCATTAGTGTATCCATGCAACTGTATCTGAACCCCAGTCTCATAAAATAGTCCATACTGCAATGTGGACTTCACATACCTGAGTATGCGTCTAGCCGCATCCAAATGCGATTTCCTTGGACCCTGCATAAACTGACTTACCAATCCAACAGCTTAGCTCAAATCTGGCCTGGTAATAGTCATATAAATCAAGCTTTCTACTATGCGTCTGTACATAGTAGGGTCTTCCAGAAGCTCACCTGCATCTGTGCTTAGCTTCACATTCTGCTCCAAAGGAACTGAAATAGGCTTACAGCCTGTCATCCCATATTTGGACAGCATGTCCAATCCATACTGCCTTTGCAAGAGCTATATCCCACTTGGTGATCTAATCACCTCAATGCCCAAGAAATAACACAGCTCTCCCAAATCCTTCATCTCAAACTTCTGCTTCAATAGCATTTTCACATGAAGGATATCTTCATCACTGTCACCTGTCATAATCAAATCATCAACATAAATGACAAGTAGCATAATACCTTTCTCTGTTTTTCTCACATAAAGTGAGAAATCTACCTTGGAAATTTGAAAGCTAATATGACAAGATACTGTCCTATCTTGTCAGACCATGCTCTAGGTGCTTGCTTCAAGCCATACAAGGCTTTCTTCAACCTGCAAACAAACTCAGGATGAACAACATATACATAACCTGGTGGCTGCTCCATATAGACCTCTTCTTGCAAATCACCATGCAAGAAGGCATACTTTACGTCCATCTGATGTAAAGACCATCCCTTTGATGCAGCCATAGCAATGACTGCTCTTACGGTTTCCATCCTTGCAACCGGACTGAATGTTTCTTCATAGTCAATGCCATATGTTTGTGCATATCCCTTGACTACTAATCTTGCCTTGTATCTGTTCATAGAACCATCTGCATTGTGCTTCACCTTATAAACCCACTTACAGCCAATTGCATTCTTACCTTTAGGCAAAGGTACCAATTCCCATGTAGCATTTTCTTCCAAGGCATCCATTTCTTCATCCATGGCTTTCTCCCATTTTTCTTTTCCCATGGCTTGCTCAAAAGAAGTGGGTTCTGGTTCCTGTATCACTTTGACCATATATGCATAGTGAATGGCTGTAAATCCATCATATTTTAGCCTATCCACAGGATACCTAGCTCTCGTAGACCTGCGCAAAGTAGGTTCACTCCCAGGTGCTCTCAAAACATCCCTGGTCTTCCTTACTCCAGGTGTAACAATAGAAGGAATACCCAACTCATCATCAATGCTCTGTTCTGAGCCACTGGATTCACCATCCACATAAGAGTGACCTGCATTCACATCAAACATGGGCTGATCAACCTTCTCTTTTCCTTTTCGTGATACCTGCATACCACTATCTGCATTGCTTTGAGAAGATTCTCCTGATCTCAATCTGCCTGTCCATGGCAAAGAATGTGAATCACTGCTAGAGGACGCTCCAGGTCCACTAATATTTTGTGACTGCTGCTGTGAATTCTGTGCAGCATTACCATTTTGTGCATCTACATCATCAATCACATTTACTGGTTTATACTAGCTACTCATCTCATCAAAAACAACATCTCTGCTCACTGTGAACTTACGAGTAGAAGGGTTATAGCATCTATACCCTTTTTGTTGCAGAGAGTAACCAATAAAGATGCACCTCTCAGCTTTTGGATCCAACTTGGATCTCAACTCATCTGGCACATGTACATAGGCAATGCAACCAAAAATTTTCAAATGAGAAATATCTGGTTTCCTACCAGTATACCTCTCCTCTGGAGTCATCCCATGTATTGCTGCAGTGGGAGTCATGTTCATTATGTAGACTGCTGTAGCAACTGCTTCAGCCCAGTAAAAATCTGGCAAGTCTTTTTCGTTGAGCATGGCACGAGATACCTCTCCAATATGCCTGTTTTTCCTTTCTGCAATTCCATTTTGTTATGGGGTATGACTACATGAATATTGCTGCTTTATGCCATGCTCCTGCAAGAACCTTACAAACTCATTTGAGAGGTACTCTCCCCCTCCATCTGACCTTAGGGATTTTATTTGCAGGCCTGTTTCTTTTTCAACCATAGCTTTAAGAGTTTTGAAATGCCCAAAAACTTCACTTTTCTTTTTCATAAAATACACCTAAAGTTTTCTGCTATAGTCATCAATAAAAGTGACAAAATAATGACAGCCTCCAAGAGATGCAGCTTTAGTAGTCCACACATCAGAGTGGATTAATTCCAATGGCTTCTTACTCTCTTGAACATGTCTAGGAAATGGTTTCCTTGCCTGTTTTCCAAACTGACAGGCTTCACATACCTTATGCATTTCTGCAACCTTGAATTTAGGCAATCCTGCAACAATATTTTAGGCCTGCATTGATTTAAGTCATTGTACATTAACATGACCAATGCGTTTATGCCAGATATCAATATCTGCAACTACACCGGTCCCATATGCAAACATTGCTGCACTCAATTCAGACATGTCTGCATCCAATGTAAACATTCTGCCCTTCTTCTTTCCTTTTGCTATCAAGCGACCTTTATTTTTCATATCCTCAACAAAGCATCCATGAGGATTAAATCTAACCTGCAAGCCCTGCTCAACCATTTGACCAACAGAAACCAGCTTCTTGGTGATATTCGTGACATGAAATACATCGGACAGGTATTTCTTTTTCCCATCCTGCATAGACAAAGGAATTTTTCAAATCTGCACAATAGGATGTGCAGTATCATCACCAGTCTCCACAAATCCTGGTTTTTCCATTTTCCTTGCATCCTCCATCCATTCTGCATGACCTGTCATGTGGTTTGATGCACCTGAGTCAACATACCACACATCGTTGCTTTCTTCTACGCTTGTCACAGAATTGTTCATGTGCTGCACCATAAACAAATGCTCATTTCTGTCATCACCCTGCTAGAGGATGCATAATTCCCTTGTTGCAATTTCCCATTCATGATGTCATTCTGCTTTTTATAGCAGTCTTTAGCCATATGACCCATTTTACCACAGTAGTAGCATTCAACATTGTTGTTTGCATTTTGGCCTCTTTGCCATCCACCACGACCTCTTTGGCTCCCCTTGCCTCTAGAGTTACCACGTCCTCCTCCATAGGACTGGTTTTCTTGAGTTTGCTGCATATTCTAATTTCTACTACGGCCTCCAAATCGGCCTCCTCTACCTCTGCCTCTACCTCTTCCAGCATTTGAGTAGAAGACAACTTCTTTTGAAGTTCCTCCTGAAGAAGATGCACCACCATTTCTTTGCTCCTCAGAAATTAGAAGAGCAATCAACTCCTCAAAATCAGGAAATCTTTCACGAACTGAAATGGATGTCCGAAACTGTGCATAATCCTTTCCTAGACCATTCAAGGTCATAGAAACTAAGTCATCATCTTCCACTGGCGACCCAATGGAAGCAAGTGCATCTGCAATCTTCTTCACCTTCATGTGGTAGTCATTGATACTCATACTTTCTCTTTACACATTGTGCAACTCTTGCTTGAGCTGCATTTTCTTGGCCTGCGTATTTGTGCTATACATTTTTGACAAAGTATCCCATGCCTCCTTTGGCGTACTTGCATCCTGAATATGCACAATCATAGAGTCTGAAATACTGATAGACAGCCAGTACATAACTTTCCTGGCTCTCTTATGCCATGCTTTGAATGCCTGCATTTGCTGTTGATTGGGAACATCAGGAAGAACTGGTTCTTCTTCATTTCCTGCAACAAATTCCCAATATCCTTTTTCCATAAGAAAATTCGTCATTCTAAACTTCCATGCTTGGAAGTTGTTCTTGTCAAGCTTTTCAGTTACAATCTGTGAAAGAGAATCAGACGCCATCAAGAACACTGCAAAAAATTCTGTCACTGCAAAAAACATAGCTTCACCCTCACAAGGGCAAATCTGCAAAACTGGCGAACGTGGTATTTGACCACACAGTCACTTCCTAGTGACGATTTTGCATATACAGGAACCAAGGATGATTCTGTAACTCCTAATGTCTCTGCACACAAGCATACGATGCAATCTCTATGGTAACTTTTCACTGACCTGCAGAACAGTGGTCGCACAGCATAAAACAGGGCTTTTTCCTGAGTGCGTGCAGAAAACTTCCGCCTCCAAAACAGGCCCCGAAATGGCCTCAAATCAAAAAAATAGGGTCGCCAAGGGCTAAAGCCCTCTCCCGCAGCATATATTGCCCTCTTGCTTCACCGCGAAGGGCGTCTCAACCTGTGACAATGCACTCTTGCAATTTCAGGCTGTGCTACCTGCAGAGATCTGCTCCCAAAACAGAAAATGAAAGCAACACTGCTCCTCTTACCAGAACACCGCGAGCTTGGCTTGCTTTCTTGAGCTCCTTACCATGAACAAGGCTCTGATACCATGTCAAGATTATGGGAGAGAAGGAAGGAGTCTCACTTGTAGCTTTCTTGCTTGCACAATGGGGGAATACACACAAAGGTGGAGGCTGAAAACAGTTTTCCTCTTCTTAGTTGTGTAAGCCAAAAGAACTCACATACAAAGAAATAGAAGAACCCTATATATGGGTCTCAAACCAAACTCAACTAACTAAGGTGGCATACTAACTGAGCCACAAACTAGAGTAGATAAGGATAGCTGTCATCTAGCTATTATTCATGGGCGGTGTACCAACCGCATCTACAACTGACAAGTCGGTGACATAAATGCACAACGGTCACCCTGGCATATCACGAGTGGAGCTCGATATCTCAACAAGAACATGAAGGTTTTACATTGGATCTCCATATGTATTTCAGAAACCTTGATTCCTCATATCAAAAAGGCAAGTACTTGTAATAAGGAGGCATGGGAAATCATAGAAAAAATGTATGGAACATGTATAGAGGCTCGTAAGATACAACTCAAGCAGAGATTACATGGTGCATGGAGAGGCAATCGTAGTATCAATGACTATATGGCAGAAATCAAGCAATTTGCAAAAGACCTTGCATCCATTAATGCACCTATTGATGATGATGTTTTAATGTCAGTGACACTAAATGAACTTGAACCAGCTTTCAAATCTTTGGATACCTCTATTTCATTAGAGGAGGCTCTATGTGACTGACTTTGAGGAGCTTATTGGATTGCTACTTACAGAAGAAATCAAGTTGGGATTGAATGCATCTAGCAGTGCTAGAGGCTCTTCACTTGGTCATGGTAATGATGGTTTTTCTCGTGGAAGAGGTAACTTTGGTCGTGGTGACTTCATGCATAAAGGCAGGGAGAGAGCTTTCCCTAGAGTTAGAGGCCGGTCTAGTCCTTTACACAAAGAGATGGCACTTGTCATTATTGTGGGCAGTTTGGTCATTTTGAGAGGGATTGTTATCATAAATAGAATGCCATGTCTAGATGTCATGGAAGGACCCAATATGGCCACTATGTAGGTACTTATGGTGGTACAAGTTATGGACCTAGAGGTGGATCGCTTAGAGGTCACCTATTTGCTATGGATCATGTGCTTGGGAGCATGACTGGTTTTTGGATTCAGGAGCTACAAACCACATGACTCATCATGCTGAGTGGTTTGATAGCAAGGAGCAAATGTAGAATGAGGAATATGTTACCACCACTAGTGATGATACTTTACATAAAATTACTCATATTGGTAGTGTGCCACTTGTTACTAAAGATGGGATTTATCTTGGTGATGTACTTTATGTGCCCACAATAACTAAGAACTTAGCATTGATTGGTCAAATGACAGATCAAGGATTGCATGTGAGATTCAATAAGTTTGGATGTTTCATTGAGGAGTTCTATAATGGAAGATCTGGCAGGGTGATTGCTCATGGTAGAAAGAAAGGGAGATTATTTGCTTTGGATGCAGGTACTCCAGTGATTCAAAACTCTATGTATGTTGAGAAAGGACATGCGCAAAATAAGGATATGGAATTATGGCATAGAAGGATTGGTCATGTCAATTTGCAAAGATTGAAGCAAATGCAATCAAGACAGATAGTATGTAGTCTAGTGCATTTTGGATATGTGAATTTTGATCATGTATGTGAGGCTTGTGAATTTGGCAAGCAATCCAAATTTCCATTTCCAAAGAGGGGGAGAATAAGCAGTTATCCTTTGGAAATGGTACACTCAGATATTTGGGGACCATGTCAGAATGTTTCCATGAGCGGAAGATGTAGATTCTATATCACCTTCATTGATGATTTTAGCAGAATGACTTGGGTGTACTTTATGCAACATAAAAGTGAAGCATTTGAAAAGTTTTTGGAATTTAAATCTATGGCTGAAAAGTAATTTGGATACTACATAAAATGTTTGAGGTTAGATAATGGTGGAGAATACATGTCATATGAGTTTTGTGACTTCTTGAGAGATCATGGTATCAAAAGGCAATTGACATGCAGGTACATACCTCAGAAAAATGGTGTGGCTGAAAGGAAGAATCGGATCATTGCAGAGGTTGCAAGGGCAATGATGAACCAAATGAACATGCCATTGTCATATTGGGTAGAAGCAATGCATACTGCAGTTCACATTATGAATAGAACACCTATAGCCTTGACTCATAATATGTCACCATATGAGAAAATGTATGGCAGGACACCCACTGTTGCATACTTTAGAGTCTTTGGATGTATTTGTTATGTTCATGTTCCGGATGATTTGAGAAAGAAGATGGAACCAAAGGCTGTAAAATGCATTTTCCTTGGATATCCTGATGAGAAGAAGGGATTCAAAGGCTATGATCCAGTGAGTAAGGAAGTATACATAAGTAAGGATGTTAGATTCAGTGAATATGAATCATGGTACAAGCCCAAATGCAGTAGATGTTATTCCTATGAAAGCAGTGATGATGATAGCTATGGAAGGGAAATTTCAGCAAACAACAAGGCTGAAAATCAGCATGTGGAAGATGCTTCATGACCTCAAGAGAATGTGGAAAGCAGTGGCAGTTATAGTCCCATGCAAATCATAGTTGGATGTAGTGAGAAGAATTCTTGGGTATGTGAAGAAGACAGTTGGTTGTGGCTTATTTTATGAAAAATGAATCAAGCCTGCATTGTTTGGATACTCAGATGCAGACTAGGGAGGTAGCTCTATGGATAGAAGATCTACTAGTGGCTATGCATTCTCATTTGGTTTAGCCATGGTAAGTTGGAGCAGTAAGAAGCAACCTACAGTTGCTCTATCAAGCACTGAAGCAGAGTATAGAGGCATTGCATTGGCAGCATGTGAGCAGACACGGCTGAGATTGATCTTATATGACATGCGGATAGAGATTGATGGCCGCATTATGTTGGCAAAGAACCCAGTCTACCATGCAAGGACAAAACACATAGAAGCACACTATCACTTCATTAGAGAAAAAGTCATTGATGGAGAGATTGACTTGGTCCATGTGAAAAAAAATGACCAAGTTGCTAATATCTTTACCAAAGCATTAGGTAAAGATAAGTTTGAGTGCTTCAGGAGTGCACTTGGAGTCTTATGTGTGCAAGCTCATTCTGAGGAGCTTGAGGGGGAGTGTTGATAAATATGACATATCCTAAGTCATAGCCTATGGTTGTATGTATCTAAAGTAGAAGCATATGTAAAGTGTCCTTAAGTTGAGGGTATCTATCACTTTGAGGATATACCACTTGTAGTAGACTGAGAGAATGATCACTCAGCAACCATTTGAGAAATGGGGAATTAACTTCATTGGTTCAATTAATCTTGTAGCATAGTACTCTCAAGTCAAGTACAAGTGGTATATCCTCAAAGTGATAGATACCCTCAACTTAAGGACACTTTACATATGCTTCTACTTTAGATACATACAACCATAGGCTATGACTTAGGATATGTCATATTTATCAACACTCCCCCTCAAGCTCCTCAAATCCAGCTTGCACACATAAGACTCCAAGTGCAGCTCCTAGAACACTCGAACATCTTTAGCATAATGCTTTGGTGACTCACCATATTATCCTCAAGCCAAGTCCACAAACAAGATCTTAGTGAATGTCCTAACAAAAGTAGTCTCTAATGCTTCACTGCAAGTGACTGGAACAACAAGCTCATGGAAGCTTTGTGGACATATAGAACAGCCTACAAAATAGCCATAGGACAGACTCCATTTAGATTGACCTACAAAATTGAAGCTATTTTACTAGTAGAGTTCTTTGTTCCAATCTTGAAAATAGCAATCCAATAGAGATGGGAGGGCAAAGAAGCATGGACAAATCAATTAGTAGTGTTGGAACGCCTATCTAAGACTCATCTCATTGCAACCCATGCTTTAATCTATGTGAAAAGGCATGATGCAAGAGTTAGTTTGACAAACATGTCAAACAATGAGACTTTGGGCAAGAAAATCTAGTCTTGCTATACTTTGTCAAAGAGAACACAAGTAGAAAAAGAAATTTAGGGGATTGTGACCTTTCAAGGTTCGCAATATCAATAGAACAGGCAATTTTGTGGAACTTGAAATCCTAGAGGAGGGGGAGGGCATGGGTTTTTTCAACAAAAGTCACATCCAAAAGTATTACCCTCCTTCGCATCCACTTCATGAACCTACAATGATAGGAACACCACAAAATATGAGAGTTGTAACCATCACAGAACTAGAGGAGGAGGATGAGGGAGTAGTGGCACTAGCCTACATGCAAATAATCGTGAATGCCCAAAAGGCATACACCCTTGATGCACTAATTGATTGAGGAAGTTGACTTTAATATCTTAATGCATGAACACTAGACTAACCCAATTACAACCAACCAATGTGAACAATTTAGAGGGTAGCCCTATTCACTCTTGGAAAAATGCAAACTAATGGTCTCTATCAAGACTGAGAGCCTACCCATTGTCTTTTATATGCTATCTAATAAGAAAAATGTTGGTAAGGAATCACTGTTGGGGCATGTGTTTAAAAAACAAGCTCATTGTGATGTTGACTATGACTCGTAGCACATCTAACTTACCATAGGCAATGTTAGAATAGTAATGGCTTTCAACAAGGACACCATAGCCATTCAAAATCCTATAGTGCCACCGGTAGCTAAACTTAGTATCAACGCTAAGTGGGGGTAGTGCACCACAATGTACTCTCATAGTCACACCAGTATCTAGAAACAACATCCAAAGCTATGGACCAAATGCTCAAATTGGTTCCAAAACATAGACCACGGCTTTAAACTCATAGTTTTCATGCCTCAAACTCTAGGCCTAAATGGAAAAGTTAGCACACCTATAGTTCACAAGTGACTAGGCATTGTTGGGTTCCAAAAGCAGTGTTGCAAGCCCAAGGCTACTATGAAGGTAACACCTTGATGTGGTTGCTTAAACTCTCAAGTGCCATATATGATCCTCAATTTCATGATCCAAAAACCAAGGCCTAGAAATGTCAACCAAAATAGGGGAGGAGAAGACCAAAAGGAAGGTTGCTCAATCCATGAGTGCTCCAATGGTCTATCGACCTAAAGCTCAACCAAGAGTCCATAGGCAATCCCTCCTTAATGAGCTCCTACTTGATGACTCTAAGGTGATCACCATTTCCAAACTTGACAACAAAGCATCAATCAAACTCCAAATCTAGCTTACCACACCCAATGAGAATCCCAAAGTGGGAGTACCACCTATCAACTTGTCTAGTCAAGCTACCAGTAGGCCTTAGGCCATCGCAGCGATGATGATCCATCCTTAAAGTGGCTTCCAACATGGCATGGACATGGGGGATGATTTGGTAACATGTATCCAACAATTGGACACAATTTTCACGTTGTTTTCTAGAATTTACGAATGTTTGGACCCTAGCCTACTTCGCAAACCTATAGCAAACAAGATACATTTCTTGTTGTGTTCTTGGAAAGAATATGAATTAATTTTCACTAAGGCCCCCACTATCACAAATGAAATGATTAACAATGAAATTTTGTGAGAAAATGCTTTAAGTCAATGATTAATTACATCCTTCAAGAAAAGAAAAATTCCCTTGCTACCACAAAAACTTGTTGAACTTCAATGATTAGTTGATTCTAAGTCCAATTTCTTACACAAGTGGTATAATTGGTGTATTTAATGGGCTCAAGAAGGTTGTCAAATCATGACCAATGTAGAGCAACGACATGCCATCAAGACTTTTAAGTATGACTTGATGTATGCAGCCCCAACCTCATTTAGGGTATTAGCCATGACAAGACATCGGCCATTAAATGATAATATCATGCTACATCCATACTTAGATAGGATCTTGACTAAGGAGGAACTCCACATTGCAAACCGAGTCAACTCAGGCAACCTCTTGATTGACATATTGACTTCACAGGTGGGCATCCATCCATATGATATGGACTATCATGTGACACTAGAATATAATCCAAAGTTTTATGACTGGCTTTTGAAAAAGTAAGGCACACCACGGATGCACTGAAGGCCCTTACACCTTGATGTCCACAATCCTAGGAAGGATTTTAATCATTTCCAAGGGGGAGGGGGTAAAAGTGGAAGATAAATAAAAAATCAAAATAGAAATTTTAAAGGGAAAGGGAAGAATGAATGATTTCTATTCTCCTAATAAAATATGCTCCATGAAGTTCTTGTATAAAGTGTATGGATTGATTAATTTGAGAGTTCTCATTTTGTGATTTATATCCTTCATCATCAGACATTAATCTTTCTAGTCACTCTACCTTCCGTGCAAGAAATATCCATTTAAGGATAACTCATTGTGGAATGTTGTGTGGCGACAAGAACCCAAATGGTAGGGCAACATGAGAAAGCCAACAAGCTCCCCTTCTCAAAGGAGGAACATAGAAGATACAACTTAGCCATGGAGATACACATGTTCAACCAACTAAAATATGGAAACATTCACAATCTGGAGGGATTAGCAACATCTGAAGAGGTCATTAGGTGAATAATAGAAACCATACAACCTTGCCAAGTACCTAGAGAAGGTGGAGCATGACATTGACCACAGCAAATTCACTAAGTTCCTAATGACCTTTGATGACCATAGGAATAGTGGCACATCAACAATCAGGCAAGGAGATACCACCAGAGGGGTGGAAGTTGCTCTTAGTCTAGAAATTGTGGAGAAGGCCTTGGGACTAGTGGACAACCAGAGAAGAGGCCAAAGAGGGACGTCTACAAGTTTCTAGGGATGGACAAAAAGAAATTCTACACAAATGATGGAATCAGCTTGGCCAACATTCCCGACCCCACCATTAGGCTGCAAGTAACAATGGTCCATACTCTCTTCTCAAGACAAAGATACAATGCCCTCATGAACATAATAGAAGTGCCATTGTTGGAGAGCCTTGCAGAAAATGCACTGGACAAGATAAACTATAACATCTGTGTCTAAAAAACAATCCAAGCATTAGCAAATGTGCTAGCAATAGTGCCAAGGGCAGCAGAGGAAGTCTTCGGCTATACCATAACGAAGTTAGAAGAAAGAAACTAGCTTCCAAGGCTTCCACCATAGGGTTTGGAGGGGTACTAATAGCTATAATCCAGGAAGCCTTGAGGGAGGTAGAAAGAGAAGAAGTAGTAGAGGAACCCTAGAACCATCACTAATCCTAGAGGAGCATCACTTCCCCACTCCAGTGAGCCCACCTATTTCATTCTCAGTAGAAGAGAAGGATAAGGATGATGTTAACCTTAGCACAAGAAAAATAAAAAAAAGTCAAAAAGCTCAAGTTAGGATCTGAAAGAGGTGGCCTATAAGAAAATCGAACCTAGAAGAGCCCAAAAGTGCTGACATGGCCACAAGAAGTCCAAGGCATACACTGAAGCCCAAAAAGTGCTTAAAAAGAGAAGGCCCACCTTTGAATGTAGGCCAGCACAACCAAAATCCTTGTAAAAGAGTGCTAAGATCCCTCCTGTGCAAATTTTAAGGGTAGACGAGTGGTAGAAAGGAAGCTAGGAAGATATGAGGACAATAGGAAAGAGGGCCTAGGCCATGGCCAGCCATGTAAAAAAGGGAATGACCACCCAAAAGGGATAATGGTTTGGTATATAAACTCAAAAAGTGAATGAGAAGCTCGTTCTTTGGTGTATGGAAAAAGTGGTCTCTTTTTATTCTCTTCTTCTCTCCTTCTTTCTTGCTTGTGTGTGCTTGAGAGAGGGAGTGGGAGAGTGTGAAGGAGTGAGTGTGTAAGGGTGAGAGATCAAGGAGAAGAAGCTCTCCATCATCTCCTATCTTCTTTTTCTCTTCTCTTCTCTTCTATTCTCTTGCGCACGGCTATGGAGGATGGAGCTTAATGGTGGAGGCTTGAGGTTGATTGAGCTCGCATCTCGAATCGTGGAGCTACCGGGTTGCTTGAGAGTGGAGGCTACTCGTTTGGGCATCAAGGTAAGCTCACTACACCCCATAGAATCAAAGATGCATCGGCTAGGTGAGAGATAGTCATTTGTGCTCACTTGAAACGCTTAAAGCAATAAGCAGTTTGTGGGTCTCAGTAGTTGAGCGTGAGCTCCCACAACATTTTGATTATGTTTGCGTAACCAACAAATTCAATCTTGAGTACTTGCATGCCTCAAATCAAGCAACAAAGTAAGGGTTTCATCCCCGAACCAGAGCTTGAGACAGATAGGAGATTTTGGGGTTTTAATCTTCGCAACAAGTAAGTATTTCAATTTTTTTATGATTAGGCAAGTAGGAGGAATCATTTCATTTGTAAAGAGATGGTATTTAACCCCCCCCCCCCCCCCTCTATCCCATTCTTCTCTCTCCCTCCTCTTCTTTTTCTAAAATCCTTTCCCATTAACTATACCCCAATCGCTAAACGTACTTTACAATATATAAATAGTGCGACACCCTCTCTTATTATTCACACAAACATATATATATATATAGAGAGAGAGAGAGAGAGAGAAAGAGAGAGAGGATGCAATACTCCCATACTACACTAAAGACCAATGTTTTAAACTTCATTGCAATTTATCAACACGTGTTTTTGGTGCTTATAAGACTTATCTTTTAATCACTTGTAAAGATCCTTACATGGTCCTTAACTAAAAGCCATAGAACCCTTTGGGTACAATGATAAATTAGCAAGCATTTATCAAGACTTACATAAACAAACACTTGGTACATATTCAAAAGATAGGATAGTTACTAACTCCAACACTTCTGACTCTATTATCACCATCATAAAATGAGTGCCTTTTAGTGACCGTTGCATATTTAAGTACATTGTCAAAGTCCACAGAACTTCTAAGTCAAGTCTCTCAAATTGTGGGATGATTTTTTAGTTCAAAAACTTTCTAGCAAAATGTGTGGGATGATTTTTTATCATCTACATCAATGAAGTTGACAAGGCCTAGGATACCACACTTATGCTTTCACTAATATTGCACACTTAGAATTGACTGCAATGTATATTTTGAAGACTACAATAACATCCTTATGAATTTACAAAGACACAAATACAACCCTCCTCTCTATTTCATGCACAATGGTGATCTAAAAATGATGCAAAATCCCTAGATTTCACACATAATAGCATGATTTAAAAACCTTAAGCTCACAGAACACCATGACCTTAAAAATGGTAGCTAAGTCATTGTTCCAATTCATACTCTTATTAAAACCAGATCATTATTCTCTTGCAAATCATACAAACCATGTTTATCCAAGTCATGGAAAATTGAAAAATGAATTCGATTGAAGTTGCATCTCTAACATTATAAAGAAATCCCCTAAGAAAGTCAATTATCGAGGAAAGTTTGCTACCCATGGCAACATTTCTTCCTCATCAAGCCAAATCAAAATTATCGAGGAAAGTCTGCTACCCATGGCAACATTTCTTCCTCATCAAGCCAAATCAAAATTTGATACTAGCTCTAGGAAATGGCAAAGTATTCCACAAGTTCAATGGCATCAACAGGCATGTCAACATGCAAAAACACTTCATCTTGGCATAAAATTGACTACATGTCACATAGCTGCACATCCACCAATGGCCAGTTCAATGCCTTCTGGAGTGATGCCTAGATCATTAAGGCAAGGAGCAAGAGCTAATATCCTACCATGGACCTTGATTACGGCCTTCTCTCTTAATTACAAGCTACTCTCTTGTAGGATGACATAGAGGTGCCCATTGTATTGAAATATTAGTTTAATGTGCAAGGGATAGGATGGCAAAGCTAAGCACCATTGCCACAATGGTGGACATAAAGCATGTACACAAAGGACACCAAGGTCAATAGCCTAAAGATTCCCACACCTAGCATGCTTGCTAGAATTCCCAGACCTGGAATGCCTCCTAATAGAGTACATGTAGGGATCTGACTTTGTACCCCAACCTCCCTAACCAAGCCTTCTCCAACATGAACCACATGGAGTCCAACACCCACATTAGGACCATCAATTATGTGGCCAAGCATGAAATTGAGGGATTTGAGACATCCTTCCTCAAATGGACTTTTGGTGACTACACCCCATGGCCAAAAATTTCCCATCACTACATTGTGAGGTGTCTTTCCTCAAAGGGACTTCTAACTACTCCCCATGCCCAAAAATATCCCTTCTCCACCTCCTATGCAAATATCTAGTCAAGGAGTGTTCTGTATCCTATTTCCCTTCCTCTAGACAAATTTTCTTAGAAAATGAAGATGAACAAGACAAATGAGAGAGAGAGAGAGAGAGAGAATATAGAATCACTCATTACCCAAAAAAAAAAGAGATTGTTCAACCTTGACCTCATCCTCGACACAGATTCTTTGTGGCAAGGGGCACTAAGGGTTTTTTTGTTTTAAGGGCCCCGCCGGGGGGGGGGGGGGGGGGGGGGGGGGGATGGGATCTACTTCATACTCTTTCAAACAAATCCAATAAGAAAAGAGAGTTTTGCAATCTATTACCCATCCTCTTCAAACTTCCATCACACATCCTTAGAAAAGATGGACAGACTATTCAATGCCACAAGGGGTTCAATATGCCATTTCTCCATCAATAAGTGCACGCGCGCACGCATGCGTGTGTGTGTGTGTGTGTGTGTGTGTGTGTGTGTGTGTGTGTGTGTGTGTGTGTGTGAGAGAGAGAGATGAATGGATAAACAACCCTTCACGGGGATCTTGGGAAAGGAAGATGAAGGGAGCATGATTCAATGACACATGAGCTTTGATGCACCATCTCTAAATTATTGAGCCACTATTAGGGGCCCATTGCATGTGGAATTGGAAGTAATTTAGTACGAAATTTCTCATTAAGTAGGCCAGCCCATTAACATGTGTCTCAGTTGGAAGAACTCAATATATAATTTGAAACCCTCAATAACTGGAAACAAACACAGTTGCAGTCAGTGCTTACTCTGTGATGGCTCTCGTGATCTTATAAAAGTATTTAGTTAAAGCTCAGTAGAGAAGTGATGATTTGTGTTTCAGCTTGTTTCCTTGCTTCCATAATGTGTTGCTTTAACATGAAGTGGATTCATTTCTACATAACTCTTCAAGGAAGAAGCCATGCAAGATATACAAGATATCCACACAATAACCGAGCATCCATTGTGTGTAACATCATCCAAGCAGGCTTGTATTCAGAAAGATACCCTTACAATTGTGGAGGTGCTAGAACCACCTGTACAAAATACTTGGATGCACTGATAACTACATGCTGCCAGAGTACAAATGTGGAGCACAATCGTCACTTTTTTCATGAACTGTCACTTGAATGATATGAAATTTCTTCTACCAAATACATGAATCGATCAATGTGTTGCTCTAAAGTCTAATAGTGAAAGCTGTCATTTGAATGATGCATGTCAAAATGCCTTAAAAGGTAACACAATGTGTCCTGTCAAACTGATTTCAGCAATTGAATCTTAAATGTGTTTATGTCTAAAGATTGCAAGGATCCCAAGCACAATACAGTCTGTTCAAAGGACAGCTTGGAGCCATAGTACTCTCTCTACAGTTGTGGTACAATATGGATGTTTGAAGAGATTTCCTGTTAGCTGGGTGTACGTACATGTCAATCTCATCAGCTTCAGCAAAGTACCCAGGAAGGCAGCATTCCTGAACCGAGAGGAATTTCCTTTACAAGGCCACAAGCCAAATCTTCTGCCAGATGCTGACTTTGATATGTGGCCATAGCCTTCAATAAACACGGTACTAAGATGGGTGAAGGAGACGGAAGTCTTCAAAATATTTCCTGCAACATTCCAGTCATCAGATGTACTTTGAACTCCAGAAACTTCTGAGTTTACAGAATAACAAAGGACTGCAGCCATAGATATAACAAGAGAATCAAAAGTGAACTTTACAATCTTATTGACTTGTTTTAACTGGCAGCCAGATGTGCAAAATAGAACCAAAACTACCAAGCATATATTGGCCTTCTATTATATGATTCTTTATAAGGGACATCCATAGCAAACATTGTGTGTTCTATTTCTTTATATTTCACTATTTTAATGGAAACTCATGTCCCGGGTTTTCTTAGTGTGAAAACCAGCCCATCTTCATTAGCCTGTGCACTTAAGCATGCAAACCAGCTCTGGTACACCAATTTGACTATATAAATAACATTTTGCCCTATCCAAATGTCAAACGTATAGAAAGTTTAAATAGAGTAATCAAATTTCAAAACAAAAGGCTTAACCTTATTTAGGCATTTTTTATTGTGCCATTTTATGGTCATATTTGGCATTTATTGCTGGCCGTCCTGACATATTTTATGGCATTATTTGTGTCTATTTATTTTGGGCTGCTGCTCCTCAGTTGGTCAGTTCACCACCTGAAGGTCCCGTGAAGAGAGGAGCCGGTGCCGGTGCCCACTCAACCAGTGACTCACTGTGTATGCAATAGTATCGTGTCCAATATATGGATTCCATTTCCCGAGCATACATCTGAGTTCTCATTTGTATTGTGTTCTTTCTTTCCCTTTTCTCTCGTCTTGTGTTTCAGCAGTTTATTACAGCTTATGTTTATGCTTCCATTGCTGCACCACTTCTGACATGGTATCAGATTTCAGGATTTGTGTTCCTGCGGTGTTTTCTTGCTGATTTCAGGACTGTTTTCACCCTTGCTAATCAGGTGACTGCTATTCCATACAAGCGACCTGTTTTACCTGCGTTTTCTGCAGATTTGCCATCACCTGCTGTCTACAGCCCCTCTGCTGCCCACGTTTTCAGTTTTCAAACTGCTGCAACAGTTTTCCAGCCGATTTGTGGCAGTACTCAACCTGTGTTTTGGTGTGCTTGACTCCTTGGCTGGGCAACTGTACCTTCAGGCCGTTTTTGCTGTTTTTGACTGAATTTTTTATTTTTTGCAATAGCTTTAATCTTCTTTTGGTTAGATTTTGGGTTATATTGTATGTGAACTCTTGGTTTTTGCAGTCTGTGCTCGTGTTTTGGTAGTGTTCCCTCTCCATTTTTTCTACTTCTCTTCTCAATCTTCTACAGATGGCTCCTCCATGCACATCCACTGATAACAAGCTCCATGGACCTGATTATTACACGTGGAGTGAGCTGATGAAGGCCTAGTTAATCCAGAAGCAGTTATGGTACGTGGTTGGCGGACTCTCTATGGCTACCTCCAGCAACTAAAGTTTGAACCCAAAGATACGATCCAATCATTCCTACTTCAAGTTACCCAAATCTAGGACCAGCTTCGCACTATGCAGTCTGCCCTATCAAAGGCACATATTGGTGGTACGGTACTCTACAAGCTTCCTCTAGAGTTTGATGGAGTGGCAAATGCTTTACAGGCGCACACAACTACGACTCCTGTCAGTTTTCTTCAAATGTCCTCGATGCTGCTTGAGCATGAGACAACTTTCCGACTAGAGGGGCAGCTTTCGTCTCACATCATGGAGGTTCAGGTGAGGCTTTTACAGCTTCAGAGAGTGGTTCGAAGATGAAGAAGTCGAAGGCCTAGTGTTACCACTGTGGCAAGAAGGGCCGTTTACGGAAGGATTGCAAAGAGTTAGCGGCTTCAAGGAAGAAAAAGGAGCAAAAGACAAAGCGGGATGCAAACTCCTCCGACGAGTCATCATTCACCTCGGATTCCGACTCGGATCCTCCGATCAAGGTGAAGTCCAAGGCACAGAACGGATCCTCTTCTTCGGATCGTGGAAAGGGCTTGGTGGTCCCTTCCTCAACTACTTTCTAATGGTGGTGATAAGGTTATCCCTCCTAACTCTCCAGTGCCAAAGGAGTGTGAGAGGATGGTAAGATGGGGCAGCCGCACCTCATCTATATTTCTATACAGATGCACAGGATCCAGAGAGGGACGTCCCTGACGCATCGATTGAATTCTGACAGGTACAAATCCTGGAGCTAGGATTGACATCCAGGTTCATGATGGGCTAGGTACTTGACAGAGAGCGGGTGGCTTTCGTCTAGAGCTCACATAAGGAAACATTTTAGCCGTCTAGCCAAAAAAGGGGAATCCATGGTTGTTTATACGTTGCAACATTGGTGACAGGATGGCCACGTGTGCTACATCAGCAGCATTGTTGACAGACATTAAGAGCTACTATGATCTTCTCTATCTTCACAAGCTGATACGATCGACATCGATATCAGTTTCTCTTCGAGGCACCTTGGTGGTGGCTTGATCACCCACTACTTGGGTATCCATGGTTCTACTTGGTGGTTCTATGTTGTATGGTTTCTGATTCATTCTTTTTGTACCATTGTATTGTATCAGATAACCCATGATCTGAGAGAAGGTGTTAGCAGATATGTCAGCTCATGTGTGAGTCTCAACTACACAGGCTTGGGCACATTATTTAGGTTATTTTGGCATTTTTTATTGTGTCATTTTATGGTCATATCTGGCATTTATTACTGGCCGACTTGACATATTTTATGGCATTATTTGCGTCTATTTATTCTAGGCTCCTTCTCCTCAATTGGTCAGTTCACCACCTCAAGGTCTTGTGGAGAGAGGAGCCAGTGTCAGTGCCCACACACCCAATGACACTGTTGTATGCGACAATCTCGTGTTTGATATATGGATTCCATTTCCTGAGTATATATCTGAGTTTCTCATATGTTTTGTGTTCTTTCTTTCCCTTTTCTCTCGTCTTGTGTTTCAAGAGTTTATTACAGCTTATGTTTACGCTTTCATTGCTGCACCACTTCTGACAAATCCCCCATCCCTCTCAAAACAAAAAAAAAAAAAAAAAAATCAAACAAACAAACAAATTTCTCTGTATGTGTACATTTCATCATATGCAAAATCTCATATATAAAACAAACTTCTTTCCTTTCATGATCCGTGGATGCTTAGGAGAACCATGGATGATAGGAGTCTCTCCCCAATGTATGTGTTAACTATAGAATGCTGCTTCAAAATGTAGCGGTTTTGAAAGATATCATATGGCAAGGCACCAACTGCTTGCCCAACACCACGTGCATGCCTCTAACACTATCAACAGCTACTGGCAAAGCATAACAATTGGAATCAAGTGAGGTAAGGTTTGAGAATATGAACTATAGCATAAGAACCACGGGAAAGATGATGCTACTGTCAAAAGATGACGTACCAGCGAGACAGTAGGGTTTGCGAGGAGAAACACAGAGTGAACTCGACAAACATGGAGAAGAGAAGAGAAAAGAAGATAGAAGAAACTCTGATGAATGGAATGATAAAGACCTAAATCATGGAGTGAATGTGATACAAAGAAACAAGGTTGCCGTAGCACAAGGAAGATGATAAAGACAACCTCAAAACATGAACCGCAATGTCCTCCTGAAGGGGTGTGAGGGTAGTGGAGAGGCTGGAGAGAAGAGGTGACGGACTGAATGAATCAGCCGTGAGGAATGAATGAGAGAGTGGTCTATAAATAGGCATAGTCAGTCTAGGATGGCGCCCCTTTTTGGGGCTGCAAACCCTAGACGCAAAACGTAGAAACACAAAAACGCAAACTACGGGTGAAGGGTGAAGGGTTTCTCAACACCCCCTCTCAGGCCCAAAAAGGAAAACAAGAGAAGAGTGAGGTGGAGATGCAATGCTACATGCTAAAGAATGCTCATACAACAAGTGCCACTTGGACAGTGTTCCTCGTGGAGAAATTGTTCACTTGCCCAACCGCCCTATTACAAAGATAATGAAAACATGCAATGCAGAGGAGGAATGTCGGACTTTGTGTGGTGCCGAGAACCATAAGAATATGCCCATTCTCGATCTCGGGAGGTGGCTCCATGCTGACCAAGTGACCAAGGCAAAAAGAGAAGAGGAGGAAGAAGATGTAGAGGATCCCTAAGATCCAAGATTTCCACCGAAAAGGGAATCTGCAATAAAGAACAGTAGACAGAGTAAAAGGGAGAACCCAAAACACAACCTTGAGAGAGAAGCCACTAGCTTCGTGCATCCATGCTAGAAGGAATACGAAGGCCTCATCACCAAGTCACGGCTGAACCTCCGAGGTCCCGATCTAGGTGGTACCTGAAAATCCTGGGTATCAGTAGAAAATATGACTGGTCGAAGACAGCCACCCCAAGAAAGTAGGGGTAAAGAACTTCATGTGGAGTAGTTTCCCCCTCTAAGGTGGGAGATGGAGGGGCCCCCGCTGAAGTCGAAGAAGAAGTAGGTGCCCCCTCTGAGAGCAAAGAAATAACATCCCCCTCTGAAGTAGATAGAGAATCCAAAAACTCATGGATCACGGACTCCGAAATGTCTGATGACGAAGGAAGTGCCGCCGATCGTGTCGAAGAAGGTATCTGGAGTGCCGAAGAGCTGCCAGAGGTAGCCTCTCGAACCTGAGTAGTCAGGGGTGGGGAAGGGTGGGGCTTAGAATGAGCAAGAGGTGGGCAACAGTCGCTATCTCTTAGCGGAGCAAACTGGGTAGCCGAAGAAGAGGAAGGAGTCGAGCAGCCACTGTCTCTTGAAGGAGCAGATTGACGAGGAAACAATATCAAACAATCACTTTCTCTCGATGGAGCGAACTGCACAGCCGTAGGCCGTGGAAGCCACTGTACCTGAAAATAAGTGGGAGAAGACTGCCGCTGGCATTGCAACGATCTCCATGAGGTCGTAGCGCCAATCGATCCTCCATGTGCTTGAAAGGACTTACTGCACATCGGATGCGTCTTATTGCCTTAAGCATAGTACTCTGATAGCCGATGCAAAACAATCTTTGTGGCCCAGAAAGGAGAGGTGACACAAGGAGTGCCAAGTGAAAGACACATGTACTCCGGTATTATGTCCTCCGCGAAAGGGGTGTGGGCAGCAAGCTGAAAACACCTGGAACCTGCAAAAACGAGATTTTGATGCAGCGGAAGAAGAGAAGTGGATGCCAAACCCGCCACCAGTCTTTGCCTTCACTGGAGTGGAGGATCTTTGCCGCTGTTTGAGTAGATCCAGCTCTGATACCATGTCAAAAGATGACGCACCAACGAGACAGTAGGGTTTACGGGGAGGAACACAGAGGGAACTCAGTAAACATGGAGAAGAGAAGAAAAGAGAGAAGAAACTCTGATGAATGGAATGATGAAGACCTGAATCATGGAGTGAATGTGATACAAGGGAACAAGGGTGCCATAGCACAAGGAAGATGATGAAGACAACCTCAAACCATGAACCGCAATGTCCTCTTGAAAGGGTGTGAGGGTAGTGGAAGGGCTGGAGAGAAGAGGTGACGGACTGAATGAATCAGCTGTGAGGAATAAATGAGAGAGTGGCCTATAAATAGGCATAGTCACTCTAGGATGGCACCCCTTTTTGGGGCTGCAAACCCTAAACACAAACCCTAAACGCAAAACGCAAAAACGCAAATTGTGGGTGAAGGGTTTCTCAACAGCTACAGCAGTGATCACCAACAAACATGATGAAATGTTGCCCCTATGGTGCTACTAAGTGAAGACCACCATGTCAAGTGTAACTGATATGTGCTCGGTGCTGCTGAGTTGCCAATCGGCACTTCATCATTTAACTTCTCAGCCAGCAATTCTATTGCTACCAAGTGGAGATTGCCATATAAGCGCACCCAATATATGCTTGGTGCTGTTGAGTTGCCAATCAGGACTTCGTCACTTGACTTTTCACCTAACAGCTCCTACTCACATACCAAACACGCTTATTTTTTTACATGGAGTGCACACATGCGTACATGTACCCATGCATGCACACAAGCGCACATGCATGTATTGTGATAGTGTAATAATTCATGGTAGATAGATTAAAAATGTATGCACAAGAGTTAAATTGTAGTATTTAACAGCTCAAATCCCCATCCACCTACCACATGACATGCACACATTTGGTGATATACAATGTTATCTATATATGCCGTTCCACCCCCATCCTGCCTTGATTTTAGCCACCTATTGTTCTTGCTCCTATCCTATCCCCACAAGCCACCTATCACATGGCACCATCACATTTGGCGAATATAGAATGTCATTTATGTGTATCTTTCCACCAAGCATTCCCATGTCAAAATGACGAAGCTTGGAAGTAGAACACGATCAAAAAGCATAGAGATGAAACATGAAACACAAAACACATGAAAGCATAAGAACAATGAGGGCAACAAAGATGAAACCGCTAGTATGCAACCAAAGCAAGTACAACAACCATCACCATTGCAAGGAGCAAGCAAGAACAAAGCAACCTCTCTTCATGTACAAGAGCAAGGGTCTCACACCCAAGGACAACTGCAATGGAATCCAAACATACCAATGATCCCTCAAAGGAGAAAGGGCATACATATATAAACACAACCAAAGTATAAATGCCCACAAAAGGAACACAACAATAGCCACTGGTCTTCCTAAGGTAGAGGAACATGAGATGCAATAATGACCTATAACACCCTTTCTCAACTCATAGACAGAACACCAAAGAGAGGACAAGGTGCACCATGGATGTTCTAGCATAGACCTCTACTATATATGTTAGAATGGTGTGGAGCAATGGAAGTAAAGAGATAGAGTTATTGTCAACACAAAGAACAGAAAAGAAAAACAAGAACATATGAACTCAAAGATAATGAACTAGAGAAACAGAATCCATATACCAAGGCCCAACAGTATTACAAAGGCATGGGCTGTAGGCAAGCATAGAGGTGCTCCTGATTTCCCTCTCTCCAGCAAGATGCATTGTGCTCCTATCAAAGACTTGAGGAGTGCAAGAGAGGGGCTGCATTAAATAGGCAATAACAATGCATCATAAATAGCAAGTTGGCCAGCACACATTGGCAAAAGAAGTGTGGACGAGTGTCAGTGATTTACAAAGGTCAAATCTTGGTTGGGACCATTGAATAGCCCCTTGGAAATGACTTTCAGTGCCATGGGAATTAGGGCATTAAATGATTTGATGCCCTGAACTAAGGTTTGTGGAAAGTTTCAATACTTTTAAGTTCAAAGAGGTTAGGAATTTAAAATTGGCACTTGGCATGGTCAAACTTTAAGCAAAGGCTAGGTATTTTTTATTTACTTAAATTATTATTGGCTGGAAATGAAGTCTAGAGGCGGAGTTTGGATGGGCAAGTTTGACACTTGGAAGTTGGCAATTAGCCACATTTCGGAGCCATGCAAGGCTATGTGAGGCCATTTCACACAGTTCAGGGCAGATTTGGGGGTGAAGAATTCAATTATGAGCTGAGAGAGAGAGAGCAGTTGAGCCATCACAACAGCAAGGCAAAAAGGTCTAGGGCTGTATTTGGGCCGAAAAACAATAATAAAACCCTAATTTCTGCAAGTCGACCTATTTCTAGGATATTTCAGTTGTAGGTGATTGCTTCCTAGGCATTAATGGCTGCTGGCAACAGCATCTAGAGCATTAAATGCTGCTGGCGACTGCTGTATGGAGTGAATTCAAGGTTGGAAATCAAAATTCCCCCTCCTGCTCACTCTCTCTCGTCTGATCAGTGTAGGGACTGGTTAGGCACGGAGATCGAGACAAACTGTCGTTCCGTGCAGTGAGAGACAGAGAGAGTGAGATAGAGCAGAGTAGAGACTGAGCACATTTGTAGGTACAATAACGAGTGTGTACCTTTAGGTTTCTAGATAGATATATATGTGTAAGTACAAGTGCTAAGGGTGTGTTCACACCCAAGCACATTTAAAAGGCATGAGGCCTTTATTCCCAACAACCTCCCACCTAAAGGCAATGTGCCTTAAGAGGAGAAAAGAATCAGCTAAGTCTAGATATGTACAAAGCTGAAATATATATATCTATCCAACTCCCATCATCTGTCGGCAATGAGCAAACCGCTCTGCTGGAAAACCCTTCGTGAGAAAGTCTGCATAATTATCATCTGTATGCACTTTGACAAGCTCAATACTCTTGTTGTCAAGTGCATCTGTAATGAAGTGGTACTTCACCTGTATGTGCTTTTTCTTTGCATGAAAGACAAGATTCCGTGCTAGCATGATAGCACTCTGACTATCACAATGGAGAACAGATAACTCCGAGATGCCAAGCTCTCCTACCATACGTGAAAGCCATAAAGCCTCCTTGTATGCCTCAGTGGCAACCACATACTCTGTGTCACAAGGGCGTGAAATGATGCTTTGCTTATGTTTAATTGACATTTGATTAAAGGATTAATCAAATGTGCAATTAAAAGATGCACATGTATTGCACATGTGAGGTGCAAGCTACTTTCTCACAGTTGAAGACCGAAGGACCCTGTGAAAAAGATGGGTGTCAAAGGCAAAAGTTGTAACAAGTTACACTTCTTAGATTCTAGGTGAATTTTTTGTGTCAGTTTGCCCCTAGGATCATTAATTGGCCATTAAGTGTCAGTGGTGACACTAGGGACTAGGCATTAATTAATGGATTAATGCTTGTCCAAGGGTCAATTAATGCATGGGACCACTTTGGGTTGCAAATGGCCTGGCCAATTAATTTTTGGATGGGCAAGGTTAATTTTCTGGGCATGGATTAAGGCCTTTCAGAATTAATTAATTCTAAAAATTAATTAAATGGCTGAAAATTGCTGAAAATGGATTAAGAAAGCTGCCACTTGGCAAAACTTTCCCATGCAAGTGGGAAAAAGGTTAAATAGGGCTGAAGGGAGAGGGAAATATCGGTTTTTTCATTTTGGAGTTGTTGGAAAGAGGTGTTGGACTGTTGCTGCCAGCTTTTGGGGCTAATTCCCAGCCATTGGAAACCATTTTGGTGATGGAGATTGCATATTCTTGACCTTGGAAAGCTGACAATTGCTGTTGATGCACTTTCTCTTGAAGATCAGTCTCAGATGCTCCTATTGTTGTTGGTCCATCTGTTTGGGGCTGGTATAGCAGGGCAGCAACTGATTTTGATGGGTGTCTACTGTCCAAGAATGTTATGGTAAAGTGTGTATTTCATTTTATGTGCATTTATTTATTGCTGTAATTAACTCTTATGGGTGGTGATAACCTGATTTAAGAGTTAATTACAGCAATAAATAAATGCACATAAAATGAAACATAACCTTGTGTCGATGTGCAGCCCTCCCGCTCACCCTCGAACAATGAAACACAAACTTTTGTCGTGCTAAAATTTCCCCTTTCAATCCACCCATGATCAATCAGCCCTTCAACGATGCTCTAATACCATGTCAAAGTGCAACAAACACAAAAGCATATGACCAAACTAAAGAAAATGAACATAGAGAGAAGAGCTAGAAAGAAAAGAGACAATAGAATACAAAAAACTGCAGCGAATGAACACTAAAATGAAGGCATGTACAACAGGCTGTCAAGTGTATCTCCACCAAAAGCTCTCTCTCCACCTGAAAAAATAAGTGAGAATGACCAGGTAGGCTTGCCAATAAATAGGAAATAAAAAATAAGTAAAAATGGTCAGGTCAACTGGTAAAAACTGGCCAACTACTGTGAAAACTAATCACAACAATAAAATAATCATAAATAATGATGCACATATAATCTGCATGCCACACAGCATCCTACACAGCCTGTCTGGCCTGCCCAACTACCCAAAACTGTTGGAAATGACCTAGTAACTGCATGGGACTGTCTGACCTGCTCTAGGAAACAAGTAAATATGCCTGAGAGTACTAAATGTACAACAGTACACTACTTGTGCCTCTCTAGGGGATGACAAAAATTCTAACGAAAGTGAAGATAGAGACAGAAGGAACAAAACTGCACTATTCAAAACATGAAAGCTGACTACAAAGCTGTGACAAACCCTACATGCTGTTGGTCTGCATGAGAGGGCACCAGAATAAGGCAATAGAATGCTGACAATAGCAAGCTAAGAATGAGAGCGGAGGCATACAAATCTGGCTGAGTGAGCAGGCTGAATGGTGCAGCTATGTATAGCTGGAGAATGCCAAACTGGCTGACCTCCTATAAGTGAAGACAGAATGCTGCAAACTGGCTGACCATCAGATGATGAGGTAAAAATGCTGTTCAACCAGCCCATAATGCTGCCACATGGCATAAATTGCAAAATGCAGCCACCGCACAATGTGAACAAAGCTTGCGACTAATGACAATATTGGAAAGTGAAATTCAAAAGCATAAACAGCTATCAAAGCCCCTTTATCTCTGTCAAACTCTAACAAAGAGCATAACCAGGTGATGACCAGCATGGAAAACATGGAATGTCAACAATACCAACCATCACATTCAAAAGAGGTTACGTGACTATGGTAGACCATATCTAGCAAGGACAATCTATCATAAAACCATGGCGCGTTTATGATAGCATCAATGTGGGCAAGGCGTACTAGACAAAAATGTGAGACTTCAATCGCAAGACCCAACCGCAGCACCAATCAGCTTTATCAAGCTCCCCAAGTAACGAATCTCATATGCACAGTCAAAGAGAGCTATGTGGGGCTTGAGACTTTGTACCACAAGAAGAAATATAAAATTATCAATAGATCCATATAATGAGGCAGATGACCTTTAAAAGGTCACACGAGCCAAGAATGGACTTTTTTATGTGACAATCCAAGCAATCAAAAAGTATTTAACAGAACAACTCTCTCTAGAAATCAATAGTTCCAAATGATTCACCAAAGTTTTGATAACAAGTCCAATGAAGGTTTAGAGGAGCAAGCAACTCCTCCAAGCCATGAGGGTCATGCTAGTAACATCTTGATAGCTTGACAGGCAATATGTGGGGTGGCTGAAAAGGGCCTAGAGCTGCCTGTGAAGTGAAATGCTAGCAATTAAAAGGATGGCTCATTTTGATCCATACAAATTCTATAGCATCAGCCAAATTCAAATTAAGCTATTGAATTGAGACCTTAAACCAAAGCATTTAATTATTGGTAGAGCAAAACCACAAATGCTAAATCAACAATTATTGTCAAACTTTCCTAAGATATCTGCAGTGCTGTAAATTGTTGCCGCTTCTATAGTAAGCTTGAATGACAATACCTAAAATAGCTACCAAAAAAAGGTTCCCAATAAGACAGCATGCTACTTGTCACTTCATCTAGGATGTAAAGATCAACTTACCAAAAATTACCACTGTTAATTTGCATGGAGTTACTCGCGTGAATCCAACTTCAAATTTGGGCAATCAATTGCATGATGCCCAAGCTGTCCACATTCAAGGCATTTGCTAGGAAAAACACTGCAAGTGACCACATAAACGATCAATCCAGCACATGTTGATTCTAACTTTCAAAGTTAAAAAGAGTCACAGCTTTTTCAAATCAATCCGTCTACTTCTGGTTATAGCTCTCAAAGAAAGACAAGGTAACTTTTTATCTTCTCCATAAAGACTACTGTCATTTGGCAAGCCCATGTGCCTGCTTTGCAACCAGTCTTCTGTGTGTGTTGCCTAGATGACTAAGTTATGGACCATTATCGAGTCTAAACTTGTTATAAGCAGTTGATATTGTCCTTATATTCTAAGAAAGGCAATGTACCATGAAAGCTAGTGACCAGTATTGTGCCAAGTCACACCAGATGATTTTAACCAGAAAACAATCTAAATTATTGCTCACACATAGGATGAGGGGAGGCCACAGTGATACCATGGTGTGGAAGTGAATGAGCTTCCAAAAACATGCATAGCAGTCACCATAGAAGCAAATATATTGATGCAGTAAGCAATGAGGCAATAAGGTCATATTCTTGGAGTTCTATAGTAAGAAAAAACTCAGATTCATGCTTGCAAAGAATCTATCACTTGTAGTGTCAAAGAAAAACAGCATCCTAAAGTGTAGTGAGATGCAAGGGGTGAAGCATACAAAACAACATTACATAATCAGATATAGTCAAAACTCTTTTTTCCATGAACCATTGTCCAATTAAATTGATGTATATGTAGAAGACATTTATACTATTTGATTTCAGCTGACTACCTCTTCTTCACCACACGTGTATGCAGCCTTTCAAGTTCCTCTAACTATGATCATCAGTACCACATTGCTTGTGCAGAAACTGGCCTTTGCTATAGTGTGTACTACTCATATAACTACACCCTTGTACTCGTGGTTGTGCTTCTATGGGTTCACTTTGTATTTCTTTATAATCCACACTTCCTAATAACTGAAATGTCATTGAGCTACACACGATTAAATCTGTGTGCTCCAAACAGAGCTGAAAATGGATAATCTGTACAGAAACTGGCCTTTGCTATAGTGTGTACTACTCATATAACTACACCCTTGTACTCATGGTGGTGCTTCTGTGGGTTCACTTTGTATTTCTTTATAATCCACACTTCCTAATAACTGAAATGTCATTGAGCTACACATGATTAAATCTGGCTGAAAATGGATAATCTGTACAGAAACTGGCCTTTGCTATAGTGTGTACTACTCATATAACTACACCCTTGTACTCATGGTTGTGCGTCTGTGGGTTCACTTTGTATTTCTTTATAATCCACACTTCCTAATAACTGAAATGTCATTGAGCTACACATGATTAAATCTGTCTGCTCCAAACACAACTGAAAATGGATAATCTGCCAAAATTTAAATGACTTGACTAGAAATACCAAATAATACACTTGTCTTTAGGAAGTGATTTGTAAAGAACAAAAGCATTTTGCATCATGAATTTCTATCTCGCAAACATATACTGCAAATATCCAAAAACCTTCATTCATCACTACGCATAAAAAAGTTGCATGTAACTCAAGAACTGATTCACCAAAATAATTTTTTTGAAATTCTATGTTCCAACCTACTCAAGGTCCACAGTATGAAAACATAGTTCATCAAGTATGTTCCTGATCTTGATTTTTGTGTCTTGAAAATTAGATAGAGCTGAGAGCTCCAACATTTACTGAAAATATAGAAAATTTGAGGCTTTCAAGCATTAGATTCGAGATTCCATCTAAGCTCGATTTTGAAATACCTTAGAAACTCTAAGATGCCAAAAGAAAAGACAAACATGTGATAGACCACACCTGGTCTTGAATCTCAATCCTATCAACCAATCTTTACATTGCCATAACTCCTCAATCCTCAACCTTTTGTGGATGCCTACCATCTAGGATTCTTACAATACATGAATGCCTGACATCTAGGTGACAAAGCAATCAAACCTCTAACATTTGGTCCAATTTGGACTTTATTGTATTGTAATTCAGGTGACACACATCAAAATGTACAACAGACAATGTGCCTGCCTGAGTGATCTTGCATTGTCTAGCATGATTAGTACATCTGAGATTAGAAAAGTACATTTGCAAACTTGAAAGAGGGACAAAGGGAGGGCCCTACATGGATCTCAAGACCCCTTTTCTTTCAAGAAGGGCTTTCTTTTTGCTGAAAGTTTCAAGGAAGGCAGGGATAGAGGGGGGGCCTTAAAAAAGGTCTTTCTTTTGCTTGAAGTTCCACTTAAATATACCAATTACAGAGTCAGTTGAGTTAACAAGGTTAAGCACCTAACACAAAATCCTTCTATATGCATATGAAAGCAACTGGACAAGTGATGGGTGAGCAAATTTTTGCAAACCGCAAACAGACACACATACACAAGGTACAAAACCTTGAAGTGGCTATAGATGATAGATCATACAAAAAATGGAGAAAGGAATGATAATTTAAGCCTTGAAAACGACATAGCACTAGTAATATGTATAAAATGACCCAAATGTAACTCGGTGAGCTCCTCTGTTATCCATCTAGCACATAAAATCCCTCCATTGTTCCAGCTGTTTAAACCGACCTCATGGTTATGTAAAAAAGAAGAGTTAAACCTTTAAGCAAACACTAAAGCTTGCCCTAGGGCCCACACCCACATGCTCAAACATCTCAGAAACTGTCATTACCTCATAAACCTTGGGAAAAAAGGAACAAGGGAGTACCTGCTTGCACTCCCAGAACCAGGTACACTGCCTAATGTGCTGGGACTGCTAGTTAGCCTGCTTAACCAATCGCTGCTTCCAGGGCTACTTGAAGAACTGTTACTGCCAAAACCAATTGAACTTGTGCTCCCAGAACCGGTTGGAACACTGCCAAAACCAGTTGAAGCTGTGGTTGCAGAACTGCTTGACCAATTATTGCTCCCAAAGCCAGCTGTACTAGGTGCAATACCGCCAGTTGGTACATTAGAACTGCTACCGTAACTAGTTGAAGGCTTGCTTGACCAATTATTGCTTCCATAGCCACTTGAGCTACCAAAAGCAGGTGAGGCTGTGCTCCCAAAACTGGAGGGCTTGCTTGACTCAAAGCCAGTGGAGTTGCTGCTACCAAAAGCAGCTGAAGGTGAGCTCCCATAATTTGAAGGCTGCCTGCTTGTGAAATCGTTGTTATTACCATAGGTAGAAGGTCTGCTAAACCCAGTGCTAGCTCCGTAACCAGTTTGGGACCTGCTGGACCAACTACTGTCTGAAGTTCGACTCATATTTTGACCAAAAGTGCCACCTCCAGAGAAACCACCAGAATTAAATCCACCAGCCCCTGATGAGAACATAGTGCCAAAACTATTGGCACCAAAAGTATTTTCCACTATCTTAGGTAGCTGCATTGAAAACAAGAGCCATGTTAAGAACATGAAGCACAAATGTGAAAATATACCCAAAAAACAATTGTTGTGATACAGAGAAAAGGTCCAATCAAAGTGTCATGAATGGTCGTCACAGCTACGAGACAAGATGGGTCTTATACCCAGAGTTGAGGTAAGCAGGACAAAAAACAGGAATTTACAGGTACTCACAAAGGAGTACAATACAAAACTGTACAAGTTGGTCAATCTTGCAAATTCAGGTGAGCCATCTTGTTCTCAAACAGTATGTTATTTCAGATACCCATATTAAATGCCATGATACATCCAACCAAAAAAGCAGCAAAGTTTCAGCTGAGATATGTGCAGATATAAACTTTACGTATAAGGTAAGACAATTACTATGCACACGAGATTCACAGGTGACAAGAAGGCATTCGTGTATTAGCATGGATATGCTATCTGCCGCAGGAAAGAATGCTCTTTGAAAATCATGGCACATTAAACCCGAAAAAAGAAAAGTAAATAACCTTCTTTATAGGTTCTATTGAATCTAATCTTCTTGATAGAAGTTCATTAGCAACCCTCTCTGGCAGGTCAAAAACTGCACCTCGCACCTGTCCATCAGATCATATCAAACGAAGAGCATCAAAGAACAGGGGCATTGGACAAGCAATCATCTAACTAGTAAAGTACCCGCAAACCAATGTGGTCCTTACCTCACTGTCAATCAGCATGGAAATTCTGCGAACATTAAGTGCGGCAGCAGGATAAACTTGCCCCAGGTAGCGGGTCACCGTGTCCACTGTAACATCAGTCTGTCCTGGAAAAGTGATCTTCAGTGTCATCCATCCCTGACCAAAAGCAATTATACGTTAGGTATAAAACTGCAGGCAATAGCATCAGAATCTAGACTACCTGCATCATGAAACTGGATAGAGATGAACAACTCACAACCCATATCACATTTGAGCCTCAAGGCAAAGTATAAGCTTGATACCTGTTCATGCGAGATTAAAGACCGTGAAGTGGGGATCTGATTACAACCACACATTTGAGCCAAAGCTGCAGCTAGCACTCCTGGCCCTTGTTCTGACAACAATTTCTCAGCAACAGGAAGAAAAATGTCCTTCAACTCTGAAGCTACATTCTGTATCTTAAAAACTGCCTGCTCTGCTGAGCATTTTATTACATCCTCCGGAGCAGGAGGTTCTATATTCTCAAACTTGCACCCCAGTTCATGCTCAAGTAGGTCAAGTGCAGCTTTTTGCATCTGAGTACACATGAGAATCACAGTGCCTTTTTTGCCAGCTTGACCTGTTTGCTCAGAACGATGTAGAAATACCTCGACATCATTTGCAACTTCATAATGAACAACCTACACAAACAATATGGTTCAGCACCGCCGTAACCTTCCAGGAAAAGGTACATTCATTTCCACCCAGTACAGAAAACACCAGTAGGCTAGAAAAGGGAGCTCTAATGATCAACCTAAACCAATGTCACTGGAAAAACGTTTCAGGGCTGATACGAAAACCTTCAACATTGACAATTTGCAAGTTCTTCTTAGATTTCGCATTTTCTCCAAAAAGTTTGACTATCTTTCCTAACAATTCATTTGACACTAAACCTCAGTATTTTGTGGACATTGGCCAAAGCTTTTCTTCTACACAAGAGTCCAGGTAGCATCCAGTTAGGAAAGGGGCTGTATATGCGAACTGCCCCCTGGCTTTGAGTGCCCTATTTTGTTTTAGAACCAAAGAATTCAAAAAAAGTAACGGTAAACTCTTACCAGGTCCACATCAGCAATGTTCAGATCACGGGCTGCCACATCTGTTGTTACCAACACAGCAATCCTTCCATCTCTAAAGGAAGTTAAAGCCTTCTCTCTTTGAGCATGATGAAATTCAGCAGGTAGTGCCTCACAACCCATCAACTGATTCAAGTGTGCAGCAACTTCATCAGCATCCCTTTGAGTTTGGGTAAAGATAATGGATTTGCATCCCTTCCCATAGACCTGTAGTGCATAGTAGTCAGTAATGGCATCCACTATTTTAACTCAAACGGAGGCAAGGCATTGTAAAGCTTGTGCTTACAGATACAAGATCACCCAAGATAGACCGCTTTGCTGTTGCTGTTGTGGTGATAGACAGCACCGTTATACCTTCAGCCAATCTGTTAGCCTTGTTGCTGCCCTGAAAAAAGGTGACTGTGACTTCACAAAAACAATCAGCAAGCATGCAGAGAGAATTTGCAATGTGGCGACTACTCACCGGGTCAGCACCCCCAGCTGTGAATTGTTCCGCTGCTGCAGAAGAGGCCTGCGTCTGCAATGCAGTCCCAGAGTGGAAAGGCCGGCCGCAGGTACACCGCTGGGCCAGGCAGGTGGCTTGGAAACTCTCCTTTTTTAAGGATGCTGAATATGCCTGCCGCCAAATTAATCCTCTGTGTAATCTCCCATTGAGATGAAATAAGGGCCTTCCGTCCTGCGCCAGCGGATCGTACAGCGATGGAGCCCGAGAGCAAACCTGGCTGTTCTGAGATGGACGGTTCCCGGTGGCCGCCCAAGCTCTTATGAAGGCCGTGTTGCGGCAGAGCGCATGTGAATTCCTGGCAGCTGCCATGAGGCGCAGGCTATGGTGCAAAAAAACAAATTAATGAATACGAATAGCAGAAAAGCCAGGCCAGGACACAGGTGGTAAACCAGACCGTAAAACAGTAGGGCGTGCAGGGGAGCGGCAGGAGGTTTATCGCTGCACCAGAATCCTAGTCTCTCTGCAAATGGCAGAATATCGTAAACCCTCGCTAAAACCCTGGCAGTTTTAGATCGTGCCCAAGAGGTATTTGGTAAGACGAAATAGCACATGTACTGTAGATGGTGACCAAGGCCTAATTAGTAGTGATCTTTGGTAGGCAAAGCTTTTAGAAGCCCCGCCACACTCAAGCACACATGCTTTGTAATCGCATACGACCTCTCCCTAATTAGTAGTGATCTTTGGTAGGCAAAGCTTTTAGAAACCCCACCACACCCAAGTACATATGCTTTGTAATCGCAAGACCGCCGTCAACAAGCCACCCACAAGAAATCGATTCACAATATTTGACTATGTTCAATGATCGAATGCATTGGAGACGGAGAGAGGAGATCTGTTTGTGGGGAGAGAATGGCTACATTGCCAACAGTTGTCAACTGCATTAGCATTACTTTTGCTAGTTAATGCAATATTCACCATCTTTGATGGTATTTCTTTTACCATAAGTGTTGTTTTTGCCAGTGATGAGGTTAAACATAGTCAAGACCTTCAGTCGTGTGAGCTTTTTTCTTATTTTTAACCTCTATTGACTCATGCAAGTCGGCTCTTAAGTTGTAGATCTCACTTCATGGAAAAAAAGAATGGATTTGGGTGTATTCGAGTGATTTTTGAAATGTGAGGGGTGTTTTGGTATTTCAAAGAAGGGCATCTTTCCATAGCCACACACCCCTCATAAATGATGGCTCTAACAAGCCACGTAACCTATATTGAGATGAGAACTAGTGTTGGGGAGTCCTAGACTTTGTTTTGTCTCACTTGTATTGTTAAGTCATGGTTGCTTTTGGCCTTTTAGGGGGAAAAAGAACCAACCTTCAAGGTGGTTTAAAATTTGCTTTTGTAAAGCTAACATCATCTCTGTAGAGATATTGTAAGAATCGACATAATCTCACTTTACATATAAAAAAACAAGGCGCAAGAGCATTATCTTTTGTTATTAGCATTATTTCTCCAAAGTGGATGATTTAACTCAAGCTAACAATTTATAATCTATCAAATAAGAATCATGTTATCATTGTACCATTGTAACAGCATATGCCCTGACCAATAATGCTAAGAAAATCTAAGGATATTCAAGTTGCTAACTAAAGTTTCCATGTGTAAGTAGCACATGGTGGTAGGTTTAATGCTTAGTTAGGTGGCTTGATAATACATCTACATTCCAATAAAACACTTACACATGAAGAACTTGGAATGAAACCCAACCATCATAATAACAAGCTAGTGTACCCTATCCTACACTATTAAGACTAGACTTGTGAGTCTAGCGCATTAATTAATACCATTGGAACTTATTCATTTTGGAATAAACTAGTCAACCACTATTTAGCATGTCTTTTATACCAATGTGTAGATGCATGCATAAACATAAATCATAAACTAAGCTCTACATACATCCATTGAATAGCAAACACAATAAGAATGGTAGTGACTATATTCATAAATTAGTAGAAAACAACATTATGCCACTCAAAAGGGTATCTTTTACTTCTCTATTGCTTTCATTTGTGCTTCCATTCTACAAATATCAAAGCGAGCACTCAAGGAGCTTCTCCAGCATTCACTTCAACCTCGAAAGAGAGATTCAACTCAACTTCTATGGCCACCCCTCAATGAGGTGAGCATCAACTCCATCCCTCCTCGGATCCTCTTCAGCCCTTCCACCCTTGTTCATAACTTTTCTAGCATTGATTTAACCTTCAACTATCAACCATTAGAGTTAATAGCAGCTTGAAAGTGGAGCAGGGAATATCCTACAACTTTTTAGGTATTTTTAGGGTTGCTCCCTACCTATCGCACTTGCTCCAACTCAGTCAACTACTCCTACTGCTACTCATTGTCTAATAATTTGTGGTTCTTTCTAGCTTCTTTAACTCCATCTTAATCTGCATTTGTAAGGCTTGAGGGCTTTGTGATCCACAAGCTCTGAAGATTATCCACAGCTATGATGTCGTATTTCACAAGGAAAAGATGCATATGAGACCAAAGTAGATAGTTGAGATACACACGGTGATCTTTCAGGAGGAGCCTCTTATTATAATACAACTAGCCCCAGTTAGATAACCTATACCAATTGGCCCCAGTTAGATAACCTATACCAATTGCTGATTAGGTACTAGCCAAGAATCTGCCTATTGTGTGGGATCATGATATTGGAGAGAGAGAACTGGCCATATAAGCCTTAGAGCTACTTTTGAGATGTTCTACTAGAGCCTCACGTCCTCCTAATCATTTCAAGCCCTATATGCATTATATCATGGTGGTGACAAAAACTGGTAAGTCCCTTACTTATAAGAAGGCTATGTGCAAAGGTGATAGTCACTCTTGGGAGAGGGCATGTAGTCTAAGTTTGACTCATACATAAAAATCATACATGGGATTTGGTTTCTTTACCAGCTAGTAAACATGCATTGCCATGCAAGTGTGTGTATTAGTTGAAGTGTACCCTTGATTGACCTAAGCCAACATATAAGGCTAGATTGATTGCTAAGGATTTTAAGCAAGAGAAGGGAGCTAGTTTTGATGAGATATTCTCTCGTGTGGTCAGGATGACTATCTTACGCTTCATATTGGCCATGGTTATGCAAATGGATCTAAACTTATACCAAATGGATGTTAAGATGACTTTCTTGCACAAGGACCTACATGAGGATGTTCATATGTAGCAGGGTTCCAATTACCTTCTCATATGAAGATCAATCAAGTAGATTGTCTCCACTAAAATGATGAGAGAGCTAATATGGCTAAGATCTCATATGTATTTGTGGTGGACAGCTTGATGTATGCCATGATAGCCACTAGACCTAACATAGCATTTGTAATGGGAGTTGTGGCTCATTATATAGCAACACTTAGTAGGTGACATAAGACACCATGAAGGGTATCATGAGATATCTTAATGGCACTATAGATATGTGCATTTTTTATGGTAGCTAGGATATTGGAGTCATGGAATAGACAAACTCTAATTATGTAGAAAATGCAGATAGTAGGAAGTCAACCTCTACCTATGTCTTCACTTTTATTAAAGGTGCTATTTCTTGGATGTCCAAGGTGCAAAAATGCCCAGCCTTATCTACTACCAAGAATGAATACATTATAGTCACTTAGGCTCGCAAGGAAGCCCTATGGTTAGGTCGTTTTCCCTTGGAATGACTATGACTCCTACATTGTATTAAGACTCTACGAGTATCATTTAATCGATGTGTAATGCAATCTTTCATAAGAAGACCAAGCACATTGAGAGACATTATAACTTCATCACAAAGGCTATTAAAAACAAGCAAATAGAGCTTGTTAAAATCTCGATTGAGGAGAATCGTGTAGATCTGCTCATAAAAATCTCCTAGAGGAACATTATGCCTTCCTTAGGAAGATGATAGACATATGATGAGATGAGAGTTCCCACACACCATCTTGCTCTCTCATGCTTGAACCTCCATAGCTCTTGCTTCCCTCTTGTTTCCGCTTACGCTGTCACTCTTGATCCAACATTCCAATTAAAAAATATAAATCCGTACTAGGATCTAACACACATAAGGTGGTAAAGTAGGCATTATGCCCAGGTTATTCACTATATGTATACCCTCTATATCACGTGCATTCAAGGCGTATTTATAAATATCCTTATCTATGAATTTTCCCTTAGTAATACACAACTCATTTCTACTCAATCTATAACTAATCCCTTTATATGGGACCCTTCTGTATATAAAAAAATGTGTAAAAATGGTATTTCAAAAATCCCTTATGTTGAACCCACATGATACATACATATATTTATGACTGACCTCCCCGGGACACTATGGGTTTGTTTTATTAGGGATAAAGGTGCATGTGCCTACGTCACCTATTGTTCACTACATTGCTAGTATTCACAAACATGTACACTATAAGTGACAAATGCTCATCATTGTCACTTTATTCTTTATTCTTTTGGCAATCACTAATGAATAAGGGAAGGTTGGTCACATGGCACACATTGTGACGTAGGAGTTCCCACATATTGTGTCCCTCTCTCTCTTGCTCTCTTGCTCCATCCGCCATAGCTCACACCTCCCTTGATTCCGCTTGCTTGTACTCCCACTCAGGCTTCTCCTTTCAATTGGTACGAAAGCCCTTGATCGAGGAGCTTCTTCAACGATTGCTTTAACTCAGACTCAATGCCTATAGCTTAAGGCTTAATGGCTACCATGGCTTCTTCAATTTGAGATGAGCATTGTTCTCTATCTTCTTTTAGGCCTTCTCGGACTTGTTTTAGGAATTCATTGGGCTTCCCTGAGCACCTTAGTATACCTATTGTGCCCTATTTTCCTCAAAAAGAGCAGTACCAGGTACACTAATGGTAGTGTAAATTGTGCCCACTGTTGATGACCCCATTTTTGGTCAATTTATCTCCTTCCTGAGCTCTTCAACAACCTTGGCAACCATTGTGGCCACTTCCCTAGCATTCTTATTGCAATTTTGGGCACCATTTGAGCTCCCTACTCTTTGCTATCTGTTGTATAAAGGAGCATACCTATTGTAGTACATGTTTGAGAGGGTTTACTTCAATGATTGGAGCTTGCATTGGCTCAAATTTAGCATGGTTCTCACTCTTGTAATACAATGGACAACACATATTTTCAAAGGGAAGTTTATGTCTATTGTTCTTTGATGCCATTTGGGTACTTCATTCAATGTACATATACACCCGAATATGCTCTTGAAACCTTTTGAGCTTAGTAACATTTGTATTGATAATGGCTACTTGATATAGTGCTTTACACTTATAAGCTTAAGGATTTACTACATGTGTTGCTCCCAAATATATGGTTTTGATGTATTAGCTTCCAAATGCTTATGTACTTCATGTATTGAGCTTGTCTTACTTAATTGTCATTTTGGTTTTGTTCCAATGGGAATTACTTGGATATTCGAGCAGAGCTTTGGGCTTTATGCAATTGAGCTTCATTCATTGAGATAGTGGGACCCACTAAATTATGTACATGCTCTCTTGATGCTTATTGGATGCGGTTACTCTTTACCGGGCTGACTTGATTTATGCCTTGGATTTGGCACCTATATTTATCAGTGTGATGTCAGTGGCATATATACATTGCTTGGCTATGTATTGAGCCTTATTATCTTTACTCGGTCAATCGTGCATTTGGTAGTTTTCTTTTATTCCCCCCTCTTGAGACCTACTACATGCATGATGTCTATGCCTATTAGATGTATGGTTTACTAACACATTGAGGTGTAACAAAACTTGGTATTGGTTGTATACATTCTCATTTCTAGTTACTCTTACATATCCAATTTATTGTCAAATAGACCTAGCAATGGGACTTAATTGCCCACAGTTTATCTTGGATTCATTGCTACATTTATTACAATGGTGCTGTCATTGTAGATTTATGCATTATTTATAAGAGCAAATGCTTTGACCTGGCAAATTTTTACTAGCAGTTAGTGATCGATAGCCCTAGACTTTGGTGTTTTTTTTGTTTAGACCTTCTCTTGGCTGTGATTTTGAGCTAATTAGCAGCCATTTACAGCAACATGTCTTCTTGTACATTGCTTTCATTTGTTGGCATGATGGTTGGTGGAACAAATGACAGTGCTATCTTTAACATTAACAA